>NC_050100.1:145502438-146127438 GCF_902167145.1 Zea mays
TCTGCGGCCCGAGTCGGCTCGGGGTAGGGTGATGATGGCGCTTCCTGTTGACGTGGCGGGCCTGTGCCCTAGGTCGGGCGACGTGGAGGCTCCTCCGAAGCCGAGGTCGAGTCTGTCTTCCATGGCCGAGGCCGAGCCCGAGCCCCTGGGTCGGGCGAGGCGGAGGTTGTTCGGCAGAGGCCAGGGCGGAGTCCGAGCCCTGGGGTCGGGCGAAGCGGAGTTCGTCGTCTTCTGGGGCTGAGCCCGAGCCCGAGCCCTGGGTCGGGCGGAGCGGAGTTCGCCGTCTTCCGGGGCTTAGCCCGAGTCCGAGCCCTGGGTCGGGCGGAGCGGAGTTCGCCGTCTTCCGGGGCCTAGCCCGAGTCCGAGCCCTGGGTCGGGCGGAGCGGAGTTCGCCGTCTTCCAGGGCCTAGCCCGAGTCCGAGCCCTGGGTCGGGCGGAGCGGAGTTCGCCGTCTTCCGGGGCCTAGCCCGAGTCCGAGCCCTGGGTCGGGCGGAGCGGAGTTCGCCGTCTTCCGGGGTTTAGCCCGAGTCCGAGCCCTGGGTCGAGCGGAGCGGAGTTCGCCGTCTTCCGGGGCTTAGCCCGAGTCCGAGCCCTGGGTCGGGCGGAGCGGAGTTTCCTATGGTGCCTTTGGCAAGGCCTGACTGCCTGTCAGTCTCACTCTGTCAAGTGGCACTGCAGTCGGAGTGGCGCAGGCGGCGCTGTCCTTCTGTCAGACCGGTCAGTGGAGCGGCGAAGTGACGGCGGTCACTTCGGCTCTGCCGGGGGGCGCGCGTCAGGATAAAGGTGTCAGACCACCTTTGCGTTAAATGCTCCTGCGACTCGGTCGGTCGGTGCGGCGATTTAGTCAGGGTTGCTTCTTAGAGAAGGCAAGGCCTCGGGCGAGCCGGAGATGTGTCCGTCGTTAAAGGGGGGCCTCGGGCGAGACGGAAATCCCTCGGGGTCGGCTGCCCTTGCCCGAGGCTAGGCTCGGGCGAGGCGTGATCGAGTCGCTCGTATGGACTGATCCCTGACTTAATCGCACCCATCAGGCCTCTGCAGCTTTATGCTGATGGGGGTTACCAGCTGAGAATTAGGCGTCTTGAGGGTACCCCTAATTATGGTCCCCGACAGTAGCCCCCGAGCCTCGAAGGGAGTGTTAGCACTCGCTTGGAGGCTTTCGTCACACTTTTTTGCAAGGGGACCAGCCTTTCTCGGTTGCATTTTGTTCCGGTGGGTGTAGCCCCCAAGGCCTCGGAGGAGTGGTTTCACTCCTTCGAGGTCTTAATGCCTTGCGTAATGCTTCGGCTGGTCTGGTTGTTCCCTCATGCGAACTGGCCGTAGCCCGAGGGCACGGTCGGGGCCCAAGTTCTCGGGCTGGTATGTTGACGCTGTCAACGGTTCGGCCGGAGCCGGGTTTGCGAGAGCAGCCCCCGAGCCTCCGCACAGGGCGAGAGGGCGATCAGGGACAGACTCGGCTTTTTTACATACGCCCCTACGTCACCTTTCCGCAAGGAGGAGGGGGGGAGTGCGCCATGTTACCCTCGATGGGCACCGAACATGGTGTCTCCGGTGAGCTGCAAGCGGGTAATCCGAGTGGACGTCCGTGCCCCGTTTGTTGGGGGTCGGCTAGGGGCCCAGAGGCACGCCCAAAAGTACCTGCGGGTGATCTGCCGGACCCGGTCCCCTGGCGACGGGGTCCGAGGGCTCGATGCCTCCCTCTGATGGGATTCCGTTACAAGATCGCTCCCGCTGGTCTCGGAAATGTCCTAGGGTACCTCGGGAGCGCAGCCCGAGCCTCGGTTATGTATCGAACGTACCCCTGGTCATCCCTCGCTCGGCGTCTGAGGCGACTGTGAACCCTTCGGGGGCCAGCCTTCGAACCCTTGATCAGTAATGGGCGCGGAGCCCGAGTAGCCTGAGGCGGCCGTGGAGCCCTTCGGGGGGCCGGCCTTCGAACCTCTGACCAGTAGTGGGTGTAGGGCCCACGCGATCTGAGGCGACTGTTGAACCCCTCAAAGGGCCAGCCTTCGAACCTCTGATCAGTAGGGGGGCTCGGAGCCCGGTTCCTTCACAGGGAAGGATCCTTTTCGGGGTATCCCCCTTTCCCGGTCCCTGTTGCAAGAGATAGAGAAAGAGGAAAAAAGGAAAAGGATACGAAATCGAACGACGTGGCGTACCTTTTTTGGCGCGGTTATTACGGCGAAGGCGAAGCGTCGCCCGCTTCTCCTGCCAGAAGCGCCGCCTGTCCCGCCGCGGAGTTAATGCGACGGGGCGAGTGGTTGGCGGGGCGGCCGTTGCGCGTGCGCGAGCCGTTCGAGGGACGGATCACGGGCGCGCCGTCTTCACGCCGTGAGAGGAGGCTCTCTTGCTGCCCCTGGATGGGACGTGAGCCTGGCTGACGACGTGACTGCTGCTCCCGCCCGCCTGCTACCGTCATTACTGTCGGCCCACTTTCGGCTGCATTGACCGTCGCGCCAGGCTGGCGCCGCTGGGTCGTGCGCTGGGTCGCCTCGAGCCGCGGCATTGGTTCCGCAACCGAAGAGGCGCGATGGTGGCGCAAGTGGCGGTGCAGTTGCCTGCATGCAGCATCCGGCGCGCCGGTTGCATGACGCGTGGGCCTGGGCCTCCATGCTGGCGCGTTGGGAGTCGGAGAAGCGTGTCCACTTGGCGCGGTTGCATGCCGCCTGCATGGCTGCCCACTCCTTCCGCCCGTTGGTCTGGGCAAAAGTGGGGGGTCGCTTGTAACCGCTGGGCGGTTGTGTGCACCACGCGCGGCGCTTTGGCTTCTTCTGCTCTGAGCCGGTTTGCATGACATGCGGGACCCAGCCCCCGCGCCGCAGGGGAGGGCCTTGGATCGTGTTGGAGAAGACTCAGCCCGTGACGTTTGGGGGCGCACGTAGGGAGAGTTGCCTTTAAAAGGAGGGCGACCCCTTTCGGAAGGCGACCATGTCTTCTTCGTCCCTTATGCATCGTGTCTTTCCATCTTCCAACCCCCCAGATGGGGGGTACCCGCCGTCTTTCAGCCTCATCGTTGGAGGAACGCAACTCCGTGGGAGTTGGTACCTTTCAGCCATCGTTCGGCTTCAAGGATTTTCATCACGCAGCCCGGTTGCTCCCCTCCGCTGGTGGTCACCCAAGACGGTGACCGCCAGTTCCTGGGTGGGGAGAAGCAAGCCGGGCTGCGATCTTGGTCCCACCCTCAGCTTCAAGGATGTTCATCATCCTCGCTGGGGTGGGGGCCGGGCTGAGCCGGCGCTCTACCTCCCACGCGGGTTCGTGGGTCACCCTTTCCCGTGGCGTTCGAGGGAGAGGGCGCTCACTGGCCCTGCGGGCGGCCCGGACTTCGACAACGCGGGGCCGGTCGACGGCGGGCGTCGTCACCTCCAGCGTGTCGGGCTCGTCGGCTTGGCTCCCGGCGGCCCCTCCTGCCGGAGGGCGGCTGCCGCGCCGTGTGCACGGGAGGACCACCCAAGATGCCGCGCGCTGCTAGGGCGGCGTTCGTGTTCTGGGGTGGTCCTGCCTTTGCACCGGGATGGCGCCCCCACGCGGAGGTCGGTGCCCCACTCGCCCGGGAGGATTTGAGTGGGGATCTGACGGGGGCCGATGGCCCCTGCCGTCGGTGCCGAGGCGGAGGCGGCTCGAGAAGTCCCCATCACCGACGGGATCACCGCCACCATCCGCGCTTCGGGCCTCCGGTTCTTCGTACTTGTCCTCGCCCCTCGGGCATCGGTGTGGGCGAGGGCAAGATTGCAGCAGCGCCCACCCTGAGGCCTGCGCTGCTGCAGCTCGACCATCCGGAGCGGGGGTCGTTGTCGCCGTAGTCAGAGCGGGCGGCGGCGAGCCACTCGTCAGTCTTCTGTTGCTCCGCAGGCCTTCCCCCATGGAGTGGGGTTGTTCGTACCTGCGGAGGGGAAACCGGAGTTCCGTTTGTAATGGCACTTTGAATGCCAGTGTTTTTGTTCAATTTGGCTGTCGAGGCCTAAACATGTGTAATTTTGGCACGGAGCCATGTTTTTTCCTCATTTTCGAGCACTAAGTCTCGCCTGTTGATTATCTGAACCGCTTCACCAAGCATGAGTCGCCCCGTGTCAAGGTGACGAGTGAGGTATCCGTATCCCGGAGGCGTAGGAGTCCCTTGGCTCGATCGGCCTTGTTGTCTGAGGCTCCTCTAGCTTAGTTAAAGAGACCCCTTGGCCGCTCTTCGACGAGCCGAGGCCAGGGGTAGCGATATTAGCACGAACAGAGGCGGAGTTGGCTCGAAAATGAAAACCTGGTTGGCCGGAGCCTAGCCGGGTTGTCCGTCAGCGGGGCCGACGCCGGAGTTGACCAGCCAAGGCCTCGGACCGAGCTGGCGCCCTTGGGGGATGGTTGGCCGAGGCTCCTGGGGTAACCGGCCGAGCCGCCTGCTCGGGCCGGATTCCCGGAGAAGTCCCTGGACCGCGTCACCGTCCGAGGCCGGGTCGGACCTCACTGAAGGTGTCGTCGATGCCGAGGGTGCTATAGCCCCCTTCCAGCGTGAAGACCCGAGCCTGCAGGATCAGATTGTCTTGTAGCGTGTGCCTTCTGCGGCCGCTAAGGCCAGAAAACACACCCTCGCTGCGTTGTAAAGCTGCGTCTCCTTTCCTCTTATTTCGAGCATCTGGACTTTTTGTCGGTAACAGGGATGTTTGTGCGAGCGAGAGTTGCTTCTCGCAGAAGGTGATGAGTGAGGTATGCGTATCCCGGAGGCGTGGGAGTCCCTCGGCTCGGTTGGCCTTGCCGCTTACGCGTACTTTCACCCGTCCATGAGGCCCTGTCACCGATTCAGTCGAGAAGGCTTGAAGGACCGCTTTGGCAGAAGAGCTTCCGAATGTAAAGACTTGTTCGGTCCGCGGAATCACTTTATCCGAACGCGAGTTACTTATCGCAGAAGGTGATGAGTGAGGTATCCGTATCCCGGAGGCGTAGGAGTCCCTCGGCTCGGTCAGCCTTGGCTGCTTACGTGTACTCCGTCGTTTCCAGGATCCGCTTTTCGAAGTAGTCGAAAAGCACGAAAGATATTCTACTAAAAGAGATCTTTTTTCGAGGAAAATTTCGACGCAGAGGGGGTCCCCCCCCTTTTAGCCCCCGAGGGAGGGTCGGGCTTTAACGAGGCGAGGCCGACCCTTCCTTGATGACTAAACTTTGTGTGGGTGCGAGGTATATGAACAACTTGAAAACATCTTAAGGGTAGAAGCGACGTAGCTGTTTGATGTTCCAAGCGTTGCCGTAGATCTCGCCTTGATTGTTGGCCAGCTTGTATGTTCCGGGCTTCAGAACTTTGGCGATGACGAATGGCCCCTCCCAGGGGGGCGTGAGCTTGTGCCTCCCTCGGGCGTCTTGCCGCAGCCGAAGCACCTGGTCGCCCACCTGGAGGTCTCGGGGCCGGACTCCTCGGGCGTGGTAGCGTCGCAGGGACTGCTGGTACCGTGCCGAGTGTAGTAAGGCCTTGTCCCGAGCCTCTTCCAGCTGGTCCAGCGATTCTTCTCGGCTAGCTTGGTTGCTTTGATCGTTGTAGGCCCTCGTCCTCGGGGAGCCGTATTCCAAGTCAGTGGGCAAGATGGCCTCGGCCCCGTAGACCAGGAAGAACGGCGTGAAACCCGTGGCTCGGCTTGGCGTTGTCCTCAGGCTCCAGATCACCGAGGGGAGTTCCTTCATCCATCGCTTGCCGAACTTGTTGAGGTCGTTGTAAATCCTGGGCTTGAGCCCTTGTAGAATCATGCCGTTGGCACGCTCTACTTGCCCATTCGACATGGGATGAGCCACGACGGCCTAGTCCACCCGGATGTGGTGATCCTCGCAAAAATCCAAGAATTTTCTGCCGGTGAACTGGGTACCGTTGTCAGTGATGATGGAGTTTGGGACCCCGAAGCAATGGATGATGTTGGTGAAGAACGCCACCGCCTGCTCGGACCTGATGCTGTTCAGGGGTCGGACCTCGATCCACTTGGAGAATTTGTCGATGGCGACCAGCAGGTGCGAGTAGCCCCCGGGCGCCTTCTGCAAGGGACCGACGAGGTCCAGACCCCATACAGCAAAGGGCCAGGTGATGGGTATCGTCTGCAGAGCCTGAGCGGGCAGGTGGGTCTGCTTCGCATAGAATTGGCACCCTTCGCAGGTGCGGACAATTCTAGTGGCGTCAGCCACCGCCGTTGGCCAGTAGAAGCCTTGCCGGAAAGCATTCTCGACAAGTGCTCGAGGCGCTGCATGATGGCCGCAAGCCCCCGAGTGTATTTCTTGCAGGAGTTCCTGACCTTCGGCGATGGAGATGCATCGCTGGAGGATGCCCGAGGGGCTGCGGTGGTAGAGCTCCTCCTCATCGCCCAGCAAGACGAACGACTTGGCGTGTCGCGCTACCCGCCGAGCCTCGGCTTGGTCGAGGGGTAGCTCTCCTTGGCGGAGATATTGCAGGTACGGGGTCTGCTAGTTTCGATCAGGCGTGGCCCCGCTCTGCTCCTCCTCGACGTGCAGTGCCTCGCCCTCGGGGGCCGAGGGTACCTCGGGCTGAACCGAGGACGCCTCGGGCTGAGCCGAGGGTACCTCGGGCTCGGGCGTGTCGTTGATCTTGACGGAGGGTTGATGCAGATCCCGGGAGAAGACGTCCGGGGGAACCGTTGTTCGCCCCGAGGCTGCGCCGAGCGATGTGGTTGAGCTCGAGCCCGTAGAACTTGTCTTCCAGGCGCCGAACCTCATCGCAGTAGGCCTCCATCTTCTGGTCGCGGCAGTGGGAGTTCTTCATGACTTGGTCGATGACGAGCTGCGAGTCACCGCGGGCGTCGAGGCGTCTGACCCCTAGCTCGATGGCGATCCGCAACCCGTTGACCAGAGCCTCGTACTCAGCCACATTGTTGGACGCCGGGAAATGGAGGCGTAGCACGTAGCGTAGGTGTTTCCCGAGGGGCGAGATGAAGAGCAGGCCCGCGCCGGCTCCCGTCTTCATCAGCAACCCGTCGAAAAACATGGTCCAGAGCTCCGGTTGGATCGGAGCCGTCGGCAGCTGGGTGTCGACCCATTCGGCTACGAAGTCCGCCAACACCTGGGACTTGATGGCCTTCCGAGGGGCGAACGAGATTGTCTCGCCCATGATTTCCACCACCCACTTTGCGATCCTGCCCGAGGCCTCTCGGCACTGGATGATCTCCCCCAGGGGGAAGGATGACACCACAGTTACCGGATGAGACTCGAAGTAATGTCGCAACTTTCGCCACATCAGGATCACTGCATACAGCAGCTTCTGAACTTGTGGGTAGCGGATCTTGGTTTCGGACAGTACCTCGCTGACGAAGTAAACTGGCCTCTGAACATGCAATGCATGCCCCTCTTCTTGCCTCTCGACCACAATCGCGGCGCTAACCACCCGAGTGGTCGCGGCGACGTAGACCAAGAGGGCCTCTCCATCAGCTGGGGGCACCAAGATAGGCGCCTTTGTAAGGAGCGCCTTCAGGTTCCCGAGAGCTTCCTCGGCCTCAGGGGTCCAAGCGAAACACTCGGCCTTCCTTAAGAGGCGGTACAGAGGTAGACCTCTTTCGCCGAGGCGTGAGATGAAGCGGCTCAGGGCCGCGAGACATCCCATGACCCTCTGTACACTTTTTAAGTCCTTGATGGGCCCCATGTTGGTGATAGCTGCGATCTTCTCCGGGTTGGCTTCGATGCCTCGCTCGGAGACGATGAACCCCAAGAGCATGCCCCGGGGCACCCCGAAGACACACTTCTCGGGATTGAGCTTGACGCCTTTCGCCTTGAGACATCGGAATGTCACTTCAAGGTCGGAGAGGAGGTCGGAAGCCTTCCTTGTCTTGACTACGATGTCGTCGACGTAGGCCTCGACTGTGCGACCGATGTGTTCGCCGAACACATGGTTCATGCACCGTTGGTACGTCGCGCCCGCATTCCTCAAACCGAACGGCATGGTGACATAGCAGTACATGCCGAAGGGCGTGATGAAAGAAGTCGCGAGCTGGTCGGACTCTTTCATCCGGATTTGGTGATACCCTGAGTAGGCATCGAGGAAGGACAGGGTTTCGCACCCAGCAGTGGAATCCACGATTTGATCGATGCGAGGGAGAGGGTAGGGAACCTTCGGACATGCTTTGTTGAGACCAGTGTAGTCTACACACATCCGCCATTTCCTCCCTTTCTTCCTCACAAGCACAGGGTTGGCAAGCAATTCAGGATGGAATACCTCTTTGATGAACCCTGCTGCCATTAGCTTGCGGATCTCCTCGCCTATCACTCTGCGCTTCTCCTCGTCAAATCGGCGCAGAGGCTGCCTGACGGGTCGGGCTCCGGCCCGAATATCCAGCGAGTGCTCGGCGACATCCCTCGGTATGCCGGGCATGTTCGAGGGACTCCACGCAAAGACGTCGGCATTTGCGCGGAGAAAGTCGACGAGCACTGCTTCCTATTTGGGGTCGAGCCCGGAACCGATCCGGATCTGCTTGGAGGTGTCGCCACTGGGGTCGAGAGGGACGACCTTAACCGTCTCCGCTAGCTCGAAGTTGCCGGCATGACGCTTCACGTCTGGCACCTCTTTGGAGAGGTTCTCCAGGTCGGCGATGAGGGCCTCGGACTCGGCGAGGGCCTCGGCATACTCCACGCACTCCACGTCGCATTCGAACGCGTGTTTGTACGTGGGGCCGACGGTGATGACCCCGTTGGGGCCCGGCATCTTGAGCTTCAGGTAGGTGTAGTTGGGGACGGCCATGAACTTCGCGTAGCATGGCCTCCCCAGTACCGCGTGGTAAGTTCCTCGGAACCCGACCACCTCGAACGTCAAGGTCTCCCTTCGGAAGTTGGAGGGCGTTCCGAAGCAGACGGGAAGGTCGAGTCGTCCGAGGGGCTGGACGCGCTTCCCAGGGATGATCCCGTGGAAGGGCGCAGCGCCTGCTCGGACGGAGGACAGATCGACACGCAGGAGCCTGAGGGTCTCGGCGTAGATGATGTTGAGGCAGCTGCCCCCGTCCATCAGGACCTTGGTGAGCCTGACGTCGCCGACGATGGGGTCGACGACGAGCGGGTATTTCCCCGGGCTCGGCACGTGGTCGGGGTGGTCAGCTTGGTCGAAGGTGATGGGCTTGTCGGACCAGTCTAGGTAGACTGGTGCCGCAACCTTCACCGAGCAGACCTCCCGGCGCTCTTGCTTGCGATGCCGAGCCGAGGCATTCGCCACATGCCCACCGTAGATCATGAAGCAGTCGCGGACCTCGGGGTACTCTCCTGCTTGGTGATCTTCCTTTTTGTCGTCGTCGCGGACCCTGCCACCCTCTGCGGGCGGCCCGGCCCTGTGGAAGTGGCGCCGAAGCATGACGCACTCCTCGAGGGTGTGCTTGACGGGCCCCTGATGATAGGGGCACGACTCCTTGAGCATCTTGTCAAAGAGGTTAGCACCTCCGGGGGGCTTCCGAGGGTTCTTGTACTCGGCGGCGGCGACAAGGTCCGCGTCGGCGGCGTCGCGTTTCGATTGCGACTTCTTCTTGCCTTTCTTCTTGGCGCCGCGCGGAGTAGACGCCTCGGGGGCCTCTTCCGATGGGCGGCCCTGGGGCTGCTTGTCCTTTCGGAAGATAGCCTCGACCGCCTCCTGGCCAGAGGCGAACTTGGTGGCGATGTCCATCAGCTCGCTCGCCCTGGTGGGGGTCTTGCGACCCAACTTACTCACCAGGTCACGGCAGGTGGTGCCGGCAAGGAACACGCCGATGACATCCGAGTCGGTGATGTTGGGCAGCTCGGTGCGCTGCTTCGAGAATCGCCGGATGTAGTCCTAGAGTGACTCTCCCGGCCGTTGCCGGCAGCTCCGGAGGTCCCAGGAATTCCCGGGGCGCACGTACGTGCCCTGGAAATTGCCGACGAAGGCTTGGACCAAGTCGTCCCAGTTGGAGATCTGCCCCGGAGGCAGGTGCTCCAACCAGGCGCGAGCAGTGTCGGAGAGGAACAGGGGGAGGTTGCGGATGATGAGGTTGTCGTCGTCCGTTCCACCCAGTTGGCAGGCCAGGCGGTAGTCTGCGAGCCACAGTTCCGGTCTCGTTTCCCCCGATTACTTTGTGATAGTAGTCGGGGGTCAGAACCGGGTCGGGAACGGCGCCCGTCGGATGGCCCGACTGAAGGCCTGCGGACCGGGTGGTTCGGGCGAGGGACTCCGATCCTCCCCGCTGTCATAGCGTCCCCCACGCCTGGGGTGGTAGCCTCGGCGCACCCTCTCTTCGAGGTGGGCCCGACGGTCGCGACGATGGTGCTCATCGCCGAGGTGGCCCGGGGCCGCAGGCGCGGTGTTGCGCGTGCGCCCGGTGTAGACCGAGGCTTCCCGCATGAATCGGGAAGTCGCGGCATGAGGTTCCGAGGGGTATCCCTGCCTTCGGGAGGCAGAGCTCTCGGCCCGTCGGGCCGCAGCGCCTTCCAGGAGATTCTTGAGCTCTCCCTGGATTCGCCGACCCTCGGTGGTTGATGGCTCCGGCATCGCGCGGAGGAGCATCGCTGCGGCTGCCAGGTTCTGACCGACCCCACTGGATGCGGGTGGCGGTCTGACCCTGACGTCGTTGGTGACGCGGTGCTGGAAACCCTGGGGCAAGTGACGTATTTCTCCGGCCGGGGGTTGGCCCGCCCATACCTGCCCGACGTCCCGGCGGATCGTCTCAAGCGCTCCTGCTCCCTCGTCGAGCCTGGCCTGCGCCCCGCGGACTTGCTCGAGCTGTGGGTCGTGACCCCCCGCCGGAACGGGGACCATAGCTAGCTCCCGCGGGATGTCGGCGTGAGGCACCGGCCTAGGAAGATCACCGTCCTCCGGCATGCCGAGATGGTTGCCTTCGGAGGGATCCCCTAGCTCGACGTGGAAACATTCGCGGCTTGGGCCGCAGTCCTCGTCGTCAAGGCTGCGGCTACCGTCGGAACAGTCGGAGAGGCAGTAGTCACATGCGGTCATAAAGTCCCGCATGGCACTGGGGTTGCCAAATCCGGAGAAATCCCAACAGATGCTGGGATCGTCGTCTTCCTCGGACCCAGAGGGCCCGTAGGTCGAGACGTCCGTCAACCGGTCCCAAGGCGACTGCATACGAAACCCCAGAGGGGTTGCACTCGCCTCAACGAGAGCGCCCGCCAAAGCAAGGTCGCTAGGCGGGTTGAGGCCGAGTCGAAATGACGTAAGATGGGAATCAGTCAGTACCTTTTGGTCGACGAGGAGCGACATAGTCACGTCGGGGACTGGTTGCACCGTCGTCTTAGGTACGAGGGCGACGTCCTGCAAGTCCTCCGCGAGCGCGCTGGCGTCGTCCTCTTGCTCGGGATTGGTGTGTCGCGGGGGGACGGCGCTTGCCTTCGTCTCGAACGAGAGGTCGACGCCCGGCGTGCCTTCCGTTGGGGCGCTGGGGACGTCGATTCGCTCGACAGCCGACGAAGCGCGGCCTCCCGCTTGGCCTAGGTTGCCCCGCCTCCTCCTCCGTTGGCGGGGGAGAGGACTGGGCGAGCTCGAATGTTGTTTTTCCACCATGCGGGGAAGATGTCGTCGATTCCGCCGCCGGCGGGCGGGTTGTCGGCCGCCATTGTCGTTGTCGCGCGGCGGTGGAAGGAGTATCATGTCGTAGCTGCCATCGAAGGACATGAACTCAAGACTCCCGAAACGGAGCACCGTCCCGGGCCGGAGAGGTTGCTGGAGACTGCCCATCTGGAGCTTGACGGGAAGCTGTTCGTCAGCACACAGCAGGCCCCTACCTGGCATGCCAACTGTCGGCGTTTCGAGACCGGGGGGTCCCTAAGCCGACGAGTGAGTGTGCCACGTGCCCCAGCCCAGATGGGTCGAGCGCGTGGGCAAGCGCGAAGGGGGGAAAGCGAGGTGGCCGGAGACGGGCGTGAGAGAGGTGGAAATCCTGCGGCCTTCGTGTTCGTCCCGCGCCCAGGTCGGGTGCGCTTGCAGTAGGGGGTTACAAGCGTCCACGCGGGTGAGGGAGGCGAGCGGCCCCAAGAGAGCGCATGTCCCGTCCTCGTCCCCGCGCGGCCAACCTTCTCTAAGAAGGCCCTGGTCCTTCCTTTTATAGGCGTAAGGAGAGGATCCAGGTGTACAATGGGGGTGTAGCGGAGTGCTACGTGTCTAGCGGAGGGAGTGCTAGCGCCCTAAGTACATGCCTATGTGGCAGCCGGAGAGATCTTGGCACCCTGCTGGTGTGATGTCGTGGCTGTCGGAGGAGCAACAGAGCCCGGCGGAGGGACAGCTGTCGGAGCGGTCGAGTCCTTGCTGACGTCCCCCTGCTTTCGTAAGGGAGCTGAGAGCCGCCGTCGTCACAGGGCTTGCGGGGCGCCATCATTGCCTATCTGGCGGAGCTGGCCAGATGGGACACCGGTCTTGTTCTCTGCGGCCCGAGTCGGCTCGGGGTAGGGTGATGATGGCGCTTCCTGTTGACGTGGCGGGCCTGTGCCCTAGGTCGGGCGACGTGGAGGCTCCTCCGAAGCCGAGGTCGAGTCTGTCTTCCATGGCCGAGGCCGAGCCCGAGCCCCTGGGTCAGGCGAGGCGGAGGTTGTTCGGCAGAGGCCAGGGCGGAGTCCGAGCCCTGGGGTCGGGCGAAGCGGAGTTCGTCGTCTTCTGGGGCTGAGCCCGAGCCCGAGCCCTGGGTCGGGCGGAGCGGAGTTCGCCGTCTTCCGGGGCTTAGCCCGAGTCCAAGCCCTGGGTCGGGCGGAGCGGAGTTCGCCGTCTTCCAGGGCCTAGCCCGAGTCCGAGCCCTGGGTCGGGCGGAGCGGAGTTCGCCGTCTTCCGGGGCCTAGCCCGAGTCCGAGCCCTGGGTCGGGCAGAGCGGAGTTCGCCGTCTTCCGGGGCCTAGCCCGAGTCCGAGCCCTGGGTCGGGCGGAGCGGAGTTCGCCGTCTTCCGGGGCTTAGCCCGAGTCCGAGCCCTGGGTCGGGCGGAGCGGAGTTTGCCGTCTTCCGGGGCTTAGCCCGAGTCCGAGCCCTGGGTCGGGCGGAGCGGAGTTTCCTATGGTGCCTTTGGCAAGGCCTGACTGCCTGTCAGTCTCACTCTGTCAAGTGGCACTGCAGTCGGAGTGGCGCAGGCGACGCTGTCCTTCTGTCAGACCGGTCAGTGGAGCAGCGAAGTGACGGCGGTCACTTCGGCTCTGCCGGGGGGCGCGCGTCAGGATAAAGGTGTCAGGCCACCTTTGCGTTAAATGCTCCTGCGACTCGGTCGGTCGGTGCGGCGATTTAGTCAGGGTTGCTTCTTAGAGAAGGCAAGGCCTCGGGCGAGCCGGAGATGTGTCCGCCGTTAAAGGGGGGCCTCGGGCGAGACGGAAATCCCTCGGGGTCGGCTGCCCTTGCCCGAGGCTAGGCTCGGGTGAGGCGTGATCGAGTCGCTCGTATGGACTGATCCCTGACTTAATCGCACCCATCAGGCCTCTGCAGCTTTATGCTGATGGGGGTTACCAGCTGAGAATTAGGCGTCTTGAGGGTACCCCTAATTATGGTCCCCGACACGAGTAGCCACTGAAAACGGAGAGGTCGTTCAGAGCCGCCTCCGCCGCCCAGCTCTGTCCTCTCTTCCTTGCCTGTTCCAAGATACGGCACTTTGGTCTAGGGTTTTGTATTTTCCGGCTGGGTTGCTCGGCTGTAAGGCCTTGTAGTGGCCCAGCCCGGCAGACCCCTTTCTCCTCTTTTTTTTAAATAAAGGGAAAACCCCCAATTAACAGCAAATAATGCAGGTGGCAACAACCATGTGCATTACCACGTCCATCTCTTCTCTTTCCTTAAAACTTGAACCCCATTGACTTCACGCCCGTGTTTCCCGCGACTCTTACTGTCTCCACGGCAATGACATGTGCCCCATCCTAAAAACATGAAATCCACTGCTCTCATGCACGCTACATCTCGCCATCACGGCTCTGCTTCTGATCCACCCTAGCCGTGCCGCTTCGCATCAGCTTCTACGACAGTCTCGTCGTACTACCTTCTCCCATCCACTACAGGTGACTGGGAACGGCGATGCCTTGTGGCGCAGCCTAGTTCTTGACCTGCACCTATGGTAGCAGGACGACGACCTGCTTGGATTCCGGTAGCAGGACGATGAACTGCTTGGTTTCCGGTAGCCTCTCTCTAGCGCCCATCTAACTTATGGTAGGTGAGGTTATCTGTGTTGGAATAAGTCTCGTGGTCTATGGGAAGGAAAGCAGCAGTCCTTGTTGTTTTTTGACTACAGGGACAACAACATCTTAGTCTTTTTGACTGCTAAGACAGTGTGGGACAACAACGGCAGCATGTCAGTCTTTTGACTGCAAGGACAACATGTTGTAGGTATCTCCTTTTTCACTTTTCCAGTTTTTGGAGAACAACACCTTGCTGCAGTTTCCTTTTGACTAGAGTACAACAATACCTAGTGGTTAGTGCAGTTTGTAGGACAACATATTCGCATCTCTAGGAAGCATATGTTGTAGCCCGTTGGGCAAGCATATGCTGCAGTTCATTGGCCTATACATATGTATCTCAACCCTTAGACGGGTATGTCATTATGTAGTGTTTGAGAAAATAAATAGAAAATCGTCTCAACTCATAGTGTCATCCTCTATGTGAGAGTAAGAGCCCCGTTGCTTACAATTGGTATCGGAGTGAGGTTATCTTGCAGCCTAAATATCTCTTGCTCATCTCCTTCCCGCGCCTCTCCCTATACTTAGTCGAAAGCAAGAGCTCCAACTGTTCCTTCCTCTCCTGCTCGAACGAGCGGCCTTTCATCTGAGAGAGTCTCTTTCACACGCATCGACCCCTCTCTAGCACACCATGTCTCTATGCTCGATCACTACGAGTGTGCGGCACCAGCAGGAGGCCGAGGTCGCCGCGACACAAGAACGCGAGCGAGCAGTAGCGGCGGCTGCAGCGATGAAGGCAGCACGACTAGCAGCTGCGGAACTAGCAACAGCGAGAGCAGAAGTAGAAGCAGCGGAGGCAACAGTTGCTGGTCGTGCGGCGGCAACAGAGCTCGAGGCTCTGTGTGGTAGTAGCATCGGTAGCTCTGTTTCCGGCGACGACAGCACCAACGACGAGCTCAGGCTGGCAAGGGAGGCAGCGCAAGAGCAGGCGACACAATGGGCAGCCGCGCACCTCTATGGGGCACGCGCGGTGGGAGCCTAGATAGGCGCAGACGCGCCGACGATGCTCTGGGCGAGAACCCACGTGGCGACATCCTAGATGGGTGCAGACGCGCCGACGGTGCTCCCGGTGGCGTTGGCCGGGTCGACGAAGATTGCGGCCTCTATAGGCGGCGCGGCTCTCCCTCCCTGGATTGGTACCATGGTCACCGTGGGTTCCAGGTCGTTGTCAGGGACATCGGTCCCGGTGGTGGGTGGCCTACCCTCACTAAGACCAACTGCATCGAGTGGGTCGTGGTGATGAGGGTATGGCTCTAGGTTCGCCACATGTGGGAAACAGTTCAGTACGGCGACGTCGACTACTACGAGAATCGACGGGCGCTAGATGCCTCATTGCTGCAGTCCTGGCCGAGATGCATTTTCGCTTTCCTAGAAGCGGACTACTAAGGAAGCCTGGGATGTCATCGCTGCGACCTGCATCGGCAGCGACCGTGCCCGCAAGACCACACTATTGGCACTTCGCAAGGAGTGGGAGAACCTGGCCTTCGAGGTAGGTGAGGATGTTGATGACTTTGCACTTCAGCTGAACACTCTGTTGCAGAAGATGGTGTAGTTCGGCGACACACCTACGATGAGATGAGAGCCGTCGAGAAGCTCTTCTGTTGCATCCCTGAGAAGTATAAGTAGATTGCTCGCTCAATCGAGTCTATGCTAGACCTCTCCACGATGACGATCGAAGAAGCAATTGGTCGTCTCGAGGTCGTTGACGACGATGAACCACAGGTCCTCTCTATGCCTATCACCATCGGTGGGAAGCTACATCTCACTCAGGAGAAATAGGAGGCCTGCCAGGGTGACAAGAAGAAGGGTGACAAGAAGAAGGGAGGGTCCTCCTCCTCGACACGGGGCCGCAAATGTGGCAAGCCACGCAAGGCGCGCGGAGGCGCTTAGGCTAGGGTGCGAGGACAAGCTAAGGGTGGTGCCTGCGGAGGCGCCCAAGGCGGCGCCGTCGGCAACAAGATGCCGGCACGAGATGACGAGCGTCACAACTATGGCAAGCTTGGCCACTGGCTAGGGAATGTCGGCAGCCACGACACAGCCAGACTAACGTCGCATAGGTAGAGGTGGATGAGGAAGCTCTGCTCCTAGCACCCACAAGCATCGAGCTACCTCCAGCGGCACCGACCGTAGCGACACTCCTGCACCTTGATGAGTCAAAAGCATGCGCTTTCCTCGGCGACGGCTCTAGTAACGACATGATCGAAGGATGGTGCCTCGACACCAGCGCCACTCATCACATGACCGGCCTACGGGAGTTCTTCACCGAGCTCGACTCTAGAGTCCGAGGCTCCGTCAAGTTTGGGGACTCCTCCGGCGTAGAGATCAAGGGCGCCAGCTCAGTCGTAGTCAGCGCCGCATCTGGTGAGCACAGACTGCTCACTGGAGTCTACTACATCCTTACGTTGAGGAACTCTATCATCAACTTGGGATAGCTAGATGAGAACGGTTCACGCGTGGAGGTTAAACACAGTGTCATGAGGATCTAGGACCCCTCTCGTCGCCTTCTTGCCTTGGTAAGCAGGAGTCCAAATCGGCTTTACATCGTCAACATGAAGGTGGGACAACCTTGCTGTGTTGCTGCTCATCGGGACGACGGGGCATGGTAGTGGCCCGAGCACTTCAGACATCTTAACTTCGAGGCCCTGAAATGCTCAATGCTAAGGAGATGGCATGTTTCCTATCGTGCCTTAACCATGTGGAGCAATTCTGCGATGTCTACATATTGACAAAGCAGAGACAGCTCCCCTTTCCCTAGTAGTCGAGCATCCGAGCCAAGGAGAGGCTCGAGCTCATGCATGGGGACTTGTGTGGCCTAGTGACACTAGCCACACCTGGAGGACGATGCTACTTCTTGCTACTCATCGACGACCTCTCCCGCTACATGTGGGTGATGGTCCTTCGCAGCAAGGGAGAGGCTGCAAACGCCATCAAGCGTGTGCAGGTCGCTGCGGAGGCGGAGTGCGGCCGCAAGCTGCGCGTGCTGCATAGCTACAACGACGATGAATTCATGATGACTGAGTTCGCATCGTACTGCGCGGATGAGGGCATTCAACGCCACTACTCCGTGCTGTACAACCCACAATAGAACGGTGTCGTCGAGCGGCGCAACTAGACAGTTGTGGGGATGGCTCGGGCTCTCCTCAAGCAGAGGGGAATGTCGGTTGTCTTCTGGGGAGAGGCGGTGGTGACAACGGTCTACATACTCGACCGCTCGTCCACCAATGCACTCAACATGATAACACCATATGAGGCTTGGCATGGGCGCAAGCCGGCGGTCTCTCACCTATGGGTGTTCCGCTGCCTCACATTCACCAAGGAGCTTGGCCACATCAGCAAGCTCGACGACAAGAGCACCCTAGGGATGTTCATTAGCTACGCGGAGGGCTCGAAGGCCTACCGCATCCTTGACCCAGGAACACTACATGTGTGCACGTCGTGTGACGTAGTGTTCGATGAAGGGCGAGGATAGGCCTGGGACAAGGCGGTGGACGACGACACGACTCCAACGTACGACGACTTCACCATCGAGTACGTCCACTTAGAGGGAGCTAGGTGAGTAGGCAACTCTTCTTCGAGCAGGTTTACCCCAGCCCCCAAGTCTCCACCAACTCTAGCACCACGCTCTCTAGCTCTGGCTATAACGAGCTCTTCGCCACCACACAATCTAGCCACGACTCCGTCTACAACAAGCTCTTCGTCACCACGTACTCCAGCACTGATGATACCCTCTCCATGAACGTCATCTCTGACACCAGCCCATGTCAAGCATGACCCGATGGAGTTCGTGACCCCGCTTTCCCACGACGAGGAGCGCGTCGACGCGTGCTACGACGGTGAGCCATTGCGGTATCGTACGGTGGGGGCCTTCTCATCGACCCATCGGTGTCGGGCCTGATGTCTCGTACTCTGGCAGGAGAGTTGAATCTTGCATGCGATGATGGCAAGCCTCGGTCTTTCGAGGAGGCCGAGAAACACGCGGCTTGGCGTGCCGCGATGCAGTCGGAGATGAACGCAGTTGAGACAAACCGCACCTGGGAGCTCGCTGATCTCCCTCATGGTTCCTCCTTGCACTATCAGCCCAGGAGGGCTGGCACGTGCATCACATGGATGTCAAGTCGACGTTTTTAGCGACGACTTAAAGGAGGAGGTCTATGTATACCAGCCGCTAGGTTTTGCGATCCCTGGCAAGGAGGACAATGTGTTGCGCCTACGCAAGGCCCTCTACAGCTTGCGATAGGCACCGAGGGCAAGCTGGAGTCCACACTCAAGAGGATGGGCTTCATGCCAAGCCCGCACGAGGCGGCCATCTATCAGCGGGGCAATGGAGAAAATGCCCTATTCGTGGGTTTCTACGTCGATGATTTGGTGATCACCGGCACTAAGGATGCACATGTGGCGGCGTTTAAGGTAGAGATGAAGGCCACTTTCTAGATGAGTGACCTGGGGCATCTCTCCTTCTACATGGGAATTGAGGTGCACTAGAGTGATTGTGGGATCACACTTCGCCAAATGGCCTACGCCAAGCGCATTGTTGAGCTGGCTGGGATCACTAATTGCAAACCAACTCTCACTCCGATGGAGGAGATGCTGAAACTGAGCCACGACAGCACGACGGAGGAGGTGGACGCTACTCAGTACCAGCGTATTGTGGGGAACCTTCGCTACCTCGTCCACACACGGCCGAATCTAGCATACTCCGTCGGCTACATTAGTCGGTTCCTGTAGCGACCGACGATAGAGCACGAGCAAACTGTGAAGAGGATCGTTCGCTACATTGCAGGGACTCTCGACCACGGTCTCTACTACCTGAGGTGCTTTATGGAGGCACACCTTGTTGGGTACAGCGACAGCAACCACGTCGGCGACATCGACACCAGCAAAAGCACAAGCGGGATCCTCGTCTTTCTCGGCAAGTGCCCCCATCGCTGGCAGTTGGTCAAGCAGCAGGTGGTGGCCATGTACAGCTGCGAGGTTGAGTACATAGCAGCATCCACCGCTTCGACTCAAGCGCTCTGGCTGGCTCGAGTGGTCGGTGATCTCCTCGGTAGAGACATTGCAGCAGTGGAACTTACGGTGGACAACCAGTCTGCTCTGGCGTTGGCCAAGAACCCCGTGTTCCATGAACGAAGCAAACACGTTCGGGTGAGGTACCACTTTATCCGTGAGTGCTTGGTAGAAGGGAGCATCAAGGCGCGCTACATCAACATCAAGGATCAGCTTGCGGACCTGCTCACCAAGCCCCTTGGGAGGATCAAGTTTTTAGAGATTTGCTCTAGGTCCAGGATGGCCCAACTATCCAACAAGACGACACACAAGACTTAGGGGAGAATTGTTGGAATAAATCTCGTGGTCTGTGGGAAGGATAACAACAGTCCTTGTCGGTTTTTTTACTGTAGAGACAGCAGCATCTCAGTCTTTTTTACTGCAAAGACAGCGTGAGACAGCAACACCAACATGTCAGTCTTTTGATTGCAAGGACAGCGCGTTGTATACATCTCTTTTTTCACTTTTCCAGCTTTTGGAGGACAACTTGCTGCAGTTTTCTTTTAACTAGAGTACAACAACACCTAATAGTTAATGCAGTTTGTAGAACAGCATATTCGCATCTCTAGAAAGCATATGATGCAGGCCCTTGAGGAAGCATATGCTGTAGCCACTTAGAGTATAAATATGTATCATAACCTTTAGACAGATATGATATTGTGTAGTGTTTGAGAAAATAAACAGAAAATCATTTTAACTAATAGTGTTATCCTCTCGATGAGATTAAGAGTACCGTTGCTTACAAGGTGAAGGCTCCAAATAATTTTTTGCTCTGTTTCCCACGGAGAGCGGCGCTCGACGAGTATGCGGTGGCGATGGGGGAGCTGGCCCTGAAGCTGTTGGAGCTCATCGCTCTGAGCCTGCACAAACCTGACCGGCTGCACAGATTCTTCGGAGACGACCAGACAACATTCATGCCGATCAACCTGTACCGCCACAAGGACAACAGCGCCTACGATACGTACTGTTGGGCGGCTTCTGCTGGTTGGAGAGTGCTATTCTTCGATTCGGGATCTAGGCGTCCTTTGGTCGCCTTGCAGTGCCTTCCAGAGGCTAGATTTTCCAGGCGCTCAGTATCTACACACTAATGTTTGTATCTTTGGTTAATTCTGTTGGGTTTTCTGCTATCCCGGCTTTTAGTATGGAGTTCCTTCATTGAAAATTGAGGCGCATGGCAGTAAAGAATTGCTTTCGAGCTATGCAACAAAGTAAATAAAAAAAAGGATGTCAGATATATACAGAGACTAGCTAAACCCATCCTCTTGCAACAAAGTAAATAAAAAAGAAATTCCATGATGATTTGTTGGCACATCGCTTTGATCTCTTGGGTCTTGCCATGTGTTGGTTACCTGTTCATTTGTGATACTCCCAACATCCAAAATAACTGGGGCCTTAAAACGCATGCTCTGTCAGCACAAACTGATCGTACGTATGATTTATAATGTGTGCTTGTGTAGTTTGGATATGTAAAAAGTGATATGTGTAACGTGACATAAACATTATTTCGTAAATCACAATACTGCACTTTTGTATTTGTACTTTTGCTCTCTATATAGAAAATTACCTGAATTATCATTTTATAAAGTCGAAGGGTTCCGGAGAAATAGCTTAAACACTACACCAAAATAGTGAACTTCCTAGAGCCTAAACTCTAGGAAGTTAGCTAAATCCTTGAAAGTAAAGTCACCCCGTCGGAAGTTTGGCTCTCGGAATTTTTTTTGGAAGTTAGCTTAACTTTATAGAGCCCTCTAGAAAGTTAGCTAACTTCCTACAACCAGAGGAGCCTCTCGGAAGTTAGTAGATTCTCGGAAGTTAGTATATTCTCGGAAGTTAGTAGCTTCATGCCGTTAGCTGACTAACTTCCTACGGCTTACTGTAACCCCTAGGAAGTTAGCTGACTGTAGCCCCTAGGAAGTTACGACCCAGTTGGCCTCTAGGAAGTTAAATTGACCAGCATTACAAATGTTGTTTATTTTTATTTTACACCACATTCTACAACATAACAAATATATCAACAGCTATATAGCACAACATATTTTCACATAAAACATCTCACACACAATCACATAACAATATTTAAATCCATAGTCTCATCAATTACATCACAAAAGTCTCATCCATAGTCATAATAAGACGCATCTCATCCAGTCATAATAAGAGACAATATCTCATACATAGTTATAATAAAAGTCTCAAGTATCACAACATATAACATGGAAGCTCACGATCGCCGATCACCATCGGGGTACAATGACGAGTGATGGTCGATACCTCCACTAGCGAAGAGGGTTTCGACAAAGCTACCAGTTGCCACTCGGAAGTTATTTATTTCCTACGGTTTGTTATAAAAGCTATAGGAAGTTAAAAAACTGTAGGAAGTTTATGTTTTTGGTGCAGTGAAAAAAGTTATCTATTTCCAGAAAACTTGGGGCCACAAAAAGTTGGTGTGCTCATATGGTACTCAAAAGATATAAATAAAAGATAAATTAGCGATGTTCTACACACATGGTTGTTATTCATATTCAAAACAGTAGATCTTGGTCATGTTTTTTCTTTAATGCCACTATGAAACATATTGTATGTCTTTTGGTTGTTTTAATGTGCATGTATGTAGGAAATATTGTCATATACTTAGCACGGGCACAATACTAGTAAGAATATTTGGCACACTGATTTTGAACTGAGCCTACACAATTTAGATAGTGATGTCTACTTGGCAAATTCTGTAGTTGTTTGATAATACAGACGCAGACATTTTTTTTAGATAATGGAGGAGTTGTAGCTCAAACAAGAGACAAGTCTGACAAAATGTAGGAAATAAAAAAGTACTCGATATTATTGACTAATAGACAATGTTAAAGGCGTGGATATATTAAAAAAAGGCCAACGGGTGGTGTATGTATTTAGGCTGAAGTCTATCCTAATTGTACGAATTACACTTCTTTATTTCCTTCCTCTCCATCTCTTCGGGAGCACTACTTGGACTAGACTCGAGTCAGTTGGCATGGATGGGATGTCACAATCACACCACTTCTCTGAGTTTCAAGCCTCGTTCACCTGCTAGTTTACTAGTAGACTTCAATTTACAATAAAACGGTTGAGCTAAATCACTGCAGGATAAGAAGATAAACTATTCTATCATGCTTCGCCATTGCCGTGTGGCTGACTATATTGAGAGGAAGAAGTGGAACGACAGAGATACACGGTTGCATTAGCAATGTTAAAAGAGCTGCCTTAATTAAGTAGCCAATTAATTGTGTCATTTTCCTTTGTTCAAAACAGAGATTGGCTCATTCAAATGAGCTTTGGATCGATACAACGAAAAAGAGAAGAAAAAAAAACTTTTGCTAAGAGCCAGAGGTCCTTGATCTAGCACGAGCTCATAATATTACATACATAGATGCGAGAGATTGGGTGATGAGATCTTAAGATCGGTAACACAGCACGCAAAATCTCACAATTGATAGACACGTCGTTAACCATTAAAAAGTAATTAGACAAAAAAAATTAAGTAGCTAGGTTTTACCATAAAGAATCTGACGAACTAAGCTACCTTATTTGGCAATAGTTTTTAAAACCGAAGGCCTAGCTAGCTTAGGCCTGTTCGGTTTCATCAAATTCATATGAATTGAAGGGAACTGAATGAGTTTTAATCTATATGAAGTCAAAATGCTTCATAATTTTTTTAATTCTTTTCAATCCATAAGGTAGAGAAATAACCGAACAAGCTCTTAATTGGTGTGGATGTTTTTCTACCATGGTTCTTGTCTTGTTGAGTACTTCTCTTCCCTCTTATCCAAACTTGGTGCATACTTCTGCTTCATGAGTGTTACAAATTGATGCCTATTTTTCTTTTACTACTACCGAAAATACGCATGCTGTTCATTTAATTCACATCAACTGGCATCCGTACTTGTAAAAAAAAGGTGTTTGGCGTAGCCGCTTAGGCTAACCTAGCACTAGGATAGTCTCGGATCCATTATTCAACGATGAAACGTCCTCGGTGCGTACAAAGGCTGTTTTGTCAATAATGGATCAAGCGTATTATATTATGCCGTACACTTAGGGTACGTTTAGCTATAATAATAGAACGAGATGAAATAGAACGATCACTTAAATAAGGTTGTTTGGTTTAAAGTCAGGGGTTGGAACAGTACTATGACGTGTTATTCTCAGTTATTCTTTAAAATTAGACGAATGAGAGATAGTGTCAGGGAACGTCCCTATCCTATCTGTCCCGCGATCAAAAGCATCCTCAGTAAACACAAGCACTTGATGTCGCCGTTGCTTTACCTCAACCTCATCGATCTGGCCGCAAGAAGCGAACGAGGGACTAAAAAATTTTGATCAGCCAATTGTATTCCAATGTCCCCTTCGGCCCAGCATTGGATCAGGTTACACCACATGATTGCGCAGTTAATAGTAGTGCTGAGTCAGTTCATGCTTCCAAGGGTTTGAGTAAGATTCATGAAACCACATCGAAAAATTGGTTGGGGAATAAGTGAATAACAATTGACGAGGATGCTTTCCGGAACACAGAGAGAGAAATACAGCAAGTCATAAAAGAGCTTGCCATGCATACAGTTCTTTTTCACAAGAGAGCTTGACACAGAAACTGAGCTGAGAAACAAGTTCCATCGCTATGCAAAATGCTGCAGGATCTTCCAAAAATAAAAATAAAAAACTGTTGTAAAATGGGAATCGGCAGTATCATGCAGAGAAGGTTTTCAATGCCATCATGTCACACAATGCACAAGCGGAATTACATGCCATGATACAGTACAGACATTGTCCTTATCCGGTCCCAATCGAAAGGGAAATTATGTACTTGCGAGGTGTCTATCTAACCATTCACTCACTCCAAGAACGCTGCAGTTTTGGAGCAGAAAGCAACAGCTACGGGCGCTGGCTACCTACCTTCGCAGTTCGCCCTGGCGCGCGAGGGGTGGGGTGCTGCTACACTTGGCTCTCCAGGTCCGGGTGCCGGCCGGAGGACCCCGCCACCATGGCGCCGGCCTTGGGCGCCTGCTGCGGCGGCGGGAGCGCGGGGCGCGCGCGGCAGACGGGGCAGGTGGCGCGTGCGCAGAGCCAGGCGTCGACGCAGGTGACGTGGAACGCGTGCCGGCATCCGGGCAGCGCGCGCACCGCGTCCCCGTCCTGCATGGCGCTCAGGCACACCGCGCACTCCACAGGAGAGTCGCCGCCGCAGTGAGCGTCCGCCTTGAACCTGACCACCGGCATGGCAGCCAGCGCCGCCTTGTCGATCCCGCCGCCGGCCCGCTTCCGTGCGGGCAGCCCGCCTGCGCCGGAGTCCGTCCGGTGCACGCCGTCGCGGCCGCTCCACCGCACGTAGAGGTAGTTCATGTACAGGATCACGCCGTACAGCACCAGGCACACCGCCGTGAACGCGCCCACCAGCTCCAGCGTCGCGCCGGAGGCGCAGCACCCACGGTGGCCCGGTGGCGGCGGAGTCCCCGGCGACCCATCCACCGCGGACATGACGCTCATTGATTGGTTGCCAGCTACCAGGTGAGGTACCGTATGCCAAGAAGGCAGAGCAGAAGCAGGGCGTCGTCCGTCGTGGCGCGCGTTTCTTGGGTAAGCAAGCTCTGCTGGTCGCCGGCCGGGTTGGTGCCAGGGGCTGAGGGAATTGTTATGGGATTTGGGGAGTAATGGTGGGGCTCGGATTGGTGGTCTCAAATGTTCCGGAGGCTTGTATAGCTGTGGATAGTGATCATGTCGGCGATTAGAGCGAGGATTAAGTAATTACTCCCTCCGTTTCTTTTTATTTGTCGCTGGATAGTGTAAAATTGAACTATCCAGCGACAAATAAAAAGAAACGGAGGGAGTATTAATTAGCGGTGGTTTGGTGTGCTTCATCATGTGCACACTGCTCCTGGACGGAGACAGGCTGAGATACGGCGCGTTTTGTTGCCACGAATGGTGCGGTTAGCGATTGGAGTGGCAGTGAGCACTGAGCACACGGATTTGGATCTGTGAAAAAGGGCACATGGATTTGCATGTAAGGCTGGGTCCAGTGCTGACGCTTATCGACAGCTGAATATGGACCGATCAGCAGTCCGTATCCATCATGCGGAGCCTAGCTGGTTGTTCATTGGGATTGTCGAGCGGCTGGTTGAGTCGATATTCATCATATTAGACTGTGCGGATATAGAAATGGATTAAAAAATGCATTACTAAGACGGTCTACAACAAGGAAGCGCTCAAGCGTTGTAAACTCTATATTTAACATTTCTCTACCAACTTTATCGCTCCAACAACGAACGCTATATGATCCTCTATAATAGTGGAGGTTCTCAGCGTCCGCTAAGTCTAGCGAACTTCTTTGGTCCACTATCGTCGACGTGAATGCTAGCAACAGAAGGGTATGGGCAAGCTACTGCTGTACTGCATGGCGCCTATGACTAGAAAAGGAGCAAGCCACTCGTCGGCCAGCACTTGAAAAAGCAAAACAAAGGAAGAAAGAAAATGAGATCTTCTGTATGGCATGGAGAAGAGAATGATTTGTGAATTTGTTTGGTATTTATAGTTATTAAAAATATTCCATAATTACAAATCGATTTGCAATAGGTAAACAACACAATATTTTGTTAAACATTACAGTTGTAAAAACTTATATTAATATTAATATAATCGTGGAAATGTAGAAGATGTAATATAGAGGATGAAATTTAGGGAACGTTGTTGAAGGCTAATAAGATATAGAGGATAGAATCTTTTAGAGTGTGCTGTAAAGGACAAAGAATATTACTTTAGGAGATGGAATTTATGGGACGTTGCTGGAGACAACTTAAGATCAATGCTTGATGGAGACGCCAGCGGATGCGGCGGCTGCCTTGAGGGCAGCAACTGACTGCGGGTCGAGCGAGAGCGCCACGACAACGTCCTCAGTCCTGTAGTAGTGTAGCGGCACGGAATGGGCTGGGCACGAATGCACGTGTTGCTAGGTGCTGGCGTGTTGGAGGCGCAGATAGAGGTCCGACGTAGTTGATGAATGTCGTGGTCAGGAAGGAGGCTATGACCTATTTTAGTTGAATTTTGTGGGCAATTTATAGTAAATATATGTAACACCCCAGGTGTTACTTAGGGTTTTCACTCAAGCCTACACTAGTGAACCCATCATCACATGTGGTTTAATTTGAGCAAAAAAACACCAAACTTGGGGGTCAAGATCCTAAGTAAGTGTAACCCATCTTAGAAGTCATGTTTTGGCGTTATCATGCACCTAAAGAGGAGAGAATGGCTCAAACCCTAATTCAAATCCCTTTAGGCAAATGGAGCCCTAGAGGGGAGTATAGCAAAAAGGCTATGTAAACCACATTATCATGACTTGGGCTAATTATAAAAGTTGTAGTACACTTAATACCCTACAAAAAATAGTAAGAGAGTGACCCCAAAAAGGTTTCAGAAAAACCCCAAAAAGGTCAACAAAGAGAAGGGCATAAAAGAAAAATCAGATTTTTCTCAATTTCAAAACCAGCCCTCTTTCAAAGATCAAACATGTTCACATTTTTCCAAACCTCAAAACCGTAGGGCCCAATTGACAAAATGGCGCCTAAAGACCCCTAGAACACCCTGGAAAAATATGAACCCAACCCTAAGTCGTTTGACACGACTTGACACGGTTTTTGTCTCGGTCTGGACAACTCAGACAGAGCCAACTTCACACCACAATATCTCTCAACCCCGACCATATCTTTGCTTGGAACTCACATGGAAAAGATAAGATTTGGTGCAGAGAAGAGACCGTACAAGGGATTTTTGCTGAGATGTACACGCTAAGGCGACCAAACTGGCCTTTGAACACCGGCAGAAGTAAACCACCACGTGTTCGACGTGGGCAGGCACTCGGGAACGCCCAGAGCACGCCCGCACGCGCGCCCCTGCGCGCCCTCGGCCGCCCCCGTGCCCACGCCCGTGTCATGCTCGCGCGTGGCTATAAAGCCCACCCTCATGCACGGCCACCTTCCCTGTCGCCCCCTCCGCACCACGCCTAGCCTTCCCGAGCCAGCCCGCAGCTCCGGCGACCTCTCCGCGACCCGCCAGAGCCGCCCGAGGGCGACCATCGTGACCAAACCACTCCCGCCCACCTCCGCTCGATCCGAGCCCTCGGATAGCTTCCTCGAGGGGCCATGAAGCCTTCCCAAGCTTGAGTCGAGGACCAGCCCCGCCGGAACAGTGCGCTCACGCTCGCGGGAGTTCGTAACCCCGCCGGAGCATGTGGACCGGGTAAACCACTGAACCATTTCTCGATTCCTTGCGCGCATAGCCTCTACATCACCCAGCGGAGCTCCTCGTGCACTTTGATTGAACCCTACCGTCGTGGTTTGGCCGGAGCAGGTGTCGCCGACGACCTCTGCCGCCTACGCTCGTGGCCAGAGCAGCTCCAGCCACCTTCGACGCCGACCCGCACACCGACGTGACCGCCGTGACCTCCCCGACGTCACCGACCACCCCACCGGAGCTATACTGCCGCCGGTAAGCCTTGCCGCCATGATCTTTGCCCCGGTTACTGTTCTAGCCAGCCAAGGATCGTGGGTTAGATATAGGAGAAGTCCAGGGGGTTATGCGTAAGGTCAGTGACTCATGTGAATAGTAGACTGAGGGCTGATTTGTGAGAGAAAAGGGGAAGAAAACCTAGGGACTTCAGCGCAAATCTGTTTTTCTTTTCCCATTTCGAATTTACTTTTCTTTTAAATATTGCAGAGAACTTGATAAATACATAATTTGAAGAATATTCACCCAAATTTAGTCAAACCAATTTTGCTAGACTTTGTGAAATATAAACTATCAAGCAAAAATAGTAAACCCCATAGTTCCTATAATGTTTTATAGAGTTTTGATTTAAATAAGAAAACTGCCCAAAACTTAATAATAAATGAAAAGATAGAAATGTTGTTAGACCAGGGTTGAGAAAAATAGTGGAGACACTAAACTAGTAGTTACACTGTTTAAAATTAATAAACACCCCAGTATACAAGGTTAAGGAAGATTTATTCACTAAAACTTGTTTATGCTCAAACTTAGGAAAATGAAGAAAAGGGATTGAAAATGGAAACCAGAGGGCAACCATATTTTTCCTAGCATGCCTAAGTGATGTAGTTCACAAGAAAAATCTGGTGAACCATAGTCCAGTGAAAAGAAATTGCACTCACATTTATTCATAGAAAATAGAGAAAACTTTGAAAAGTCATAAGAAAATAATCCTAAGGAGAAAACACCCCTACCTTCGAAATGACTGCTCTTGTGCTAAGAATAACCTAGGAAAAATACAAGTTTTGTTGTTTGATATTTTTCAAATAGCAAGTTAGTTATAAGTGTCTCTTTTGGCATTAAACTTTAGAAAATCATAACTAAATAACCACTTAGTAACCCTCTGTGATTTTTGGCACAGAAGCATGTTATTACTCATAGATACCAGCAAAAATAACTCTTAGTACAGAACCCACACCTAGATAAGAGTTGTAGTGCAAAGTGACCCCTCTGCCCCAACTTTTGTTATTTTTGTCCAGGACATATTATATTTATTTTTGACCTAAAATTTATAGGACAGACTAAAGTGACCAATATTAACCCACTGTAAGTTTTACAGAATTTTTGGAAATTTTGAAATCACTGATGTAGTTCAAACCCACCTTAAGAGCATCAATAGAAAATGAAAAGGGGAATTAGTAGTGGAGATTAATGTTACCCTAACCAACCCGGGAAAACCCTTGAGTACCTAATAGAACCTTAAAGGGGCAATCCAAGTCTTAATCTACTACGTTTGCCTCTAAGCAAAACCTCAAACCTAGGTTGCTAAGCATAAACCACTAAGAGCTTCTTATAACAAGGAAACCCTAAGTTATCAATTAACTTAGTTTTTCTTCACTATGCATAATGGTTACTAAATCCTGCATATCATAGCATACATATATCTTATTCATTGCATCCGATAGATTGCAACCTCGCTGACGGAGAATACATCCTCGTGCTGGAGCAAGGAGTTGCTCAGGAGGTAGCCCAAGATCCAGCACCAGAACCTGCCATCGAGGATCTGTTTGCCCCAGCTTTGGAAGGCAAGCCCCGGTTTTATGCATAACCTACTTATTATGCTATTTTACTACACCTATTGTTTGTAGGTTTGTAATGTGCACTTAAGTGTAGGAGTTGTTTGGAACCTTAGTTGCATGATCTCATGAATCCTTTTGAGATGGATACTAGTATGCTAGGCCGAGTATGCTGCTTTATTAATTAGGGATCTCGGTAGAAGTCGAGTGATTTTCTAGCACTCGCGCGAGGTCAGGAATTGGTTGTAGCCACTTTCATATCATACTGATGTTGGTCTGTGGACACGGATCCATGGGGATGTGTGGTCTACGAGATGAAATTGGAATAAGGATTAACGTGCGGATACCTGTGTCAAGCGTTTGAACGTACTAAGCACATGCCGAGAAATATGGTAAATCGGTAAGCCTAGTACCTGATTGAACCTAGCAGCAGACTTTACCCCTCACGCGACCTGAGACGTGGTCTCTCATTCTGGTTATGGTGGGTACAAGTGCGGTCACTACACGACGGCAGTCGGGGTCAGTGAGGCATTGTACGCCAAGGCGGTGAGCCCTGATCTGCTGGTGGGGAATCGATGAGGACAGTTGATGTGTGTGGGGACGGAGTGCCTCGCCACGTCGTGTGTTTAGGTTTATCTTGCAAGGATAAAAACTCGATTCGAATCGTCTGTTTCTCGCAGCTAATGAGACTGCTTAATCCATTGTACTGCATTGAGTAACAAGTGGAAATGTGATGACTTGGCAAAAGTTGTTGATTGCTAAATGTTTGATACCATGTATGATTAGATAGGTACACATTTATTCTTAAGAGAGTCACACTAAAACTTGAAAAAGCTAAAACTGGATTTTTTAGATTCAGCTAGTGCTTTTGGCAAGCAAACCCCCAGCCAAACAGCTGCATGTCTAGAGGTAGAGGAGTAGACTCCTCACACCGGGTAAGTCTAGCTGAGTATTAGTATACTCAGCCTTGCTTGTGGCATAATTTTATAGGTTCTCTAGAGGACATGGTTGCTGGAGTGACTTGGCCGTCTATCTTGCCACCGGGTTGGACAGTCGAGTGGGATCCTACCTCGGCTGAGGAGGAGCAGGAGGAGTGATGGGACAGGCTTCCCCATCCTTCCATTTATTTATCGTTAGTTTTATTCCACTGCATTCCGAACAATGATCACTACTTTTGTTTAAACTCCGATGATGTTGTAATAAATTTAAGACTCTTTAATGTTGGTTTTATGTTTTATTGTATTTGCTCTGTGCCTCACCATCGAGTGAGTACGTGGTACTTGATCCTGTTAGTGGCCTCGTCGGACTAGATCTGAGGGACTGACGTGTTATTCCTATTTAAGTGTGGTCTAGCCTCTAAGGTGGGACTTAGGCACTTAAGTTGGAATAATTCGGGCGGTTCCGCCACAGCTGGTATTGGAGCTCGTACCACCACAGAGGAACCAATAAACTATAAATACCATCCTTTTCAAAAGTAAAACTTGATAGAAACAAATGTTGGATAGATCGTCAGGACGATCAGGATAGACCTAGGACGTGAAGCCTTAGGATGATAGAGGGGTAGCTAGGTGGCTATTTGAGTAAGCCCTACAGGCTACTATAAGGGATGAGAGCTTTTCCCTATTCTATCTGAATTGAAATAAGGTCGTTTAGGACAAGCATGCATGCATCCTTTACTTAAACTACTTGATAATTTGGTAAAAACTTTAATACATGATAATGACAGATTAAGTACATTCAGTGACCTTATCATAACCTTCGATAGGCCAGGCTTTGATTCCCTTTTATTTATAATTCTTTTTCTTTTTCACTTATGCTTAACCTTACACAGATGACTTCTCACGGATCCTCGGAAGGAGGGAACACACATTCCCACAAGGACGAACTTGCACGAGAGGGTTTTCCCCGTATCTTGTGGGAGGTACTTCAGGGAGCAGGTTACACGACGCCTCCCCAGTACGCGGTGCAGCTGTTCGAGAAGCATCGGGTGCCCCGCTGTAGGGTGAGGATGACCCTGGAGCCTCATCCCTTACAGTCAGGCTGGCGTTCGTTGGACTCCGAGTCTTTTGGATACCGGGCTGAGGATACTATCGAGGTGATTGCTCTACACGGGCTGACCACCTTCTGTGGTTTTCACCCCTTGGAGTTGTCTACCCATCCCATTGGCTTGTTCCCTACTGAAAAGGAGGATGACCCAATGTGGAAAGACCGAGTGGAGCATGCCAAGGATATATGGGCTCTTTACCCAGGGTAGACTGCACACTTGACGGTGCGATGCATGGATGCTCTGTATCGTCTGCAAGTGATGCGAGGAGAGGCAATGTCTCATCTAATGGCATTGTTGGAGGCTACCAAGATCACCTTGGATAACAGCGAGGAACTTAGTCCACTAAGATGGTGGAAAAGGACCTATAGGTGGAACAGATGTCCAATGAGATCCAGGAGCTTGAGGAGCTAGTGGGAACCAGGGAGAACACCATTGAGGTTCTCAAGGATCAGCTAATCAATACTCAGCAGCAACTCGCGGAGGCTAACCAACATTTGGATATGCACCATCAGGAGATCCAGGACATGGAGGCCAACGAGGATGTCGACATCGAGGGAGGAGAGGAGCCGGAGCCTGCATCCAGCTTGGACACTACTGGCTCAGGGAGACCACCTTCCCCCGAGTCGAGCGTTGCCTCGTTTGCTCACTAGGTTGCAGGGATAGAGTTAGAAGTGTGTGGCGGTAGAACTCCTCGAAGCTAGCCTAGCTTTTGCACCTTTGGGGTACTAGGCTAGACAGAGTTGAGTCTTTTAGGTCACTGATGTAATCGTAACAAACTCTTTTGGAAGTTTCAATGATGAATGATGTCAGCTTTAATTTATGAAGAAAAGTTTTATGCCATGTGGTATCTTTTATAAATCATGCAAGAAAATATTGGTTTTACCCCTTTCAAACCATTCACCGCATATGAAACCTGACATCAGCAATATGACATTGAGAGCATCCTTAATTTTTCAGATGGCTGGAAGAGCGCGTCGTGGACAGAATGAACGCATTCCTCCACCACCGCCACCGCCTCCTACCATGCAAGAGTTGATGGCTCAGCAGAATGAGATTCTGCAACAGTTGGCTCAGCGTCAGCCGCCACCTCAGCATTATGGTGGTGGTGGTCATCAGCGTCCCCCAGTAGCAGCCACTTATCAGGAGTTCCTCAGCACCCAGCCGTCGTTGTTCACTCGGGCAGAGGACCCGCTTGATGCTGATGTATGGCTCAGGGTAGTGGAATCCAAATTCCCACTACTCAATGGAGTTTGTTCAGATGTGGCTAAGGTCAGGTTCGCCACGTAGCAGCTTCGCGGACCCGCACAGACATGGTGGGACCACTTCCTCACTATGCAGCCAGTTGGTCATGTGGTGGAATGGAGAGAGTTCAAGGCAGCCTTCACAGGGCATTATATACCAGCAGGCATTATGGACCGAAAGCTTAATGAGTTTCTAGCACTCACTCAGGGGAATCGTACTGTGTTGCAGTACGCTCAGGCCTTCAATGACCTATGTCAGTATGCTGGATACCACGCAGACACTGATGAGAAGAAGAGGGATAGGTTCAGGAGGGGGCTCAACACTAAGCTCCACGACCGTGTCAACACCGTCAGGGCCAACAGTTACAATGAGTTAGTTAACATGGCCATTTCTCAGGAGGACTGCATCACAGCCCGTCAGGCAGAAAAGAAGAGGAAGACCCCTGCGGCAGGATCATCAGCTCAGCCACAACGCTTCAGGATTGTATCTGACACTCAGAACAGGGAACCTCAGCAGCAGCAAGGGCGTTGGGTGATCCGACCACAGCAACAGCAGCAGAAGGAACCCAACCGCTCTCAACTTCCAGTTCAGAGGAACAACAATCTGCCACAGGAGCAGCAGTACCGTCAGGCCAATGACAACAGATGTTTCACTTGTGGTAACATCGGATGTTGGGGACTTGTTCTCAAATGCTATGAATTAAGAACAAGGCAACATAAAATGTTAAATATTAATGCCCTTCATCCGCTAAAGCATTATCTCCCCAAGGATTTAATGAACTTCGGACGAAGGCCATGAACAAAATATCACGAAGGTCACACCTTCATGATCAGATTTATGAAACAATGTAAAATGAAGTATAGAATATAAAACATTAGGGAAAGATATGCCGAAAACAGATAGCACTATTCACATATTTTATTATACGAATCTAAATATTAAAACATAATATTTAGGTACATTTATACCTTTGCCTTGGCAGAAAACAATAGTTCCAGCGTAATACGTCAGCGATTACAGGATTGCATGAACAGTACAGGGGTACTGTTCATCTATTTATAAGCACATGGCGCAACCTATGTAAAATTACATTTATGCCCTTTACAATCGACTACAATAATGACACAAAACATCATGGGTCTTTAAGTCATTTCATCTTTAAGTCGGTTCACCCCTTCGTCTCGAGATCTGTCATTGTGCCGAAGCTTTATAGGTAATAGCTTCGGCGCTGCTCCTGAGAGGATCTGCCGAAGGTGTTCTCCTTCTTTAGGATCTTCGGCTGCAAAGCATACCCCCAACAGTAGCCCCTTTGCGGTGCTAGATCGTTTTTCGTAACGAGCTTGATCCGTGAAAAAGTCTTCCAGGCTTTGGGATGCCGAAGATCCGAAAAACACCTTCCCTGAGCTCGTTGGCGAGAAACGATTAAAATAATCCGCGGTCGAGGTGGCTCCATCTTGCAGCAATTACCCGCGCCCTGGCGATTCACCCTCTCGGACCCTGTGGCCCACCGTTCAACGAGTGTGGGTGACTGTTTGTTCGGTGCGAGAGACCTTGACGATTCACCTTCCCACCTGCGGCACTATATAAACAAACGGGTAGGTGTGAAGTTACCACAACATTCATTGCTATTGCACTGTTTTGCTGCCAAAAATTTAACCATAGCCGAAGCTTGATCATCGTGCTCAAACGAAGCGCCGCTTTTGATTCTGCTTCGTCACAAGAGGAAGAGCTTCGGAAAAATAAAAAAAGTCAACAACAAAAATTTCAAGAGATTCATAATCAAATGGCAAGAGTTCGTTCCACCGCCAGGGTTAGTAGTGAGGGAGATGAAACCGAAGCTACTGAGACTGTTCCGATTTCCGAAGCGATGAAGCGGTTTGGGCTGGTAACATCGGAGGATGCACCTGCCGCTGAAGCAGAGCAGGTTGATGCTAAGGAGATGATTATAGCAGCGCAGTGCCAAGTAAACCCAGCCATCTGGATTTCGAAAAATCCACCATCTCCGAAGGTGACTTACCTAAGATGTTGAATTTGGGCTATTTAAGTGAAGCAAAGAAAGAGCTGGTTTGTTTTGGTGGAGAAGAAACTACTCCGAAGCCAGGAAAAGATGAAGTAGTAATCTTCAAAAGTTTCTTTAAAGCTGGTTTAAGATTCCCTTTGAACAAGATGATTGCTGATGTGCTTAAGAAGTTTGGGATCTACCTTCATCAGCTAACTCCTAACGCTATCGTTAGGCTTAGCGTTTATATTTGGGCTCTTCGAAGCCAAGGGGTGGAACCTTTTGCCGAAGGTTTCTGTCGAGTGCACGAGCTTCATTATCATACCAAGGCTAGAGGAGATGGGTTACATGAAAACTTTGTCTGCTACAATTTTGCCTACCGCAAGACTACAAAATTTCTAGTGATTAGTTATCGTAGCAAGTGGCCAGCTGGCTGGAAGTCTGAGTGGTTTTACGTCAAAGTTGATGAAGATAAGGAGAAGCTGGTCCAGAGTCCGTTAGAGTTGATCTTCGGAGAGACCATACCCCCGTGCAACATGACACCAGAGGGTCCAACCCAAATTGCTCTGGCTGAATTTAGAGTTATTGCGGAGCACATTGGCACTAGAGACTTAGTGCAAGAATTCTTAGCTTTCAAAGTGTTTCCAACTATGAAAGAGTGGGCCATGCCAAAGCTTGAAGGAAAAAAGAAAGAAGGGGAACTTATTCGGTTGCCTTACCATTACAAATTCAAGAGACATTTCAAAGTGCCTTGCCAAGAATGGCTGGACACGATCGAAGTAATGTGCAATGAAATACTTGGCAATTACTCTAAAAAAGAAGATCAATTGATGACTGCAGCCTTCGGCACCCGTCCGAAGCGAAGGTTAAACCGAGTAATGGATGCTCTGGGCTTTGAATATCCTGACTACGAGCGGCTAGACAAGGGTGCCAAAGGGCAAAAACGGAAGAGAGTGGCTGATGTTCTGAATAAAGATGATGAAGAACAACTGAAAAATAAAAAACTGAAGCCTGAACCAAAAACAGATACTTCGAAGAAGAGAAAAGCTACAGCTCTGCAGCAGAAGGCAATTGACGAAGAAGAAACTGCTGCATCACCGTCTACCACCGACGTGGAGGAAATTTTAAAGGTAATGACTGAATCCTTGCCTGTCAAGCTGAGTCCATTAGGGCCACATCTGACGAAGCTTTTTCAGAAGGACAAGGAGCCCGCGAAAACGAAGAAGGCAGCTAGGCCAAAAAAAGCAAAGAATCATTACAGTGACAGAAGCCATTGAAGGGACACCACCACAAGCTTCAGCTCCGAAGGCGCCGGCTGTTGAAAGCACGACAGCTACTGAAGCTGCACCTTCGGAAGCGGAAGATATTCATTTAGAAAGCATGGTTGCTGATATAGATAAAATACTATTAAACATGGCCGTGGAAGAGGCTGCCGCAGCCACCGAAGAGACTGCGGCCCCAAAGCCCGAGAAGGAGAAAGAAATGGCCGAATACACTTCGGAAGATGAAGCCTTTAACTTTCAAAACTTAGTTGGTCAAGAGCTGACGAAGGCTGAAAAATAAGAGCTAAAGGAATATGCTATATCTTGCGGATATCAGCCGGGAGCGCTTCTGTTCGGTGGCATCGATGACGAAAGGTTAGGCTGCGTCCGGGATCAGACTGGTGCGAAGGTTATTGGTACTCTATCAAAGAGTATCAGTTCCCGAAGCTTGAAACAGATATCAGCCGCTACCGACGACAACACATTATCGGTAGTTTATTTTATTCCAATTTCAAGGTAAACAACTTTTCTCTAACTTTTATTGTTTTTAATAACGAAGATGTTTTCTAACGAAGGTTGTTTGTGCGCAGAGTATGCTGCTGAGCAAAGCTTTAAAAATGCAGCAAGACTTGGAAGATAAAAAACACGAGGTTATAATTGAAAATTTAGAGAGCAAAATAAAAGAGCAATCAACTGCTATTGAAAAGAAAGACTTCGAGCTCCAGACAACAGAAGGCTTACTGGCGGAAGCTGAAGCTAAAATAACAGAATTAAATACGAAGCTTCTCTCTCAATCAGAAAACTTTGATCAAGAAAAGCAGAAGCTTAATGCAAAACTTGAGGCCGAAGTCCAAAAAAGTTCAGATTTGAAAAATCATTGACAAGCCTTCAGAATAAATGTCTGGAGTTTAGCAATCGATGCGTTCAACGCCTGAAGCAGGTGTTCTATTCAGTTGGAGCCAGCAGCAAGAAATTTACTCCTTCGGCTGAAGACCTGCCAAGTGCCTTCGAACATATCGAAGGTGAAATTGATGACCTTGACGAAGTTATAGCTGGACATGGTGACTTCTGTGCCTTGGTAGCTTCTCAGGGCACAGCTGTTGCCTTTCTGAAGTCTGGCTGTGAACACGGAAAGATTATCAATAGACCCAATTTCAGCTTATCACCAGCAGATTTGGATAACATTCCCAACCTTGCCTGAAGCATAGCCAATAGATTTATAAAATTAGTATGGACAAAGGGTGGACGAAGCAAAGCTAGTGATGAAGCTCGGAGTCATCTTAAGCCGGTAACAAAATCATACCTTGTGCTTACCCTTTCCTTCGGACTTGAATTTTGCTTATAATACTTTAATACGTATAGGATGACGAAGCTGAGGCCGAAGCTGAAGAGTGAAAAGGCGAAGCTCCATGGATACTGACGAAGCTTGAGTAGTCTGTAGAAAAAGCTCTAAAAACTCTTGTAATAACTTGTGTAAAGAATGATGTAATTAAATTTTACTTCGCGAACTTTTATCCATACCTTGTAATATATTCTTACCTTTCCATCAATGTATAAAATGCTTTGGTGTGAACGAAATTAGCATTTTTGAGCCGAAGGCGGAAAACACCTTCCCTTCTTTTCGTACACAGCGAAGCATAAACTGCTTCTTTTCCTTTTTTCTGAAGCCTTCTCTTTAGAGCCAAAGCAACTGTCTATGTTATGATGATGATGATCCTATGTATGTCTAAATAAATGTTTATGAATGCAAATGTATGGTGTAATGTATCGTGCAAGTAAGTGTCCAAAGTCACATACGAAGCCACAACCAAAACCTTCATTCCCTTAGGAATAATCAAAGTCTCTTTGCTGTTTATTTCTCGGCTTCACCGCTTATTTTTCGGTGTATCAGCGCTGACTTTTCGCTGTAAGTTCTGCATTCCCTTAGGAACGTCTTTTGAACTTCTTCGCCTTCTATTTCGGTGGTATCGCGTTTACTTTTCACGCTTCGCCTTATATTTCGGCGGAATCAGCGTTGACTTTTCGCTGTAAGCTCTGCATTCCCTTAGGAACGACTTTTGAGCAGAAAACTTACGCTGCGCTCCCTTAGGAACGACTTTTTGTAGCTTCGTCGTGCTCTGCATCCCCATAGGGACGTCTTTCGAGCTTCTCCTTGCTTTTCTTTTTCTCTTTGCACTCGATGGTGCATGCTCAGCTTTTACATTTACATTTTTGGGGGATATTGCTCTTGTAGAGCTGAAATAAGAAAAAGAGAAATTACATGCTATGGCCCCATTAAAAACCTTTATCCCCCTTTGGAAAGGAAAAGGGTGCCATAGGAAAAAATAGAAAAAATAAAAAAAAGATTACATCAAGCTACACATAATACCGTCGAAGCTCATCCGCATTCCAAGATCTAGGAATGTCGTTGCCGTCCATATCCTTCAATCTGTAAGAACCGGGTCTTGACGAAGATACTACCAGAAAAGGTCTGTTGGAGACTTGTTCTCAAATGCTAAGAGTTAAGAACAAGGCAACATAAAAAGTGTTAAATATTAAAGTCCTTCGTCCTTCAAGACATTATGTCCCTTCGGATATAATGAATTCCGGACGAAGGTTATGAAGGAAAAAACCTTCATAAGCACAATAGATGATAAGGAAGAATTCATATGCGAAATACGAAGAATAATATAGATATTATCATCAACTTATTTTTATTTGCATTATCATATCCAGAATAACAAATTATAAATGTACCTTCGGTTTGACGGAAAGTAAAGGTACAGGCGTGATGCAAAAAGCGAATGCCAAGTCAGCGTGAACAGTACGGGAGTACTGTTCATCTATTTATAGGCAAGGGACGCAGCCCGTGTAGAATTACATTAATGCCCTTTACATTTATCAATAACTCTATAGTAATTCTTCGAGGTCTAATTTGCCTTTTCATCTTTAAGTCGGTTCCCCTTCTCTGCTATCATGCCGAAGCTTTTCTGCGCACAGCTTCGTGATCATCTTATCCTTCGTCATAATCGCCTTTCGTCTCGCTCAGGCTTCGTCCTGACCATACTCTTGTATACTCATAACCCGATTCCGAAGATACCTGTTCACATATTTCACTTGGAAAACATTGTCAAATCATGTTTTTGAGGACCTTCGGAAGCTGAAGGCCCCCAACAGTAGCCCCTCACAATATTAATTTGCTAGAATGATAAATTCATATTGCGACATGGACGAAGGCCTTAAGCCGAAGGTCCAAAAAAACACCTTCCCTTTGCTAGAATAGCAATAGTCATTGACAAGCGGGACCCTCCAGTTTTCAACGCACTAGGTGTATAAATAAGAGCTCACCACGAGTTTATTTGGCACGCTTTCTTGCCATCTGCTCTTGCGCACTCGACTTTTAGCCTGTGCGCAACAACACTTGCTTGGCTTTTTAAATTTTTAAGCTTCGGTTTCGAGAGCACTTTCTCAGCATTTGCGAAGATGTCTGAAGATAAGAAAGCTGTTGCTAAATCGAAGCTGAGCCTTTCTGAGGAGATGCATCTCGGCTTTCTTCAATCAATAGCAAAGACCAATACAGAGAAGATCACTAGGGAGATTTTGGAGGGTTTATCTGAAGACACTGGTGACAGTGACAGTTATGATGTGGATAGTGGTGGTGAAGATTTCGAAGATCGACCTTGGCGACCAAGCCATGCGGTTTTTAGTAAATCAAGTATTAAACAAAGCCATCTTGTCAATATGAGGGGTAGATATTTTCGGGACTTGTCTATTGTGAGGGCTGACGAAGGAGAGAAAACTTGTCCGACTCCCGAGGAGAATGAAGTCGTGATATTCCGAAGCTTCTTAAAGGCTGGACTGCGGTTTCCCTTGAGCAGTTTTGTCGTGGAAGTACTGAAGATATTTGAAATCTGCCTTCATCAACTTACTCCCGAAGCAATCATAAGGATGGGCATTTTCGTCTGGGCCGTGAGGAGCCAAGGTTTAGAACCAAATGCAAAAAGTTTCTGCAACATACATGAGCTATTGTATGAGACAAAACCCTGGGGTAAAGAGCAGTATCACAACAATTTTGGCTGCTACAGCTTTGGCGCCCGGTCTGGGTCAAGCTGTCCCGTGCCAACCTTTCGAAAGAGGTGGCCCGACAACTGGATGACGGAATGGTTTTATGTGAAGAGTGACTTGAAAACACGGGAATATATTAAAGATATCATTATGCACCCTATCTGGCAACGCTTCGGCCTCCGGAGGCCGAAGGTGGAAATGAATGAAGCAGCCGAAGAATGCCGGAGAGCCTTCGGCGTGGTTTGCTCTTTTATTGGGACAAGGGATTTGGTCCAAGAACACATTGCCTTCAGAATATGGCCACTTGTAGAAAAGTGGGAAATGCCAAAGGAGACCATTAGAGAAACTGACGAAGGTGGATTAGTTAGGCTAAAATACACATTCCAATTTGGAGATAAATTCGTCGAGCCAGATGATGACTGGCTAAAAAGTATTGAGGCCATAAGTGATGAATTACTTGGATTATACTCGAAGTCCAAAGACACTGCACTATCAGCGGCCTTCGGAGGCCGAAAGAAGAAGAGACTCAACCGAGTATTTGATGCAATTGGGTTTGTCTACCCCGACTACCGTTATCCAACGCGGGGTCAAAAAAGAAAGAATACATCTTCTGCGAAGGAAGTTGCTTCAGCCGCTCCTAGCGAGCCGGCACCGAAGAGGAAAAGGGTAAAGGTTCTCACACACCGGCCACGTTATATTGAACCGGCCACAGTGCCTGAGTTTGTCGGTGAGACCTCTTCGGCCACCGAAGCTAAAGAACCAACTCCCCTGCCGAATATTGAAGGGCTAGCCGAAGTGCCGGCGACGGAAAAAATAGAAGAACCGAGGGCTGAAGAAACAAAGACATCGGAAATTCTAAGTCCTTCAGCAAATATTGAGGTGCCAATGCCAATGCCAATGACGACCCCAAAGAGAAAAAGAATGGTTAATGTACTGGATGTATTGGAGACAATAAAGTCTTCAAGCACTACATCGAAGAAATTTGGCGAGACTTCCGAAGTGCAAATCAAAGCCTTGGGTGCCAAAGCTTCAAAGCATCAAGTTGAAACTGAAGCTGGGCCTTCAGAGTCCGCCAAGGTAAAATCCTTGGAAGCCGAAGAAATAAAAACGACAGAACAAATTTTGGCCGAAGAAACTAGCACTGCCGCCCCCGAAGCATTTTCCGAAGCTTTCGATTATATTTTACGACATGCTTCGGGGAAAGAATTGACTGCAAAAGAAAAACGAGAGGCTCAGTTTTATGCCCAAAAACTAAAATATCCAAAGGGGGCATTCATATTCAACGGCAGCGGAGAAGAAGACTTCTTGTATTGTCTCCCCGACAATAAGGAGATTTCTGTCTGTCGGGAGATGAGCAAGAGCTTCGGATTCCCAACACTAGAAAACGGGCTCTCGGTGTTATCAAAAGACAAGCTAGCCGACAGCTTGGCGTACAATAGCTTAAAGGTGCAAAAATGAGGTCTTTGTATTATTTCTTGAAATCAAAATTTTTCATTTGTTTAAACTTATCGAAACCAAATTTTTTGCAGGGCCTTATACTTAGCAATGCCCTCAGGGCTCAAAAAGATGCTGAAGACGAAGGGTGTGTTATGGCCCTAAGTAACCTTCGTTCCGAAGTAATTGAACTAAGGAACGAAGGTCTCAAAAAAGATAAAATATTATATTCATTGATAAATAGAATAAAAGAAGACGAATCTACTTTTAAAGCTCAAGCTGAGGCTCAGGAGCGTGAAATTGAAGATCTTCGAAAACAGCTAGCCAGAGCTAAAGAGGAGCGCACACTTGAAGAAACAAAACTAGAAATCAGTGAACAGTGGGCAAACCATTTGGAGAAAAATGTTGAAGAGCTTCGTGCATCTAAGAAAAGATGCTATGAAAAATCTATGGAATGTGTTAAGACAATAAAAACCAGCTGGAGCAGCTTCTCCAAAGTTTGAGGAGGCTTCCTGGCAAAGTATTGAGCTGAAGGTCCCGGCCGAAGCCCCTTAATCATGGCCTCAATGACAATTTCATTGGGCACTGTTGGTGCCTGTGCCCTTAGACGCAGGAACCTTCGGACATACGCCTGAAGGTATTCTTCGTGGTCCTGGGTGCACTGGAATAAAGCTTGAGCAGTGACCGGCTTCGTTTGAAACCCTTGGAAGCTGGTTATCAGCATGTTCTTCAGCTTTTGCCATGAGGTGATTGTTCCTGGCCGAAGAGAGGAGTACCAGGTTTGTGCAACACTCTTGACAGCCATGACAAAAGACTTTGCCATGACTGCAGTATTGCCACCATACGAAGATATGGTTGCTTCATAACTCATCAAGAATTGCTTCGGGTCTGAATGACCGTCGTACATGGGGAGCTGGGGTGGCTTGTAAGACTGGGGCCAAGGTGTAGCCTGCAGTTCTGTTGACAGAGGAGAAGTATCATCAAAAGCAAAATTTCCATGATGGAAATCTTCATACCAGTCGTCCTCGTTGTAGAAGCCCTCCTGATGAAGCTCTCTGTGCGGAGGCCTTCGGTTCTGGTCATCTTGAGCAAGATGACGAACTTCTTCAGAGGCTTCGTCTATCTGTCTTTGCAGGTCAGCTAGATGAGCCATCTTTTCCTTCTTCCGTTGGACCTGTTAATGGAGCATCTCCAAGTTTTGGATTTCTTGATCCAAGTCGTCCTCCGGAGGCGTTGGGCTGGTGGCCTTCCTCTTCTGGTTTCGGGCCTCCCTAAGAGAAAGGACATCCTGATTGGGATCCAGCGGCTGCAGAGCGGCAGCCCCTGTTGCTGAAGCTTTCTTCGGCGGCATGACGAAGGTGATGCTTGCCGAAGGTGTTCAAAACTCAAAAAATGGAAGTGAGTTCACCGGAGGTGGGCGCCCATGTTGGAGACTTGTTCTCAAATGCTAAGAGCTAAGAACAAGGCAACATAAAAAGTGTAAAATATTAAAGTCCTTCGTCCTTCAAGACATTATGTCCCTTCGGATATAATGAATTCCGGACGAAGGTTATGAAGGAAAAAACCTTCGTAAGCACAATAGATGATAAGGAAGAATTCCTATGCAAAATACGAATAATAATATAGATATTATCATCAACTTATTTTTATTTGCATTATCATATCCAGAATAACAAATTATAAATGTACCTTCGGTTTGACGGAAAGTAAAGGTACAGGCGTGATGCAAAAAGCGAATGCCAAGTCAGCGTGAATAGTACGGGAGTACTGTTCATCTATTTATAGGCAAGGGACGCAGCCCGTGTAGAATTACATTAATGCCCTTTACATTTATCAATAACTCTATAGTAATTCTTCGAGGTCTAATTTGCCTTTTCATCTTTAAGTCGGTTCCCCTTCTCTGCTATCATGCCGAAGCTTTTCTGCGCACAGCTTCGTGATCATCTTATCCTTCGTCATAATCGCCTTTCGTCTCGCTCAGGCTTCGTCCTGACCATACTCTTGTATACTCATAACCCGATTCTGAAGATACTTGTTCACATATTTCACTTGGAAAACATTGTCAAATCATGTTTTTGAGGACCTTCGGAAGCCAAAGGCCCCCAACAAGGTCCTTCCCACTTTAACTGTAGCTTGCCTACTGTATCTGGGTTGGCAACTCTCTGAAGTACCAAGTGCCCTGGCTTGATATTTTTTAACCGAACTTTTCTGTCACACCATTTTATTGTTTCGGCTTGATATTTATTGATATTCTCCACAGCCTGAAGCCCGATCCCTTCTATAGCATCTTTTGCCACATAATAATCAGCTTCGTCCTCCGTCGAAGCCACTGTTCTTATTGATCCCGCTTTAGCTTCTTCTGGGGTTATTGCTTCGTCACCAAACAACAATTTGAATGGTGTAAAGCCTGTTGACCTTGACATTGTTGTGTTGTGGCTCCACACCACTTTGATTAATTCATCTGGCCACTTTCCCCTGGGCTGATTGAAGATTAACTTCATTATTCCTATCATTATAATGCCATTAGCTCTTTCGACAAGTCCATTTGACTCCGGGTGCCTAACCGATGCAAAATGAATCTTTGTGCCGATTTGTTCACAAAACTCTTTGAAAGCTTCGGCATCAAACTGTGTTCCGTTGTCCACAGTAATATCATTCGGCACTCCGAAGCGACAGACAATATTTTGCCAGAAAATTTTTTGAACAGTGACCGAAGTTATTGTGGCTAAATGTTTTGCCTCAATCCACTTAGAAAAATATTCTACTGCCACCACAACATATTTTAGATTTCCTTGTGCTTGTGGAAGTGGGCCTAGCAAATCAAGGCCCCACCTTTGCAACGACCAAGTGGGCTGTATTAATTGAGTCAAAGACGAAGGCTGTTTTTGATCTCTTGCACATTTTTGACAGCCTTCGCATTTTTGGACTAATTCTGCTGCATCCGAAGCTGCCTTTGGCCAATAAAATCCTTGACGAAAAACTTTTCCCAGCAAGGGCCTAGATCCGATGTGAGAACCACACAGGCCTGCGTGTATTTCCTTCATCAATTATATACCTTCAGCTCTAGATAAACATTTGAGCAATGGAGAACAGACTCCATGTTTGTATAACTCCCCTTCTATTATTACATATGGTCGGGCTCTTGCCTCTATTCTCTTATTATAAGCTTCATCATCTGAAAGGAAATTGCCCTGGAGAAAAGACATGATCTCGGTTCTCCAATCTTCACTATAAACAGGAGATATATTGAGCACTGCTCTTTCAAGAAGTTCCACCGAAGGTGCTTTTATTGTTTCAAAGAATACTTCCGAAGGTAAGGGCAGCCCCTGTGCCGCTGACTTGGCTAGCAGATCAGCGTGCTCATTTTCTCCTTGTGGGATATTCTTGACAGAAAACCCTTCGAAGGAAGCTTCAAGCCTTTGAACTGTATCCAAATATTTCTCAAGCTTCGGGTCTCTTGCTTTACAACTCTTGTCAACATGACCAGAAATAACTTGGGAATCGGTTTTGAGAACCGCCCTTCTTATCCCCATTGCCTTTAACTTCCAATGCCCCAAAAGTAAAGCTTCATATTCAGCAATATTATTTGTGCAGCTGAAATCAAGTTTCACTGCATAACATGTTCTAGCTTTGGAAGGTGCAACTAAAACAGCAGCTGCACCTGCCCCGAAGGTTCCCCAGGAACCGTCGCAGAACACTGTCCAGGCTTCGGCATCTTTACTTGCTTCTTCTTCCTGAGCCCCTGGCGTCCAGTCAGCGATGAAGTCTGCTAACGCATGGGACTGAATCGAGGATCTGTGCACATAATCAATGCTGAATTCGTTGAGTTCTGCAGCCCACTTTCCAATTCTTCCAGTAGCTTCTCTGTTCCTCATAATATCCTTCAAAGGCTGTGATGAAGGAACAATTATATGGTATGCTTGAAAGTAGTGACGAAGCTTCCTGGAGGCCATTAAGACAGCATATAGCACCTTCTCCAATTCTGTATAGTTTTTCTTTGATAAACTGAGAACTTCGGAGACAAAATATATTGGGGCTTGCTTTTTAGTTTGTCCTTCAAGCTTCTCCTGGATAAGCGCCGCACTCACTGCAGAGTGCGAAGCTGCCACATACATCAATAGAGGAGCCCCTGACGCTGGTGGAGTTAGCGTCGTTAGGTCTATCAGATACTGCTTTAGCTCTTCAAAGGCTTTCTGCTGAGCTGATCCCCATTGAAAGACTTCGGCCGACTTCAGCACTTCAAAGAATGGTAAATTTCTCTCTGCTGATCTAGATATAAATCGATTCAAAGATGCCAATCTTCCTGTCAGCCGTTGAGCCCCCTTCTTTGTGCTTGGCGGCTCCATCCGAAGAATAGCTTCGATTTTATTTGGATTAGCGTCGATCCCTTTTGTTGAAACTAAACAACCAAGGAATTTCTCCTTCTTTACTCCGAAGACACAACTTCAGGCCAGCTTGCCTAAAGTTAGCGAATGTTTCCTGCAGGTCAGCAATATGATTTTCTTGCTTCATGCTTTTCACTATGATATCATCAACATATGTTAGCACATTTCTGCCTATCTGAGAATGAAGGACTTTCGCTGTCATTCTGCTGAAGCTTCCTCCAGCATTCTTGAGCCCCTCAGGCATCCGAAGATAACAATATGTACCACTGGGGGTTATGAAGCTGGTTTTTGGCTCATCTTCCTTCTTCATCCAGATTTGATGGTAGCCTGAATAACAATCTAGTAGACTCATGAGCTCTGACGAAGCTGCCGCATCTACTAGAGAATCTATTCTTGGTAATGGAAATTCATCCTTCGGACAAGCCTTATTGAGATCAGTAAAATCAATGCACATTCTCCATTTACCATTGGCCTTCTTCACCATAACAGTGTTGGCTAACCATTCTGGGTACTTTACTTCTCTAATGACGCCAGCACTAAGAAGTCTTTTCACTTCGTTCCGAGCACCTTCGGCTTTGTCATCAGACATCTTCCGAAGCCTCTGCTTTCTAGGTCTGAAGGATGGATCAACATTGAGCGAGTGCTCAATGACATCCCTGTTCACACCACAGAGATCATTGGCTGACCATGCGAAGACATCTTTGTTGTTGAACAGAAACCTTGTTAGGGTTTTCTCCTGCTCCTCAGTCAATTGAGATCCCACCAGCACCTTCTGCTCTGCTATATATTCACATAAGAGCATGGGCTTCGGCTGATCAGCCGAAGCAGCCTTCTCCCTTCTGTACTTGTATTGCTCACAAGCTTCAGCCCCATCTATATTATGGATTGCTTTTGAATCTGTCCAGTTTCCTTTAGCTTTTCTGGCAGCTTTCTGACTTCCATGAATAGCAATAGGCCCTTGGTCCGAAGGTATCTTCATGCAAAGATATGCTGGGTGAAGAATTGCTTCAAAAGCATTGAGTGTCCCACAACCAATGATTGCATTGTAGGGGTACTCCATGTCGACAATATCGAACACAACTTGCTCAGTCCTTGTATTGTTGACAAATCCGAAGGTCACTGGCATTGTGATCTTGCCGAGCGCTACAATCTGCCTTCCTCCGAAGCCACAACGTAGCATCATGAATCTTGTCCTCTGGCTCTTGCATCTGTCTAAAGGCCTTAGTAAATATAATATCCGCTGCACTGCCTGTATCAACCAGAACATTGTGGACCAGAAACCCTTTGATAACGCAATAAATAACCATAGCATCATTGTGAGGGTAATCTTTGAGCTGAAGGTCCTCTTGGGAGAAGGTAATCAGGATATGTGACAATCTTGACTTGATGAAGGGTCCCTGTACCCCGACATGCTGTACCCTTGTCTGTGCCTCCTTCTTCTGCTTCTTGTTGGCTGGCTCTGAACATGAACCGCCTGTTATCGGGAGTACCAGCTTCGGAGCTGAAGCAGCTCCAGCTTGGTTGTTGAACGAAGCCATTAGCTCAAAAAGTGGAAGTGAGTTCACCGGAGGTGGGCGCCAATGTTGGGGACTTGTTCTCAAATGCTATGAATTAAGAACAAGGCAACATAAAATGTTAAATATTAATGCCCTTCGTCCGCTGAGGCATTATCTCCCCAAGGATTTAATGAACTTCGGACGAAGGCCATGAACAAAATATCACGAAGGTCACACCTTCATGATCAGATTTATGAAACAATGTAAAATGAAGTATAGAATATAAAACATTAGGGAAAGATATGCCGAAAACAGATAGCACTATTCACATATTTTATTATACGAATCTAAATATTAAAACATAATATTTAGGTACATTTATACCTTCGCCTTGGCAGAAAACAATAGTTCTAGCATAATACGTCAGCGATTACAGGATTGCGTGAACAGTACAGGGGTACTGTTCATCTATTTATAAGCACAGGGCGCAACATGTGTAAAATTACATTTATGCCCTTTACAATCGACTACAATAATGACACAAAACATCACGGGTCTTTAAGTCATTTCATCTTTAAGTTGGTTCACCCCTTCGTCTCAAGATCTGTCATTGTGCCGAAGCTTTATAGGTAATAGCTTCGGCGCTGCTCCTGAGAGGATCTGCCGAAGGTGTTCTCCTTCTTTAGGATCTTCGGCTACGAAGCATACCCCCAACACCGGACATTATGCCAAGAATTGCCCTAGAAATCAGCAGAGGCAGGGGCAGAATTCCAACCAGAATCAAGGCAAGAGGCAGAAGGTGCAAGTAAGGCAAGGCAGGCTGAACTTCACCACCATGGCTGACATTCCGGAGGGAGCACCCATCATGACAGGTATCTTTTCCGTTTTGAATAATCCTGCAATCATTCTTTTTGATTCTGGTGCATCACACCGTTTTATCAGTACAAAATTTAGTGCCAAATGCCAGTTACCCTTTCATCACACCAATGGGGGGTATTACAATTTCAACACCAGGAGGCAGGGTTGCCACCTATCAAATCAACAGGCATGTGCCTATAAAGTTTGGTAGTCTGATAATTAAAACCACCATCCTCATTTTGGGTTTGGATAGCGTGGATATCATATTGGGAACTAACTGGTTAACAAGACATCAGGCAGTAATTGATATTGCAGCTAGGGCCATTGAGGTGCACTCGCCTACTTGTGGTGAAACCACGTTATATTTGCCCGATCAGGGTTGTACCCGTTCTTGTGCCTTCACTATGATAGAGTCACCTGTTGAGAGAATCCCAGTGGTCGGTGACTACCCAGATGTTTTTCCGAATGAGTTACCAGGAATGCCACCCGACAGATACATAGAGTTCGCGATTGAATTACAACCCGGAACTGCCCCTATATCCAAGAGACCCTATAGGATGCCTCCAGCAGAATTGGCGGAGTTGAAAAACCAACTACAAGAGTTGTTGGACAAGGGGTTCATTCGCCCAAGTACTTCACCATGGGGATGTCCAGCCTTGTTCGTAAAGAAGAAGGATGAGAGTTTGAGGTTGTGTGTCGATTACCGCCCTCTCAATGTGGTGACCATCAAGAACAAGTATCCATTGCCCCACATTGATGTATTGTTTGATCAGTTGGTGGGAGCCAAAGTATTCTCCAAGATAGACCTTCGCTCGGGCTACCATCAGATCAAGATCAGGGCCAGTGATATTTCGAAGACGGCTTTCTCTACCAGATATGGGCTTTATGAGTATTTGGTGATGTCTTTCGGGCTGACCAATGCCTCGGCTTACTTCATGTATTTGATGAATTCAGTCTTTATGCCAGAGCTAGAGAAGTTTGTGGTGGTTTTCATTGACGACATTCTGGTTTATTCCAAAAATGAAGCTGAGCATGCTGAGCATCTACACATCGTACTTCAGCGACTGCGCGATCACCGTCTATATGCTAAGCTGTCCAAATGTGATTTCTGGCTGAAGGAGATTAAATTTTTGGGTCACACCATCTCTCAGGAAGGGGTATCAGTTGATCCTGAGAAGGTACAAGAAGTGATGGATTGGAAACCTCCTACCACAGTACGACAGATCCATAGTTTTATGGGATTTGCAGGGTATTATCGATGATTTATTCCGGATTTCTCCAGGATTGCCAAGCTAATGACTGAATTGTTGAAAAAAGGAGTCAAGTATGAATGGAGCCAGAAGTGTGAGGATGCCTTTCATACACTAAGGAAGCATTTGACAACAGCACCCGCGCTAGCTCAACCTAACAACACAAAATCTTTCGAGGTTTTTTGCGATGCTTCAGGTACTGGATTGGGGTGTGTCTTGATGCAAGACAACAGAGTCATTGCGTATGCCTCCCGAGCACTCAGACCCCATGAGCAGAACTACCCCACACATGATCTGGAGTTAGCGGCCGTAGTTCATGCTCTCAAGATATGGAGACATTACTTGATGGGAGCTCATTGTAATATCTATACTGATCATAAGAGTCTCAAGTATATTTTCACTCAGGCTGATCTGAATATGAGGCAGAGAAGATGGTTAGAATTAATCAAGGACTATGATTTGGAAGTGCATTACCATCCTGGCAAAGCCAATGTTGTGGCAGATGCCTTAAGTCGGAAGGCCCAGTGCAACTGTGTGAATATGGATGCAAAAATCACCACCCTGTGTGATGAGTTGTGCAAGCTGAAAATAGAAGTTGTTTCCTTTGGTGCCTTAAGTTATATTTCAGTGGAGCCCACTTTACATGAGCAGATAGTCATGACACAGATTGGTGACAAGGGTGTTCAAGTCATTAAGGAAATGATCGAACAAAGGGTGGACAAATACAAATGTTTCCGTCAGGACAACAAAGGAATTCTATGGTTTGGAGACCGATTGGTTGTTCCCAAGAACCCCGAGCTCAGAAAGAAAATAATGGATGAGGTTCACCTTTCTAAATTCTCCATGCATCTCGGTAGTAACAAGATGTATCATGATCTCAGATCCTTGTACTGGTGGACCAAAATGAAGAGGGAAATTGCTAAGTATATATCTGAATGCGACACTTGCCAAAAAGTCAAGGCCAGTCATTTGAAGGTGACAGGCACCTTACAGCCCCTTCCCATACCATCTTGGAAATGGGAGGACATTTGCATGGATTTTATCGTGGGATTGCCAAATACCTCCCGACACCATGATTCAATTTGGGTCATCGTGGATAGATTGACCAAGACAACTCATTTCTTGCCAGTGCATACCACCCACAAGACAGAGAAATATACTAAAATCTATGTTGATCAAATAGTGCGTTTGCATGGAATTCCGAAGACTATTGTATCTGATAGAGGAGCACTGTTTGTGGCACGCTTTTGGGAGCAGCTCCAAAAGTCACTTGGGACCCATGTAATAAGAAGCTCAGCATACCATCCACAGACTGATGGTCAGACAGAAAGAGTGAATCAAATTCTCGAGGTACATGTTGCGAGCCTGTGTGCTACACTATGGTAAAAATTGGGACAAGTGCCTTTCCTTGGCGGAGTTCTCATATAACAACAGCTACCAGTCCAGCCTAAAGATGGCACCTTTTGAGGCCTTGTATGGGAGAAGGTGTAGGACACCGCTAAATTGGTCACAAGCTAGAGAAAGGGAAATATTTGGACCTAACTTGGTACTTGAAGCAGAGGAGAAGGTCAGAGTCATTAAGAAGAACTTAGAAGCTGCCCAGGCCAGACAAAAGAGCTATCATGACAAGAGGAGGAAGCCTTTACAATTTGAGGTGGGAGACCATGTTTATCTTAAGGTGTCACCCACCAAGGGTGTTTAGAGATCTGGAATCAAGGGCAAGTTAGCTCCTTGCTACATTGGGCCCTATGAGATCAAAGAAACTTGTGGGCCTATAGCATATCAATTGAAGTTGCCACCCCATATGTCAGCAGTTCATGATGTGTTCCACGTATCTCAGCTACGAAAGTGTGCGTTTCCCCATAGAAGTGCTACTTGAACCAGAATTGGAGATAGAACCAGACGTGTCCTATCAAGAGCGCCCTGTCAAGGTATTGGGTCAAAAGGAGAGATCAACGCGGGCAAGGTCGATCAGAATGTATAAGGTTCAGTGGAGTCACCATTCAGTAGAAGAGGCTACGTGGGAGACTGAGGATTTTCTACGTTCCCGCTTCCCCGACTTTCTGCCCAAAGGAGTCGATACGTAATCCAAAACCCCACCCCACCTGCCCTTTGAATCTAAATATAAGAAAAACTTAGATGTTAAAGGTATTGTAAGCTTTGAAAATGACTTTAAAAGGACTTCTTTCTCAAGTTGCAAAGAGAATGACATTCGAAGAGCAGTAAATTAGAGAAACTTGGTTAAAAGAAAATTTTCAAAACACTAGCACACCTTCTTGGTACCCCTAAAGGATCCCTACCCAAAATCTCGGGTCGAGATTCCTTTAAGGGGGGAGGGCTATAACACCCCAGGTGTTACTTAGGGTTTTCACTCAAGCCTACACTAGTGAACTCATCATCACATGTGGTTTAATTTGAGCAAAAAAACACCAAACTTGGGGGTCAAGATCCTAAGTAGGTGTAACCCATCTTAGAAGTCATGTTTTGGCCTTACCATGCACCTAAAGAGGAGAGAATGGCTCAAACCCTAATTCAAATCCCTTTAGGCAAATGGAGCCCTAGAGGGGAGTATAGCAAAAAGGCTATGTAAACCACATTATCATGACTTGGGCTAATTATAGAAGTTGTAGTACACTTAATACCCTACAAAAAATAGTAAGAGAGTGACCCAAAAAAGGTTTCAGAAAAACCCCAAAAAGGTCAACAAAGAGAAGGGCATAAAAGAAAAATCAGATTTTTCTCAATTTCAAAACCAGCCCTCTTTCAAAGATCAAACATGTTCACATTTTTCCAAACCTCAAAATCATAGGGCCCAATTGACAAAATGGCGCCTAAAGACCCCTAGAACACCCTCGAAAAATTTGAACCCAACCCTAAGTCGTTTGACACGACTTGACACGGTTTTTGTCTCGGCCTGGACAACTCAGACAGAGCCAACTTCACACCACAATATCTCTCAACCCCGACCATATCTTTGCTTGGAACTCACATGGAAAAGATAGGATTTGGTGCAGAGAAGAGACCGTACAAGGGATTTTTGCTGAGATCTACACGCTAAGGCGACCAAACAGGCCTTTGAACACCGGCAGAAGTAAACCATCACGTGTTCGACGTGGGCAGGCACTCGGGAACGCGCCCAGAGCACGCCCGCACGCGCGCCCCTGCGCGCCCTCGGCCGCCCCCGTGCCCACGCCCGTGTCGTGCCCGCGAGTGGCTATAAAGCCCACCCTCATGCACGACCACCTTCCCTGTCCCCCCTCCGCACCGCGCGCCTAGCCTTCCCGAGCCAGCCCGTAGCTTCGGCGACATCCCCGCGACCCGCCAGAGCCGCCCGAGGGCGACCACCATGACCAAACCACTCCCGCCCACCTTCGCTCGATCCGAGCCCTCGGATAGCTTCCTCGAGGGGCCGTGAAGCCTTCCCAAGCTTGAGCCAAGGACCAGCCCCGCCGGAACAGTGCACTCACGCTCGCCAGAGTTCGTAACCCCGCCGGAGCACGTGGACCGGGTAAACCACTGAACCATTTCTCGATTCCTTGCGCGCATAGCCTCTACATCACACAGCGGAGCTCCTCGTGCACTTTGATTGAACCCTACCGCCGTGGTTTGGCCAGAGCAGGTGTCGCCGACAACCTTCGCCGCCTGCGCTCGTGGCCAGGCAGCTCCAGCCACCTCCGACGCCGACCCGCACACCGACGTGACCGCCGTGATCTCCTCGACGTCACCGACCACCCCACCGGAGCTATACTGCCGCCGGTAAGCCTCGCCGCCGTGATCTTTGCCCCGGTTACTGTTCCAGCCAGCCAAGGATTGCGGGTTAGATATAGGAGAAGTCCAGGGGGTTATGCGTAAGGTCAGTGACTCATGTGAATAGTAGACCGAGGGCTGATTTGTGAGAGAAAAGGGGGAAGAAAACCCAGGGACTTCAGCGCAAATCTGCTTTTCTTTCCCCATTTCGAATTTACTTTTCTTTTAAATATTGCAGAGAACTTGATAAATACATAACTTGAAGAATAATCGCCCAAATTTAGTCAAACCAATTTTGCTAGACTTTGTGAAATATAAACTATCAAGCAAAAATAGTAAACCCCATAGTTCCTGTAATGTTTTATAGAGTTTTGAGTTAAATAAGAAAACTGCCCAAAACTTAATAATAAAGGAAAAGATAGAAATGTTGTTAGACCAGGGTTGAGAAAAATAGTGGAGACACTAACCTAGTAGTTACACTGTTTAAAATTAATAAACACCCCAGTATACAAGTTTAAGGAAGATTTATTCACTAAAACTTGTTTATGCTCAAACTTAGGAAAATGAAGAAAAGGGATTGAAAATGGAAACCAGAGGGCAACCATATTTTTCCTAGCAAGCCTAAGTGATGTAGTTCACAAGAAAAATCTGTTGAACCATAGTCCAGTGAAAAGAAATTGCACTCACATTTATTCATAGAAAACAGAGAAAACTTTGAAAAGACATAAGAAAATAATCCTAAAACAAAACACCCCTACCTTAGGAATGACTACTCTTGTGCTAAGAATAACCTAGGAAAAATACAAGTTTTGTTGTTTGATATTTTTTTCAAATAGCAAGTTAGTTATAAGTGTCTTTTTGGCATTAAAATTTAGAAAATCATAACTAAATAACCACTAAGTAACCCTCTGTGATTTTTGGCACAGAAGCATGTTATTACTCATATATACCAACAAAAATAACTCTTAGTACAGAACCCACACCTAGATAAGAGTTGTAGTGCAAAGTGACCCCTCTGCCCCAACTTTTGTTATTTTTGTCCAGGACATATTCTATTTATTTTTGACCTCAAATTTATAGGACAGACTAAAGTGACCAATATTAACCCACTATAATGTTTACAAGATTTTTGGAAAATTTGAAATAACTGATGTAGTTCAAACCCACCTTAAGAGCATCAATAGAAAATGAAAAGGGGAATTAGTAGTGGAGATTAATGTTACCCTAACCAACCCGGCAAAACCCTTGAGTACCTAACAGAACCTTAAAGGGGCAATCCAAGTCTTAATCCATTACGTTTGCCTCTAAGCAAAACCTCAAACCTAGGTTGCTAAGCATAAACCACTAAGAGCTTCTTATAACAAGGAAACCCTAAGTTATCAATTAACTTAGTTTTTCTTCACTATGCATAATGGTTACTAAATCCTGCATATCATAGCATATATATATCTTATTCATTGCATTCGATAGATTGCAACCTCGCCGACGGAGAATACATCCTCGTGCCGGAGCAAGGAGTTGCTCAGGAGGTAGCCCAAGATCCAGCACCAGAACCTGCCATCGAGGATCTGTCTGCCCCAGCTTTGGAAGGCAAGCCTCGGTTTTATGAATAACCTACTTATTATGCTATTTTACTACACCTATTGTTTGTAGGTTTGTAATGTGCACTTAAGTGTAGGAGTTGTTTGGAACCTTAGTTGCATGATCTTAGGAATCCTTTTGAGATGGATACTAGTATGCTAGGCTGAGTATGCTGCTTTATTAATTAGGGATCTCGGTAGAAGTCGAGTGATTTTCTAGCACTCGCGTGAGGTCAGGAATTGGTTGTAGCCACTTTCATATCATACTGATGTTGGTCTGTGGACACGGATCCATGGGGATGCGTGGTCTACGAGATGAAATTGGAATAAGGATTAACGTGCAGATACCTGTGTCAAGCGTTTGAACGTACTAAGCACATGCCGAGAAATATGGTAAATCGGTAAGCCTAGTACCTGATTGAACCTGGCAGCAGACTTTACCCCTCACGCGACCTGAGACGTGGTCTCCCATTCCGGTTATGGTGGGTACAAGTGCGGTCACTGCACGACGGCAGTCGGGGTCAGTGAGGCATTGTACGCCAAGGCGGTGAGCCCTGATCTGCTGGCGGGGAATCGATGGGGACGGTTGATGTGTGTGGGGACAGAGTGCCTCGCCACGTCGTGTGTTTAGGTTTACCTTGCAAGGATAAAAACTCGATTCGAATTGTCTGCTTCTCGCAGCTAATGAGACTGCTTGATCCATTGTACTGCATTGAGTAACAAGTGGAAATGTGATGACTTGGCAAAAAGTTGTTGATTGCTAAATGTTTGATACCATGTATGATTAGATAGGTACACATTTAGTCTTAAGAGAGTCACACTAAAACTTGAAAAAGCTAAAACTAGATTTTTTTAGATTCAGCTAGTGCTTTTGGCAAGCAAACCCCCCCAGCCAAACAACTGCATGTCTAGAGGTAGAGGAGTAGACTCCTCACACCGGGTAAGTCTAGCTGAGTATTAGTATACTCAACCTTGCTTGTGGCATAATTTTACAGGTTCTCTGGAGGACATGGTTGCTGGAGTGACTTGGTCGTCCATCTTGCCACCGGGTTGGACAGTCGAGTGGGATCCTACCTCGGCTGAGGAGGAGCAGGAGGAGTGATGGGACATGCTTCCCCATCCTTCCATTTATTTATCGTTAGTTTTATTCCGCTGCATTCCGAACAATGATCACTACTTTTGTTTAAACTCCGATGATGTTGTAATAAATTTAAGACTCCTTAATGTTGGTTTTATGTTTTATTGTATTTGCTCTGTGCCTCACCATTGAGTGAGTATGTGGTACTTGATCCTGTTAGTGGCCTCGTCGGACTAGATCCGAGGGACTGACGTGTTATTCCTATTTAAGTATGGTCTAGCCTCTAAGGTGGGATTTAGGCACTTAAGTTGGAATAATTCGGGCGGTTCCGCCACAATATAGGTGTTACTGAGGTGCAACTAGAGTTGCAGCCTGGGTAGCCCTCCTCACGCTATTGACCGATCCGTTAGACTATCGGGCCGATATCGGTTACACATAGCGTCTTTTGGTTAGAGGGTTCGGTCGTTACCGATCTTAATCAATCGTATCGACCGTCTTTAGTGATATAGTGTATTCTAATGGATTCATGCATGTGCCATGTCATCTAGGTGTTTCCAACCGTTTGAACTTTAAAATTTCATAAAAAATACTTTTATAAAAAATGGAATCTAGCCTATAAATAGATGAGTGTTTGTGTTCATTCACATGCCTCACTCTACAATTTACTCATCTTCCTTTATAATATAGAATCACACTCTTTATTTCAATATATACCATAGGTGGGGCCTAAACTTTTAAACATTTACCGACTTGATCAATGACCAATCTCCACAAATTCCCAACACCCTGCCATGATAGGGGCAATCTTGTTTGATGGTCTTTCTCCCGTATATCGTCGAAATGATGTTTTTTTGTGTGTCCTCGTTCTCTAACTTAACAACCTCTGTTTTTATATTCATACCATCCTCCTATGTATCCCTATCGACCTTCCATGAATGCTCCTCCTGTTTCCAATGATGATCCTACCATTAACCCTCCTACTATGCACGTCCTCCACCATTCACTTATCGATATCCTCATACATGTATGGATGTCCATATGGTGTTACTCCATGTGGATTATATGGTACTCCTCCATATGGTGATCCACATGGTGCTCCTCCTCTGTTCCCTCTCCCACTTGATGCTCCTCCTCCATATGGTGCTTCTCCTTCATATGACGCTTATCCTCCATTTCATTCTCCTATAGGTATGACAGTGCCCCTAAGTAGTGAGAGTGATGGCATTTTAAACTACAATGCTTATGTTAGTGGTCCTCAGTTCCAATGGAAAAGGGGATGGATGAAAATGAAGGATGAAGGGTTGATAAGTATATATTTGTCAAAGTCTAAACATTTTAGGGCCACAATAGTTTTTTATATTCATATGTTTTAGTTCACGTATGGCTAATGCACTCGATGCACCTATTCATGGCTACATTAAGAAGGCATCGACCTTATTGGGCCAAATACCTAATGCCTACAACTCCACTATTTAAGCTCCTTGCCATTGTACATCCATGCCATCACGTAGCTGCAGGATCGGTGGTCGCTAAGCAACCGGAAGATCACGCTCTTCAACGACATCTACAATCGCTTGTATATGGTCCAACCGAGTGGAGTAGATGATCTTATATTTCTTGAAGCAGCCGAGTCTAGGATACTAATTTGGCCGAAGGAGGTCCACAAAGGGTGTATTCGGTGGTAGTAAACATGTAAATAGAAACAAACCTTTTAGATAATAAATTAGATGTAAATAAGACGTGATTATCACTTTTTCCTGCAAGGCTATATATTGTAATAGATATGCTTATGAATGAAGGAAGCCATTCGTTTACCAAAGCCGCGAGTGCTTCTCATCCTCTCACCTCCCCTTTCACAAGGGTTTTCCAAGTTAAGCATCATGCTGCCCTAATGCAGTTTTTGATCATGTCAGGGTGTGTCACACCTGATTTTGGAAGGCAAACCGAATGCGAACCATGTATGTGCCATGATCATAAATTCACGTACACAGCGATTACATAGTTGGACATCATCACACTTTGCTCGAAATAATAGCGAAATAGTACTTTATTGCGTCAAGATGTCCAAGACATCCACATAGTCATTAACTTAACAAAGTCATTAACATAATCAAAGTGCGGATATGAAACATAGAAGATAAGGCCTTCACAGGCAACTGACTGGGGGTTTACCACTAAGCACGACTAGAAATCATCGAAGTCCTGAAACTCCTCCATGTTGCCTTCATCCTCTCCTGAGCACTGTTTGGAATAGGGACAACCTGGGGTTTGGGTGGTTTTTAAAGCAAGGGTGAGTACACATGAACGTACTCAGTAAATGTCCCATTTGGCTAAAGTGGACTAGCTGTATGTGGAGTTAAGCTTAAAGCAGTTGCTTTTAGTTGGTCAGATATTCATTACTAATAGAAAGCCAAGTTTTATCAATAGTCCCAAGTTATTACCCAAAGTACTCCCTCCAAGAGGAAATACCAGAAACCAGAGCTTTAATCATCACCATTTACCATCATCATAGAAGTATCAAAGTTATTCTAATCAAAGAGGATCCCAAGGCTACTCTTAATCGTGAGAACGATTGATATATCAGTTTCTAATACTCTGTAGAGGTTGCACACTTTACCCACGAGTCGTGATCCCTTCCCAGCCTAGGTTGTCGAGACCCGATCTTCACTACCGAGGTGAATGGCCAAGGATTCATTATGTAGCCTTTACAAAGATTCCCTAGAGGTCATAGCCGCCCGTTAGGTTTCTCCAGTTTGATAAACATAGTACCTCTCCCCACAGGAAGGGTGACTAACAAAAGCAACACGAAAGAACCTCGACACCCAGCCTCGGCAGAGCAAGTACTATGCCCGGACCCCATTGACATCATAACAGCGAAACCGAATACACCTCAAGTTCCTCTAATTAATCAGCTAAGGGCGTCCTATTTCACCCTCATGGTTGTACTGTTTTCCCAGGTGGTCCGTCAACGAACAGGTCCTTACGGAGAGGTACTCAGCAAACAGCCTAAGTCTCCTAAAGTATCACAAGTTCATCATCATAATCAAGATAACATCATCGTATCATAAATATTCACATCATGTTCATTGATTAAAGTAAAGCAATAGCATGAATCTAACCATAATAACCCCAAAAAGGTAATCAAGGACAAGGTAAATACAAAGCTAGTTAATCCTTAGGTTTTAATTATGTAATGCGGGACAATGAATTATAAAATAAATAGGACATAATGGGTCAGAGGACACTTGCGTTCACCAGATTGCTGCTCAGAGAAGTCTTCGATAACACACTCAGGAACCACAAACTGCTCATTGTCTTCGCAAAGCAATCATTCATTCAACACATTTGGGAAATGATAAAAGAACAGTACACAAAACAAGTGCAATCAAGTGAACACAAGTTCAATAGAAAAGTATAAACACAAAAGTGAAAACCAGGTTCTAGGGTAGACTAATACGCCTACAGGTTTATGGTTCTCTATGTACTGCCTATCTTAGTGGATTGCATAACTTAACTTCAGCTATCTTAATGAATTATTAAAATTATTCCAGGGGTGGGATCATATATTACAGGATATTTATTTCACAAAGTTAATCACTTAACAATCATTAGTGTTGTCCTTTTTATTTTCTTTCTAATAAACAAACCATCACTTTAAATCAACCTATAGCCTAGACATAAAGTTAATACATGCAGACAGTGAAAGATAATAATTTAAATAGATAGAGAATAATTTTATGAACATTTTGCAATTTGAACCACCCAATTTGGACTTCATATGCAAAATATTATGAAATAAACAAGTTTTGGAATTGAAAATACTAAATTAGACCTATTTATGTGATTAAATACTTTCCCAGGGTTCTCTCTGCAAGATTTCAGGGACTCGGCTGCAAACACCAGGGACGATGGGTTCTATTACCCGAGAACCGAGGGTTCTTTTTACAAACGGCAAACCGACGGGGTACCGGGCCTTCCCAGCCTTTAGATCGGGGTGAGCACGCGAGCGCGAATGCTTAACATGTGGGGCCCATGGGCTAGTGACTCGGGCGGGCGAACGACTGGGTGCTAGGGCTTGGGTGCCTAATGGGCAGGGCCATGGCAAGGCCGGGCCCACTGGTCAGCAGCGTGGGGCAAGCGCGGGTGCGCACTGGCGGGCAGGGCCCCCAGGCGGTGACTCAGAGCGAAGGGGAGGGGTTTGGCGCTGCGCTGACGTGTGGGACCCAGGGTCCACCGGTCAGCATCTACGCGAGGGGAAAGAAGAGGGGGAGAGAGTGAGGCTGACGGGCGCGTCCTCCTTGTCAGGGCTGTCGTCTTCCTCGGCCGCGTGCTCAGTGCGAGCGCCATGGCCGGAGCCACCGGCTTCACGCGGGCGAAGGAGGGCATGGGGCGGTTGCGGTTGGCCAGGGTGTCTCGGCACGACGGCGAGGTGCCGTCACTAGTGATCACCGGCGACTAATTGACAGAACAGAGAAAACAGGTGAGAGAGAAAGATAAGTACGACGGGAAATTCACATTGGGTGAGGCGCAATCAACGGCGGAGCTTCGCCTGGTGGTGGCAGAGCACGGTCAGGGATGGCGGGCGGGCTTTGCTGGGGCGGATTCGGGCGCAGGAGACCTAGCGATGGGAGAGCTCTGTCGAGCTTGAAGAACGGTCGTGCGTAGCTTGGGTGAGTGCGAAGGGGCAAAGTGAATGAGGCAGGGGGGAGTGGATGCGTGCAGGGACTTGAAGAGGGGGTCGGAACAACGGTTTCGTGATGGGAGGCGACGTGGGCGTGGTAGTCTCGGCGTGCGTGCGCGTGGTTCGCGCGGGCGCACGGTTGAAGGAGAGGAGAGGGACTGGCAAGCGGGGCTCGTAGGACAATGACATAGGCGCGCGAGCGAGCGGCGAACGACGTTGACGAGGCGGTCTAACTGGACAGAGAGAGAGGGAGCGAGCGAGTGCGCGCGGGCAAGCGGGGCGCGGCACCGACAGGTGGGGCCCATCTGTCAGCGGGCGCGCGCGCGTCGGGCGGCTAGTTGGGTTGAGTGGGCCGAAAGGACAAGAAGGGAGGGGGGTTCGGGCTGCTTTCCTTTCTTCTTTTATTCCTGAATTTCTAATCCTTTTTCCTTTTGTTTTCTTCTTTTGAATTCAAATTCAAACATGTTCCAAATTCAAATTAAAACAATTCAAACATGTGCATCAAACAAAAGAATAATTTAGGCTCAGCATGATGCAACATCCCATGACTCACATAGGTTTTGATATAGTAAAGAAAAAACTAATCTCCCACCTAGTAGACATAATTCTAATAAAAAGAAGAGAGAAGAAAACTAGAGAGAGAAACAAGAGGTAACACCTGAATTTGGTAGGCATTAGAGAAGAAATTTTATACCCCAAATTCAGGGTGTTACAAACCTATCCCCCTTAAAAAGAATCTCGCCCTCGAGATTTAGGGTTGGCTAGCAAAGAGCTCAGGATACTTGGCTTTCAAATCATCTTCTCTTTCCCAGGTTGCTTCTTCCTCTGAATCGAGACCCCACTTGTCTTTGCACATTTTTATGGTGCTTTTTCGAGTGACTCTGTCTGCTGTCTCTAGAATCTGAGTTGGCTTCTTGATATACGTCAGGTCTTCTTGAACTTCGAGATCCTCGGTTGGCAGTTGCTCTTCTGGTACTCACAAACACTTCTTCAGTTGTGACACATGGAACACATCATGCACTGCTGACAGATTCTCTAGTAGGTTGAGTTGATATGCCACTTCTCCACGTCTTGCCTGGATCTGGTACGGTCCGATGTATCGAGGTGCTAGCTTGCCCTTGACTCTGAACCTTTTGATTCGTCTGATGGGTGACACCTTCAGGTAGACATAATCTCCCACTTCGAAACTCAACTCTCTTCTTCTTGTGTTGGCATAACTTCGTTGTCTGGACTGTGTTGTCTTAAGATTCTCCCAAACCATTATGATATTCTCTTTGGCTTCAAGCAGAATGTCTAGACCGAACACCTGCCTTTTGCCGGGTTGGTCCTAGTGCAACAGAGTTCAACAATTCCTTCCATAGAGTGCTTGGAACGGTGACATATTCAAACTGGCTTGATAGCTGTTGTTGTAAGAGAATTCTACATAAGGTAGCCTCTTGTCCCAACCAAACTTGTCTTGCAAAGCATAAGCTCTCAACATGTCTTCTAGGATCTGGTTGGTTCTTTCAGTATGCCCATTTGTTTGCGGGTGATAAGCGGAACTGAACTTCAAATGCGTGCCCAAGGCTTCATGCAACTGCTGACAAAAGCGAGAAGTAAACTAGGTTCCCTGATCTGATACTATCTTCTTTGGTACTCCATGCAAGCATACAATTCAAGACATGTAAAACTATGACAACACTGCACTATTATAGGTGGTCTTGATTGGTATGAAATGAGCCTCCTTCGTCAAAAAGTCCAATACTACCCAGATGGAGTCATAACCGGCTCAAGTGCGAGGCAAACTGACTATGAAGTCCATCCGAATCTCATCCCACTTGCATTGAGGAATCTGCAATGGCTGCAACAATCCCGCGGTCCTTTGATGCTCTGCTTTAATTCTCTGACAACTATCGCATATGGTAACGTACTTTGCGATCTCTCTTTTCATACCATACCACTAGAATCTTTTCCTCAGGTCTTGGTACATTTTCTCGCTGCCAGGGTGTATGGAATAATTTGTTTCATGGGCTTCTTAGAAGTCTTTGTCTTTCCCATCTAAGATCAGTTACCAAATTTCATTGATCTTCTCATCATCTTTCTGCCCATCCTTGATCTCTCGCTCTAGAGTGGGTTCCAGCTCAACTTTCACTCCTCTGGTGCTGTTTAGAAATCCATGACTCAGCCTGTCGAATTTCTTTGCTAGCTCATATGGCATCGGATGAGTGACCATCATGTTGACTTGACTTTTTTGGCTCAAAGCATCTACAACCACATTAGCTTTGCCTGGGTGATAATGTATCTCCAGCTCATAGTCTTTAATTAATTCCAGCCTTCTTCGCTGCCTCATGCTCAATTTTGACTGGTGAATATGTACTTAAGACTCTTGTGGTCTGTGTAAACATCACACTTCTGCCCATATAGATAATGCCTCCAGGTCTTCAACGCATGAACCACTACTGCTAACTCCAGGTCATGTGTGGGGTAATTCCTCTCATGAATCTTCAGTTGTCGGGACAAGTACACCACTACTATCCCTTCTTGCATTAACACACATCCCAGGCCAGTGTACGAAGCATCACAATACACTAAGAATGACTTATGAACATCGGGCAGAATCAACACAGGTGTTGTCGTCAACTTCTTCAATGTTTCAAAGGACTCTTGGCACTCTAGGGTCCACTTGAACTCAACTTTCTTCGCTAGCAGGGCTGTCATTGGTCTGGCAATCTTGGTGAAACCTTCAATGAAACGTCGATAGTATCTGGCCATTCCAATGAAACTCTTGATTCCCGGACATCTCTTGGTGCTTTCTAGTCTAGAATATATGCCACCTTCTTTGGATCCACAGCTAATCCATCTCGGTTTATGATATGACCCAAGAACAGGACTTCGCTGATCCAGAACTCATATTTGCTCAGCTTGGCGTATAACTGATGCACACATAGTCGTTGCAATACCATCTTCAAATGCTCCTCGTGTTCTTCCTCATTCCAAGAATATATGATAATATCATCGATGAACACCACTATGAATTTGTTAAGGTAGTCCATGAACACACTAGTCATCAAGTACATAAAGAAAGCTGGTGCATTTGTCAATCCGAATGACATGACTATATACTCATAAAGCCCATACTTTGTGATAAATGTCGTCTTCGGTATATCCAAAGGTCGAATCCTGAGCTGATGATAACCTGACCTCAGATCTATCTTTGAGAACACTCTCACTCCTCTCAACTGATCAAATAGGTCTTGTATTCTGGGTAGAGGGTACTTGTCCTTGATGCTGACTTCATTCAAGGATATGTAGTTAATGCACATTCTCTTTGCCCTATCTTTCTTCTCCACGAACAAAATTGGAGCGGCCCAAGGCGAAGTACTTGGTCTGATGTAGTCGTTCTCCAACAACGTGTCGATCTGCCTTTTGAGTTCCACCAATTCTGGTCCAGACACTCTAACCTCTTTTGGAAATAGGGGCGGTGACAGGTTCAAGCTCTATGGCAAACTCAACTTTACGTTCGGGTGGTATGCCTGGTAAATCCCCAGGAAACACGTCGGGGAACTCTGACACAACTCTGATAGCTTCAAGCAAGTTGGCCTCCTTACCATCTACAGACATATGGTGATAGGCTAATTCTAGATCTGGGATGAACAGTTCAGTTACTACTTTCTTCTCAAATAGGGACACTAACTTTACTGTTCTCTTATCACAACTGATAGTTGCTTGGTTTCTGTGCAGCCAATTCATCCCTAGGATGACATCTAACCCTTGAGTGCCCATTACTACGAGGTTAGCGGGGAAATCTATCCCCCTTATTTCAATCCTTAGATTCTAGCACATCTTATAGGACTAAACTTTTACCCCAACTAAATTAACCCTTAGAGATGGAATCATTGGTTCTACGGGGATGTTATGTGCTTCTACCCATGATGTAGAAACAAAAGAATGCGTGGCACCAGTATCAAATAGTACTTTTCTTGGATGAGATTTGACTGGAAACATACCTACTGCCACATCTGGTGCATCCTGGATTGCTTCGGCCTCCAAGTGGTCCACCTTTCCACGGTTGTAGGCCTAGCCACGACTGCCTGATGCTTGCTGTGGTGCTCCTTGTCTTGTTGGGGTGTTGGAAACTGGCTACTACTGAGCTGCTTTCTTCGCGCAATGAGACGCCCAGTGGCCTTGTTCCCCATAATGGAAACATCCTCGGCCTCCTCCTTGTGCTGGCGCTACTTGGTAGTTCTGGTTGGTTGCTGGGGCAGGAAGGCGAGGTGCCTGGCTGCTATGCCTCTGGTACAAACTTCCTCTTGGTTGGTTGTGCTGGCGGATACTACTGCTGCTGCTGAGGGAACTGCCTCTGGAATTGTTGTTGATGCTAACATTGATGCTGGTGCTGGTGTCCTTAAGGGTGACTCTGCTTGAACTGCTGGGGTGGTTTGCCTGAGAAACGAGGACGACTACTGCTCTCGGCTTGCGGTACACCAACCTTGCGCTTCCACTTTTTAGAATTAAGGTTACACATATTGCAAACCCTTGTGAAAAGATGAGAAAAGGTATGATTCTATCACTTAGTCAATTGTTTTAGTTGCTAACCATATTTGTATAAGTGCTAGGGATCACCTCAAGTCAAGCTAAAAGAAGCCAAAAAAGTTTGGCACAAAAGAGGAGAAGATGGGCTGGTCTGGGCAGCACCAGACAGTCCAGGGACTGTACGACCGAAGAGGCCGCTCTCGAGTTCGACCGGGCCTCACTGGCTATAATTCACCGGATAGACCAGGCAGAGCACCGGACAATCCGGTGTAATGGACAGCCCATGGATACCAGCCACGTCAGCAGACTCCAACGGCTATATGGCACACCGGATAGTCCGGTGCCCCCCACCGGATAGCCTGGTGCCCCTAGAAAAGGAAGGCAACCAATCAACAATCTAGTGACTGTTGCACTGTTCGGTGTGCCACTAGATAGTCTGGCACACACACAGATAGGGAAGGTTGGGAGCTTCCAAATGAAGCTCTAACGGCTCCTAGGCCCCTTGGGGCTATAAAAGCCCCCCTAGGCATCATGGAGCAGTACACCAAGCATTCTAAGATCACACTACAACTCCAAGACTTCGTGACCACGCTGTTTGAAGTGTTTGAGATATTTGAGCACGTTTCTAAGCTGTAACTCTATCGTTCTTGTTCTTGCGCTCTTTTCTTCGCTTGAGTGCATGTTGTTTCTATGATGGTGCTCTTGTGTGTGTGTTCTTACTACCCCTACTCTGGTTTTGATATTGATCACTTGTGTAAGGCGTGAGAGATTCCAACGTGTGAAGATTCCTCACAAACGGGATTGAGATATAAGAAAGACATACGTGGCACTTAAGTTTGATCTTTGGATCACTTGAGAGGGGTTGAGTGCAACCCTTGACCAAAGGAGGTCACTACAACGTGGAGTAGGCATTGGCCGAACTACGGTAAAAATTGTTGTGTCGCTTGTCTCTTTACTTTCTTGCGATTATTGTCTTCTTGAGTTGTCATATTCACTTGGAATATTGCTCCTAGTTTAATACTCATCTTAAGTGAGCAATCAAGTGAAGAGTTCTCATCTCCCTTCTATATACTCTCAAACTTGGTTTTATTTACAATAACCCATATTATAGACCAAGTTTGTGTTGTTTTTAGTAAAATTTGCAGGATCACCTATTCACCACCTCTAGGTGCTCTCACATGCCATCAATGCGTAAACGAAACCTTACATTTCTCGCATCCTATGATATCCTGGCCCCTGAGATGGGATATCCTGGCCCAAGGCTTAATAGAATTAATAGAGTATTCATACCAATAAGGTGCATCTTATTTTTCGGAAGCCTATCTCGAAATAACCTCCAAGTGAAGCGTGCTTGGCCTGGAGAAATTTGGGATGGGTGACCGATCAGGAAGTTTTCTCGGGTGGGCATGAGTGAGGACAAAGTGTGCATAAAAGACCTGTGCCTGGTAGCACTCTAGGATCATATATTGTCCCCACAAACCAACACTGGTCATTTGTGCACACTTTGTCCTCACTCATGCGCACCCGAGAAAACTCCCGGTCGGTCACCCATCCCAAATTGCTCCAAGCCAAGCACGCTTAACTTGAAGGTTCTTTCAAGATAGGCTTCCGAAAAGAAGATGCACCTTATTGGTATGAATACTCTATTAATTCTATTAAGCCTTGGGCCAGGATATCCCATCCTAGGGGCCATGATATCACACATCCTCTATAAACTCTAGGAACATTCTATCAACTTTTCACCATTGAAAACCACAAACAAGGTGTCTGGACATAGCATCCACCTTACATTCTTTGTGGCACCACATCATTTTGGCATGCTCTTTCTTACATAACAAACACTTCAAACGTGGTATTATAGGGAAGTACTACAAGACCTTAGTCGGTATTGTTTTCTTGGGGAGTTCACTCTCAATATCAATAGGGTTGTCATGCCTTATCTTATATTGTGATGTCTTGCACATAAGAAAAACTTTCAATATTTCTTATTGTCCTCACCACAATAGTGTATGCAGTCATTAGAACATGCTTGTAACTTTTGCTCTTCCAAATCGATAGGGCAAACAAACTCTTTGGATTCATATGTTGATGCTGGTAATTTGTTCCCATCTTGTAGGAACTTCTTTATGAGTTTTAATTTATCATTAAAACCCTTGTTAGTGATATTATTTGTTGCCTTCCACTACAACAATTTCAATGTGCTACACAACCTTTGGTGGCCCCATTTACAATCTGGGTACAATAAAATGTTATGTTCATCTAGCATATGCTCTAGTTTTTTCAACATTTTTGTTATCATAATATTTCTTTTCATGATGCAAAATTTGTGCTAGAGCATTGTTTTCTTTATGATCTTTAGCATCATCCATTACAACATATGTAAAGGAACTTTACTAAACATAGTTCAGAATTGTGTCGTCACCCCCTGTTCTTCGTCCTCTAGAACCTCTATTTCTCCATGTAGTTGTTATGAACAAAATATTACTTCAACTTACCGAGAGGAGAGCTTGCTACTAGGCCAAGATGTTCGAATAGTACTCGTCCTTCTGAGAGTACCTAGAGGGGGGGTGAATAGGTGATCCTGTAAAAATCAACAACTAATAGCCAATAAAACTTGGTTAAGTGTTAGTATGGCTAAGTAGCGAGCTCTTGCGAACACATAAGTAATCACAGAAAAGCAATCACAAGAGACACGCGAGTTATCCCGTGGTTCGGCCAAGTATATCACTTGCCTACTTCCACGTTGTGGCGTCCCAATGGACGAGGGTTGCACTCAACCCCTTTCAAGTGATCCAGTGATCAACTTGAATACCACGGTGTTCTTCTTTCTTATCTCTTTCTCTCGTTTGCGAGGAATCTCCACAACTTGGAGCCTCTCGCCCTTACAATTGATGATCACAAAGAAGCACGGAAGTAAGGGAGGGGAGAGCAACGCACACAAGACACAAATCCACAACACAACCACACACACAAGTCACAACTTGAGCTCTAAGTTCAACACACGGAGTTCTCAACTCAAGAGGAGCTCAAATTGCTAGCACAGAGAATCAAATGCGTGGAAGTGGAGTCTGGATGCTTAGGAATGATCAAAGAATGCTTGGATGACTCCTCCATGCGCCTAGGGGTCCCTTTTATAGCCCCAAGGCACCTAGGAGCCGTTGGAGAACAATCTTGGAAGGCTGATCTTGCCTTCTGTCGGGTGGCGCACCGGACAGTCCGGTGCATCACCGGACAACCACTGTTCATGTCCGGTGCGTGATTTCCTTCCATTCCTGGCGCAGCCGACCGTTGCAACTTCGGGCTGGTTGGCGCACCGGACACTGTCCAGTGCACACCGGACAGTCCGGTGCCCCCAGCCGACCGTTGGAGCGGGCCACGCGTCGCCCGCGGATTTGGCGGCCGACAGTTGCGCTGGCGGCCGTTGGCTCACCGGACAGTCCGATGCACCACCGGACAGTCCGGTGAATTATAGTCGTACGCCACCAAAGTTTTCCAGAGAGTGGTCAGTTCGCCGGAGACCAGCCTGGCGCACCGGACAGTCCGGTGTGCCAGACTGTGCTGAGTCTTGGCTGCACACAGGCACTCTCTTCCAATCTTTTTCTTTTCCTGTTTCTAGCACTTAGGTAACTTCATTAGTACCCAAAACAAATGTACTAAGTCTAGAAACATACCTTCTTGTTGATTTGCACTTCATTCATCCTTTGGCATATAATAACCCACTTAATATGTGTTGGACACTTAATCACCAAAATATACTAGAAAATGGCCCAAGGGCACATTTCCCTTTCACCTTCTGCTTCTAGTACTTAGCTTGCTGTCTCTCGTACTCCACCTACTGCCTTAAAACTTCTTGCTGATAATCTGACTATTGTTGCAACACTGCAATCTCTATGTCCTAGGCAGAGGATCGAGAACGAGACGCCTACACGTGGACGAGGATACGGACAATCGTTCACAATGTCTTAGCTCCCTAGAGCCAATCGTAGAATTAAAAATGCCCAACCTATAAGAGTGAACCATGGACTTAGTTCAATTGCAATCATTTTAGCATAACTTTGAAATCCAAATGAAATACTCTCACTTTTATGGGCTTTTCCTAGTGTCCTAGCATATACTGTCTGAGGGTTGATTGGCTGGTTCCTCCAGTCATAGTCCTACCCATTGTGTTGAACCATCTCCTGCCCATATGAAGCCTGGATGCAAACACAAAATATCAATCCATCATCAAGTTGATGCACAAACACATACTAGAGTACCAAAAACTCACTAGATGGTCGGTGGCTATCCAAGTGCACAAAACATCAGGATTATAAGGATGAGAACCCCTATGCCCGTGTATATACACCTCCACATCCGTGGGTTTATGGCTAGTTTTGACTTCCTATACATACAAGTTAGAATGACAAACTTCTATGTAGTTCGAAGTTAGACCATTTTATGACATACCATTTGCTTAGCCAAGCGCACATGTCCATCGCCGCCATAGTTGTGAAATGACTCGGTACCATAGTTTCCCGTGTTCCTTTCGGAAATGGTGCAAAACTCAGAGGAAGACCACTACCTGCAAAAGGCCCGATAAACCTCTGATTGAGTGGCCATCCAAGGAACAAACACCTACATGATTTTTTTTCAATCAAGTAAATTGATGCATTAACATGTACACAAAACAAGAATTAGCCTAAAAGATAGAAGAGACAACAACTTGTTTACCTCAAGGTATTGCTCCTCCGTAAGGTAAATTGATGATGACACCACCTTGATCTTCAGCATCGACCGATCATCATCACATTCCCTGTACCATTCCTTTATAGCTAGAAGTCGGGCATAGTACATTGCATCTGCAACGACATTGTTCGTGTTATACTCATCACCACCATCACCAAAATCCACACCTATTGAATCTCTACTAGCCTTGTCTCCCGCTTCGTCTTTAGCCTCATCTCCTGCATCATCTTTCGCCTCGTCTCCCGCATGGTCGTCTAGCTCCGCACCCACTGTTGCCTCTCCTCTCGGTTGATCTTGTATAAACTACCGCATGATTTCATCATCCTATGAAAAATAAGAATATAATTAAACAAGTAACTTACATTATGTATAAAAAGAATGTAATTTAACAAGTAACTTACATTGTGTTGATCGTTTGGAGGCAAATGTCGTGCCCGCGCTCTATGTCTGGTCATGGAAGAATCAGTGCCTTGAAACACTAAGTCCTCACTCCTCAAGTTGGTCCTCGTCCTAAGCAAACTCCGAGCCAAAGACTTCATTTTCTTTGGCGTCCTGTTTCAACAAAAACAAGTTAGTACATCAATCAAAATATGAATATAGAATGAAATATAAAATAATGAAATAAAGTACAATTCCATACTCGTCAATCATAATTGTAATCAAAATTAGGATCTAGTTGTTTTTGCAGATTCAATGGACGCTAAGTAGCTTTCTTCTTTCTTGACACTCTACATCATTTTGATCGCCTAGTAAGGATTCTTCCAACATTTATGTTTGTACGTTAAATGTACTCAGAAGTTCATCATCTTGAAAAACCTCAGCAGCCCCCACCTATAGCTTGATTTGACTTTAAACATAACCAACATCACTAAGAGCATATAGTCATTCACGAGGATTAACTTTGTACACTACCCACCAATCAACCAAACGCTTCTTCTTAGGTGGATATGTCATATAATACATCTGTTCGCATTGGTGGGCAAGGATTATAGTGTCGTGGCCTTGTATTCGATCATTGTGTTTGACTTCCACCATGCCATATCAGTTTTCTTGCGTTGCACTATTGGGAGTAAACCTATCACAATCGAAGAACACCATTTTTAGTTGTTTATCTCTAAAAAACCTATATTCGGGTATATCCTTAATGACTCCATATTAATTAGTCACCTTCCCTTCATCACCAACAACTCTAGTTACAACTCCAAAATTGGTTGTGGTTGCAAGAGGATGAGCATCTTCGAACCTTGTAAAACAGAAACAAAAACCATTGACATGATACCAACCATAACTTCTGACAGTTACTGCTCCTAGGGACAGTTGTCGAAGGTACAAGTGTATATCGTCATTCCTATCTACATAATCTTGAAACCAACATAGGAAATTATGATTTCCATCTTTTTCCTCTTGATGAATCTGATCACGTTGATTCGATGTTGGTTCACGACCAGACATTCAATTTTGAGAATCAAGTTCACTGTTAGTACAAGGAAACAAATGTATTAGGATAAAAAAGATAATGGCAATGAATACAAGTTTAGTTTGCATTTACAGGAGAAACGATTCATCTCTTCCATGTTGTTATACATGTAGAGCAAAACAGTCTTCCATTCATCAGTGGTGATTGGTGAAGCAATATGCTGTGCTGGGTCCTACAGTTTTGCCCCTCCATTGAAAATTTCAAGATCACTGCAAGGGGGTTCTTCATCGACATGGTACCACAACATAGGTGCGTTGATGTTGTGCTACTCTACAAAGTATAGGCCCATGAATGATGATATCTCTTTGTATTTAAATTCTGCAGCGATGCACCCTTCAACTCGTCTCATATTACCAACCATTGCACAAAACTTCTTTAGTGTCATTTCAATGTGATACATCCATCTATACTAGATAGGACCACCTACATTAGCTTTGTATGGTAGATGAATAAGTAGATGTTGCATCAGATTGAAGAAACCTGTCGGCGTTTCGAGACCGGGGGGTCCCTAAGCCGACGAGTGAGATGTCGCCGCGTGCCCCAGCCCAGATGGGTCGGCGCAAGGCCGAGCGCGAAGGGGGGAAGTGAGGTGGCCGGAGATGGGCGTGAGAGAGGTGGAAATCGCGCGGCCTTCGTGTTCATACCGCGCCCAGGTCGGGTGCGCTTGCAGTAGGGGGTTACAAGCGTCCACACGGGAGAGGGAGCGAGCGGCCTCACGCGAGCGCCTGTCTCGTCCTCGTCCCCGCGCGGCCAACCCTCTCTAAGAGGGCCCTGGTCCTTCCTTTTATAGGCGTAAGGAGAGGATCCAGGTGTACAATGGGGGTGTAGCGGAGTGCCACGTGTCTAGTGGAGGAGAGCTAGCGCCCTAAGTACATGTCGTTGTGGCAACCGGAGAGATTTTGGCACCCAACTGGTGTGATGTCGTGGCCGTCGGAGGAGCGCTGGAGCATGGCGGAGGGACAGCTGTCGGAGCTGTTGGTCCTTGCTGACGTCCTCTTGCTTCCATAAGGGGGCTGAGAGCCGCCGTCGTCACTGAGTATGCGGGGCGCCATCATTGCCTATCTGGCGGAGCGAGCCAGATGGGACGCCGGTCTTGTTCCCCGTGGCCCGAGTCAGCTTAGGGTAGGGTAATGATGGCGCTTGTTGGAACTTGCACTCAATCGCTAGGAGGCCAACAAGGGTGAACGGTGGTGGCAACAGGGTTACGTGCTAGAAGGCAATAGCTCTGTTGATCTGGCCTCCCACGGGCACTGTACAGGGGTATTTATAGGTACCTGAACGCCCAGCGCCTTGTGTTAAGGACGCATGTGCCCTCAGCTACCTAGGTTATCCCCAGAATATTCCCATAAAGCAGGGTTACAGACTGTAATTACAGGGATGCCTTTACAGATTAGGCCCGTAACACGCGGCGGCTACGCAGGGCCCGTTACAATGGGCCGGATCGCACGTGGGCCTCTGAGCTGGACGAGGCCGCACAGTGGGATGCCTTCGTCGCCGGTCTTCGTCTGGTGCCGATCAAGCGAAGGGTGTCCCTGCCTGCTTTGTCTGTCAGAGCAGCGGCTAAGCAGCAGAGACTTCGAGCGAAGGGTGGCGTTTCTGCCTTCGCCCCAACATTTGCCCTCCGAGGGACCAGTTCGACAAAGTCACCTGGTGCCGAAGACGTCGCTAGATGGCGGAGACGCTGCCCTCGCTCGAAGTGGTTCCGCGGGGGTTTTTGATGTGACCGTTGATTGATGGCGTACTGTTGGGTTGCGGGTTTCCCGAAGCGCCGCGCCCTGTTGGATTGCGGGTTTCCCGAAGAGCCGCGCCCTGCCTATAAAAGGGGGCGGGGGGCCGGCGCTTTTTGAACTTTACTTTCCGCGCTCCGCGAAAACCCTAGTCGCCCGCCGTCTTGCTGCTTGTCTGCTCGCCGTGCTCTTGCTCGCCGGAGATCTGGCGCGAGTGAAGCAGACTGCCCACCGCCGCCGACGGTACGTAGCGATGCCGTCCTCCTCTTCTTCCGCTGCCGCTACGCCGCCGGCCGGTTCCTCGCCGCCGGCCACCGCCTCGTCGGAGGAGACGCTGAGTAGTTTGGTGGCGGAGGAGTTGCGCACCGGCGATTCTGTTGATTTCGGCGTGTCGCGAATGTCGTCGGCCCGCGTGGAGGATATGCAGCGGTTGGGCTACTTCGGCGGCGGAGTTGCACGTGCCCCGGGGACGGAGGAAGTCCCCGAGCCGGAGGGCGAGTTGGTTGTTTTCGAGGCGTTCTTCGCCGCCGGTCTCCGCTTGCCTGCACACCGGTTTGTTAGCGAAGTCCTGCGCAGGTTCAACGTTCAAATACATCAGCTGACGCCGAATGCCGTGGTGGCCCTGTCGAAGTATGTCTGGGCGACGACTTCATACGGCGGACAGCCATCGGTCGAAGTTTTTGCGAAGCATTATTGTTTACACTGGCAGAAGAGGATGATCGGGGACGAAGTTGCTCAGTTTGGGTCCTGCACATTCACGCCGAAGACCGGCAAGACCACAATGCAGGTAGTCGAGTTGGTTCCTTGCGCCCGCAACAAGTGGGGCAACTGGGATGAATTTTGGTTTTACGTTGCTGAGGGTACCGTCGAAGGCCATGAGGGACTTCCCGTGTCCGAGATGTGCTCTCATTTTTACTCGGCGTACCCGCCCTTTGAAGTGGCGGAGGATGATGTGGATGAAGGGGCCCTTCGGTGTGCCGCCGGCCAGAGCAGTGGGCGCGACTTGGTTGAAGAGTTTGTGGCGTACGGGGTGTGGCCCTTGGCGCATGGTTGGGCGTTGGGCGAAGTATGCCCTCGCCAGATGCCTTTCCGCGGTGGAGAGGTGGTGCGGAGTCCCGCCTTCGCGCTAAATCTGCGAAACCGTGATCCGGCCGCCTTTATGCGTGAGGCGGAGGATGGGGCGGTGCGGCTTGTTGGACGTTATGTGCCGAGGACAGAGGGCCAGCGCAGCTAGGAGATCCGCGGGTCGAATGACCGTCTGAACAGGGTCTTCGAATTGAACCAACTGCCGTATGACGGCTATCCTGGTCAAGACGATGCGGACCGCCGAGGGAAGAAGCCGGTGGTGGAGACTAAAGACGACCCTGCGCCGGCGGTCGCCCCATCCTCTAAGAAGAGGAAGCTAGGTACTGCCATGGGAGGACTTGGGGTTTCCGATGGCTTTGCTAGAGAGTTGATGAGGACATGCGCGGCCCCGGGGGAAAGGATGTCTTCGCCCGAGCTCTGGGAGTCTTCGGCTCGGATGCTGAAGGTTACCGGGGGTTGCTGGCCTAGGAATGTTCCTATCCCCCGTGCGGCCAGCGGGGACGTTTTTACATCTCGCATGGTTCGCAAATGGAGAGTTTTTCCTTACGGGCGGAATATTGCTGCTGTTGTGTCGGCAGTGATGGACAAGGATCGCCAGGGGGCTGCACAAAAGCGCCAGGCGGCTGTCAGGCTTGTTGAAGCCAGGCCGAAGAGGCAGCGGGGGTCGGCGAAGGCTGCGGCTCTCGGCGGAGGCAAGCCGCCGCTGGCGGCGAAGTCGGGCGTCCCTGCATCTAGCAAGGCGCCAGAGACAGCGGCAGGCGCCGGGGGCTCCAAACCGGCGAAGGCTGTGCCGCCGCCCAGCAGGGTGGCGGAGGCCGCGAAGGCGGCCCGAGCGTTGCCGTCGGCTGGCAAGCGTGTCGCCGACTTCGCCACCGACATTTGTGTGGAGGACTATCTTGGTGGTAAGTCGCTGGCTCCCCTCTTTTTTTTTAATGTATTATTATTTTTTCGTTGATACGTTGCAGGGTCGGACGAAGGCCAACTTGTTATAGTTGCGCCTGCCGCGGCGACAGCGGTTGCTGCCGCAGCGCCGAAGGCGAAGGGCGGGGCTCTTAGCGCCGGAGGCGAGGTGGCGGCCCTCGCGGCTGTGAGGGATGAGGCGGGCGCTGCGTCCCGCCGGCTGAAGGAGGTGGTGGAGTCGCTAAGTCAGGTCCGCTGAGCCGGACTTCGCTCTCTCTCTCTCCCCTCTTTTTTTTAATTTTTTTATTATTTTTTTAGCGGCACCGCGGTCTTATGTGTGTTGTGCAGGTGGCTGACTTCGCCAACCGCACGGCGTCGGGGGCCTTTACGGCAGTTGTGTCTGCCGAAGTCGAGAGACTTCGGACGCAACATGCTGACGCTGTTCGAGAGAAATCGGCCGCCGACAGCAAGTGCCGCAAGCTGGCGGACAAGGTGGCCGCGCTGGAGGGAGAGAAGGCTGACCTCCGGCGCCAGTTGGCGGAGGAGAGAAGGGAGACCAACGAGGCCCTCGTCAAGGCGCAAGCTTCGCAGGCGGAGGCCAAGCTGGCCCGAGCGGAGGGAAATGTTGCCAGGGAGCGCGCCGAGCAGCTGCAGGAGCGGCTCATCGCCCTGGAGAGCCGCGTGGAGCGGACCAAGGCCGCGATGCGCGCGGAGGCCGAACGGACGCGCACACAGCTTGTGAACACATATCGTGAGCTGGGTGCGCGGACCGGTGACTTCGAAGTGCCGGACCGAGAGCCCGGGCTTCGCTGTCTGGAATGGGTGCAGGAAGAACTGCAGGAACTCCCCACTATCGTGGGGGGGGTTCATGTCGTACGCCTCCCTGGTCACCTGCGAGGGGGCGATGAACGCGCTCTCCCGCGAAGGGTGCCGGCACTTCGAGGTCTTCAACCAGGCGGATGAAGATTTTGATCGAGATGTTTATAAGGTTGAAGACCTCGTGGTGAAGGAATCTGCCGGGGCCCTCTACGACCGGATGTGGGGTCCGCACGGTCGCGAGGTGGTCAGGGAGCGGGCGGAGACAGCGATGGCTCAGGTAACATTTTCGTTTGTTTGGCGTTTGTTGGATGTGGGGTGTGCGTGTGTTTGCTGAATTTTGCGTGTTTTGTCTTAGGCGTTGCGTGGCGAGCGGGTGGACGACTTCGGGTCGTTGAACAGCGTGCTGCCTGACCCGGAGCCGACCCCGGCGGAGGCCGCGACTGGGGTCCCCCTGGAGCGAACCCCGGGGACCGCGGAAGACGCACCGGATGCCCCCGCATCCGCTGCGGCCGGCGAAGACCGGCCCCCAAAGGTGGACGAAGGCGCGCCTGATGCCCCCGCAGCCGCTGCGCCGAGTGTTGAAGATCCCGCGGTGGTGGCTGCGGAAACAACAGCGGAGGCAACGGCGGAGGCAACGGCGGAGGCTCCCGCAACGTCAGGGCCTTCGCAGGTGGCGTAGTGGGTGTAGAGGGTTGGGGAATTTTGGATATGTTACTGAATTTTGGTTGCTGCGCAGGTTCAAGATTTTGGGCCTGCGCACGCAACCGCTACTGCTAAATTTTTGGCGGCTTCGACCGCGGAAGGTGGTAATGAATGTGGTGGATCTGCATCTGAATTTTCTGAGTTTTTTGATTTTGCTGACTCTGGGAGCTCGGTTGAGTGGACTGAGGAGTCGGAGGAGGAGGATTTGGACTATTTTGCGGCTTTGGATGTGGCTGGGGCGGAGACCTCGCCGCATGCTGTGGACACAGAAGATGTGCCTGGTCCCAGTACTGGGCGTCGGCAACGAAGGGCGGTTGCGAAACGCAGAGTGAGTGAAGCGGAGGGAGGTCGGCTTCGTGTGAGTAGGGCTGGTCGGCAGGAACTATTGTCTTTGCCAGCCGCCGGGAGTACAGGTGAGGGGGAATTGCGAAGTCTTTTTGCGGGTGAAGAGCTTAGGATTATGTTATTTAATTATAGGGAGATGGGAATTATTCCTAAGGTTGAGCCGATGTAGAGTGTGGCGCCCCCGCTTGTATATGTGTAAAGGCTTGTACGATGAAGTTGTGTGCCCTCGCTTGCCTGTGCCTGCGAAGGCGTTGTGTGCTTTGTCTGGTATGTTTTGTTATGCTGTGCTGGTGCGACAGTCTTCGCGGTAGGCTTCGGCTTTTCCGTATTTGTTGTGCTTAATCCTGCTGCGCCCTTAGGCGACTTTTGCGCGGATAGTCTTCGCTGTAGACTTCGGTCTTTTCGCACTTGTTGTGCTAGTCCGGCTGCACCCTTAGGCGACTTTTGCGCGGGTAGTCCTCGCGGTGGACTTTGGTTTTTGCGCACTTGTTGTGCTAGTCCGGCTGCACCCTTAGGCGACTTCTGCATGGATAGTCCTCGCGGTGGACTTCGGTTTTTGCGCACTTGTTGTGCTAGTTCGGCTGCACCCTTAGGCGACTTCTGCACGGATAGTCCTCGCGGTGGACTTCGGTTTTTGTGCACTTGTTGTGCTAGTCCGGCTGCACCCTTAGGCGACTTCTGCACGGATGGTCCTCGCGGTGGACTTCGGTTTTTGCGCACTTGTTGTGCTAGTCCGGCTGCACCCTTAGGCGACTTCTGCGCGGATTTGTCGCACGCGAGGGTGGCTAGCGCTTAGCCTCGCGGTGACCTCGAATTGGTCGAATGTCGAAGACCGTTGTCGCGGTCTACTTTCGACACATGTTTTTGCGGGGGATTTTTCACACATATATTACATGGCTCCGCCTCGTTAAAAACCTCACCCCCCGGGAGGAAAAGAGTGCGGGCCGGTACAAGATTGTTCTTGGCGAATTACAAGGGCAGAATCGGCCCTGATGAGTCAAACAAAAAATTTGCGGAGGTTGTCGATGTTCCAGGAGTGCTCCAGGTCCTCGCCGTTTGGCGTTGTGAGCCTGTAAGCGCTGGGGGAAGCTTTCGTCTTGACTATAAAGGGGCCCTCCCACTTGGGCTCCAGCTTGCCCTTAGACTCCGTCCGAGCTGTTCGGACGAGTACGAGGTCCCCCTCGCTGAACTCCCTCGGGATGACTGTGTGGTCGCGCCATGCTTTGGTCTGGGCTTGGTATTTGTTTAGGGCCTGTAGGGCGAAGACTCGGTCTCCGTCAATGAGGTCCTTTGAAGTCGGCTCGTCCACGTCGGGGACGGCTGACGGAACTGTTCGCGGGGACCCATGCTTTATTTCTTGCGGGGTCATGGCCTCCGATCCGTATAGAAGGCGGAAGGGAGTAAACCCGGTCGCTCTGCACTCAGTCGTGTTTAGTGCCCAGACTGCCTCAGGTAACAAATCGGTCCATTTCCCCTTTTTTCATCAAGGAGCATCTTCTTGACAGCTGTGAAGATTTTCCCATTGGCGCGTTCCACGACTCTGTTGGACTGCGGATGATAAACAGAAGCGAAGGCAAGCTTGGTGCCAATGGAAAAACAAAAATCCTTGAAGTCTTGGTTGTCAAACTGCTTGCCGTTGTCGACTGTTAGTTCGGACGGCACTCCGAAGCGGCAAACAATGTTTTGCCAGAAAAATTTCTGGGCAGTCTTTGACGTTATTGTAGAAACAGCCCTTGCCTCGATCCATTTGGTGAAGTATTCGACGGCGACGAAGGCGAACTTAAGGTTCCCCTGAGCGGTGGGCAGGGGCCCGACGATGTCCAGGCCCCAGCGCTGGAGAGGCCATGTATGGGCGATCAGCTTTGTATACTGCGAGGGGCTGCCTGACCGAGGAGAAAATTTCTGGCAGGCTTCGCAGGACCTTGAGACCCGGTTTGCGGCGCAGATCATTGCGGGCCAGTAAAAACCCTGGCGGATCACTTTGGCGGCCAAGGCCCTTGGCCCAGCGTGCGAGCCGCACGTGCCACTGTGGACTTCACATAGGATCTGCATGCCTTCGGTTTCGGTGACGCACTTAAGCATTGGCTGACTGACCCCTTTCTTGTAGAGTTGGCCTTCAATCAGTGCGAAGTCCCGGCTTCGATGTCTGAGGCGCTTGGCCTCGCTGACGTCGGTTGGATGATAGTACCCTTGCAGGAACAGGGTTATTGGTGCCCGCCAGTCCTCGGTCATGATTAGGTTGACTATGCGGTGGCCCTCGCTATCATTAGTTATTTGGAGCCCTTCGGGGCTCCGGACGGCTGGCGTGCCGATGATGTGAAAGAACACGTCGGAGGGCAAGGACTCGCCCCTGGCAGCGGCCTTGGCCAATGCGTCGGCCTCCTCGTTCTTGGCCCTATCCACATGCTGCAAAGTGAATCCCTTGAACTGTCTCTCGAGACTTCGGATGGCCGCGAGGTATTGCATGAGCGCGGGGTCTTTTGCTGCATAGTCTTTCTCGACCTGGCCGGCAACTACCTTGGAGTCTGTTTTGATGATACATGTGGTGACTCCGAGGGCCCTTAGCTTGCGGAGGCCAATGATAACCGCTTCATACTCTGCTATATTGTTTGTGCATCTGTCGGATTCTAGAGCGAAGCTGAGGCGTGCTGCATATCTATGTTTGACTCCGGCTGGTGAGGTGATGACTGCAGCGACGCCTGCCCCCGCATGGCACCATGCGCCGTCGCAATGGATAGTCCAAACCTTCTCTGTGGACGGGTCTGGCTGTGTTATTGGCCCAGTCCAGTCGACGACGAAGTCTGCCAGGACTTGTGACTTGATGGCTGTCCTGGGCTCGAAGCTGATGTGGTAGCCGGATAGTTCGGCTGCCCACTTGGCAATCCTCACCGATGCCTCCGGGTTTCTGAATAGTTCGCCGAGTCCCCTGTCTGAGGTGACTCGGACCTTGAATGCTTCAAAGTAATGGCGCAGTTTGCGCGAAGACATGACGACTGCGTAGGCGATCTTCTCCAGCTCTGTCATGTTGCACTTGGACGGTGTCAGTACCTCAGAGACATAATAAACAGGGCACTGTCTGACCGCACCCTCAACTATCTGCTCCTGCACTAGTGCCGCGCTGACCGCGTGCGGCGAAGCCGCAACATAGAGCAACAGGGGGAGCGAGGAGTCGGGGCTTGTGAGGATGGCCAGCTCCGACAGGTACTGTTTTAGTGAGGCGAAGGCCGCTGCTTGCTCCGGTCCCCAGGCGAAGTCTTTTGCACCGCGGAGTGTTTTGAGGAAGGGGAGACTTCGCTCGGCGGACCTGGAGATGAATCTGTTGAGAGCGGCCAATCTGTCTGTCAGACGCTGGACGTCCCTGGCGGACTGCGAAGGCAACATGTCTACGATGGCCTGGATCTTGGTTGGGTTGGCCTCGATGCCGCGGTGCGATACCAGGTAGCCCAATATCTTGCCCTGGCGAACACCGAAGACGCACTTTTCCGGGTTTAGGCGGAGTCGTGCATCTCGCATGTTCGCGAATGTCTCGGCGAGGTCGGCGAGATGGTCCTCCTTATTCTTGCTGGCGACGACGATGTCGTCCACATATGTAAATATATTTCTGCCAACCTGCCCTTCGAGTACTGTTTTGGTGAGTCTGGAGAAGGTGGACCCGGCATTCTTGAGTCCCTCCGGCATTCTGATGAAGCAATAAGTGCCGAAGGGTGTTATAAAGCTGGTGCTAGCCTTGTCTTCCTCCTTCATGTATATCTGGTGATAGCCGGAGAAGCAGTCGAGGAGTGACATGACCTCGCATCCGGCCGCGCTATCAACTATTTTGTCGATCCGTGGCAACGGGAAATTGTCCTTTGGGTAGGCCTTATTTAGAATGGTGAAGTCTATGCACATTCGCCATTTCCCGCTTTTTTTCTGCACCATTAAAACATTGGAGAGCCACGTGGGGTAAGCCACTGGCTCGATGAATTTGGGCTCTAGGAGGCGGTGCACCTCCGCCTTGGCGGCTTCTGTCTTTTCGTCGGACATTTTGCGAAGCCTTTGCTTTTTTGGTCGCACCGAAGGGTCAATTCCCAAGCTGTGCTCAATTATGGATCGGCTGACTCCGACCAGGTCGAGGGCGGACCAGGCGAAGACATCTTTATTCTTGGCCAGGCAGCAGAGAAGCTTCTCTTCTTCATGTGAGGTAAGGTCTTCGCTGATAGTGACTGTCTGCTTGGGCGTGGCCTGATCGAGGGGGACAGTCTTGGTCCCATCTTGGCTCTGCAGCTGTGCCTTGTCGTGCTGTTTATCGGTTGAGCTGGCGGGCGCAGGGACCTCGCGTTGGGTCGTGAGACAGTGCACGTTCCTCTGACCAGGCACGAAGTCCCGCTCTATGTTGTGCGCCGTCTGCTGGTTGCCGTAGATCGTAATAGCGCCTAGCGGACCTGGTATCTTCATACATAGGTACAATCCGTGGATGGCAGCTTCGAACTTATTGATGGAGCCCCGGCCCATGATGGCGTTGTATGGATATACCATGTCCACGATATCAAAGGTTACTTGCTCACTTCGGGCATTGGGTGCTACACTGAAGGAGAGGGGCAACTCTATTTTGCCAACGGGAAAGGTGCCCTTGCCGCCGAAGCCATACAGCGGGTTGTCCGAAGGCTTGAGCAGGCTGTGGCTTATACCCATGCGGTCGAAGGCGTGGAGGAAGATGATGTCCGCCTGACTGCCGTTGTCGACTAGGACTTTGTGTAAGTCCCAGCCTGCCACGCTGCAATTGATGACCATAGCGTCGATGTGGGGGGCGCTGCGCAGGTCGACGTCTCGTGCGTCGAAGGTTAGCGGTATGTGGGACCACTTTGTCTGCACGACTGGGCCAGTGACGGCGACATGGTTGATGCTGCGGTAGTGGTCCCGCTTCTGCCGCTTGGTGTCGAAGTCAGTGCTTGACCCCCCTGTTATCATGTGAATGACTCCGCGATATGGTTGATCGGCGAAGTCTTCCTGCTTTGGGGCATGGGGGATGTTTTGATGTTGCTGGTGTGGTGGTGGGGGTGGAGGAGGTACGATTTGTACTTCCTGATGGTGTTGGTAAGCGTGGTGCGGTGGATGCGGGGCGGGAGCGTGGATATATGGTGGAGGGGGTGGCTGGTAATTATGCGCGACAATTCTGGGATTGTCGGTTGGCTGCGCCCTCGCCATTCTGTCTCTGGTGGCCTTCGTTTCGGGGCAGTCTTTGGTTTGGTGGGCGTAGTCTTCGCCGTGGAAAAGGCAGTAGAATCGGCGCGGCGGCTGCGCGCGCCCTCGGCCCCTGCCACGAGTTCCATTTCTGCGGCCCTGGGGGGGATATTCCTGGCGACGAGGGGGGTCAGCAGCGGGATGCTGGTTGGCGATGTTGTGCACTTACTGCTGACTGCGGCCGTCTCGACCGGAGTCTGGCTGCGGAGTCCTCGTCCACGTGCGGCTGGACTGTGGGGCATCTTTGGGTTTCCACTGTGACTCAACCTTGCGCTGGTGGAGTTCTTCGGATTTGGCATATTTTTCAAAGAGCTGATATAGCTCCTGGAGGTTCTTGGGCGGATCTCTGATACAGTGGCTGTAGAGGACGCCGGCACGAAGGCCGCTGATGGCGTAGTGGATAGCGATCTGATCATCAATGGAGGGCAGCTGTGACTTGAGTGTTAAGAATTTGCGGTAATACTCCCGCAGAGTCTCCTTTTCCAGCTGCTTGCAAAGCAAGAGCTCGGCCAAGGCATCGGTGTCTGGGCGGTATCCTTGGAAGTTGAGCAGGAACTTGTCCCTAAGACTTCTCCATGAATCAATGGACAGCGGAGGCAATCTGGTGAACCAGGTGAGTGCTGGGCCCTCTAGGGCGATGATGAAAGATTTCGCCATTGTGGCGTCGTCCCCTCCGGCGGATGCAACGGCGACCTGATAACTCATTATGTATTGCGCCGGGTCGGTGCTGCCATTGTACTTGGGATAGGTCCCTGCTCGGAAGTTAGCTGGCCAAGGCGTCACTTGCAGGTGTGGCGCCAGGGGACTTCGCTCGTCGAGGTAGTTGATCCCTTGGAATGGCGCGCCGTGCTGGAAGGTGTAGTCACGCTGGGGGAAACGCGGGTCTTCCGGCTGTGCTCGGTGTTGTAGGGGTGGCCCATGCTGCAGGCCGAGGTGGCCTTCGCGCGTGTCTTCCGGTTGTGCGCGCTGCTGGAGGGGTGGCTCTTGCTGCAGGCCAAGGTGGCCTTCGCGCTGCATCAGCGCGATTTCACGCTCGAGGTCTTGGGCCTTCTGCTCCTCATCGCGTATCATTTGCCGCACTTTGGCTAGTGCGGACACACGCTGGCACTTGGCCTCCAGTATCTCTTTCTGCCTCTGGAGATTGTGGTTCTTGAGGCGCAGGGCGCACAGCTGTAGCTGTTCTTCCGCTGAGATGCCGAGGACTTCACCGTCCTCGGTGAGGTCCGCGCCTTCCAGTGGGGCGAAGCCTGGGGGCGGCTGCGATTGTCCTTGGGGCCCGTAGGTGCGGAAGGTGTCGTCTTCGCAGGTGCGGGGAACATTGTCTTCAGTGGGCTCTTTGTGGGTGGATTGGGTGAGGGCGAGGGCCTTGCCCTTTCTTGCGGCAAGCAGTGCTGCCTTCGCAGCCTCGTCAGCCTTCGGGTTAGCTCTCTTGGGTGCCATCGCGGGTGGTTTTGTCGTAGCACGAACGGTGGGCGCCAAATGTTGGAACTTGCACTCAATCGCTAGGAGGCCAACAAGGGTGAACGCCCTAGGTTGGGCAATGTGGAAGCTCCTCCGAAGCCAAGGTCGAGTCCGTCTTCCGTGGCCGAGGTCGAGTCTGAGCCCCCGGGTCGGGCGAGGCGAAGACCGTTGGCTGAGGCCAGGGCGGAGTCCGAGCCCTAGGGTCGGGCGAAGCGGAGTTCGTCTTCTTCTGGGGCTTAGCCCAAGTCCGAGCCCTGGGTCGGGCGAAGCGGAGTTCGTCGTCTTCTGGGGCTGAGCCCAAGTCCGAGCCCTGGGTCGGGCGGAGCGGAGTTCGCCGTCTTCCGGGACTTAGCCCGAGTCTGAGCCCTGGGTCGGGCGGAGCGGAGTTCGCCGTCTTCCGGGACTTAGCCCGAGTCCGAGCCCTGGGTCGGGCGGAGCGGAGTTCGTCGTCTTCCGGGGCTTAGCCCGAGTCCGAGCCCTGGGTCGGGCGAAGCGGAGCTTCCTATGGTGACCGCGGCCGGGCCTGACTGCCTGTCAGCCTCACTCTGTCAAGTGGCACCGCAGTCGGAGCGGCGCAGGCGGCACTGTATTTCTGTCAGGCCGGTCAGTGGAGCGACGAAGTGACGGTGGTCACTTCGGCTCTGTCGGCTGAAGGGCACGCGTCAGGATAAAAGCGTCAGGCTGCCTTTGCATTAAATGCTCCTACGATTTGGTCGGTCGGCGCGGCGATTTGGTCAGGGTTGCTTCTTGGCGAAGACAGGGCCTCGGGCGAGCCGGAAATACGTTAGCCGCTGGAGGGGGGCCTCGGGCGAGGCGGAGATCCTCCGGGGTCGGCTGCCCTTGTCTGAGGCTAGGCTCGGGCGAGGCGTGATCGCGTCCTTCGAATGGATCGATCCCTGACTTAATCGCACCCATCAGGCCTTTGCAGCTTTATGCTGATGGGGGTTACCAGCTGAGAATTAGGAGCCTTGAGGGTACCCCTAATTATGGTCCCCGACAAAACCCGAAGGAAATATTTTTTCAAGCTTGCATACCAAAATCGGTATTTGTTGCTCAAGCATCTTCATCATCTCTTTCTTTATTTCTTTAGCACAAAGATATCTATAAAAGTAGCTTAGCTCTGCTAATGCCTTCCACACATCATTTTTACAAAACCATGCAACATAACTAGAAGATGTCTTTCCATTATATGTGGTAGTCATGACTCTTCAACCCGAAAAACTTGCCTGTCTTCAAATTCACAGACCTTCTAAAGCCCACAACATAACCATAAGGGAACTTTAAGGTTTTCAGCCATCTCGTCAATTCTTTCTTCCTTTTAGGTTTAAGACTGTAAGGAGCACGTGGCTTCTTCTCGTTCTCTCCTAGCTGTAGAATTGGTCGACTACAAATTAAGGCTAAATCTTTTCTAGCTTAGGGTTGCCTTTTGTTTTGTAGTGATATCCAGGCAAGTGGTGATAATTCTTTCACCCATATATTTATTCCTGGTGCATGATGTCAAAGTTGTGCATCAGAATCAAGGCTTTCACGTAAGGGAGTTCCCATAGACCACATTTGTGAGTCCAATTATGCTCGGTTCCAAAACCTTCAAACTAAATTCCATGTTCGTTTAGTTTCAAATCATTAAGTCTCACGAGAATCTCTAGACCACTAAGACACTTGGGTGGTCCCCTTGTCATAATTGTGTCCTTTCTAAAATCTTTGCTCTCGAACCTGAATAGATGATCCTGAGGCGAAAATCATCTATGGCAATCGAAGTAACATATCTTTCTACCAAACTTCAGAAGGAGACATCTAGTGTCTTTAGCACATATCGAACATGTCAGAATCCCATGACACCTCCATCCAACAAAGATACCATAAGCCATAAAATCGTGAATCGACCACAAATACGCAGCTCTATGGTTCAACTTCTGTTTCTTATAATAATCGTACGCCTTGACTCCTTCCTACAAAAGATTCAACTCTTCAACTAGGGGTCTCATCATCACATCGATCTTTATTACATGATGATCCTGACCAGGTATTCCAAGACACAAGAAAAAAAAATCATATTTCATGCAAAGAGTTGGTGGAAGGTTGTATGGAACAGCAAATACGAGCCAACATGAGTACGATATCGCAATTAGATTGAAAGGAGAGAAACCATCTGTTGCCAAACCGATGTGGACATTTCTCACTTCGCTAGCAAACCTAGAATCAAAGGCATCTAATTCCTTCCATGCATCTGTATCAGCAGGATGCGCCAGGACATCGGGATTGTCACATACACCTTCTTTGGGCCATCTCATGTGTTTGGCTATATTTTTTGAGGTAAACAAGTGTTTCAACTAAGGTACAAGAGGCATGTAACGAAGCTGCCTACGTGCTACCTCAGTCGTTATGGTCGCACCGTCATCATTTTCAACCTCTACGAATCTAGGCTCAACACATATTGTACACTTCTTCTCATTCACGGTCTCCTAGAAAAGCAACTTCTTGGATTGATACATGTCCTTTGGCATCTTGTGATTCTCCGGAAGTACATCACCGATCAAGTTCAGAAGCTCCTTATAGTAGTTGTTTGAGAATGCAAACTTGGACTTAATAGTCATAAGCCGAGTCACGGAAACAAGGACAATCACTTTTGTGTGCTCATGCAACAGCTCTTCGGAAGCTTTAAGGAGCTCGAAGAACTTCAGAACCTTAGGCATAGGAGGATCCTCATAATCAGGGGGTTGAGGGAGGTTCTTGGAATCGATGGGTAGAAGCTCATGTCGTACATCGTCAAGCATCTCTTCCATACTATCGTAGTCCCCCTCTTCATCTGATTGAACTTCCGATACAATATGGGGAGGTGGATCCTCATCATGGTGCACCCACACCTCATAGTCAGGCATATAGCCGTTCTTACAAAGATCTATCGATATAGTCCTCCTGTCAAGGAAATAAATGTTCCGACACTTGCTACAAGGGCACCTAGCATCGGTTCCGGTCTTTGACCGAGCGAAAGAACGGTCGAGAAAAGTGTCGGTCTTGGCAATCCACTCACTTGATAGAGCACCTCTCTTCTTCCAAGCTTCATACATCCATCGACGATCCTCCGCCATACTAGATACGAGACGTTAACTTAATTAGTCAAGTAATGCACGGACCATCAGTTATTACGAAGGCATGACGCCCCTACATCTATAGGAAAGGATAGGTCCTAAACCCACCCAGGAGTGACTGACAGAGCCCGTATTTGTGACAAGGCATGAGCTCAAGCGAAATTTTGGCAGCATAACCCCTTTGTTCTCCAATTGACACCTGGAAATGGTGCAATTGGAGAACAAATGTGTTATGCTGCCGAAACTACGCACGAGCACATGCCTTTGTCATAAACACGGGCTATGTCGATCACTCCGAGGCTGTCCAATAAGGGAACAATTCCAGCCCAAGACACCTCATATACGTCGCATGCGAGGTGTGTTAGGCAGAAATGGGTGATGCCTAGGTTTTATTTGTTGACACTATGATACCCTAGAATCATCGTGTATTATTACATAATTCAACTAATAAACCACCATTACAATATTATATACGAAATAACATTGTTATAGGTGATAAATCATATAAAATGACCTTATTTCCGATGGCATAATAATTTCCCTCGAAAATTATAAATTTAAATTATTTATACATACATAAAAAAACTAAAAGCCGCTAATTTAATTAGATAATCATATTGCGGCCGTTAGACATAACAAACTAAACAATCAACACATGCAATTCTAAGAAAAAGTATACTCACTTAGTGGTGGTTGTGGCTATATCGTTGGCGAGAATTCGCGGGGATGGTCGACGAAGGCACGAGCAGCTGGGAGGCACCAGACACGGGCGAGGTTGGGGCTGTCGGGAATAAAAGCGGTTGTGGCGGGGCTGGACGAGGCTGAGACAGACGTCGGGCCTCCACAAATGGGTCGGAGCGACGGTGGCCGGTGGCGATGGCACAACCACGGCGGTGTCACCGAGCGCGTGGGCAAACAACAGCGGGCGTGGCGGCGGAGAGGCGATGGTGATGGCGCAGAGAGAGAGAGAGCAGCACGCGCGAGTGAGAGAAAGCGCTGAAATCTATAATCTTCGACGATCATTTTGATAGCCATCGGACCATCGGACATAAGATAACTTTCGACACCTGTCAAAATACCGATAAATTATAGATCCGATGGCTGTTAAGGCCAACTGTTGCCTCAGCAACCGTCAGAAATAACGTGGCCATCAGACGTTTGCCCGTTTCGTCTTGTGAAATACGTTGGGCACCTCTCCTGGCGCTGCCGCTGGCTGAAAGAAAAACAGGAAAAAAAAAGGCTACATCAAACCCTCAAAAGTGAAAAGCCCGTGTCTACTAAACCCAAGACACTTGGGCGGTTCACGGCGGCCCAGACTGCGGCGCCTCACCAACCAACGAGACCACGAAGCAGACCATGTCATCCTACGGTCCCGCCGGCGCCGCGGCGGACGCGATGGAAGCTGCCGGCGGCGGCAGCTACCGTGTGTGCGACACGGTGGTGCTCGTCTGCCTCGCCTGCGCCTCCGCCCTCATCGTCTCTACGATGGCCGTCTGCTTCCGCCGCGCCTTCGCCAACGGGTACACGGCCAGCGCGGGGGCCACCGCTGCGAACGGCAGAAGCCAGTGTGGGCTGGCGCCGTCCGCGCTGTCGGCGATCCCCAAGCTCGCCTACCGGAGGGGCGCTGGCGCTGGCGCTGGGTGGGCGCAGTGCGCGATCTGCCTCGCCTTGGTGCGGGACGGCGAGACGGTGCGGTTGCTGCCGGCGTGTGGCCACCTATTCCACGTTGAGTGCATCGACCTGTGGCTGCGCTCTCACGCTACGTGCCCGCTTTGCCGGCGTGACGTCGGGGAGGAGCCACATGAAAAAGTTTGAGCTCGCCGCTGGTGGACCAGGATGACACACGCCGGCTACTGGTTCAACCGCCGGCCTCTAGAGTCTAGACTCTAGTTCAACTTTTGTTTCCTGCCATGATGTTGGGCATTCATCCAAAGAATTGTACATCCTAGGGTTTAGGCGTAGTTTCATTTTTTTTCGGTGGAATGGAACCTTTATTCTGCCATCCGATGGGGAAAACACATTTGTTTATGATACACTTGGTTTTGTGCTTTTTATAGTCTGCAATCATGGAGGTAAGAATATTAAACGTGTCTATGTCAGGTAACTTGTTAAGGACCTCTGATAAGGAATTCGATTAGATTGGAGTATAGATAAGATAGGATGATGAAATCGGTGGTGATATTGGTCGACTTTGGATGTATATTTTACGAATCTATGTATATCATATCACAAGGATAAATTATTATAAGGACAATAATTTTTATTTGTCGTGTATCCTGATTTGACGGTAGCCAAATGAAAGCGCCATTACTGGTATTAACGTTCAATAATCAGAACCGATTAAAGGCACCAACTAATACTAGTTACTACTGGTTGTTGTCTTTAACCACACTAACCCATACTAGTTACTACTGGTTGATGTCTTCAACCGGTACTAATTATTTAACAGTAATACATGTCAGGAGCGAAGTCAGATAGGCAATAGTGGGTGTATATACATCCACGAAAATTTGCCAAACTCATGAAATAGATAATTTCACCATATATGCACCCACCTACAAGATATTACTATGCACCCTCAAGGCAAGTGCACTCTCCTCTAATTTACTCTAGCTTCGCCACTAATACCGATTAAGTAATGTTTCTGCTTTACAAACACACCCTCTCTCTCTTCAAGCTGGACCAACTATAGAACTGAACTCTCTTCATAGTGCCATAAGCTTCAACTAGAGGAAGTGTGACAAAAGGTTAGCGAGTTTATTATCTCATATAGTATACATGAAATAGTTACTTGCTCTGTTTATATTTCTTGAATTGTGTGGTTGATTGTATAATTTAGGAAAAAAGTTAGTGAGTTCATCCTTCTTGCGTTATAATATGTATGAAACAATATAATTTATAAAAATATAATTATTAAAAAAGATGGTGAAATCAAGTTTTTAAAAAATTATATTTATAAAAGGTCGTGTCAACAATGTTTTATACAAATATTGCAGATGGACCATCAATGGATATACAATATGGATTGACGCTCCAAAGAATAAATTGTAGGTGTTCATTATTTTCTCAAGACGACCAAGGGACACAAACAAAGGGTGTTATGTATTTCCTATACAGAGACTATAAGAACGAGAGCGAATACTCTTTTGCATGTCAGCTCCTCCCCCGCCCTCTCATAACCACCTCTGTCCACTCACCCGGCGTGGATGCGGCGATGCGCCCATGTCACGGCAACCACCTGCCCTGGTCGCTCCCATTTCAAACTCCTGGTGCCCACTTGACCCCCACCACTTCGTCAAACCACACCCTGCTCACAATGTGCCGTGCTCGGAGTCACCTCGCCTAGCCTCGCTGCCCACGAGTGCTGATGACGCATCGTGCGTCGCCTCGCTGTGCCTCGCCTCACTATGTGTGAAGCCACTGCCGCATGCCGAAGCACCACTGCACACTGTCATGATCACCCAGGCCACCCCAAGGAGATCACATTGGTCCCTATGCCTAGCACGTCGAAGCATCGACACACATCATCGAATGCGCCGAGCACCCGCACGCCAAAGCTTCACCAAGCCGTTGCCCGTGACCTCCTCTGTGAGGCCCCACTTCGAGGTGAGAAACATTGTTGAGCCCTACCCGCTCCCCCCTTATCTCTATTCCATGTTTGCACGTTACCACAAGCTCATGCCAAGCGTTCTCTCCATGGACACAAATTTCGTGACACCTTGCACCGCGCCGCCGCCCAGTTGCGCTCACTCGTGCACTATGAAAGGATCATGATGTCCAAGAGGGGGTGAATTGGGCTTTTCTAAAAATCAACAACAATTAAACCCTAAGCAAGAGCCCAACTTCACCCAATACTAGCAATAAGAGAATACTACTAGAAAGACAACAATACTAAAACATTACTCCAACTACATGCTACACAATTACATAAGGTAAAATGCTTCAATTAAAAGCGGAATGTAAAGCAAGGTTTAGAAGACTACTCCAATTTTTTCCCGAGGTATCAAAGAGTCGGCACTCTTCCGTAGTCTTCATTGGAGCACCCGCGCAAGGGTATTCCTCCTCCTTGGTCCTCGCAAGAATCAAGTGCTCACTATGAGATGATCCTTTGCCACTCCGGCGCGGTGGATCCCTCACGACCGCTTACAATCTCAAGCTGGGTCACCAACAAATCCTCCAAGGTGATCACCGTGCTCCCAACGCCACCAAGCCATCTAGGTGATGCCGATCACCAAGAGTAACAAGTCGTAGACTTTCACTTGACCAGGAGAAGCCTAATGCATACGGTGTGTGCTCTAGGTGGCTCTCACTTTCACTTCACCAAGCAGTAGAAGTTGGAGCTGGTACTGACTCTGACAGAGGCTGCGATGCAGGATCTGCCGGAGCTGATGCAGTCACGGACACCGCCACAGCAGCAGTGGTAATAGCAAGCACTAGCGGCTGAGCACTGACGGTTCCAACGACCGGTGACGAGAAGTCCAAAGTGACTGGCCATAGCGGAGAGGGAGAAGGACCAAAAGGAGGAAGCGGGGGTCCTACCTAAATAGATGGTACAACAGCTGCCTGAAGAGCTAGAGGAGGGGCAGACTGAACTGGTGGGAGCTGAACACCGGTGTGCTGAAGGATATGAGTCATAAAAGCCCGGTGCTCGGCCCTGTCTGCCAAGAGCTGCTGCTGCAGAGTGTCCTGACGGTCCTGAATTGTCTAAAACATGGAGAGCATCCATTCGGACATCTGCTGCTGGATAGCTGCCTATCGAGCCTGCTCGGCTACCAGATGAGCCTGCTGCTGTGTAAGAGACTGAAGTATCGCGGCCAGAGCAGGGTCAATAACAGGTGGGACAGCAGGGGCAGCACTGGAACTTCTCACCTCGTGATCATGTGAGCGAGGTGGCATAGGAGGCGGTGGCAAGATCCCAAGGTCATCATCATCATCGGAACAGGTGTCAACAACTGTACCCTGGGTCTCAAACTATGTTAAGGTTTCATCCTCAGCCCGAACATCTGATACTGGATCTGGCACAGGGACTGGGTCTTCAGGGGCTGGATGATATGAACCAAACTGGAGACGGGAGGCCTCGAGGGTGCCTTGGAACTGAGGCAGCCTGATCAGCTTTGCGAAGATATGACAGAGATAATGCGCATACTGCAGCTGACGGCGAGCACGAAGACCATCCAATATTGTGTCCTCGATCTCACATATAAGAAAGTCAACCTTGTCAAACTCTGAATGTGAGATCAAGGCACCAAGAAGCCATAGCTGAATATGTGTAGTGGCCTCTCTATATCCCATCCTGGGAAGCAGTGTCTGTCTCATCAGCTCATATAAGTACTTCGCTGCAGTGGTGAAGTCAGCTGGAGAGCGTCGCGACCCATCTGTGAAAGGAGGTCTGAACAGGGTCGCGATGTGAGCTGCGGCCGATGCAACTCCGTTGTGAGGGCGATGAGGAGGATCTGAGGTACCATAGCACAGACTGTGGAGCTGAGTCGACGACTGTGGAAATCCAAAGAGCTAGTGTATCTGGCTGGCATGCAAAGTGACATCCTCTCTCTCGAAGCGGAACCACATCCACTGATGATCAAGGTCAATCCACATTGTAGCATAAAACACTCTGACCCACTCCTCAATATATCTACCACTCACAGTCAGTAGAGAAAGTAGTCCTAGCAGATAAGAGAGATAAACGTCTGAATCGGCACCGGCTACGAGCAGAAAAGCAGGTAAATCCAATAGCTGGTGCGCTCGCAAGGCGATCTGTGCTGACAGTTGTGCCCGAAAGAAGGATTCCTGAGTCCTAGTACTGAAGAGAGCCGTCGTTGCAGGGTCCCTTTGAGCTGGCAACCAGGACTCAACGGGTACGTGTCTGAATCGACGTACCTAGGCTACAGTGGCACGCTGAAGGTCAAGCAGTCGAGGATCAACAGCTAGGGGTCGCACCTCAGTATCGTCACGCTCCCTGAAGCGAGGTGGTGGAATGGGCAGAGCAGAATTGGGAGCGGGAGGGGGAAAAGTGGAAGCTGGAGTGGTGGAGGTGGTGGGTATAGCGGAAGTGGTGGATGGCTCTGGAGCGACAGGAGCTGGTGAAGTGGGAGGTGGAGTAGAAACAGTGGCGGAAGGTGTAGAGGGAGCAGTGGAGAGAGGTCGAGATGCGAGGCGACGAACTCTGTAAGCAATCTGATCAGAGGAAATTAGCAACTGTCCTCCTCGCTCTGCCTGCTCTGTTGCTGATGCCTCTGCAAGTGCTGCACGGGTGGCTCTGTCCACACGCCGCTTCTTCCGACCTTCCTGCTGCTCAAGGTACACAGTCTCCCCCTTGACCTACCTGAAGGGGCAAGGATGGTCCTTGTCATCTCCTCCCCCTGGCGCTGAGACATTCTTCGTCCGCACCATCCTGACCTGAGTGTTGGAAACCTCACGAGAGAGAGAGAGAGAGAGAATCCAGGCAGGACAGGAGACGGGCACACGGGCAAGCGAGATCACTGAAATGACAGAAGAGGTGAGCACATATCAGTCACATAGTCATAAGTATATGAAATGTGAAAAAATATATGCACAGAGAGTGAAGACATAGAAACTGAGTGATTTGGAGAATCAGAGCTCAAACGACGCGAGAACGATGTTTGAACGAAGGAATAGGCCATAGGAGGTTTCAAATGTGAAATGGGGCATGAAATTATAAGGAATGAAGCCGATACTTCACGAGTAGGTATATATGTGTGCATATGAGTGAAGTGCGCGCTTGATTTGAAATTTGGCGAAGAAAGTGAATTTGTGGCACTCGGCTCAGAATCAATCGCTGTAAAAGGGAAACAGTGGTAAATCGGTGTCTGGGATATCGGATTGGCGTGAAATTTGGCGGAGGTGTTACTTGAGGTGCCATGAAGGTTGAAAGTCGCCTAAAGAGGGGTGAATAGGCAAATCTGAAATTTATAAATTTTAAGCACAACTACACTGTCCGGTGCGCCAGCCAAGTCACCAGGCCATTGGGTTCCGACCGTTGGAGCTTCTGACAACGGGGCCAACGGACAGTCCGGTGGTGCACCGGACAGCACTGTTCACTGTCCGGTGTGCCATCTAACGCCTGCTCTGACTTCTGCGTGTGCAGTTGCACTGTTCACTGTTCACTGTAGCGTTGCAGAAGACCGTTGGCGCTTGGAGCCGTTGCTCCGCTTGGCACACCGGACAATCCGGTGCTACACCGGACAATCTGGTGCTACACCGGACAGTCCGGTGAATTATAGCGGAGCGTCCTCCCCGATTTCTCGAAGGTGGCAAGTTCGGAGTGGAACTCCCTGGTGCACCGGACACTGTCCGGTGGCACACCGGACAGTCCGGTGCGCCAGACCAGGGCTGCCTTTCGGTTGTCTTTTGCTCTTTTTATTTGAACCCTTTCTTGGACTTTTTATTGGTTTGTTGTAAACCTTTGGCACCTGTAGAACTTATAATCTAGAGCAAACTAGTTAGTCCAATTATTTGTGTTGGGCAATTCAACCACCAAAATCATTTAGAAAAAGGTGCAAGTCTATTTCCCTTTCAATCTCCCCCTTTTTGCTGATTGATGCCAACACAAACCAAAGCAAATATATAAGTGCAGAATTGAACTAGTTTGCATAATGTAAGTGCAAAGGTTACTTGGAATTAAACCAATATACATTTCATAAGATATGCATGGATGCTTTCTTCATATTTAACATTTTGGACCACGCTTGCACCACATGTTTTGTTTTTGCAAATTCTTTTGGAAATTTTTTTCAAAGTATTTTTGCAAATAGTCAAAGGTAAATGAATAAGATTTTGAGAAGTATTTTCAAGATTTGAAAGTTTCTCCCCCTGTTTCAAATGCTTTTTCTTTGACTAAACAAAACTCCCCCTCAATAAAATCCTCCTCTTAGTGTTCAAGAGGGTTTTAGATATTAATTTTGAAAGGGGTCATACCAATTTGAAATTATATCAAAATAAGATACCAATTTGAAAACACTTCTTTAAATATAAATTGAAAGACTACATTTTTAAAATTGGTGGTGGTGCGGTCCTTTTGATTTGGGCTAATACTTTCTCCCCCTTTGGCATGAATCGCCAAAACGGATACTTGTGAGTGAAATATAAGCCCTTGTTCTAACTATCTCCCCTTTGGCAAATAATATATGAGTGAAGATTATACCAAATTTGAGAGCGGTGCGGAGTGACGGCGAAGGATGAATAATTCGATGGAGTGGAGTGGAAGCCTTGTCTTCGCCGAAGACTCCTTTTCCCTTTCAATCTATGACTTAGCTCAAAATACACTTGAAAACACATTAGTCATAGCACATGAAAGAGAGATGATCAAAGGTATAGAAATGAGCTGTGTGTGCAAAATATCAATCAAAATTCCTAGAATCAAGAATATTTAGCTCATGCCTAAGTTTGGTAAAAGTTTTCTCATCTTGTGGTTTGGTGAAGATATCGACTAATTTTTCTTTGGTGTTGATATAAGCAATCTCGATATCCCCCCGTTGTTGGTGATCCCTCAAAAAGTGATACCGAATGGCTATGTGTTTAGTGCGGCTGTGCTCAACGGGATTATCCGCCATGCGGATTGCACTCTCATTATCACATAGGAGAGGAACTTTGGTTAATTTGTAACCATAGTCCCTAAGGGTTTGCCTCATCCAAAGCAATTGCGCACAACAATGGCCTGCGGCAATGTACTCGGCTTCAGCGGTAGAAAGAGCAACAAAATTTTGTTTCTTAGAAGCCCAAGACACCAGAGATCTTCCCAAGAACTGGCAAGTCCCTGATGTGCTCTTTCTATCAATCTTACACCCTATCCAATTAGCATCTGAATATACAATTAAATCAAATGTGGATCCCCTGGGGTACCAAAGGCCAAACTTAGGAGTATAAACTAAATATCTCAAGATTCGTTTTATGGCCCTAAGGTGAACTTCCTTAGGATTGGCTTGGAACCTTGCACACATGCATACGGAAAGCATAATATCCGGTCGAGATGCACATAAATATAGTAAAGATCCTATCATCGACCGGTATACCTTTTGATCTACGGATTTACCTCCCATGTCGAGGTCGAGATGCCCATTAGTTCCCATGGGTGTCTTGATGGGCTTGGCATCCTTCATCCCAAACTTGGTGAGTATGTCTTGAATGTACTTCGTTTGGCTAATGAAGGTGCCCTCTTGGAGTTGTTTGACTTGAAATCCTAAGAAATACTGCAACTCCCCCATCATAGACATCTCGAATTTTTGAATCATGATCCTACTAAATTATTCACAAGTAGATTTGTTAGTAGACCCAAATATGATATCATCAACATAAATTTGGCATGCAAACAAATCATTTGCAATTGTTTTAGTAAAGAGAGTAGGATCGGCTTTTCCGACTTTGAAGCCATTAGCGATAAGAAAATCTCTTAGGCATTCATACCATGTTCTTGGGGCTTGCTTGAGCCCATAAAGCGCCTTAGAGAGTTTATAGACATGGTTAGGGTACTCACTATCTTCAAAGCCAGAAGGTTGCTCAACATAGACCTCTTCCTTGATTGGTCCATTGAGGAAAGCACTTTTCACGTCCATTTGGTAAAGCTTAAAGCCATGGTAAGTAGCATAGGCAAGTAAAATGCGAATTGACTCAAGCCTAGCTACGAGTGCATAGGTTTCACCGAAATCCAAACCTTCGACTTGTGAATATCCCTTGGCTACAAGTCGGGCTTTGTTCCTTGTCACCACACCATGCTTATCTTGTTTGTTGTGGAAGACCCATTTGGTTCCTACAACATTTTGGTTAGGACATGGAACTAAATGCCATACCTCATTCCTCGTGAAGTTGTTGAGCTCCTCTTGCATCGCCAACACCCAATCCGAATCTCTTAATGCATCTTCTACCCTATATGGCTCAATAGAAGACACAAAGGAGTAATGTTCACAAAAATGAGCAACACGAGATCGAGTGGTTACCCCCTTCTGAATATCGCCGAGGATGGAGTTCACGGGGTGATCTCGTTGTATTGCTTGGTGGACTCTTGGGTGTGGCGGTCTTGGACCCTCATCATCTCCCTTGTCTTGATTATTGGCATCTCCCCCTTGATCATTGTCCTCCTCTTGAGGTGGCTCATCTTCTTGATCTTCATTTTCATCCTCTTGAGCTTGATCCTCATCTTGGTTTGGTGGAGATGCTTGCATTGAGGAAGATGGTTGATCTTGTGCTTGTGGAGGCTCTTCGGATTCCTTAGGACACACATCCCCAATGGACATGTTCCTTAGCGCGACGCACGAAGCCTCTTCATCATCTAGCTCATTAAGATCAACTTGCTCTACTTGAGAGCCGTTAGTCTCATCAAACACAATGTCACAAGAAACTTCAACTAGTCCAGTGGACTTGTTAAAGACTATATTCCCTTGTGTTTGAATCATAACCAAGTAAAAAGCCTTCTACAACCTTAGGAGCAAATTTTGATTTTCTACCTCTTTTAACAAGAATAAAGTATTTGCTACCAAAGACTCTAAAATATGAAACATTGGGCTTTTTACCGGTTAGGAGTTTATACGATGTCTTCTTGAGGATTCGGTGAAGGTAGAGGCGGTTGATGGTGTAGCAAGCGGTGTTGATTGCTTTCGCCCAAAACTGGTCCGAAGTCTTGTACTCATCAAGCATGGTCCTCGCCATGTCAAGTAGAGTTCTATTCTTCCTCTCCACTACACCATTTTGTTGTGGTGTGTAGGGAGAAGAGAACTCATGCTTGATGCCCTCATCCTCACGGAAGCCTTCAATTTGTGAGTTCTTGAACTCTGTCCCATTGTCACTTCTAATCTTTTTGATCCTCAAACCGAACTCATTTTGAGCCCGTCTCAAGAATCCCTTTAAGGTCTCTTGGGTTTGAGATTTATCCTGCAAAAAGAACACCCAAGTGAAGCGAGAATAATCATCCACAATAACTAGACAGTACTTACTCCCGCCGATGCTTATGTAAGCTATCGGGCCAAATAGGTCCATGTGGAGTAGTTCAAGCGGCCTGTCGGTCGTCATGATGTTCTTGTGTGGATGATGAACACCAACTTGCTTCCCTGCTTGACATGCGCTACAAACCCTGTCTTTCTCAAAATGAACATTGGTTAGTCCCAAAATGTGCTCTCCCTTTAGAAGCTTATGAAGATTCTTCATCCCAACATGGGCTAGTCGGCGGTGCCAGAGCCAACCCATGTTAGTCTTAGCAATTAAGCAAGTGTCGAGTTCAGCTGTATTAAAATCAACTAAGTATAGCTGACCTTCTAACACTCTCTTAAATGCTACTGAATTATCACTTCTTCTAAAGACAATAACACCTAAATCTGTAAAAAGACAGTTGTAGCCCATTTTGCATAATTGAGAAACGGAAAGCAAATTGTAATCTAAGAATCTATAAGAAAAATATTGGAAATAGAATGGTCAGGAGATATAGCAATTTTACCAAGTCCTTTGACCAAACCTTGATTTCCATCCCCGAATGTGATAGCTCTTTGGGGATCATGGTTTTTCTCATAGGAGGAGAACATCCTTTTCTCCCTAGTCATATGGTTTGTGCACCCGCTATCGATGATCCAACTTGAGCCCCTGGATGCATAAACCTGCAAAACAAGTTTAGGCCTTGTTCTTAGGTACCCAAACGGTCTTGGGTCCTTTGACATTAGAAACAAGCACCTTGGGTACCCAAACACAAGTCTTTGACCCCTTGTGTTTGCGCCCAACATATTTGGCAACTATTTTGCCTGATTTGTTAGTGAGCACATATGAAGCATCAAAGATCTTAAATGAAATGTTATGATCATTTGATGCAATAGGAGATTTATTTTTAGGCAATTTAACATGGGTTGATTGCCTAGGGCTAGATGCCTCACTCTTATATATGAAAGCATGATGAGAGCCAGAGTGAGACTTCCTAGAATGAATTCTCCTAATTTTGTGTTCGGGATAACCGGCAGGGTATAAAATGTAACCTCGTTATCCTGAGCCATGGGAGCCTTGCCCTTAACAAAGTTGGACAATTTCTTGGGGGCATTAAGCTTGACATTGTCTCCCTTTTGGAAGCCAATGTCATCCTTAATCCCGGGCGTCTCCCACTATAGAGCATGCTTCTAGCAAATTTAAATTTCTCATTTTCTAAGTCATGCTCATTAATCTTAGCACTAAGTTGAGCTATGTGATCATTTTGTTGTTTTATTAAAGCTAGGTGATCATGAATAGCATCAACATTAATATCTCTACATCTAGTGCAAATAGTAACATGCTCAACGGTAGATGTAGATGGTTTGCAAGCATTTAATTCAACAATCTTAGCATGTAAATAGCATTCTCATCTCTAAGATTGGAAATAGAAACATTGCAAACATTTAAGTCTTTAGCCTTAGCAATTAATTTTTTATTCTCAATTTTAAGGCTAGAGAGAGATGCATTCAACTTATCAATCTTAGCAATTAATTTGGCATTATCATTTCTAAGGTTGACAAGAGAATCATCACTATCATTTAATTTCTCAACCTTAGCAATCAATTTATCATTTTCAAATCTAAGGTTGGAAATAGTGTCATGGCAAGTGCTTAGCTCACTAGTTAATTTTTCACACTTTTCTATCTCCTGAGCATAAGCATTTTTAACTTTAACATGCTTTTTGTTTTCCTTAATAAGGAAGTCCTCTTGGGTATCCAAGAGTTCATCCTTGTCATGAATAGCACTAATCAATTCATTCAATTTTTCTTTTTGTTGCATGTTTAAGTTGGCAAAAAGGGTGAGCAAATCATCTTCATTATCGCTAGAGCTAGCCTCATCACTAGAAGTAGCATACTTAGTGGAAGCTCTAGATTTTACCTTCTTCTTTTTGCCGTCTTTTGCCATGAGGCACTTGTGGCCTACGTTGGGGAAGAGGAGGCCCTTGTTGATGGCGATGTTGGCGGCATCCTCGTTAGAGAAGGAGTCGGTGGAGCTCTCGTCGGAGTCCCACTCGCGGCATACATGGGCATCACCGCCCTTCTTCTTGTAATATTTCTTCTTCTCCTTCCTTCTCCCCTTCTTATCGTCGCCCCTGTCACTATCACTTGATAATGGACATTTTGCAATAAAATGACCGGGCTTACCACACTTGTAGCAAACTTTCTTGGAGCGGGGCTTGTAGTCCTTCCCCATCCTTTGCTTGAGGATTTGGCGAAAGCTCTTGATGATGAGCGCCATCTCCTCGTTGTCGAGCTTGGAGGCGTCGATGGGAAGTCTACTTGATGTAGACTCTTCTTTCCTCTCCTCCGTCGCCTTGAATGCGACGGGTTGCATTTCGGGTGTGGAGAAGACGCCTTGCTCGATGATTTTCTTGAAGACTTTGATCATCATATCAAAGCTCGCAAATTTTCCTATAACCTCCTCTGGAGACATTAGCTTGTATCTAGGATCACCATGTATTAATTGAACTTGTGTAGGATTAAGAAATACAAGTGATCTTAGAATAACCTTGACCATTTCATGATCATCCCATTTGGTGCTCCCGAGGTTGCGCACTTGGTTCACCAAGGTCTTGAGCCGGTTGTACATGGCTTGTGGCTCCTCTCCTTGGTGAAGCATGAGGCGACCGAGCTCCCCCGATCGTTTCTCTCTTGGTGATCTTGGTCACCTCGTCTCCTTCGTGCGCGGTCTTGAGTACATCCCAAATCTCTTTGGCGCTCTTCAATCCTTGCACCTTGTTATACTCCTCTCGACTTAGAGAGGCGAGGAGTATAGTGGTGGCTTGGGAGTTGAAGTGCCGGATTTGGGCTAGCTCGTCCGAATCATAGCCTTCATCCCCCACGGATGGTTCCTGCGCACCAAACTCAACAATGTCCCAAATACTAGCGTGGAGTGAGGTTAGATGGTGCCTCATTTTATCACTCCACATACAATAATCTTCACCGTCAAAAACCGGTGGTTTGCCTAGTGGGACGGAAAGTAAAGGGGTGTGTTTCGAAATGTGAGGATAGCGTAAGGGGATCTTACTAAACTTCTTGCGCTCATGGCGCTTAGAAGTGACGGTCGGCGTGTCGGAGCCGGAGGTGGAAGGCGATGAAGAATCGGTCTCGTAGTAGACCACTTTCTTCATTTTCTTCTTCTTGTCGCCACTTCGGTGCGACTTCACGCGGGGAGGTGATTCCACCCTCTTCTTGTTGCCCGACTCCCCCGATGGAGCCTTCCTGTGGCTTGTAGCGGGCTTCTCGCCGGTCACCATCTCCTTCTTGGTGTGAGCTCCCGACATCACTTTGAGCGGTTAGGCTCTTAATGAAGTAACGGGCTCTGATACCAATTGAAAGTCGCCTAGAGGGGGGGTGAATAGGCAAATCTGAAATTTATAAAGTTTAAGCACAACTACAAGCCAGGGTTAGCGTTAGAAATATAAACGAGTCCGAAAGAGAGGGCGAAAACAAATCACAAGCGAATAAGAACGGATGACACGGTGATTTGTTTTACCGAGGTTCGGTTCTTGCAAACCTACTCCCCGTTGAGGTGGTCACAAAGACCCGCTCTTTCAACCCTTTCCCTCTCTCAAACGGTCACTTAGACCGAGTGAGCTTCTCTTCTCAATCAAACGGGACACTAAGTCCCCACAAGGACCACCACACAATTGGTGTCTCTTGCTTTGATTACAAGTGAGTTGGAAACAAGAATAGAGGAAGAAGAAAAGCGATCCAAGCGCAAGAGCTCAAAAGAACACAAAAAGTCTCTCTCTAGTCACTAATTTGTTTGGAGTGATTCCGGACTTGGGAGGGGATTCGATCTCTTTGTTTGTGTCTTGGAATGAAGTCTACAGCTCTTGTATGAGGTTTGATGGCTGAAAACTTGGATGCATTGAAGTGTGGTGGTTGGGGGGTATTTATAGCCCCAACCACCAAAATGATCGTTGGTGAAGGCTACTGTCGTATGGCGCACCGAACACTCTCCGGTGCTGCAGCCACGTCACTTGGCCGTTGGGTTCCGACCGTTGGAGCTTCTGACAACGGGGCCACCGGACAGTCCGGTGGTGCACCGGACAGTCCGGTGGTGCACCGGACATCACTGTTCACTGTCCGAAACGCCATCTGACGCCTGCTCTGACTTCTGCGCGCGCAGTTGCACTGTTCACTTTTTACTGTAGCGTTGCAGACTACCATTAGCGCTTGGAGCTGTTGCTCCGCTTGGCACATCGGACAGTCCGGTGCTACACCAGACAGTCTGATGAATTATAGCGGAGCGTCCTCCCCAATTTCCCGAAGGTGGCAAGTTCGGAGTGGAACTCCCCGGTGCACCGGACAGTCCGGTGCGCCAGACCAGGGCTGCCTTTCGGCTGTCTTTTGCTCTTTTTATTTGAACCCTTTCTTGGACTTTTTATTGGTTTGTTGTGAACCTTTGGCACCTGTAGAACTTATAATCTAGAGCAAACTAGTTAGTCCAACTATTTGTGTTGGGCAATTCAACCACCAAAATCATTTAGGAAAAGGTGCAAGCCTATTTCCCTTTCAAAGGTGCTGGAAAATCTGGGGTCGATTTGAGCAACTTTAGCTGGTTTGGGCATTTCACCGAGAAAGTGGCGTGTGGGGGTTTTAGGAATTGGTGAAATGGCTATTCTAGGGTTTGAAACCTCCCAAAGGGAGAGAAGAACCTGCATGGGAGCCCAAGGGACACATAGGGACACACACAAGTACTTGAATCTACTGATTTCACAAGATTTGGAGTTGATTTCAAAAGGGGGTTGAAGTTCTTGCTCACTGAGCAGAGAGAATAGAGGGAGAGGGGGAAAGGAGCAGTGAAGAAGCTCACCAGAGAATGGAGAGGGAGGAGCACAACCCAGAGAGATGCTCGCCGGTGCCCTCCGGTGATCGCCGGCGGCGAGGAGGAGAGGGCAGACCGCTAGAGAGCTAGAGACCGAGTGAGAGGAGAAACTGAATGCCTAGGAGTGCTGGCTCGGGCGAGGAAAGTTTTTTAAAAACCAGTTATGGGCACACCGGACAGTCTACAGTGCATGTCCGGTGCACACCGGACAACACACAGTAGTTGTCCAGTGAACCACCGGACAGGCAGCACAAAAGGGGATCTACGCGCGCCCAGCCGGTGCACCGGACATTGCACAGTGCAGTGTCCGGTGAGCCTAGACAGAGGGAATTTTGAAAATTTCTAGGAAAATTTGAACCAAACCAAATCCCAACTTATAAGCACGCAAAAGAACACTTGTTGGGACAGGTATTGGTACCCTCACATATTCTCTCATATTTTTCAAAATATTTTTCCATAGGCTAGATAGTTTTTAGAGAAAATACTCAAATGGTGAGATTTGCATTGCGGCGTTGCACTAGGGGTTTCATGACCGAATTGAGTTTTGAATACTCCCCCTAAGTGCAATACCACATGCATATCTCAAGAACCAACAATTGCATAGTGAATGAAATTTTAAGTACCAAAAAGCTTAAATGCTAAGACTTGTCAAGTTTGAGCCCAAGTTAAGCTTTTTCACTCGCTTTGTCGACGATTATCTTAACTAGGTTAGACAAGCCCTAGATGCAATACAAGAAATTTAAATATGCAATGTAGGCTTGACATCACCATTTTGAGATTAAGTGAAATTTCTAAGATCAAGAATATTTAGCTCATTCCTCAACATACAGAAGCGGGTTTTATCTAGTGGCTTTGTGAAAATGTCCGCTAATTGATCTTCCGATCTCACTCCTTCTAAAATAATATCTTATTTAGCAACATGATCTCTAATGAAGCGATGACGGATATCAATGTGCTTGGTGCGAGAGTGTTGTATAGGATTATTAGCAAATTTAACAGCACTCTCATTGTCACACAACAAAGGTACCTTTTTTAGAACTACACTATAGTTTAGAAGAGTTTGTTTCATATAAAGAATTTGTGTGCAACAAGCACCCGCGGCAATGTATTCCGCTTCGGCAGTTGACAAAGCAACACTATTTTGCTTCTTAGAAGTCCATGAAACTAGTGATCTCCCAAGCAAGTGGCATCCCCGGATGTACTTTTTCTATCAATTTTGCAACTGGCATAATTCGAATTGGAATAGCCAATTAAATCAAAAGTAGCTCCTTTGGGATACCAAAGGCCAACGCTTGGAGTGTGCTTAAGATACCTAAGAATTATTTTAACACCACAAAGATGAGCTTTTTTAAAATTTGCTTGAAATCGAGCACACATACAGACACTAAACATGATATCGGGCCTAGATGTGGTAAGGTACAGTAAACTACCAATCATGGAACGGTAGAGAGTTTGATCAACCGGGTTACCTCCCTCATCTAGGTCGAGATGTCCATTAGTTGGCATTGATGTCTTGATTGGTTTGCACTTCTCCATATTGAATCTTTTCAATAAGTCTTTGGTATACTTCTCTTGTGAGAGTAAGTTCCCATCTTTCATTTGCTTGACTTGAAAGCCGAGGAAGTACGTCAGCTCACCAATCAATGACATCTCGAACTCTTTCGACATCAACTCACCAAATTCCTTGCAATGATAATAATTTGTCGAGCCAAAGATTATATCATCAACATAAACTTGACAAATGAAAATATCACCATTATGTTTCTTTATGAATAAAGTTGTGTTGACGGTCCCGATCTTGAAGCCCTTTTCGATGAGGAAGTCGTGAAGACGCTCATACCAAACCCTTGGAGCTTGCTTTAGCCCATATAGCGCCTTGGACAACCTGTAAGCATGATTAGGATATCTAGGGTCTTCAAACCCAGGTGGTTGCTCAACATATACAAGTTCATTTATGAAGCCATTTAAAAATGCACTTTTTACATCCATTTGATAAAGATTTATGTCATAGCATGATGCATATGCAAGTAGGATACAGATGGCTTCAAGTCGAGCAACTGGTGCAAAGGTCTCTCCAAAATCTAAGCCTTCAACTTGAGAGAAGCCCTTTGTAATGAGTCTTGCCTTGTTCCACACAATCACACCTTGATCATCTTGTTTGTTTCTGAACACCCATTTTGTTCCAATAATCCTTGCATCTTGTGGAGGCTTCTCTAGGTTCCAAACTTGGTTGCGGGTGAAGTTGTTTAATTCTTCATGCATGGCATTCACCCAGTCCGGATCCTGTAGCGCATCATCTATACATGTAGGCTCAACACAAGAAACAAAAGAGTAATGTTCAATAAATGAAGCATGTTTATGAGAACGAGTGATAACCCCTTGTGAAGGACTCCCAATGATTTGATCTTGTGGATGTGCTTGAAGTAGTGATGAGTTTCTCTTGTCAATCACTTGGGAAGAAGGTCTTGGAGCATCAACATCTTCAGCTTGTACCCTTGCTTGTTCATGAGAGACAAATGTATCTTCATTTGCATGCCTCTCATCTTTTTCATCATCATGTGATACATTTGATGAAGAATGCTTGTTAATATTTTGCACCTCTTCTTCATCTTCTTTAGGTTTGATGGCTCCAATTGGCATGTTCTTCATAGCTTACCTAAGTGGCTCATCACCTACATCATCAAGATTTTCAAGTGCTCCTTGGGAGCCATTAGTCTCATCAAACCCCACATCATATGTTTCTTCTACCACGCCAGTGACATGATTGAATACTCGATATGCTTTGGATTTTGATGAATAACCAAGTAGGAAACCAATATCACAATGTCTGTGAAACTTCCCTAGGTGATGGCGTTTCTTGTAGATGTAACATTTGCATTTAAACACCCGATAGAAGGAGACATCTGGCTTTTTCCCATTTAGCAGTTCATAGGGAGTCTTCTCAAGTAGCCGGTGAGGAAATAGCCTGTTTGATGCATAGCATGCAGTGTTGACAGCATCAGTCCAAAACCTCTCTGGTGTGTTATACTCATCAATCATTGTTCTTGCAAGAGTGATCAAGGTCCTGTTCTTCCTTTCAACAACTCCATTCTGTTGAGGTGTGTATGTTGCTAAAACTTCATGCTTGATCCCAATCTCATCACAATATTCATGTATGTTGGTGTTGTCAAATTCTTTTCCGTTGTCACTTCTAATCTTATTAATTTTGCAATCAAATTCATTTTGAGCCTTCTTGGCAAACTTCTTGAATATAGATGCAACTTTAGAATTATCATGGAGAAAGAACACCCAAGTGTATCTTGAAAAGTCATCAACAATAACTAGACAATAGAGGTTGCCACCAGCACTAGCATAAGTTATTGGTCCAAATAGATCCATATGAAGCAGTTCTAGTGGCCTTGATGTTGACATAAAAGCTTTTGTAGGATGTGTGTTAGCAACTTACTTTCCAGCTCGACATGCACTACAAGGCTTGTCCTTTTCAAATACAACATCCTTTAGTCCTCTAACCATGTTTTTCTTTAGTACTGTCTTGAGTGTGCTCATTCCAACATGTGCAAGCCTTCTATGCCATAGCCATCCAAGTGATGCTTTGGTAAAGAGGCAAGTTCTTAAGTTTGCATCTTCAGAGGTGAAATCCACTAAGTAGATATTGTTGTATCTAAATCCTTTGAACACCATTGACTCATAATCCATTTTTGACACAATAACCTCTGTAGGAGTGAATAAGCATTGAAGGCCAAGATCACAAAGTTGACCCACTGATAGTAAGTTGAAGCTTAATGGTGCAACCAAGAGAACATTTGATATTGAAAGATCATTTGAGATAGCCACCTTGCCAAGTCCTTGAACTTTTCCCTTTGAATTATCCCCAAAAGTGATTTTATCTTGTTCATCAACATTTTCATCAAGTGAGGTGAACATCCGTGGGTTGCCAGTCATATGTTGAGTGCATCCACTGTCAATAACCCAATGACTCCCACCGGTCTTGTAGTTCACCTACATGAACAAATAAATCAAGCTTCAATTTTGAGGGCCCTATTTTGCATAGGACCAGTGACTTTCTCAATCAAAGACTTTGCAACCCAAATTTGTCTAGGTCTACTCTTGCTTGGTGGACCTATGAATGTAACTTTGACTTTTTCATTTGCTACTTTTCTTAGAACACAATGAGCATTGAAAGCAAATGGTCTTGAGTGCTTTGGCAAGGGAGTTGGTGGTTTGGCTTTGCAGTTGTGGGCAAAATGTCCTTCTTTTCCACACTCAAAGCATTTGATAGGCTTAGGAGTTTGCTTTGCCTTGTATTGATTTGTTGCTTTCTTTTGCACAAAAGAATTATATCCAATACCACTCTTGTTGTTTTTCATGACAGTGTTCATGAGCAACTCATTTTGAAGGTATTGGCTTTTGTTGAACTTTTGCACACTTGTGGCAAGATGTTCATTTTCATTCTTAAGTTTCTTGACCTCATTTCTAAGCCTTTCATTGTCCACTGCCAACTCATTGTTAATGTCATTGCTTTCTATGGCAACCTTTCCTCTAGTGGTTGCATCATTCAAGTATCTCTTCAATTTCTGGTTGTCTAGTGTCAAAACTTCAACTTTTTTAGTCAGTTCATCATGAAGACTTGTTTGATCATCTTGGCTCAAATCATCACATGAGGTTGCTGCATCAATCTTAACAGCAGGGTTAATAGCCTCATGTGTATTGTAAGATAAAAGCTCATTTGCAACAAGAAGATTATCATGCTCAATTGTATTTTTTGTATAGTCTTCCTTAATTTTGACAAGTCTATCTTTGAACTCCCTATTTGCTTCATTTAATTTGTCACACTTATCCTTAGCATCTTTTAGGGAGGATTTGAGCTCATTTACAGTGGATGCCATAGTTTTATTCTCTTCTTTCATTTCATCACTAGCTTTTACAACTATGTCATACTTGGTAGTTAAAAATTCATTTTCATCCTTTAACTTATCACATTTAGCCTTTGACTTCCTAATGATTTGAGTGTATTCCTTAAGTAAGTCAGCTAATTCATCATAGGAAGGTGAAGCAAACTCATCATCACTATCACTATCACTATCACTATCATCAAAAATATCATTCTCAATTTGTACCTTCAGTTCACCTTTAGCCATGAGGCATAGGTGAGAAGTGGATGAGGGTGATGGTGGTGGTGAAGAGAAGTCCCCAGCGATATCGGCAACTTTTTCATCATTTTCTTCTTCACTTGAAGAAGACCCGCTTGAGGACTCAATGTCAGTGAGCTAGTCAGCAACAATGTATGCCTTTCCATTTTTCTTCTTATGGAATCTTTTGTGCTTCCCATGCTTTCTCTTGAAGAATTTCTTTTCCTTTTTCTCATCATTACTGTCATCATCTTTCTTGCCCTTGAACTTGTTCTTCCTGGGCATGTTGCATTGATGAGCAAGATGACCGAGTTCTCCACAATTATAGCAGTCCATCTCACAGATGGGCTTTCTTTTGCTAGAGAAGAACTTCTTCTTTCTTGAGTCAAACTTGATGCCTTCTTGTCGGGGACCATAATTAGGGGTACCCTCAAGGCCCCTAAATCTCAGCTGGTAACCCCCATCAGCACAAAGCTGCAAAGGCCTGATGGGTGCGACTAAGTCAAGGATCGGTCCATTCAAGGGACGCGATCATGCCTCGCCCGAGCCCAGCCTCGGGCAAGGGCAGCCGACCCCGGAGGATCTACGTCTCGCCCGAGGCCCCCTCCAGCAACATACACACCCTCGGCTCGCCCAAGGCCCAGTCTTCACCAAGAAGCAACCTTGGCCAAATCGCCACGCCAACCGACCAAATTGCAGGGGCATTTAATGCAAAGGTGGCCTGACACCTTTATCCTGACGCGCGCCCTCCAGTCGACAGAGCCGAAGTGACCGCAGTCACTTCGCCGCTCCACTGACCGGTCTGACAAGAGGACAGCGCCGCCTGCGCCGCACCGACTGCTGAGCCACTCGACAGAGTGAGGCTGACAGCAGCCAGGCCCGGCCTCAGGCGCCATAGGAAACTCCGCTTCGCCCGACCCCAGGGCTCGGACTCGGGCTCAGCCCCGGAAGACGACGAACTCCGCTTCGCCCGACCCCAGGGCTCGAACTCGGGCTCAGCCCCGGAAGACGACGAACTCCGCTTCGCCCGACCCCAGGGCTCGGACTCGGGCTCAGCCCCGGAAGACGACGAACTCCGCTTCGCCCGACCCCAGGGCTCGAACTCGGGCTTAGCCCCAGAAGATGACGAACTCCGCTTCGCCCGACCCCAGGGCTCGGACTCAGCCCTGGCCTCAGCCGACGGTCTCCGCCTCGCCCGACCCAGGGGCTCGGACTCGACCTCGGCCTCGGAAGAACAGACTCGACCCCGACCTCGGAGGAGCCTCCACATCGCCCAACCCAGGGCACGGACCGACCACGTCAACAGGAGGCGCCATCATTACCCTACCCCAAGCTGACTCAGGCTACGGGGAACAAGACCGGCGTCCCATCTGGCTCGCTCCGCCAGACAAATAATGATGGCGCCCCGCACGCCCTATGACGACGGCAGCTCTCAGCCCCCTTACGGAAGCAAGAGGACGTCAGCAAGGACTCGACAGCCCCGACAGCTGTCCTTCCGCCAGGCTCCAGCGCTCCTCCGACGGCCACGACACCACACAAACCGGGTGCCAAAACCTCTCCGGCTGCCATGATGGCATGTACTTAGGGCGCTAGCTCTCCTCCGCTAGACACGTTAGCACACTGCTACACCCCCCATTGTACACCTGGATCCTCTCCTTGCGCCTATAAAAGGAAGGACCAGGGCCCTCTTACAGGGGGTTGGCCGCGCGGGGAAGGACAGGACGGCGCTCGCGTGAGGCCGCTCGCTCCCTCCCGCGTGGACGCTTGTAACCCCCTACTGCAAGCGCACCCGACCTGGGCGCGGGACAAACACGAAGGCCGCGGGATTTCCACCTCTCACGCCCATCTTCCTCCGACTGCCTTCCCCCCTTCGCGCTCTGTCTCGCGCCGACCCATTTGGGCTGGGGCACGCGGCGACAGTTTACTCGTCGGTCCTGGGACCCCCCGGTCTCGAAACGCCGACAGTTGGCGCGCCAGGTAGGGGCCTGCTGCGTGTTGACGAACAGCTTCCCGTCAAGCTCCAGATGGGCAGTCTCCAGCAACCTTTCCGTCCCGGGACGGTGCTCCGTTTCGGGAGTCTTGAGTTCATGTCCCTCGACGGCAGCTACGACATGATACTCCTTCCCCCGCCGTGCGACAGCGACAATGGCGGCCGACAGCCCGCCCGCCGGCGGCGGAATCGACGACGTCTTCCCCGCGTGGTGGAAGAACAACACTCGAGCTCACCCCGTCCCCTCCCCCGCCGACGGAGGGGGAGGCGGGGCGACCAAGGCCAAGCAGGAGGCGGCACCTCGTCGGCTGTCGAGCGAGTCGACGGCGCCGGCGCCCCAACGGGGGGCACATCGAGCATCGACCTCGCGTCTGAGACGAAGACGAGCGCCGTCTCCTCGCAACGCGCCAATCCCAAGCAAACGGACGACGTCAGCACGCTCGCGAAGGACTTACTGGGCGTCACCCTCGTACTTGAGACGACGGTGCAGTCAGTCCCTGACGTGACTTCGTCACCGCCCGTCGACCAAGAGGTACCCACCGATTCCCATCTCACGCCTTTTGGATTCAGCCTCGACCCGCCAAGCGACTTCGCTTTGGCGGACGCTCTTGTAGAGGCGAGTCCAAACCCTCTGGGGTATCGTATGCGGTCACCCTGGGACCGGCTGACGGACGTATCGACCTACGGGCCCTCGGGGTCCGAGGAAGATGACGAGCCCGACTTCTGTTGGGATTTCTCCGGACTTGGTAACCCCAATGCCATGCGGGACTTTATGACCACGTGTGACTACTGCCTTTTCGACTGTTCCGACGGTAGCCGCAGCCTCGGCGACGAGGACTGCGGCCCAAGTCATGAATGTTTCCACGTCGAGGGGGTCCCTCCGAAGGCAACCATCTTGGTATGCCGAAGAACTGTGATCTCCCTAGGCATGTGCCTCGCGTTGACATCCTACGGGAGCTAGTTGTGGTCCCCGTTCCGGCGGGGGGTCATGACCCACAGCTCGAGCAAATCCGCGGGGTGCAGGCTAGGCTCGACGAGGGAGCAGGAACACTTGAGCTGATCCACCGGGACATCGGGCAGGAATGGGCGGGCCAACCTCCGGCCGGAGAAGTGCGTCATCTACCCTAGGGCTGCCAGCACCACATCGCCGACGATGTCAGGATGAGGCCGCCACCCGCTTCCAGTGGAGTCGGCCAGAACCTGGCTGCAGCGGCAATGCTCCTCCGCGTGATGCCGGAGCCATCAACCACCGAGGGGCGGCGAATCCAGGGAGAGCTCAAGAATCTCCTGGAGGACGCCGCGGTCTGACGGGCCGAAAGCTCTGCCTCCCGAAGGCAAGGGTACCCCTCGGAACATCGCGCCGCGACTTCCCGATTCATGCGGGAAGCCTCGGTCCACACCGGGCGCACGCGCAACACAGCGTCTGCGGCCCTGGGTCGCCTCGGCAACGAGCACCATCACCGCAACCGTCAGGCCCACCTCGACGAGAGGGTGCGCCGAGGCTACCACCCCAGGCATGGGGGATGCTACGACAGCGGGGAGGATCGGAGTCCCTCGCCCGAACCACCCGGTCCGCAGGCTTTCAGCCGCGCCATACGACGAGCGCCGTTCCCGACCCGGTTCCGAACCCCGACTACTATCACAAAGTACTCGGGGGAGACGAGACTGGGACTGTGGCTCGCGGAGTACCGGCTGGCCTGCCAACTGGGTGGAACGGACGATGACAACCTCATCATCCGCAACCTCCCCCTGTTCCTCTCCGACACCGCTCGCGCCTGGTTGGAGCACCTGCCTCCGAGGTAGATCTCCAACTGGGACGACCTGGTCCAAGCCTTCGCCAGCAATTTCCAGGGCACGTACGTGCGCCCTGGAAACTCCTGGGACCTCCGAAGCTGCCAACAGCAGCAGGGAGAGTCTCTCTGGGACTACATCCGGCGATTCTCGAAGCTGCGCACCGAGCTGCCCAACATCACCGATTCAGATGTCATCGGCGCGTTCCTCGCTGGCACCACCTACCGCGACCTGGTGAGCAAGCTGGGTCGCAAGACCCCCACCAGTGCAAGCGAGCTGATGGACATCGCCACCAAATTCGCCTCTGGCTAGGAGGCGGTTGAGGCTATCTTCCGGAAGGACAAGCAGCCCCAGGGCCACCCACCGGAAGATGCCCCCGAGGCGTCAACTCAGCGCGGCGCCTAGAAGAAAGGCAAGAAGAAGTCGCAAGCGAAACGCGACGCCGCCAACGCGGACCTTGTCGCCGCCGCCGAGTACAAGAAACCTCGGAAACCCCCCGGAGGTGCCAACCTCTTCGACAAGATGCTCAAGGAGCCGTGCCCCTATCATCAGGGGCCCGTTAAGCACACCCTTGAGGAGTGCGCCATGCTTCGGCGCCACTTCCACAGGGTCGGGCCACCCGCGGAGGGTGGCAGGGCTCGCGACGACGACAACAAGGAAGATCACCAGGCAGGAGAGTTCCCCGAGATCCGCGACTGCTTCATGATCTACGGTGGGCAAGCGGCGAACGCCTCGGCTCGGCACCGCAAGCAAGAGCGTCGGGAGGTCTGTTCGGTGAAGGTGGCGGCGCCAGTCTACCTAGACTGGTCCGACAAGCCCATCACCTTCGACCAGGCCGACCACCCCGACCGCGTGCCGAGCCCGGGGAAATACCCGCTCGTTGTCGACCCCGTCATCGGCGACGTCAGGCTCACCAAGGTCCTCATGGACGGAGGCAGCAGCCTCAACATCATTGACATCTCGAATTTTTGTGTCATGATCCTACTAAATTCCTCACATGTAGATTCGTTAGTAGACCCAAATATAATATCATCAACATAAATTTGGCATACAAACAAATCATTGTCAAGAGTTTTAGTGAATAAAGTAGGATCTACCTTTCCGACTTTGAAGCCATTAGTGATAAGCAAATCTCTTAGGCATTCATACCATGCTCTTGGGGCGTGCTTGAGCCTATAAAGCGCCTTAGAGAGTTTATATACATGGTTAGGGTACTCACTATCTTCAAAGCCGGGAGGTTGCTCAACATAGACCTCTTCCTTGATTGGTCCATTGAGGAAGGCACTTTTCACGTCCATTTGATAAAGCTTGAAGCCATGGTAAGTAGCATAGGCAAGTAAAATGCGAATTGATTCTAGCCTAGCTACGGGTGCATAGGTTTCACCGAAATCCAAACCTTCGACTTGTGAATATCCCTTGGCCACAAGTCGGGCTTTGTTCCTTGTCACCACACCATGCTCATCTTGCTTGTTGCGGAAGACCCACTTGGTTCCTACAACATTTTGGTTAGGACGTGGAACTAAATGCCATACCTCGTTCCTAGTGAAGTTGTTGAGCTCCTCTTGCATCGCCACCACCCAATCCGAATCTTGTAGTGCTTCCTCTACCTTGTGTGGCTCAATAGAGGAAACAAAAGAGTAATGCTCACAAAAATGTGCAACACGAGATCTAGTAGTTACCCCCTTTTGAATGTCACCGAGGATGGTGTTCACGGGGTGATCTCATTGGATTGCTTGGTGGACTCTTGGGTGTGGTGGTCTTGGAACTTGTTCATCTTCCTCATCTTGATCATGGGCATCTCCCCCTTGATCATTGCTCTCCTCTTGAGGTGGCTCAACTTCTTGATCTTCTCCTTCATCATTTTGAGCCTTATCCTCATCTTGAGTTGGTGGAGATATTTGCATGGAGGAAGATGGTTGATCTTGTGCATTTGGAGGCTCTTCGGATTCCTTAGGACACACATCCCCAATGGACATGTTCCTTAGCGCGACGCACGGAGCCTCTTCATCACCTAGCTCATCAAGATCAACTTGCTCTACTTGAGAGCCGTTAGTCTCATCAAACACAATGTCACAAGAAACTTCAACTAGTCCAGAGGACTTGTTAAAGACTCTATATGCCCTTGTGTTTGAATCATATCCTAGTAAAAAGCCTTCTACAGCCTTAGGAGCAAATTTAGATTTTCTACCTCTTTTAACAAGAATAAAACATTTGCTACCAAAGACTCTAAAATATGAAACATTGGGCTTTTTACCGGTTTGGAGTTCGTATGATGTCTTCTTGAGGATTCGGTGTAGATATAACCGGTTGATGGCGTAGCAAGCGGTGTTGACCGCCTCGGCCCAAAACCGATCCGAAGTCTTGTACTCATCAAGCATGGTTCTTACCATGTTTAATAAAGTTTGATTCTTCCTCTCCACTACACCATTTTGTTATGGGGTGTAGGGAGAAGAGAACTCATGCTTGATGCCCTCCTCCTCAAGGAAGCCTTCAATTTGTGAGTTCTTGAACTCCGTCCCGTTGTCGCTTCTAATTTTCTTGATCCTTAAGCCGAACTCATTTTGAGCCCGTCTCAAGAATCCCTTTAAGGTCTCTTGGGTATGAGATTTTTCCTGTAAAAAGAACACCCAAGTGAAGCGAGAATAATCATCCACAATAACTAGACAGTACTTACTCCCGCCGATGCTTATGTAAGCAATCAGGCCGAATAGATCCATGTGTAGGAGCTCGAGTGGCCTGTCAGTCGTCATGATGTTCTTGTGTGGATGGTGAATACCAACTTGCTTCCCTGCCTGACATGCGCTACAAATCATGTCTTTCTCAAAATGAACATCTGTTAGCCCCAAAATGTGTTCTCCCTTTAGAAGCTTGTGAAGATTCTTCATTCCAACATGTGCTAGCCGGCGATGCCAGAGCCAGCCCATGTTAGTCTTAGCAATTAAGCAAGTGTCGAGTTCAGCTCTATCAAAATCTACTAAGTATAGCTGACCCTCTAACACTCCCTTAAATGCTATTGAATCATCACTTCTTCTAAAGACAGTAACACCTGTATCCGTAAAAAGACAGTTGTAACCCATTTTACATAATTGCGAAACTGAAAGCAAGTTGTAATCTAAAGAATCTACAAGAAAAACATTGGAAATGGAATGGTCAGGTGATATAGCAATTTTACCCAATCCTTTGACCAAACCTTGATTTCCATCCCCGAATGTGATAGCTCGTTGGGGATCTTGGTTTTTCTCGTAGGAGGAGAACATCTTCTTCTCCCCTGTCATATGGTTTGTGCACCCGCTATCGATGATCCAACTTGAGCCCCCGGATGCATAAACCTACAAAACAAGTTTAGTTCTTGATTTTAGGTACCCAAATGGTTTTGGGTCCTTTGGCATTAGATACAAGAACTTTGGGTACCCAAACACAAGTCTTGGTGCCCTTGTGTTTGTCCCCAACATACTTGGCAACTACCTTGCCAGATTTGTTAGTTAACACATAAGATGCATCAAAAGTTTTAAATGAAATGTTATGATCATTTGATGCAGTAGGAGTTTTCTTCTTAGGCAATTTTGCATGGGTTGATTGCCTAGAGCTAGATGTCTCACCCTTATACATAAAAGCATGATTAGGGCCAGAGTGAGACTTCCTAGAATGAATTCTCCTAATTTTGCTCTCGGGATAACCGACAGGGTACAATATGTAACCCTTGTTATCCTGAGGCATGGGAGCCTTGCCCTTAACAAAGTTAGACAATCTTTTAGGAGGGGCACTAAGTTTGACATTGTCTCCCTTTTGGAAGCCAATGCCATCCTTGATGTCAGGGCGTCTCCCACTATAGAGCATGCTTCTAGCAAATTTAAATTTCTCATTTTCTAAGTCATGCTCATTAATCTTAGCATTAAGTTGAGCTATGTGATCATTTTGTTTCTTAATTAATGCTAGGTGATCATGAATAGCATCAACATTAATATCTCTACATCTAGTACAAATGGAAACATGTTCAATGGCAGATGTAGAGAGTTTGCAAGAATTAAGTTCAACAATCTTAGCACGTAAAATATCATTCTTATCTCTAAGATCGGAAATGGAAGCATTGCAAACATCTAAATCTTTAGCCTTAGCAATTAATTTTTTATTTTCAATCTTAAGGCTAGCAAAAGAGACATTCAATTCTTCAATCTTAGCAAGTAAATTAACATTATCATCTCTAAGATTGGGAATTGAAACATCACAAATATTAGAATCAACCTTAGCAATTAGTTTAGCATTTTCATTTCTAAGGTTGTCAATAGTATCATGGTAACATGCTTCTTCTAGAGCATAAGCATTCTTAACCTTAACATGCTTCTTGTTTTCTTTAATTAAGAAGTCCTCTTGAGAGTCCAAGAGTTCATCCTTCTCATGAATAGCACTAATTAATTCATTTAATTTTTCCTTTTGTTGCATGTTGAGGTTGGCAAAAAGGGTACGCAAATTATCCTCCTCATCACTACAATTATCCTCATCACTAGAGGTTTCATATTTAGTGGAGGATCTTGATTTTGGCTTCTTCCTTTTGCCGTCCTTTGCCATGAGGCACTTGTGGCCGACGTTGGGGAAGAGGAGGCCCTTGGTGACGGCGATGTTGGCGGCGTCCTCGTCGGAGGAGGAGTCGGAGGAGCTCTCGTCGGAGTCCCATTCGCGGCACACATGGGCATCGTCGCCCTTCTTCTTGTAGTATCTCTTCTTTTCTCTCCTCTTTCCCTTCTTGTCGTCGCCCGTGTCACTATCACTAGATAATGGACATTTAGCAATGAAATGACCGGGCTTACCACACTTGTAGCACACTTTCTTGGAGCGGGGCTTGTAATCTTTCCCCCTCCTTTGCTTGAGGATTTGGCGGAAGCTCTTGATGATGAGCGTCATCTCCTCATTGTCGAGTTTAGAGGCGTCGATGGGTTGTCTACTTGATGTAGACTCCTCTTTCTTCTCCTCTGTTGCCTTGAATGCGATCAGTTGTGCTTCGGGCGTGGAGGGGCCATCTAGCTCGATGATTTTCTTTGAGCCTTTGATCATCAACTCAAAGCTCACAAAGTTTCCTATCACTTCCTCGGGAGACATTAGTGTATATCTAGGATTACCACGAATTAATTGAACTTGCGTTGGGTTAAGAAAAACAAGTGATCTAAGAATAACCTTAACCATTTCATGGTCATCCCATTTTGTGCTCCCGAGGTTGCGCACTTGGTTCACCAAGGTCTTCAAGCGGTTGTACATGGCTTGAGGGTCCTCGCCTTGGTTGAGTCGGAACCGATCGAGCTCCCCCTCGATCGTCTCCCGCTTGGTGATTTTGGTCACCTCATCTTCTTCGTGCGCGGTTTTAAGCACGTCCCAAATCTCCTTGGCGCTCTTTAATCCTTGCACCTTGTTATACTCCTCTCGACTTAGCGAGGCGAGGAGTATAGTGGTGGCTTGAGAGTTGAAGTGTCGGATTTGGGCGACCTCGTCCGAATCATAGTCTTCATCCCCCGGTGAGGGTACCTATACTCCAATTTCAACAACATCCCAAATGCTAGTGTGGAGTGAGGTTAGGTGATGCCTCATTTTATCACTCCACATGTTATAATCTTCACAATCAAACATAGGTGGTTTGCCTAATGGGACGGAAAGTAAAGGAGTACGTTTGGAAATGTGACGGTAGCGTAGGGGAATCTTACTAAACTTCTTGCGCTCATGGCGCTTAGAAGTTACGGACGGCGTGTCGGAGCCGGAGGTGGATGGTGACGAGGAGTCGGTCTCGTAGTAGACCACCTTCCTCATCTTCTTCTTTTTGTCATCGCTCTGACCCGACTTGTTGTGTGAAGGGGATCCCTTCACCTTGTTGGCGGACTCCCCGGATGGAGCCTTCCCATGGCTTGTGGCGGGCTTCTCGCCGGTCCCGATCTCCCTCTTGGCGGATGCTCCCAACATCACTTCGAGCGCAAAGGCTCTAATGAAGCACCGGGTTCTGATACCAATTGAAAGTCGCCTAGAGGGGGTGAATAGGGCGAATCTGAAATTTATAAACTTAAGCACAACTACAAGCCGGATTAGCGTTAGAAATATAAACGAGTCCGAGAGACAGGGCGCAAAACAAATCGTGAGCAAATAAAGAGTGAGACACGATGATTTGTTTTACCGAGGTTCGGTTCTTGCAAACCTACTCCCCGTTGAGGTGGTCACAAAGACTGGGTCTCTTTCAACCCTTTCCCTCTGTCAAACGGTCACTTAGACCGAGTGAGCTTCTCTTCTCAATCAAACGGAACACAAAGTTCCCGCAAGGACCACCACACAATTGGTGTCTCTTGCCTTGGTTACAATTGAGTTTGATCACAAGAACGAATGAGAAAGAAAAGAAGCAATCCAAGCGCAAGAGCTCAAATGAACACAAATATCACTCTCTCACTAGCCACTATTGATTTGAGTTGTCTTTGGACTTGGGAGAGGATTTGATCTCTTTGGAGTGTCTAGAATTGAATGCTATAGCTCTTGTAATGTGTTGAAGGTGGAAAACTTGGATGCCATTGAATGTGGGGTGGTTGGGATATTTATAGCCCCAACCACCAAAATATGGCCGTTGGAAGGCTGCTGTCGCATGGCGCACCGGACAGTCCGGTGTGCCACCGGACACTGTCTGGTGCGCCAGCCACGTCAGCCAGCTGTTGGGGTTCGACCATCGGAGCTCTGACTGGTGGGGCCTCTTTGCTGTCCGGTGGTGCACCGGACAGGTCCTGTAGACTGTCCGGTGCGCCAATTGCACGTGCTCTGCTTTCTGCGCGCACTGTAGCGCATTTAATGCGGTTGCAGTCGACCGTTGCGCGCGAAGTAGCCGTTGCTCCGCTGGCACACCGGACAGTCCGGTATGCACCGGACACTGTCCGGTGACTCACCGGACAGTCCGGTGAATTATAGCGGAGCGGCCTCCCATTTTCCCGAAGGTAGCGAGTTCAGCGTCGAGTGCCCTGGTGCACCGGACACTCTCCGGTGGTGCACCGGACACTGTTCGGTGACACACCGGACAGTCCGGTGCGCCATACCAGGGTGCCTTTGGGATGTCTTTTGCTCTCATTGTTTGAACCCTTTCTCGGTCTTTTTATTGGCTTATTGTAAACCTTTGGCACCTGTAGAACTTATAGACTAGAGCAAACTAGTTAGTCCAATTGTTTGTGTTGGGCAATTCAACCACCAAAATCAATTAGGAAAAAGGTGTAAGCCTAATTCCCTTTCACATTGATCTTTCCTAATATTTGTGTAGGAGTAGCAACTGAAAGATCCATCTGATGTAGCACTGTGACAATGTGTCCATATTTGTCAATTGGAAGGACACTGAGAATCTTCCTCACAACATCCGGTTGTGAAATTTGGGTGAGCCCCTGTGATATCCTGGCACCTGGGATGGGATATCCTGGCCCAAGGCTTAATAGAATTAATAGAGTATACATACCAATAAGGTGCATCTTCTTTTTCGGAAGCCTATCTCGAAAGAACCTCCAAGTTAAGCGTGCTTGGCTTGGAGCAATTTGGGGTGGGTGACCGACCAAGAAGTTTTCTTGGGTGCGCATGAGTGAGGACAAAGTGCGCGCAAAAGACTCGTGTTGGTCTATGGGGACGATATATGATCCTAGAGAGCTGCCAGGAGTAAGTACCGCTGGTCCAGGGATTGGACGGGGTGTTATAGCCCCAAGCCATTTACTTCTTCTACAAGAATGTTAAGACATGAGTACATATCATTGGCATTTTCATTTGCAAGCATCTCAAAAGAATTTAATTTTCTCATTGCAATGTGATATCTCTCCTCACGCTCACTTCTAGTCCCTTCATGTAGAGCACAAATATCCATCCACAAGTCATGAGCATTTCTATGATTTCTTACTCTATTAAATACATCTTTACAAAGGCCTCTAAAAGAGTGTTTTTGGCCTTAGCATTCCACTTTTCATAATTAAACTCTTCTCCTACAAGATTTGTGGGATCTCTTGGTTCGAGGAACCCTTATGTGGCGGCTTTATAGACACTAATGTCTATAACCTCTAGGTAAGCTTCCATACGAATTTTCCAATATGGAAAATCGTCACCATAAAAAACGGGAGGAGGTCCATCCCCGCCGGACATCGCTACTCTAGCGGTTATGCTAATCTAAGAGCAACAAGGTTCTGATACCAATTGAAAGGATCACGATGCCCAAGAGGGGGGGTGAATTGGGTTTTTTCTAAAAATCAACAACAATTAAACCCTAAGCAAGAGCCCAACTTCATCCAACTACTAGCAATAAGAGAATACTACTAGAAAGACAACAATACTAAAACATTACTTCAACTACATGCTAAACAATTACACAAGGTAAAATGCTTGAATTAAAAGCGGAATGTAAAGCAAGGTTGAGAAGACTCCTCCAATTTTTTCCGAGGTATCGAAGAGTCGACACTCTTCCCTAGTCCTCATTGGAGCACCCGCGCAAGGGTATTTCTCCCCCTTGGTCCTCGCAATAACCAAGTGCTCACTATGAGATGATCCTTTGCCACTCTGTAAGGTGGATCCCTCACGACCGCTTACAATCTCGAGCCGGGTCACCAACAAATCCTCCAAGGTGATCACCGTGCTCCCAATGCCACCAAGCTGTCTAGGTGATGCCGATCACCAAGAGTAACAAGTCGTAGACTTTCACTTGACCAAGAGAAGCCTAATGCATGCGGTATGTGCTCTAGGTGGCTCTCACTTGCACTAATGAGGTCCTAATGCGGAATTAAGATTTTCTAATCACATCACTATGCTTTGTGGTGCTTGCAATGCTCTAGCAATGTATGGACATCAATATGGGCAACAAGACATTCAATATGGTGGGTGGAGGGGGTATAAATAGCCCCACCCACCAAACTAGTCGTTACCAGGGTCTCCTGCGCATGGGCGCACCGGACAGTCCGGTGTGCCACCAGTGCGCCAACGGTCGAATCCAACATCTAGTTATGACAACTATCCGTTGGGCTGATGGCACACCAGACAATGAACAGTTTATGTCCGGTGCACACCGGACAGTCCGGTGTGACGACTAAAATTCCAGTTCGCAACTCGTTGCTCTCGGGTTTTTCTAGGGGAGAGGCTCATCCCCCGGGCCTGACTGGCCCCACTGTCAAGGGCGCACCGGACAATTCGGTGCCCCTAAGACAGAAACCCTAAGTTCTTTTTCATTCTGATTTTTGAATCCATTTTCATTCTAACTCGTGAGTGTGTTATAGAGTGACACCTAGCACTAGATGTGAGTGTGAATATGCACCAACACTACACTAGAATTCTCTTGGTCAAACTACTTATCCACAACCCCTCTTTATAGTACGACTAAAATAAAATAGAAGACCTAATACTATACCGAGTGTCCGCAACTCTTTTGACCCTCGGAATACGAAGACCTTCATCTTTTGATTCGTCGTTTCAGCCGTCGCTTCAAGTTCTCATCTCGCGGATTGTTTTCACCATTGTAGTACAACTTCCTGTAATGCGACCTTCAAGTTCTCATCTCGCGGATTGTTTTCACCATTGTAGTACAACTTCATGTAATGCGACCTAACTTACCATTGTCTCTGCAAAACACACGTTAGTCATATATAATATTATGTTGTCATTAATCACTAAAACCAACCAGGGCCTAGATGCTTTCACACTACATGCTCACCATGGTGGTGAACCATCAGCGAGGTCCACCTGCTCAATGCCTTTGCCTTTTCCTACCCTCTAGCCACTAGTGTGGACCACCCTAGCAAGAAAGGAGGAAGAAGACCCCCTCTCTCTTTGTGTTGAGTCTGCCTCCCTATTGTAACACCTCAAAATCTTGTCTTAAGAATTTAGTAAAAGTCTCCAAATTTTTTTTGAGTAAATCCCCTAGAAAAGAATCTTCTCTTTTACAAAATAAACATGCCTTCTAATAAAGGACATCTATATGAGTTAGGTTCCCTCTTTTATTTGAACTATAAAATTTAAATAAAGCATCTTCTAGTAAAGGTTTTACACTGGAAATTTGCTACTCTTAAAAAAACAACTATTTTTATGTATGTGAATTTACATGTTTAAAAAAACATGATACTTAAATGAGATAATAATAAATATTTATACACTTTGCATCATGTTGGAGTTTATTTGATTGTGCATTTAAAAATAATAATAATAGAAATATACAAATGGTGAAATAGGTATTTAAACCTAAATTTGGAAGTTAAGATGTGAAGAAAGGAAGAAAATAAATATTATAAAATTCATAAAAAAACGTAAACTTTATCCATACTAGTAAGATTAAGATCCACCTTTAGTTTGAGCACAAAATTTATATTCATAGTTGAATTCAAATTCAAAACCTAAATATGAAATTGAGAGAAAATAGAAAATAGAAAAGAAAAACAAGAAAAACCCGTTGATGGGCCACACTCTCGCTTTCGGCCCAGCTCCCCTATCCCGCTCAACCCACGCCGTAACACTGTGCCACTTCCATGCAGGGCCCACGGGCAGCCACTCCATGCGCGCTATAGCCGTCCTGCCGCGCGGGCCCGCTTGTCGGACATCCAAGCCGTGTGCCATCTCACCCCGCATCCCAGCCAGCCTCTGCGCTCTCACGCTCGCTGCCATGTGGGCCACCTAGTCCGCGTCTTCTTCAACCGTCCGCAGAACTCGCGGGTAGCTCCGCGCCCGTCGCTCTCCTCTCGGCGCGCATGGCCGAGCCGTTGAAACGACCTGCGATTCGTGTGGACGGGCAGGCAGGGCTCCCTGCATCCATTAATTGGCCATGTGACCCGCGTGCAAGCCTCACCTGAAGTCTACCCCCACGGATAACTACCTCCTCCGCCATGGGCGCGCATGGGCTGACCAGCGACTTCCGTCGCGAAAGTCTGGGTAGCCATGCCGATCCTTGCGGACCCACTTCGCCGTTGTGGTGATAAAAGGAACCGCCGCACATAGGCCCTTTCGTTTTGCCTACTATTGTGCGCGCTGTGAGGGAGAGAAAGAACGCCGAGAGAGAGAGAATGAGCAAGCTGCGCCGCCACCGATCCGGGTTCGCCAAGGCGGAAGAGAGAGAAGAGGGTCGGAGCACTTCGCAGGAGGTCCCTGCAAGTCTTCATAGTCGCGTCGGGGGGGATTGTCAACGGGCGAGCCGGGAATTGGTCGCTGGAGTTCCAGCGCCGCCGCAAAGCCTCTGCTGGTCGACGTTCGGCTCCTATGCAACGCCACCGCCGGTGAGATCTCCCTCAATCGATTCGCATCCTCCGGTAGATCTTGTAGAAACTAATTGCACGCGAATTGGATCGCCTAGGCGCCTGGTCGGGGTACTCGTCGGCGCGGCTTGCCATGGGGAGGGCTCTGTGCCGCCGTGGCTTGGCGTTCAGCTAGGGAAGATGGATGGCGATGGCGCGGTTGCCGTCGATCCAAAAAAATGGGCGGCTAGGATTATGCGTCGCATACCGTTTCGGCCAGAATGTTTGGAACCGTGGATCGCGGGGTTAAGGGCTGGGATTAGAAGTAGAGTTCACCCCTTCGCGTGAGCAGATCTGGGCGTCGATAATTGATCGGATGGTCTGTATCGTGTACCGGTTAGATAATCTACTTAATCTAATCTTGGCCGCTCAGATTAGATCGTGCGGCTGGGGTACAAACGTACCTCTTCGCCGTTGCCTTTTTGCTTATGAGTCCCCGGAAAACGTCAAAATCAACCCTCCATCCCCCGCGGGGTATGCACGAGTCTTAGGGAAAAATATGATTTAGCTCCTAGGTTTCTGTTTATTTCACGCACAACCCAGAGTGTTGGTGAATCAGGGAAAATATTTATAAAATGATTTTCCAATATAGAAATAATTGCACAGACTTATTTAATTCATAGAAGATTCATATTAAGTCCAAATGAGTCCATTCCAATTTCTATAATTCCATAATATTATTGTTTATCACATAGTACCACGAATTTGACATGAAAGCCACTTTAAAATATATTTCCTAATTAATCTTATATCAAATACATAAAACCTTAGGAAATTCATAACTCTTTCGTTTTAATTCCGAATTGACTCGTTCAAGTTGCGTTAGACTCGTATAAACAATTACTATGCAATAACGACACTTATTATACTATGTCTCATTCTTTTATAATTAGGTCTTTATTTAACTGATGTTGGTTAGTGTGGTTAAATTGCTTATCATTATGGACTATTAGAATATGAGCTATGTTTAATTTATAACTTAGATTAAAGCTGAGATAATCATTTATAGAATAACCTCTTATGGTTTATAGTAACCAATTTATGATATAGTTTAATATTTTAATCACATAAATTCTCCATAAAATCATAACTCCTTAACCGTAACTCCGATTTTAGTGGTTCTTGTTCCCATGATCTCGTTACGACGCGTAGATTACGTAGTTCATTCGTATGTTTGGTGTGATGTTAATTTTGCCTATACATGTTTGTCTGTATTGCTACATTTAGCGGTGAGGACACGTGTCATCTGAAGAGCAAGTTGGTACCTGGAATCTCAAGTGCCAGGCAAGTTGTGCCCTTGATCACTTCTTTTTACCCAGTCATGTTCTTATTAATCATAATGATCTGCATAGGTTAATTTTGATGGGACCCAATAGGTTACCCTAGATTTGACTATCTTTATACCTTGTTTACCACTGAATTTTTGGGTAGTACATGCTATTGCTTTATGTGATTTTGGGTATGGAGATACACATTGTTCATGATTATATCTTTATTATCTGTTCATTATTTACTGTTCATGATAAGATCATTACGTTAATGGGAACATGGAGAACCACCCGGGAAAACAGTGCTACCACAAGGGTTTATGGACGCCCTTGGCTGACTAATTAGGAAAGCTAGTGGAGGACTACCTTACCCGAAAGGGGCAAGGGCAGTAGGGGAGTGGTCAGTGTAGGGAGGCCCTCGGGAGGATTTTGCTGCGATGGCGGTCCTGCAAGGGATTCCTGCATTGGAGCTTCCTATAAACTGTAGCGGGTTTTCTGAAGCTAGTGGAACTTTGTAAATGCCTCGTAGTGGTACCCTGCCTCGCTTCCTTGGTAGAGGTGTATGGAGTCTGATCAACTCTGTGGCAAATGGGTAACACGACTTGTGGGTAAAGATGCGCAACCTCTGCAGAGTGTAAAACTGGTATACTAGCCGTGCTCACGGTCATGAGCGGCTCGGACACTCACATGATTAAATTATGGAACTTAAACTCAATTTGTCATATGCATTGCATCGCAGGTGAGGTTGTTACTTTTGTTCTACTACTTAATTGGGCTGGTATTTACCTATACTTAGTAACTGCTAATAAAATTTTGACCAACTTTAAAAGCAATGCTCAGCTCTAACCATCCTCTTTGGTAAGCCTTACACTTCACGTGAGCTCCCACCTTTGGCGAGTTCATGCACATTATTCCCCACAACTTGTTGAGCGATGAACGTATGTGAGCTCACTCTTGCTGTCTCACACCCCCCCCACAGGTCAAGAACAGGTACCACAGGATGAGGCGCATGAAGGATGCTGTGGCGAGTTCGTGAGAGGTCTAGGTCGTCGTCTCCCAGTCAACTTTGGGTTGCTGGACCGTTGTCTCCTTATAATGTAATTATTTATTTATTTTGTACAGAACTCCTGTTATGTAGTAAAGATGTGACATTCGATCCTGTGCCATGATTCATCATATGTGTGAGACTTGGTCCCAGCACACCTGGTGATTATGTTCGCGCCCGGGTTTTGGACCCTAAAATCCGGGTGTGACACCTATGCAGCCACGCCATGAGCTAGAGCATGCCCCCGACCACGTGTTGCCACCCGAGTATCCGATTGAGTGTCACACAAGGATACCCGATTAGAATATCGGGCCGAGCTATGATAGCCCAAGTCATCAGCCCCACATGCACCATTCCTTACCATTAACGACCTCAGATGGCTATGCATATGTACTGGGTAACTTAACAAGGCTATCGATTTCATCAACTTAAACTCATCATACCAAGGATCTCCCACAAAACATGTATATTACAGTAATCCCATTCGATACACACATACTTCGGAGATAGAGCGGAAGACTTTACAAACATTCTTCACATTTCCAAAGCTCAAGTTTTATTACATAGAAAGAATTATTACAAGTCCTGATAGAACTTGAAATGCATAACTTAATTACAAAACCAGGAAGGCAGAACCCTTCCAAGGCTCACAAACACACCTAACTAATCATCCTTCAAAACTAGAAGCATCTTCTAGCCACAGGGACACCAAGAATACTCCTGATCACCTGCAACATCATGGGTTCGGAAACCCTGAGTACGGAGTGTACTTTCGCAAGTCTTACCTGACTAAGGAAAAAGACTCTCAAGGATATGCTGGATTTGGGAATCAAGGAAAGGCTTTTAGCAAGAATCAACTTTAATAGTTTGCAGAAAAGCTTACTAAAAGGAGTCCTTACTTTCAACATTTTAATGCTAGATTGAGTATTAATAGACCTTGTTTGTATCTAGTCTAATCTCATCATCTCATCAACACAACATTATTTTTACTCATTGTGATTCCATCCATGACTTAGATTGCAGGGCAGTGATCAAGTCTCTATTGTTTGAGGATATAATGGTGATTTGAATCGATTTACCCAGCTAGGGACCTCTAACCACACGACATATGTAACACTTAACCCTTGTATACGCCAACCTGCACCTGTGTTTCTCAAGACTAGAATGGGTTCCCGCTACCCGAGAGCATAGTTACTCCACCGTCCGGCCTCTTGCCACGGAGGGTAGACACTACTCTCACCATCTCCCATGCCCAGTGCGGGCGAGCTGTTCTGATATTGGTCCAGCGGAGATTAGGCTTACCCTGTCCCATACCAGGGCAGGTGGCCAGTTAATATATGCCTCGATCAGCAAGCCTACATTCCCTGTATTCTTTAATCAACTTGGGCAAAACATCACCTGTTCCTAGCCCAAGTCTCGATTTAAGTACTTTCATCCTTCGGACTTATTTGTGTACCTTAGGATGATGAAAACATCACATGGAACCTTGTATTACATCTCCCCATGATCTAGGTGAAAATATTCTTGTAGGTAGAGCCATCCTTCCTCAGGATAAATCCTGAGCTAGGCATTAGTGCAAAGGACAAACTCTATCTACAAGATTTACCTCTAGACAGGGCTAAGCAATTTTGTAAACAATATTTGATACTTCTAAAGAAGTATTTATAAAAGGAATGGATATCAAGGTAGTCTATGCATCAAATAGTTTCCAAGAAACTCCTATAAACTTAGTGCACATTTCACTAGACTTAAAGTGTATAAAAGTATTTTAAAAATACAAGGAATGGGCAAATTCACCGGGCTTGCCTTATTGCAGTGAAGAGGTTCTAGATCCCTTTATCAAATACCCAGTTAGATGGCTCCTCCACTTGATTAGCATACACTGGAGTAGACTCCTCCTTCCAACACAACTTCTTCTAGGTGTTTTAAAAGTCAATTACAAATAAATGAATGCTTATGTAATGATATGAAATACAAACTCTCACAAGGAGAGGTGGAGAACATAAACACCACAAAATAAAATACATGACAAGTATACACATACTTCTACCTAACTTAACACTTGATAAAAGTGACCAAATTGAATTTACTTAGGCAAACTAGAGAACTAATCCATCTTAGATCTCATCCAAAAGCTTACAACTCTTTAAGCAACTTCATTACTTCATGGTGTGTTTGGTTTATGGAGTCACTCTATGCTTCATGAGGTGATGCATCATAAGTTCATTCTATCAATTTTGGTGGAATCAACCCACTCCTCATGTATATACTAATTATTACTCCCTCCGTTTCTTTTTATTAGTCGCTGGATAGTGCAATTTTGCACTATCCAGCGACTAATAAAAAGAAACGGAGGGAGTAGCTTATAAGTAATGGGGTGGTGATAGATCAATATATTCTATTCCACAAACCAAATAAAAAGTGAGGAGTGAGAAGAAGATTGATCACTTCATTCCTTAAACCAAACACACTATTACTAAACTACTAGGTGTCCTCATTTCATAGGTGAAATCCTTTTCTTTTTGAGAAATAATTAGTTTACTAAGCCAAGCATATCCAAATAGTTCCAAAATTTTCCCAAAGGTTCACATTCGGATAACCAGACTCTCCAAGAATTTCCATAATTTTTGGTGTTATATTCTTGTTTCCAAAATTCAAATAGGCCTTCCAAAAGCACCTTTTCATCCATCGAAATTTTCTAACTGCCCTAAAAATCCTACAAATATTTTTATCAGGAATATCTTGATTTTAGACACTTAACAAAATTGGTCTCACTATTTTATCATGTTTCTAGAAGTTTTGGCATCATTTCCAAGTTTCTAGATAAAAGAAAAAGGAAAAACAGGCACAGTTCTGGGCTCAAACTGTTTGTGCGGCTCAGCGAACAGGCAGAGCTGGCCTGCGGTCGACGGCCCGTGCGCTCGCTCCTGTACTTTTGCACTAAAGCCCCCATCCTCTGACCGAATGAATTCGGGCTCTGGCCACTATTTGTTTGTGTCACTGCCAATTGCACAGACACCCCTCAGCTTCGGTTCATTCCCAGATTCTCAGCCACGACGCTCCCGCCCTACTCCGGCGAAATACGACCACGGCCACGGCGGCGCTGACTTCTGGCACCCTCAGACCGTCACTAGAACGTGTTCCTGACCCACGTGAACTAATCCCAAGGCTCCAACTCCCGAGCCGAGCACCAATCCTCACCAGCGACGGCACCGGTGAGGTTCTCGGTCCGGTGAGCTCGTTTCTCGGGCATCAATACAGTAGAGTTCAATCAAATGTCGTGGGGAGCATCAATGATATACCTAAACTTCGGTGCTCGCGAGGAATCGGCCGGAGAAAGCGTGAGTCACCCGGTCGGCGGTGAAGCTGTCTGTGGCGCCCATCTGCGGCGGCACAACCCTGTTCCGATCACCTGACAATGGTAGAGTTCAAAAGCTGATTTGCGTCAATGCGTGAGCTTCACTGACCACTAGAGACCACATAACAAGTGTCGCCTGGGCATGCAACCCTGGCCAAGGTGAGATGAGCATTCGGGTGGACTTGGTCACCACACTGGTGATGGTGTGCCAGGCTCTGGAGCAACTCGATCTTGGGACAGAGAAGAGGGTTACATCAGCAGTAGCACAAGGAATCCATACTCCTTTAGCTAGAACTTGAGGGTAGACAGGAGGTTTCACTGAATCAAGTTTGCAGTCACTGAATATATAGGCAGAGAAAGGGGGAGGGAACTATCGAGCTTAGCTACAACTTGATGATTGGTTCAGCTTTTTTCTGACCAGCTTTTCCGAAAATCTAGCTGTATGGAGAATCTGGCTGTGTAGAGAATCTGAGTATCATTAGGATTACGTGCAGAGGAAGATAAAGTTATCCATGAGACTCAGGATCTATAAAGTGATGGATTACTACTATTGCGACGACTCAACCGATTATATGTTTATGTTGATTTTAAATGGTTTTTACCCAAACGAATTTTATAGAAGCTGGCTGAAAAGCTGAGTGTTTGGCAGTCCGCAGCAGATTTTGGTGGCCAGAAGCTGCGAAAAGCCGAAACAAACAGGCACTTCGAGCGGTCCCTAGGGGGCCAGCGCAGCAGGGAGTCACAAACGTGGCTCCCAAGCATCAGCTCTACACAGGTTCACATGCAATGTCCCAATACACTGAATTTGGTCTACCTCTCATGGCCAAAATATCAACTTTGTCTCATACGAGAGACGAGAGAAGGACAGATGCGAACACCACTGGTGGATAGACATTAAAGTGTCCAAGGTTTGGTGTTTTGCAGGGAGGTAGCCACTGGAACTTTGGTTGTGCAGCTCACCTCATCAAAGAGCCATTACATATGGTTTTACTGCTCACTACCAACAAACAGCCAAAACTTGGTATACTTTCCAGTGAAGAGGGGTCTCTAGATCCTTAGTTGACACTTCAACCTTATCACCACTCGAATACACAAGTGCAGCCAGTAGTGAGGGAAAAGATCTTCTTCAGTGACCCCATTAAACACTGAATCCAACTTCAGCTGTCCTGCTGCTCCATCTGCTCGCCTCCATGTTTGAGCCCCTTTACCTCACAAATCCTCTCAACAACAAACCTAACTCCCTTAACCAAACTTACTCTCTGAACATAGCTACTTTACTTTAGTATAACACCCAAAGGTTGAAAACACTTAGAACAGTTGCTATGGTGCACCAAAGTTTGAGCAAAACACTAAAATCCAGCTTCACAGTCTGAAACAGCACTGCACTGATTCTGATAGAGAGTTTTGCAATACTCTTTTCTCTCAACTTTACATAATAACTGGACCAGCTCTTTGCATGAAACTTGCTCTCCTTAACTTGGTATTTCACGTTGCTATAGTATTACTAGCCCAATTCTTCTTGGATTAATTATCACAAGGACCCAAAGTTGGGTAAAAACACACAAATTCAGACTTAAATATTATACCAAGTCTGTATCCCAACACCTGTTGGTCAACATTTTGGCCACTTTTACTCCCAGATTTATGTGGAAGCAGGTCCATCTCACTTTAGCAAACTTGTTCACTTTACTATGGTATCCAACTTTTCTATGGAAATGTTAATCTAAAATCACATGAATTAGTCACAAATGAGCTCCAAACTAAGCAATCGTGCTGCAATTCAGTTCTCAGAACTGAATAAAAATTCAGCTATGGCCAGCCTGACAGTCCAAATTTGAGCAACCTTTAATCAAATTTTTGTGTAGAATCAAGTCAAACGCACCTATAGGTACTTGTTAACCATCCTATGGGCTTCATTTCCTCTATAAAAACCACAGTACAAAACTCCTTAGATTTCCCACAAAGATGCTCCAAAAACAGCCATCAACACTGAATTTTCAGCTGCAGACCACTGTTAACCATCTGAAACTCCAGAAATCTGCTTAATAAATATTATACTCCAATAGTTCCTCTACAAGTTTGACATATTGACCATTAACTAAAACCACAAGTATCCCAAACTACAGAAATCTGCTTAATAAATATTATACTCCAATGGTTTCAGGGGCAAGTTGCTTAATAAATATTATACTCCAATAGTTCCTCTACAAGTTTGACATATTGACCATTAACTAAAACCACAAGTATCCCAAACTACAAGGGCCCAAAGTTTGCATCAAACACAGAAATTCAGACTGAATTTCACCAAGTCTGAAATCCACAATCTCTGACAGCTCTACTTTGGAATAGCTTTTATCCAAGTTACAAATAGCTTTAGTGCTAGGTGACTCAACCAAACTTATACTCCTCATGTAGCTCTATAGCTTTGTTATAATGATTACAACCTATAACCCTATGGATAGAGGAGTAGAGAGCTCCAAAGCTGCACCAAAACACACAAATCCTGACTCTGAATTTGCACTGTCTGAAATCCATAAACATGTCAACCCCACCTTGGACTGCTTTTACTCCTAGTTGCATATGGTTTTGGGGTTGTGACACTTAATAAAAATTGCTCTCCAACCAATGCTCTAATAGCTTGTTATAGCAACTTCTTACCAAAAGTCTATAGTTTAAAAGTTACAGGGTTCCAAAAACAGATAAATGAAACTGTTTTCAGCCAACTCCAAACTGAAGCTAATCTGAACTTTTACACTTTACTCCAATTTTTGTACACCACGTGGAAATCTCCAAATATAAAAGTTGTTAATTTTTCCAAGGTCTGCAACTTTGGTACATGGAATTTTAGCTAATTCTCTTTAGATTTTGAATTCCTCTTTTAGGGCTAGTTTAGGGTTTCACATATACTTCACTCTCTTCAAGTGATTCCTCATCTTGATCCATTTTCCCAAAAGCAAAGCTATTCCTTGATCTCAAATCCACTTAGCATATAGAACTCAGGTCTAGAGTGTTACTGGTTTAAAAGTCGTTTGCTTACTCACAACTCCAAGCAAGGGTCTCAACCTAAGTCCTATACGCAATAAACAACCATCACACTTTTGAAATTTTTTTGACCTAGTGAATGTATTCTAGGTAGATCAAGCAAGTTAATGCAAGTGCATATGATGACATGTCAAGGTTTTAGTTCTCGTAACACCAGGTGTGTTAGACGAGCCTTCCGAGCTCACGGGCTCGTTTCCCAATCTGAGCCTCGCTTGCTGCAGGCCTAAACGGGTCAAGCCGACCCTGTAAGCACAGAAAAAGTGGGACAAAACTCGGGCTAAGCATGCCGGTAAGCATGGTTTAGTGCAAAAAAGTGGGCTTGGCAGGCTTAACAGTAAACAGGATGGCCGGGCTAGCTTGCCGGGCTTAGTTTTCTGCCTGGGCCCGGCCTGCTTATTCGTGCCGACCTAGCCCGGGCCCGTATAAAATTCGGCCAAATTGGGCTTGTACCGAACCAAAAAAACGTGCTTCAGGTCGGGCTTTCGATCTTCGGGCTTCCTGTACATCTATAGTCACATAGGATCTGCATGCAACCACATGGGATCATAGAGATCCTCTGCACCCGTGGTCCCGTAGCCCACTGTGTGACTAGCTTCAGCCAATAGTTTTCGGTGACATCCCCCTGACAGCGACTGTGCCCTCGAAAAATTCACTGAGACCCATGAATATTAAAATTGTCGAGTCTTGTAAAATATATGTCACACCCGGATCCAAAACCCGGGCGCAAACATAATCATCAAGTGTGCTAGGACCAAGTCTTACACATATGATGAATCACGGTACAGAAACGAATGTCACATCTTTACTATATAATAAGAGTTTTATACAAAATAAATAAATAATTACATCATATGAAGACAACGATCCAGCAACCCAAAGTTGGCTGGGAGACGACGGTCTAGACCTGTCACGAACTCATCACAGCATCCTCCATGCGCCTCATCCTGTGGTACCTATTCTTGACCTGTGGGGGTGTGAGACAGCAAGGGTGAGCTCACATACGTTCATCGCTCAACAAGTTGTGGGGAATAATGTGCATGAACTCGCTAAAGGTGGGAGCTCATGTGAAGTGTAAGGCTTACCAAAGAGGATGATTAAAGCTGAGCATTGCTTTTAGAGTTGGTCAAAATTTTATTAGCAGTTACTAAGTATAAGTAGATACCAACCCAAATAAGTAAGAGATCAAACTGATAATAACACCCGCGATGCAATGCATATGACAAATTAAGTTTTAGTTCCATAAATTAATCATGCGAGAGTCCAGAGCTGCTCATGACTGCGAGCACGACTGATATACCAGTTTTACACTCTGCAGAGGTTGTACCCTGTACCCACAAGTCGTGTATCACATGTTCTAGGGTTTGCAAGGCCCTTAGACTCTCGGCCCTCGGCAAAAGCTAACGTCCGTCAGCTATAGACGGCTGTTGACGGCCCTTTGTCGAGCGCTGCCTTCGCCGAGTGTTCGACACTCGGCAAAGATATCTTTGCCGAGTGTATTTCTGTGCCGAGAGTCCTACACTCGGTAAACGAGCTCGTTACCGAGAGCAGGACTTTGCCGAGTGCGACACTCGGCAAAGGCTTTTTTGTCGAGTGCCCGACAAAAAGAACTCGGCAAAGCCTCAGATTCCGGTAGTGATTACATCAAGGAGGCAATTGGAGGAGCAATTCCAAGTGCCCTTCTACTTCGGCTCTAGCGAGATGACTGTCGGCGTTTCGAACCCGGGGGGTCCCTGGACCGACAAGTAAATTGTCGCCGCGTGCCCCAGCCTAGATGGGTCGGCGCGAGACGGAGCGCGAAGGGGGGAAGAAGCCGGAGGGAGACAGGCGTAAAAGGGGAAACTCGCGGCCTTCGTGTTTGTCCCGCGCCCAGGTCGGGTGTGCTTGCAGTAGGGGGTTACAAGCGTCCACGCGGGAGGGAGCGAGCGGCCTTACGCGAGCGCCGTCCCGTCCTTCCCCGTGCGGCCAACCCTATGTAAGAGGGCCCTGGACCTTCCTTTTATAGGCGTAACGAAAGGATCCAGGTGTACAATGGGGGGTGTAGCAGTGTGCTAACGTGTCTAGCGGAGGAGAGCTAGTGCCCTAAGTACATGCCATCGTGGCAGCCGGAGAGGTTTTGGCACCAGGTTCGTGTGGTATCGTGGCCGTCGGAGGAGCGCTGGAGCCTGGCGGAAGGACAACTGTCGGGGTTGTCGAGTCCTTGCTGGCGTCTCCTTGCTTCCGTAAGGGGGCTGAGAGCCACCGTCGTCATAGAGCATGCGGGGCGCCATCATTACTTGTTTACCGGGGCGAGCCAGATGGGACGTCGGTCTTGTTCCCCGTAGCCTGAGTTAGCTTGGGGTAGGGTAATGATGGCGCCTCCTGTGACGTGGTCGGTCCGAGCCCTGGGTTGGGCGAGGTGGAGGCTCCTCCGAGGTCGAGGTCGAGTCTGTCTTTCAAGGCCGAGGTCGAGTCCGAGCCCCTGGGTCGGGCGAGGCGGAGACCATCGGCTGAGGCCAGGGCTGAGTCCGAGCCCTGGGGTCGGGCGAAGCGGAGTTCGTCGTCTTTCGGGGCTGAGCCCGAGTCCGAGCCATGGGGTCGGGCGAAGTGGAGTTCGTCGTCTTCCGGGGTTGAGCCCGAGTTCGAGCCCTAGGGTCGGGCGAAGCGGAGTTCGTCGTCTTCCGGGGCTGAGCCCGAGTCCGAGCCCTGGGGTCGGGCGATGCGGAGTTCGTCGTCTTCCGGGGCTGAGCCCGAGTCCGAGCCCTGGGTCGGGCGAGGCGGAGTTCGTCGTCTTCCGGGACCGAGCCCGAGTCCGAGCCCTGGGGTCGGGCAACGCGGAGTTCGTGTTCTTCCGGGGCCGAGCCCGAGTCCGAGCCCTGGGTCGGGCGAGGCGGAGTTTCCTATGGCGCTCGAGGCCGGACTTGGCTGCTGTCAGCCTCACTCTGTCGAGTGGCACAGCAGTCGGAGCGGCACAGGCGGCGCTGTCCTCTTGTCAGGCCGGTCAGTGGAGCGGCGAAGTGATTGCGGTCACTTTGGCTCTGTCGACTGAAGGGCGCGCGTCAGGATAAGGTGTCAGGCCACCTTTGCATTAAATGCTCTTGCGATACGGTCGGTTGGCGTGGCGACTTGGCCAAGGTTGCTTCTTGGCGAAGACTGGGCCTCGGGCGAGCCGAAGGTGTGTCCGCCGCTGGAGGGGGTCCTTGGGCGAGACGTAAATCCTCCAGGGTCGGCTGCCCTTGCCCGAGGCTGGGCTCGGGCGAGGCGAGATCGTGTCCCTTGAGTGGACCGATCCTTGACTTAATCGCACCCATCAGGCCTTTGCAGCTTTGCGCTGATGGTGGTTACCAGCTGAGATTAGGAGTCTTGGGGGTACCCCTAATTATGGTCCCCGACAGTAGCCCCCGAGCCTCGAAGGGAGTGTTAATACTCGCTTGGAGGCTTTTGTCGCACTTTTTTGCAAGGGGACCGGCCTTTCTCGGTTGCATTTTGTTCCGGTGGGTGCGCACGAGCGCACCCGCCGGGTGTAGCCCCCGAGGCCTCGGAGGAGTAGTTTGACTCCTTCGAGGTCTTAATGCGTTTCGCGATGCTTCGGCCGGTCTGGTTGTTCCCTCATGCGAGCTGGCCATAGCCCGGGTGCACGGTCGGGTCCCAAGTTCTCGGGTTGGTATGTCGACGCTGTCAACGGTTTGGCCGGAGCCGGGTTTGCGAGAGCAGCCCCCGAGCCTCCGCACAGGGCGAGAGGACGGTCAAGGACAGACTCGACTTTTTTTACATACGCCCCTGCATCGCCTTTTCGCAAGGAGGAGGGGGGGGGGGGGGAAAGCGCCATGTTGCCCTTTGAGGGCGCCGAACATGGTGTCTCCAGTGAGCTGCTGACGGGTAATCCGAGTGGACGCCCGTGCCCCATTTGTTAGGGGTCGGCTAGAGGCCCGGAGGCGCGCTCCAAAAGTACCTGTGGGTGATTTGCCGGACCCGGTCCCCTTTTGACGGGGTCCGAGGGCTCGATGCCTCCCTCTGATGGGATTCCGTTACAAGATCGTTCCCGCTGGTCTCGAAAATGTCCTAGGGTACCTCGGGAGCGTAGCCCGAGCCTTGGTTATGTATCGAACGTACCCAGGGTCATCCCTCGCTCTGCGTCTGAGGCGGCTGTGAACCCTTCGAGGGCCAGCCTACGAACCCCTGATCAGTAGTGGGCGCGGAGCCCGAGTGTCCTGAGGCGGCCGTTGAACCCTTCTGAGGGGCCGGCCCTCGAACCTCTGACCAGTAGTGGGCGCGGAGCCCGAGCGCTCTGAGGCGGCTGTTGAACCCCTCCGAGGGGCCAGCCTTCGAACCTCTGATCAGTAGGGGAGCTCGGGGCCCGTTTCCTTCGCGGAGAAGGATCCCTTTCGGGGTATCCCCTTTCTCGGTCCCTGTTGTAAGAGAGAGAAAGAGGAAGAGGAAAAGGATACGGAATCGAATGACGTGGCGCACCTTTTTTGACGCGGTCGTTATGGCGAAGGCGAAGCGTCGCCCGCTTCTCCTGCCAAAGGTGCCGCCTGTCCCGCCGCGGAGTTAATGTGACGGGGCGAGCGGTTCGCGGGGCAGCCGTTGCGCGTGCGTGAGCCGTTCGAGGAACGGAACATGGGCGCGCCGTCTTCACGCCGTGGGAGAGGGTTCTCTCGCTGTCCCATGAGGGGACGTGAGCTTGGCTGACGACGCGACCGCTGCTTCCGCCCGCCTGCCACCGCCATTACTGCCGGCCCATTTTTGGCCGCATCGACCGTCGCGCCTTCTCCCGCGGCTGACTGGCCCGTGACCGATGCGCCTGGCTGGCACTGTTGGGTCATACGCAGGGTTGCCTCGAGTCGCGGTACTGGTTCTGCAGTCGAGGAGGCACGGTAGTGGCGCGAGGGGCGGTGCAGTTGCTCGCACGTAGCAACCGGCGCGCCGGTTGCATGACGTGTGGGCCTGGGCCTCCATGCTGTGCGCGTTGGAGTCGAAGGGGTGTGCCCACTTGGCGCGGTTGCATGCTGACTGCATGGCTGTCCGCCCTTTCACCCGCTGGTCTGGGCGAAAGTGGAGGAATGCTTGTAACCGCTGGGCAGTTGCATGCACCGCGCGCGGCGGTTTGGCTTCTTCTGCCCTGGGCCAGCTTGCATGAGGCGTGGGGCCCAGCCCCCGTGTCGTAGGGGGAGGACCTTGGAGCGTGTTGGAGAAGACTCAGCCCATGATGGCTGAGGACGCAAGTGGGGAGAGTCGCCTTTAAAAGGAGGGTGATCCCCTTGAAAGGCGACCATGTCTTCGCGCTCCCTTATGCATCGCGTCTTTCCACCTTCCGAGCCCCCGGATGGGGAACACCCGCAATCCTTCCGCCTTGTCGTTGGAGGAACACAACTTCGTGGAAGTTGGTACCTTTCAGCCATCGTTCGGCTTCAAGGATTTTCATCAGGCAGCCCGACCGCATCCCCTCGCCGGTGGTCACCCAAGATGGTGACCACCAGCCCCTGTGTGGGGAGAAGCAAGCCGGGCTGCGGCCTCTGCCCCTCCCTCAGCTTCAAGGATGTTCATCATCAGTGCTGGGGAGGGGAGTGCGCCGAGTTGGGGTCGGTCTCTGCGCGGGCAGCGGCCCGCTCCTTCCCTTAGTGATCGGGGGAAGGGCGTTCGCCGTTCGTGGCGCTGGCAGCTGCCGCGTGCCCGGCTCTCTGACCCGAGCGGCTTCGGAGCCGCTTCCGGCGCTGCCTACCGCCACGACAGCCGGAAGAGGTTTCTCCGCCGACGAGATAGCCGGTGCCGCCCACGGACTGACCTCCAACTCTACGGCCTTCTGCTCGTCCTTGCCTCTCGAGTGAGGAAGTGGGCGAGGGCCCCATGGCAGCAGCATCCGCCCTGAGGTCATCTCTGCTGCTGTACGGCCCCTCGGAGCAGAAGTCGTCGTCGTCGTTGTTGGAGCGGGCGGCGGCGAGCCACCCGTCGGCCTTCTGTTGCTCCGCAGGCCCCCCAAGCGTGTGGGGTTGTTCGTACCTGCGGGGGTGGAACCGGAGTTCCGTTTGTAATGGCACCTTGAGTGCCGGTGTCTTGTTCATTGTGGCTGTCGGGGCCTGAACATGTATGTATTTTCGGCATGGAGCCGTGTTGTTCCCTCATTTCGAGCACTAAGACTCGCCTGTCGGCTATCTGAACCGCTTCGCCAAGCGTGAGTCGCCTCGTGCGAAGGTGACGAGTGAGGTATCCGTATCCCGGAGGCGTAGGAGTCCCTCGGCTCGGTCGGCCTTGCTGTCCGAGGCTTCTCTTGCTTAGTTAAAGGAACCCTCGGCCGCTCTTCGATGAGCCGAAGCCGGAGGTAGCGGTGTCAGCACGGACAGAGGCAGAGTTGGCTCGAAAAGAAGATTTGGTCGGCCGGAGCCTGGCCAGGTCGTCCACTGGCGGGACCGACGCCGGAGTTGAGTCGCCGATGCCACGAGCCGGGCTGATGTCCTCGGGGGACACTGGCTGAGGCTTCGGGGTGGCCGGCCGAGCCGTTTGCTCGAGCCGGATTCCTGGAGAAGACCCTAGCGGCGATGGCCCGGGCATGGTGCTGATGTCGTCCTTCAGAGTGGAGATCCTCCGACCGTGCCGCCGTCCGAGGCTAGGCCGGACCTCGCAGAAGGTGTAGTTGACGCCGAGGGTGCTGCTGCTCCCTTCAACTGTCAAGATCCGAGCCTGTAGGATCGGGTTATCTTGTAGTGTGCGTATGTTTTCTGCGGCTGCCGAGGTCCAAACATACTGTTGTCGTGTTGTAAAGCTGCGTTCCTTTTCCTGTTGTTTCGAGTATCTGGACTTATTTGTCGGTAACAGAATTGCTTGTCCGAGCGAGAGTTACTTTTCACGGAAGGTGACGAGTGAGGTATCCGTATCCCGGAGGCGTAGGAATCCCTCGGCTCGGTCGGCCTTGCCGCTTACGTGCACTCTTACTCGTCCATATGGTTCAGTCACCGACGTAGTCGAGAAGGCCCGAAAAATCGTTTCGGCAGAGGAGTTTTCGAGCATGAAGACTTGTTCGGTCCGCGGAATCACTTATTCGAGCGTGAGTTACTTATCGCAGAAGGTGATGAGTGAGGTATCCGTATCCCGGAGGCGTAGGAGTCCCTCGACTCGGTCAGCCTTGGCTGCTTACGTGTACTCCGTCGTTTTCAGGATCCACTTTCGAAGTAGTCGAAAAGCACGAAAGACATTCTGGCAGAAAAGATCTTTTTCCGAGGAAAATTTTGACGCAGAGGGGGTTCCCCCCTTTTAGCCCCCGAGGGAGGGTCGAGCTTTGCCGAGGCAAGGCTGACCCTTCCTTGATGACTAGACTTTGTATGTGACCGAGGTGTATGAACGACTTGAAAGCATCTTAAGGGTAGAAGCGACGTAGCTGTCGGATGTTCCAAGCGTTGCTGTAGACCTCGCGTTGACTGTTGGCCAGCTTGTACGTTCTGGGCTTCAGAACCTTGGCGACGACGAATGGCCCTTCCCAGGGAGGCGTGAGCTTGTGCCGCCCTCGGGCGTCTTGTCGCAGCCGGAGCACCGGGTCGCCCACCTGGAGATCTCGGGACCGAACCCCTCGGGCGTGGTAGCGTCGCAGGGACTGCTGGTACCGCGCCGAGTGTAGTAAGGCCATGTCCCGAGCCTCTTCCAGCTGGTCCAGTGAGTCTTCTCGATTAGATCGATTGCTTTGGTCGGCGTAGGCCCTCGTCCTCGGGGAACCGTATTCTAAGTCTGTGGGCAAGATGGCCTCGGCCCCATAGACTAGAAAGAACGGTGTGAAGCCCATGGCTCGGCTCAGCGTTGTCCTCAGACTCCAGACCACCGAGGGAGCTCCTTCATCCATCGCTTGCCGAACTTGTTGAGGTCGTTGTAGATCCGCGGCTTGAGTCCTTGCAGGATCAAGCCGTTGGCACGCTCCACTTGCCCATTCGTCATGGGGTGAGCCACGGTGGCCCAGTCCACCCGGATGTGGTGATCCTCGCAGAAGTCCAGGAACTTTCTGCCGGTGAACTGGGTGCCGTTGTCGGTGATGATGGAGTTCGGGACCCCAAAGCGATGGATGATGTTGGTGAAGAACGCCACCGCCTGTTCGGACCTGATGCTGTTTAGGGGTCGGACCTCGATCCACTTGGAGAATTTGTCGATGGCGACCAGTAGGTGCGTGTAGCCCCCGGGTGCATTCTGCAAGGGTCCGACGAGGTCCAGACCCCACACAGCAAACGACCAGGTGATGGGTATGGTCTGCAGAGCCTGAGCGGGTAGGTGGGTCTTCCTTGCATAGAATTGACACCCTTGGCAGGTGCGGACAATTCTAGTGGTGTCGGCCACCGCGGTCGGCCAGTAGAAGCCTTGTCGGAAGGCGTTTCCAACAAGGGCTCGAGGTGCTGCGTGATGGCCGCAAGCCCCCGAGTGTATCTCTTGTAAGAGCTCCTAGCCTTTGGCGATGGAAATGCATCGCTGGAGGATGCCTGAGGGGCTGCGGTGGTAGAGCTCCTTCCCGTCTCCCAGCAAGACGAACGACTTGGCGCACCGCGCCAACCGCCGAGCTTCGGCTCGGTCGAGGGGTAGCTCTCCTCGGTGGAGATATTGCAGGTACGGGGTCTGCCAGTTTCGATTAGGCGTGGCCCCGCTCCGCTCCTCCTCGACGCGCAGTGCCTCACCCTCGGGGGCCGAGGGTGCCTCGGGCCGAGCCGAGGGTGCCTCGGGCCGAGCCGAGGGTGCCTCGGGCTAGGCCGAGGACTTCTCGGGCTCGGGTGTGTCGTCGGTCTTGACGGAGGGTTGATGCAGGTCTCGGGAGAAGACGTCCGGGGGAACCGTTGTTCGCCCCGAGGCTATTTTAGCCAGCTCGTCCGCAGTCTCGTTGTAGCGTCGGGCGATGTGGTTGAGCTCGAGCCCGTAGAACTTGTCTTCTAGGCGCCGAACCTCATCGCAGTAGGCTTCCATCTTTGGGTCGCGGAAGTGGGAGTTCTTCATGACTTGGTCGATGACGAGCTGCGAGTCACCGCGAGCGTCGAGGCGTCGGACCCCTAGCTCGATGGCGATGCGCAACCCATTGACCAGAGCCTCGTACTCGGCCACATTGTTGGACACCGGGAAATGGAGGCGTAGCACGTAGCGTAGGTGCTTCCCGAGGGGCGAGATGAAGAGCAGGCCTGCGCCTGCTCCTGTCTTCATCAGCGACCCGTCGAAAAACATGGTCCAGAGTTCCGGTTTGATCGGAGCTGTTGGGAGCTGGGTGTCGACCCATTCAGCCACAAAGTCCGCCAAAACCTGGGACTTGATGGCCTTCCGAGGGGCAAACGAGATCGTTTCGCCCATGATTTCCACCGCCCACTTTGCAATTCTACCCGAGGCCTCTCAGCACTGGATGATCTCCCCCAGGGGAAGAATGACACCACAGTTACCGGATGAGACTCGAAGTAGTGTCGCAACTTCCGCCGCATTAGGATCACCGCGTACAACAGCTTCTGAATTTGTGGGTAGCAGATCTTGGTCTCGGACAGTACCTCACTGATGAAGTAGACTGGCCTCTGGACGGGCAATGCATGCCCCTCTTCTCGTCTCTCAACCACAATCGCGGCGCTAACCACCTGAGTGGTAGCGGCGACGTAGATCAAGAGGGCTTCTCCGACAGCGGGGGGCACCAAGATGGGCGCGTTCGTGAGGAACGCCTTTAGGTTCCCGAGGGCTTCCTCGGCCTCAGGGGTCCAAGTGAAGCACTCGGCCTTCCTTAAGAGGCGGTATAGACGCAGGCCTCTTTCGCCGAGGCGCGAGATGAAACGGCTCAGAGCCGCAAGGCATCCCGTGACCCTCTGTACGCCTTTCAAGTCCTTGATGGGCCCCATGCTGGTGATGGCCGCGATCTTCTCCGGGTTGGCCTCGATGCCCCGCTCGGAGACGATGAACCCCAAGAGCATGCCTCGGGGGACCCCGAAGACACACTTCTCGGGATTGAGTTTTACGCCTTTCGCCTTGAGACATCGGAATGTCGCTCCAAGGTCGGAAAGGAGGTCGGAGGCTTTCCTCGTCTTGACTACGATGTCATCGACGTAGGCCTCGACCGTTCAACCAATGTGTTCGCCGAACACGTGGTTCATGCACCATTGGTATGTCGCACCCGCATTCCTCAAACCGAACGGCATGGTAACATAGCAGTACATGTCGAAAGGTGTGATGAAAGAAGTCGCGAGCTGGTCAGACTCTTTCATCCTGATTTGGTGATACCCTGAGTAGGCATCGAGGAAAGACATGGTTTCGCACCCAGCAGTGGAATCCACGATTTGATCGATGCGAGGCAGAGGGTAGGGAACTTTCAGACATGCTTTTGTTTAGACCAGTGTAGTCTACACACATCCGCCATTTCCCTCCTTTCTTTCTCACAAGCACAGGGTTGGCAAGCCATTCGGGATGGGATACCTCTTTGATGAACCCTGCCGCCATTAGCTTGTGGATCTCCTCTCCTATGGCTCTGCGCTTTTCTTCGTCGAATCGGCGCAGAGGCTGCTTCACGGGTCGGGCTCCAGCTTGGATATCCAGCGAGTGCTCGGCGACATCCCTCGGTATGCCGGGCATGTCCGAGGGACTCCACGCGAAGACGTCGGCGTTTGCGCGGAGAAAGTCGACGAGCACTGCTTCCTATTTGGGATCGAGCTCAGAGCCGATTCGGATTTGCTTGGAGGCGTCGTTGCTGGGGTCGAGAGGGACGGATTTAACCGTCTCCGCTGGCTCGAAGTTGCCGGCGTGGCGCTTCACGTCTGGCGCTTCCTTAGAGAGGCTCTCCAGGTCGGTGATGAGGGCCTTGGATTCGGCGAGGGCCTCAGCGTACTCCACGCACTCCATGTTGCATTCGTACGCGTGTCGGTACGTGGGGCCGACGGTGATGACCCCGTTGGGGCCCGGCATCTTGAGCTTGAGGTAGGTGTAGTTGGGGACAACCATGAACTTGGCGTAGCATGGCCTCCCCAGCACTGCGTGGTAGGTTCCTCGAAACCCGACCACTTCGAATGTGAGGGTCTCCCTTCGAAAGTTGGAGGGTGTCCCAAAGCAGACGGGTAGATCGAGTTGTCCGAGGGTTGGACGCGCTTCCCGGGGATGATCCCGTGAAAAGGCGCAGCGCCTGCCCGGACCGAGGACAGATCGATCTGCAGGAGCCCGAGGGTCTCGGCGTTGATGATGTTGAGGTTGCTGCCTCCGTCCATGAGGACCTTGGTGAGCCTGTCGTTGCCGATGACGGGGTCGACAACGAGCGGGTATTTCCCCGGGCTCGGCACGCGGTCGGGATGGTCGCCCTGGTCGAAGGTGATGGGCTTGTCGGACCAGTCTAGGTAGACTGGCGCCGCCACCTTTACCGAGCAGACCTCCCGACGCTCTTGCTTGCGGTGCCGAGCCGAGGCGTTCGCCACTTGCCCACCGTAGATCATGAAGCAGTTGTGGACCTCGAGGAACTCTCCTGCCTTGTGATCCTCCTTCTTATCATCGTCGCGAGCCCTGCCACCTTCCGCAGGTGGCCCGGCCTTGTGAAAGTGGCACCGAAGCATGGCGCACTCCTCAAGGGTGTGCTTGACGGGCCCCTGATGATAGGGGCACGGCTCCTTGAGCATCTTGTCGAAGAGATTGGCACCTCCGGGAGGTTTTCGAGGGTTCTTGTACTCGGCGGCGGCGATAAGGTCCGCGTCGGCGGCGTCGCGTTTCGCTTGCGACTTCTTCTTGCCTTTCTTCTTGGTGCCGCGCTGAGTTGACGCCTCGGGGACATCTTCCGGTAGGCGGCCCTGGGGCTGCTTGTCCTTCCGGAAGATGGCCTCAACCGCCTCCTGGCCAGAGGCGAACTTGGTGGCGATGTCCATCAGCTCGCTGGCCCTGGTGGGGGTCTTGCGGCCCAACTTGCTCACCAGGTCACGGCAGGTGGTGCCGGCGAGGAACGCGCCGATGACATCCGAGTCAGTGACGTTGGGCAGCTCGGTGCGCTGCTTCGAGAATCGCCGGATGTAGTCCCAAAGAGACTCCCCCGGCTGCTGGCGGCAGCTTCAGAGATCCCAGGAGTTTCTAGGGCGCACGTACATGCCCTGGAAATTGCCGGCGAAGGCTTGGACCAGGTCGTCCCAGTTGGAGATCTGCCCCGGAGGCAGGTGCTCCAGCCAGGCTCGAGCGGTGTCGGAGAGGAACAGGGGGAGGTTGCGGATGATGAGGTTGTCATCGTCCGTTCCACCCAGGTGGCAGGCCAGCCGATAGTCCGCGAGCCACAGTTCCGATCTCGTCTCCCCCGAGTACTTTGTGATAGTAGTCGGGGTTCGGAACTGGGTCGGGAACGGCGCCCGTCGTATGGCCCGGCTGAAAGCCTGCGGACCGGGTGGTTCGGGCGAGGGACTCCGATCCTCCCCGCTGTCATAGCGTCCCCCACGCCTGGGGTGGTAGCCTCGGCGCACTTTCTCGTCGAGGTGGGCTCGACGGTTGTGGTGATGGTGCTCGTTGCCGAGGCGACCCGGGGCCGCAGGCGCTGTGTTGCGCGTGCGCCCGGTGTGGACCGAGGCTTCCTGCATGAATCGGGAAGTCACGACGCGATGTTCTGAGGGGTACCCCTGCCTTCGGGAGGCAGAGCTTTCGGCCCGTCGGACCGCGGCATCCTCCAGGAGATTCTTGAGCTCTCCCTGGGTACGCCGCCCCTCGGTGGTAGATGGCTCCGGCATCGCGTGGAGAAGTATTGCCGCTGCAGCCAGGTTTTGGCCGACCCCACTAGAAACCGGTGGCGGCCTTACCCTGACGTCATCGGCGATGCGATGCTGGATGCCCTGGGGTAGATGACGCACTTCTCCGGCCGGAGGTTGGCCCGCCCATTCCTGCCCAATGTCCCGGCGGAACGGCTCAAGTGTTCCTGCTCCCTCGTTGAGCCTGGCCTGCATCTCGCGGATTTGCTCGAGCTGTGGGTCATGACCCCCCACCGGGACGGGGACCACAGCTAGCTCCCGAAGGATGTCAACGCGAGGCACAGGCCTAGGGGGATCACCGTCCTCCGGTATACCAAGATGGTTGCCTTCGCCAGGACCCCCTAGATCGACGTGGAAACATTCACGACTTGGGCCGCAGTCCTCGTCGCCGAGGCTGCGGCTACCGTCAGAATAGTCGGAAAGGCAGTAGTCGCATGCGGTCATGAAGTCCCGCATGGCACTGGGGTTACCAAGTCCGGAGAAATCCCAACAGAAGTCGGGCTCGTCATCTTCCTCGGAACCCGAGGGCCCGTAGGTCGAGACGGCCGTCAGCCGGTCCCAGGGTGACCGCATACGATACCCCAGAGTGTTTGGACTCGCCTCTATGAGAGCGTCCACCGAAGCGAAGTCGCTTGGTGGGTCGAGGCCGAATCCAAAAGGCATGAGATGGGAATCGGTCGATACCTCTTGGTCGACGGGTGGTGACGAAGTCACGTCAGGGGCAGACTGCACCGTCGTCTCAGGAACGAGGGTGACGCCCAGCAAGTCCTTTGTGAGCGTGTCAGCGTCGTTCGTTTGCTTGGGGTTGGCGTGTTGCGGGGAGACGGCGCTCATCTTTGTCTCAGACGCGAGGTCGATGCCCGACGTGCCCCCCCGTTGGGAACGGGGGGGCGGCTCCATCGACTCGCTCGACAGCCGACGAGGTGCCGCCTCCTGCTTGGCCTCGGTTGCTCCGCCTCCTCCTCCGTCGGCGGGGGAGGGGACGGGACAAGCCCGAATGTTGTTCTTCCACCACGTGGGGAAGACGTCGTCGATTCCGCCGCCGGCGGGCAGGTTGTCGGCCGCCATTGTCGCTGTCGCGCGGCGGGGGAAGGAGTATCATGTCGAAGCTGCCGTCGAGGGACATAAACTCAAGACTCCCGAAATGGAGCACCGTCCCGGGCTGGAAAGGTTGCTGGAGACTGCCCATCTGGAGCTTGACGGGAAGCTATTCGTCAACACGCAGCAGGCCCCTACCTGGCACGCCAACTGTCGGCGTTTCGAACCCGGGGGGTCCCTGGACCGACGAGTAAATTGTCGCCGCGTGCCCCAGCCTAGATGGGTCGGCGCGAGACGGAGCGCGAAGGGGAAGAAGCCGGAGGGAGACAGGCATAAAAGGGGAAACCCGCGGCCTTCGTGTTTGTCCCGCGCCCATGTCGGGTGTGCTTGCAGTAGGGAGTTACAAGCGTCCACGCGGGAGGGAGCGAGCGGCCTTACGCGAGCACCGTCCCGTCCTTCCCCGCGCGGCCAACCCTCTGTAAGAGGGCCCTGGACCTTCCTTTTATAGGCGTAAGGAAAGGATCTAGGTGTACAATGGGGGGTGTAGCAGTGTGCTAACGTGTCTAGCGGAGGAGAGCTAGTGCCCTAAGTACATGCCATCGTGGCAGCCGGAGAGGTTTTGGCACCCGGTTCGTGTGGTATCGTGGCCGTCGAAGGAGCGCTGGAGCCTGGCGGAAGGACAGCTGTCGGGGCTGTCGAGTCCTTGCTGACGTCTCCTTGCTTCCGTAAGGGGGCTGAGAGCCGCCGTCGTCATAGAGCATGCGGGGCGCCATCATTACTTGTTTACCAGGGCGAGCCAGATGGGACGCCGGTCTTGTTCCCCGTAGCCTGAGTTAGCTTGGGGTAGGGTAATGATGGCGCCTCCTGTGACGTGGTCGGTCCGAGCCCTGGGTTGGGCGAGGTGGAGGCTCCTCCGAGGTCGAGGTCGAGTCTGTCTTCCAAGGCCGAGGTCGAGTCCGAGCCCCTGGGTTGGGCGAGGCGGAGACTGTCGGCTGAGGCCAGGGCTGAGTCCGAGCCCTGGGGTCGGGCGAAGCGGAGTTCGTCGTCTTCCGGGGCTGAGCCCGAGTCCGAGCCATGGGGTCGGGCGAAGCGGAGTTCGTCGTCTTCCGGGGCTGAGCCCGAGTCCGAGCCCTAGGGTCGGGCGAAGTGGAGTTCGTCGTCTTCCGGGGCTGAGCCCGAGTCTGAGCCCTGGGGTCGGGCGATGCGGAGTTCGTCGTCTTCCGGGGCTGAGCCTGAGTCCGAGCCTTGGGTCGGCCGAGGCGGAGTTCGTCGTCTTCCGGGACCGAGCCCGAGTCCGAGCCCTGGGGTCGGGCGAAGCGGAGTTCGTTGTCTTCCAGGGCCGAGCCCGAGTCCGAGCCCTGGGTCGGGCGAGGCGGAGTTTCCTATGGCGCTCGAGGCCGGACTTGGCTGCTGTCAGCCTCACTCTGTCGAGTAGCACAGTAGTCGGAGCGGCGCGGGCGGCGCTGTCCTCTTGTAAGGCCGGTCAGTGGAGCGGCGAAGTGATTGCGGTCACTTCGGCTCTGTCGACTGAAGGGCGCGCGTCAGGATAAGGTGTCAGGCCACCTTTGCATTAAATGCTCCTGCGATACGGTCGGTTGGCGTGGCGACTTGTCCAAGGTTGCTTCTTGGCGAAGACTGGGCCTCGGGCGAGCCGAAGGTGTGTCCGCCGCTGGAGGGGGTCCTTGGGCGAGACGTAAATCCTCCGGGGTCGGCTGCCCTTGCCCAAGGCTGGGCTCGGGCGAGGCGAGATCGTGTCCCTTGAGTGGACCGATCCTTGACTTAATCGCACCCATCAGGCCTTTGCAGCTTTGTGCTGATGGGGGTTACCTGCTGAGATTAGGAGTCTTGGGGGTACCCCTAATTATGGTCCCCGACAATGACGGTCTCAAACCTTATCACCCTATGTCTGCTATGGAGCGAGTCAGTGAGCTAGTTCATCCAGAAATTCCATAACATATGGAACAAGTGTTACTCGCTCCATCTCTCTAAGAAGACCCTAGCGGAGCTGGCCTTTGGAGGCCTACTTCGCCCCACATGAGACAACTTTGTCATAGCACATTTTGAGTCTTTCAACCAATTCCTTGTGTCAGCATTGATTTTTGAATGGTAACGTCCGAAAGCTTTCTGCAAAATCTACAAGAAGTCGATTTCCTATGTGTAGGTCAGTTTGGGTCCCAAGGCACAACCCGTCTTCTACCCTTAGGTTACAACCACAGAGGTGCTATTGAGTTTTAACTTTGATGTCACCAAAATGGAGCAGATCATGAACTTGTTCCTAAAGTAAAACCAGTTCAAACTATCAGCCAATCATCAGATGTCTTCGCATGAGGTGTTAAAAGGAAAATGTACTACAAATGACACAACTCCACCACCCGCAACACTAGAGACTACAAAGTACTCTAGAAGCAGATCTAGTTAGCTATTGAGCAGGGTCAGCCCATCTTTGGCAGGAACTAAATGAAGGTTTACAAGAACCCCATTTCCTATCAATATGGTCGAGATAACCTTGACCTTTCAGAGAAAATCTGGCCCATCCACATGACCGACCCTTAGACTTTAATCCTAAAGAGCATACATTAGTAGAAGAAATTGCAAGTTTCACTGATCTTGATCAGAGTCCATGAACCTAATCTCCATGTACGCATGATGGACTAGGGACTTGGACAACGAATAAGAGGCATGCTCACATGCACAAAGCCTGGCACAAGAATAGCAGTATTGTCACCTCAAAAGGCGGCAATGGCCCGAGGAGGAGCGACATAGGTAGGATAGATATTGGTATCACAAGCATTGGGATTGACCTTTATTCAAGTACTACTAGAGTGAATGAGTCCAATGGTTGCCAACCATTGATAAATGCCTAGAGTACACCTGAGAACGCCATCACTGATGTTGAGCCTCAACCATCCAACAGTTATGACTTACGCCAACATGTCACTAGGAGCCAATCTAGGTGGCTCCACCACTTTGAGGGCCAACCTAGAAGGTTCCACATTATCAAGAGCCAAAGGAAGAAGAGGGCCACAAAGCAATGACTACCAACCATGGTGGTGCCCTAACGACCTCTTGTGGTCGCAAAACGATGCGTACTGTAACGCCCTAAAGATTAAACCATATTTATAATCCAAATATGGTGTGTCCTATGGATGATCGGAGGCCGTAGATGTATAGATCTCATCAAGATGATTCCGATCAATCACTAGTTTGCCTTGTTTGGAGTCCGGATGAGTCTTTTCGAGTGTCGATTGATCTGAGCCATTGGATATTAGGATTGTGGAAGTTTTCTTCTATTTATACCTCCCTAACCCTAGAAGCCACGTCCTCCCACCCCTAGCAGCCATCACCCTTTTGTGCCTTGCCCCAAGAGAAGAGAGGAAGAAAAAGGGAGAGAAGAGAGGGGAGATGGGGGCATACCGTCGCCCATCGTCGTCGTTCCTCTCCAAGAATTGGTTGGATTTCCTTTCCTCTCTCTCTTTTCTCCACTTGATGAATGCTTTCCCTTGTTTTGGATGAGTTTTAGGCCCTGCAATTAGCCTTTCTTGGTTGGATTAGATGGGGGGTTAGATTTTGATCTCGAAATTAGTCCCCGCAGGGTGGTAGATTCGACAGTTTCTGTTCATACTAGTTTTTCGTAGTCTTAGTGGCCTCAAAAAAATAAAAAAGTCTATCTATGAGTCGTAGATAATTTGTAGATCTTTCTGTGGCTGCAAAGAACATCTCAATCGGACATCAGATCAGAGAGTTATTGCAGTTTGATTATAGCAGTTTTTCAGTCTCATAATTCTGTGCAGAATCTGTTCTCTTAAGATTTAGTCAAATTTATCAATAGAATTAAACTTTAGGTTTGTAAGAGAAGTTGTAGATAATTTCATAAGCTTTCCAGATTGATAAAGAGTGTATTCATATGAATTTTGAAACTCCAGTTATGTTTGTTTTACTATGGCTGTTCCTGTTTGCCTGACAAAAATGAGCGGGTCTGTTCACTGGTGGGTTTCATGTAGTAAATTGCCAAATTGGCTCTTCCAACTATGGAGACTTTTGTAGAGTGATAAAAGTTCTTACTTCCAGCAAAATTTCATAATTTTTTGTTGAGTAGTTTGGGAGATATCAAATTTTGAAGTTAACTATGCTGCTGTCTGAAACAGATTCAGTCAGTTATCTTGTTACATGTTTTAGAACTTATAGATGGCAAAATTTAATTATCCATTGAATATCAAAGTTGCAGATAATTTTGTGTAGATACGCCTAGAGTATTTGTTTGATATCACCACTGTTATAATTTTAAAGATACAAAATTAACAAACAGCGTTGCTGCTGTTTGGCATGTGGTTCAGGGTGGGAGTCTTTCCACCGGGTCTTGGTTTCAAGTGTAGGAGCGATTTGTTGTTGGCAAATGTTTGTGAAATATTTGTACTATGTTTTATGCCCGCTAGCAGGTGGCTACACTCCGGATCATGCCTAGTACATTCTTCTTCAATGAAGGCAAGTGAATGTAGCGGTGGTTGCTACCGTTTTGACTTGTTATTTTTATCGCCTACACTCTAATATTCAGAATTATTGAATTCTTTCATAATTGAACTCTATGATGATGCTGTACTTGATTGTATTATATTGATGCTCAATTATATATTGAGGATGATTATGGTTCGAGTATGACCCATGACATCAATTCACGTATCTAAAGGAAGATGAAGTATTATTTGAGGTTTGTATTGTATCTGAAGGAAGGTAAAGTATTATTTGAGGTTTGTATTGTATCTGAATGAAGATGAAGTATTGTTTGAGGTTTGTATTGTATGTGAAGTAAGTGAAGTATATTGATAAATGCAGCATGCCATATGCATTGCATGATTCATTTGCATCTGAAGTTTTGTTGTGACCTATGGTCCGACCGTACCGGTACAACTTAGCATCGTATGTTGCCCGAGGAGGGGTACGATGCGGCTTCATACCCTCAGAGGTATGAAGGCAGAGGACATATGCATTGCATTCCCATGCATTCATTGAAGTGATATTTGCAGATATTGTTGACGTAGTGAAGTGTTATACAAACTATTGTGATTGCTCGAGGAAATGAGATGGTATTGGTTATATTGGGACTATTGAGTTCTATATCTACAAGTATTTCTGTTTTTAATTGTGATTCCTGTAAAATGTTGATTAATTCGTCTTGTGGTTTAAATATCTCGTCAAAACAATTTGCTTGCTGAGATATTTCATCTCACTCTTGCATTACTCAATGCAGGTGCTTGATGCTTATCAAGGGGAGTGGGAAGTAGCGGCACGTTGCACACATTGCTTAAAGAACCAAATAATTACCTTGGGTTATTGACTTTTAAGGTTCATACTTTAGAGTATGATGTAGGCATAAACTGGTTCATTCGTGGTTAATTGTCCTTGATGAGAATTATATCATACTAGTATGATTCATTTTGTATTGATATATCTCTTTTGCTTCTGCGATGCTTATAATTACAAAGGAGGCACTGCCAAATTTTATTTTGCTTAGTGTTCGGCTGTTGGTAGTGAAGTCCAGTAGCATCTTGGGGTGTTTGTGGATCCCGGGGTTTTATAGTTGGTATCAAAGCATATGCTTTAGATTCTAGGGCAATTTGAAGATAAATTTGGCACACTTGCACATATAGAAAGGGTATGGGTTCGTATATCTTTCATATTAGTATTTTAATGTATAGATGACTAGAATTTCCTTACTCCAAATTCCTTTATGGTTTGATGGGGTTTGTGGTTAACGAATTAATGCTTGATTTGATATGTTACTATTATTTAATATTAGTTTCTTGATGTGGTTGTTATTGAAGTTATTATGCAAGTGAAGCTACTAATGTACTTGTTTTATATACATATCGTCATGATGTTTTTTGGATGCAATGTTTTGAATTCTCTGAGCTATTACTATCATATATTTCTATATGCTTGACTGTGGATGTTTTTTTCAAAAGGATTTTTGGGTTCTAGTACTTGTAGGATCGATTGTTTATGGAGCTTGTGTATAGTGGGTCTAATCCGACTTGGTGTGGTGTGAAAACACTATATAATGTAGTTTTATGGTGTTGTTGAGTTTGATTGACCGTTGGGTTACAACCCAACTTATCAATGTAATATTTCCATGGATGCAATGCTTTGTGCCTCACCCCTTTTTGGCTAGTGTGGCTACTTGCTAACTTGATCTTAGTATACAATTGGTTTGTCTCTATAGAGCAAAGGCAATGTTGTACTGTCTATGAAATCTTAAGACTGGTAGAACTCAAGTGAATTTGTAAGATGACGTGGATAGATAAGTCCAAACATGTTTACCTGATATGTTTTCTTATTGTGTGCAACCTTATTTTTAACAATAAATAGGGTGGTTTCAAGTGGATTTTATGTCTATATTATAGTTGAAGAGGCGTGCATGTTTTCCTTCCATGGTTTGTTTCAATAGCCATAAAGGCTATGCATAATTTTTAGTTGTTGCAGGCTAGTCATGTGGACGATATTGACAACCCATTTTATATTTTTTTATTCGCCAACGATATATGGTAGTTTGATTTTTTTATGATCAGTTTCTCTATGCATGCTTGTTGAATCATTATTTGGACCGCTTTATTTTAAACGAAGTCAATGCTTAATTGGGAGTTGCTTATGTTTGTTAGTCATCTATCTCTATAATGATGTGGTTGTTGCATCAGATTGAGATTTTTTCATATGAATGATGGTTTGATAGATCATGTATGTCTACTACTTTGAATGCATCCTGTGATATCACGAGGTACAAATTGTTCAAGTGCAGTAATAGGAGGTTTTGTCGTATGTGAGGTTAATCAAGGTAGTTTGGTTATGTGGATTGTCTTATTGAAGTCCAATTACTCATGTTAAGCAGAATATCGTGTTATTATTTTAGTGTTGAAAGTAATATTTAAGAAGCTTTTGCATGAGTCTGTGTCAATAAGTACATTAGTTTTTCTTGTTGTTATCCCTTCATTGCTTTATGAGTCTTGCAAATTTTATCTCTTTTGAGAGGAGAAAAAGATGTTATATGACATGAACACCATTTGCTTCATGTCAACAGAATAGTTTGGAGGTCTCTAGTAGTTGGATTCTAATGTAATAACAACCATGTTTAATAGTGCTTGAGAGCGGTATGTGAGGTGTTTCATACATTGACGATATATGGATGTTTGGCCTTAATGGCATTAACAAACAAGGTTGTTGAATTCGATGATTGTTGTGCTTAGTGTTCTAACATACTTGGTGAAGTGTTGTTTAAAGACTGGGGAGCTGCATCCAAATTTGATGATGGGAAATCCTAGTGTTGATTGCACTTATGACAATGCCTTGGGTTTCATTTTATATTGTTTTATGATTGTTGTCAAGGTGTATTGTTTTCTTTGATAAATTAGCCTGAGTTAGAGGTTGTTTCGGGAAAAATGTTTTTTTTGAAGATGGCATCAATGCTACTAGTATATTATATGAGTCTATTTAGGGAGTTTGACTGAGTTAAACCGTTAGTGAATGTCTTGATTTGTAGAAATGGCAGAATTCGAGGACGAATTCTTTTAAGGGGGTAGAATGTAACGCCCTAAAAATTAAACCATATTTATAATCCAAATATGGTGTGTCCTATGAATGATCGGAGGTCGTAGATGTATAGATCTCATCAAGATGATTCCGATCAATCACTAGTTTGCCTTGTTTGGAGTCTGGATGAGTCTTTTCGAGTGCCGGTTGATCTGAGCCATTGGATATTAGGACTGTGGAAGTTTTCTTCTATTTATACCTCCCTAACCCTAGAAGCCACGTCCTCCCACCCCTAGCAGCCATCAACCTTTTGTGCCTTGCCCCAAGAGAAGAGAGGAAGAAAAAGGGAGAGAAGAGAGGGGAGATGGGGGCATACCGTTGCCCATCGTCGTCGTTCCTTTCCAAGAATTGGTTGGATTTCCTTTCCTCTCTCTCTTTTCTCCACTTGATGAATGCTTTCCCTTGTTTTGGATGAGTTTTAGGCCCTGCAATTAGCCTTTCTAGGTTGGATAAGATGGGGGGTTAGATTTTGATCTCGAAATTAGTCCCCGCAGGGTGGCAGATCCGACAGTTTCTGTTCATACCGTCTTAGTGGCCTCAAAAAAATAACAAAGTCTATCTATGAGTCGTAGATAATTTGTAGATCTTTCCGTGGCCGCAAAGAACATGTCAATCGAACATCAAATCAGAGAGTTATTGCAGTTTGATTATAGCAGTTTTTCAGTCTCATAATTCTGTGCAGAATCTGTTCTCTTAAGATTTAGTCAAATTTATCAATAGAATTAAACTTTGGGTTTGTAAGAGAAGTTGTAGATAATTTCATAAGATTTCCAGATTGATAAACAGTGTATTCATATGAATTTTGAAACTCCAGTTATGTTTGTTTTACTGTGGCTGTTCCTGTTTGCCTGACAAAAATGAGTGGGTCTGTTCACAGGTGGGTTTCATCTAGTAAATTGCCGAATTTGCTCTTCCAAATTTAGAGACTTTTGTAGAGGGATAAAAGTTCTTACTTCCAGCAGAATTTCATAATTTTTTGTTAAGTAGTTTGGGAGATATCAAATTTTGAAGTTAACTATGTTGCTGTCTAAAACAGATTCAGTCAGTTATCTTGTGAGATGTTTTAGAACTTATAGATGGCAAAATTTAATTATCCATTGAATATCGAAGTTGGAGAGCATTTTGTGTAGATACTCCTAGAGTATTTGTTTAATATCTGAGAGCAACTAGAGGGGGGGGGTGTTGGGGACTTGTTCTCAAATGCTATGAATTAAGAACAAGGCAACATAAAATGTTAAATATCAATGCACTTCGTCCGCCGAAGCATTATCTCCACAAGGATTTAATGAATTTCGGACGAAGGTCACGAACATAAAATTACGAAGGTTTCACCTTCGTAATTAAATTTATAAGGATAATACAAAGTAAAGTTAAACATGGAACATTAAAGATAAATATATTGAGAATAAATGACATCATTCACATATCTTATTATATGAATTTAAGATATATTGAATACGACGTTTAGGTACATTTATACCTTTGCCTTGACAAGCAATAATTCCCGAGTGATGCGTTAGCAATTACAGGAATGCGTGAACAGTAAAAGAATACTGTTTACTATTTATAGGCACAGGACACAGCTCATGAGGAATTACAATTATGCCCCTCATAAAAGTTTACAACAATGACTCAGACCTTTGAAGGCTAAAAAGTAATTTTATCTCTAAGTCGGTTCGACCCTTCGTCTTCGGATATGCTGTAGTTCCGAAGCTTTGTGAACGGTGTCTTCGGCATCATGTTCAAGCAGGTTCAGCTGAAGCTGTTTCTTTTTGCAGGACCTTCGGCGACGAAGCATGGTCCCAACAATAGCCCCTTCGCGGTGCTAGATCGTTTTTCGTAACGAGCTTGATCCGTGAAAAAAGTCTCTTAGGCTTCAGGAAGCCGAATGTCCGAAAAACACCTTCCCTGAGCTCGTTGTCGAGAAACGATACAGCTTTCGAGCGTGTAGCTGTTCCACCATGCAGGTTCACTATTCTGATTTTTGCGGCCCACCGTTCAGCGGGTGCGAGCAACTATTTGCCTGGTGTAAAAATCCTGATGATTCACCTTCTTACCTGCAGCGCTATATAAACAAACGGGTAGGTGTGAAGTTACCACAACATTCATTGCTATTGCACTGTTTTGCTGCCAAAATTTTTAACCATAGCCGAAGCTTGATTTCCGCATTCAAACGAAGCTCCAATTTGGTGTTTGCTTCGTCAGAAAAATAGCTTCGGAAGAGAAGGTTATTATTTTCCAAGAAACTTTTCAAGAAATTCAAAATTAAATGGCCAGAGTGCGCTCTACTGCTAGAGTTGAGTGCGAGGGGGACGAAGCCGAAGGTGCGGAAACTGTTCCTATCTCTGAAGCGATGAAGCGATCTGGATTGATGACATCAGAAGACACCCCTGCTGCTGAAGCAGAACAAGCAGATATTGAGGAGGCTGGTACTGACGATGATTACAATATCACAGTACCGAGCAAGCCTAGTCATCTGGACTTCGGGAAGTCGACTATCTCGAAGGCTGATTTCCCAAAGATGGTGAAGTCAGGCTACTTCAGCGAAGATGAGAAAAAGATGATTCGCTTTGGTGGAGAAGAAATTACCCCGAAGCTACAAAACGATGAAATAGTGATTTTTAAGAGTTTCCTCAAAGCTGGTTTGAGATTTCCTTTGAATAGGATGATTGCCGATGTGCTGAAAAATTTGGGATCTATTTTCACCAACTAACTCCTAACGCTATTGTTAGGCTTAGTGTTTATATTTGGGCTCTCCGAAGCCAAGCAGTGGAGCCATTTGCCGAAGGTTTCTGCCGAGTACACGAGCTATACTACCAAACTAAGGCCAGAAAGGATGGGCTACATGAAAATTTTGGTTGTTACAACTTTGCATATCGGAAAACTACAAAATTTCCTGTGATCAGCTATCGAAGCAAGTGGTCGGCAGGCTGGAAATCAGAATGGTTCTACGTCAAAGTTGATGACGACAAGGGGAAGCTTGTACAGAGTCCGCTTGAACTAATCTTCGGAGAAACCCGACCTCAGTGCAATATGACACCAGAAGGTCCAACCCAAACGACGTTGGCTGAATTCAGAATTATTGCAGAGCACATTGACACCAGGGATTTGGTGCAGGAATTTCTGGCTTTCAAAGTATTTCAACTATGAAGGAATGGGCTATGCCGAAGCTTAAAGGAGAGAAGAAAGAGGGGGAGTTTGTCCGACTACCCTATCATTATAAATTCAAGAAATATTTTAAGGCACCCTGCCAAGAATGGCTCGATACAATCGAAATAATGAGAACTGAAATTCTTGGAAATTATTCTAAAAAAGAGGACCAATCGATGACAGCAGCCTTCGGTACCCAGCCGAAACGAAGGCTAAACAGAGTACTTGATGCTATAGGCTTTGAATATCCTGACTATGGGCGACTGGGCGGAGATGCTGGCGGCCCGAAGAGAAAAAGAATTGCCAGTGCCGTTGACGAAGAAAGTACCAAAGTGACAAAAAAGAAAAAGGAGATTTCTGAAAAGCTGAGTCCTGAAAAGTTGAGCCCTGAGTCGAAGGTGGCCGCTGCAAGAAAAAGGAAAACTGCATCTCCAGAACCAAAAACGTTGGTTCGAGAGGAAGACACTCCTGCAACACCTTCTGTTGCCGAAGTAGAAGAGATTATGAAGGTAATGACTGAACCCTTGCCTGTCAAGCTAAGTCCGCTGGCGCCGGAACTGACGAAGTTTTTTCAGAAGGACAAAGCAGCTTCGGCAGAAGAAAGTCCTGCACCACCGAAAAAACGAAGAATTATTCAAATAGCATATGTGATTCATCAGACGCCGCCACCGGCGATAGTGTCAAAAATTGCTTTTGCCGAGACCGCTGAAGCCGAAGGCGCCGCAGCCGAAGCTTCCAGAGTGGAAACTACCGAAGCTGAAACCGGCGACGCCGAAGCTGCTGGGGCCGAAGGTGGGACCACAGAAGGTTCGAATCTGGAAACCACCCTTGAAGTTATTGACAATATTCTCCTGAAAATGGCTGAGGAAGAAGCTGCTGTGGTTGCGGTAACCATGGCAACTGGAAAGGAAAAGGAGCAAATCGATGACACTTGATAAGAGGAAAATTTTAACTTTCAAGATTTGCTTGGACAAGAGCTAACAGGCGCCGAAAAAGAAGAGTTGAAAAAATATGCCATATCTTGCGGGTATAAGCCAGGGGCTACGCTATTTGGTGGGGTCAACGAAGGGAAGCTAAGATGCCTTCGGAACCGCACCGAGGCCAAAGTTGTTAGAACCCTCTCCAAAAGCGTTGGCCTACCGAAACTAGAAACTGACCTCTGCAGATATCAACGACACCATATCGCAGGAAGCCTGCTCTATGCTAATTTTAAGGTAACAAATTTTATTATTATTATTTTATTTATGTTTTAGGTCATTTACTGACGAAGATTGTTTTGGCAGAGTATACTATTGAGTAAGGTTCTAAAAATGCAACAAGATCTCGAAGAAGAGAAGACCAAAACTATCATCAAAGATTTGGAAGAAAAAGTTGAAGATTACGAAGCTGTTCTGAAAAAGAAAGACTTCACCATCTAGGACCTTGAAATCATGACTAAAGAACACGAAGGTGCATTAGAAAAGAAAGACTTTGTTATTCAGTCTATGGAAGGCTCCTTGACTGAGATCCAAGCCGAGAATAACAGTTTAAACGATGAATTGCTCAAACAACTAGAAAAATCTGAGCAGGAGAAGAAACACCTTGAAGACAAGTCTTAAAACTGAGATGGAAAAGAATTCAAATTTGCAAAAATCCTTGAAGGAGCTTCAAGAGAAATGCCTAAGCTTCGGCAGCCGATGCGTGCAGCGGCTGAAGGATGTGTTTCATTCTATTGGAGCCAGCTCTGAAAAATTTACACCTTTAGCTGAAAACTTGCCCAGCACATTAGAATATATTGAAGGCGAGGTTGATGCTCTTGATGAAGTTATTGGTGGCCATGCTGACTTCTGCGCCCTGGTAGCTTCTCGGGGCACAACTACCGCTTTTCTGAAGGCTGGCTGCACGCATGGAAAGATTGTTAATAGGCCCAACTTCAGCTTATCATCATCAGATCTAATAGATATTCCAAGCCTAGCCCGAAGTATCGGGAATAGATTTATGACCCAGATTTGGGTAAATGGCGGGCGGAAAATGGCGGGTGACGAAGCTCGAAGTCATCTTAAGCCGGTAAGAAGCTTATATTTGTTACTTTTACCTTCTTCTTGAAATTTGCATCTTTCTTATTCTGCTCTTTGTTATTCGTAGGATGACGAAGCTGAAGCTTGACAGTTGCTACAATATTTTTTCCTGCAAAAATTCTGGAGAGACTTTTGTAATATTATTATGGAAAAACTCATGTAAATTTGTACATACCTTGTAATATATTTTGTTTCCGCTATCCGTGTACAATCTGCTTTGTTGTGGACGAAACTTCTTTTTGAGCCGAAGGCGAAAAACACCTTCCCTTCTTTTCGTACATAACGAAGCATAAAAAATTTTCCTTTTTCGAAGTCTTTCCTCATTGCCGAAGCGGCTATCTTTTTTGTGTGATATGATGATGATTCTATATATGTCTAAATGAATGTTTATGAATGCAAATGATATGATGAAATGTATTGTGGAGATGAATATTGGGAATGATTCAAATCTTTTCACTTTTCAGCTTCATCGTTTACTTTTCAATGTATCAGCGTTGACTTTTCGCTGTAAGCCTCCCTTAGGAGCTTCTTCGCCTTTTACTTTCAGCGGAATCAGCGTTGACTTTTCGCTGTAAGCCTCCCTTAGGAGCTTCTTCGCCTTTTACTTTCAGCGGAATCAGCGTTGACTTTTTGCTGTAAGCTCTGCATTCCCTTAGGAGCTTCTTCGCCTTTTACTTTCAGCGGAATCAACGTTGACTTTTCGCTGTAAGCTCTGCATTCCCTTAGGAACGACTTTTGAGCTTCTCCCTGTTTTCTTTTCTTTTCCTTTGGCATTTACATTTACATTTTTTGGGGGATATCACTTTTATAGAATCGAAGTAAGGAAAGAAAAATTACATGTTGTGGCCCCATTAAAAACCTTTCTCCCCCTTTGGAAAGGAAAAGGGTGCCACAAAAAAGAATAGAAAAAATTACATCAAATTAAACATAATATCGCCGAAGCTCATCCGCATTCCATGACCTAGGGATGTCGTTGCCGGCCATATCCTTCAATCTATAGGAACCGGGTCTTGACGAAGATACTACCAAAAAAGGTCCTTCCCACTTCAGTTGTAACTTGCCCACTGTCTCAGGGTTAGCTACTCTTCGAAGCACCAGATGTCCTGGTTCAATGTTCTTCAGCTTAACCTTTCTGTCACGCCATTTTATTGTTTTGGCTTGATATTTATTGATGTTTTCCACAGCCTGAAGTCTGATCCCTTCTATAGCATCTTTTTCCACAAAGCAATCAGCTTCGTCTTCACCTTCTGCCGAAGTTACCGTTCTTATTGATCCTGCTTTGGCCTCTTCTGGGGTTATTGCTTCATCCCCAAACAATAGTTTGAAAGGCGTAAAACCTGTTGATCTTGACATGGTTGTGTTATGGCTCCACACCACTTTAATTAACTCGTCTGGCCACTTTCCCCTGGGCTGATTGAAGATTGACTTCATTAATCCTGTCATTATGATCCCGTTAGCTCGTTCGACAAGTCCGTTTGACTCCGGATGTCGAACTGATGCAAAATGGATCTTCATGCCAATTTGATCACAAAATTCTCTGAAAGCTTCAGAATCAAACTGTGTCCCATTATCCACAGTAATGGCCATCGGCACTCCGAAGCGACAAACAATATTTTGCCAGAAAAACTTTTGAATAGTAACCGAAGTTATTGTGGCTAGCGGCTTTGCCTCAATCCATTTGGAAAAATATTCCACTGCCACTACAACATATCTTAAGTTTCCCTGTGCTGGTGGTAATGGACCTAGTAAGTCAAGGCCCCACCTTTGCAATGGCCAAGTGGGTTGTATTAATTGAGTTAAAGACGAAGGTTGTTTTTGATCTCTTGCACATTTCTGACAACCTTCGCACTTTTGGACTAAATCCGCTGCATCCGAAGCTGCCTTTGGCCAATAAAATCCTTGACGAAAAACTTTCCCAAGCAAAGGCCTAGATCCAATGTGAGATCCACACAGGCCTGCGTGTATTTCCTTCATTAATTCTATACCTTCGAATCTGGATAAACACTTGAGCAACGGGGAACAGACCCCACGCTTGTACAACTCCCCTTCTATTATGACATATGGTCGAGCTCTTGCTTCTATTCTTTTGTTGTAAGCTTCATCGTCTGAAAGAAAATTACCCTGAAGGAAAGAGATGATTTCAGTTCTCCAATCTTCACTATAGACAGGGGATATATTGAGGACTGCTCTTTCAAGAAGCTCGACCGAAGGTGCTTTTATTGTTTCGAAAAATACTTCCGAAGGTAAAGGCAGCCCCTGTGCTGCTGACTTGGCCAATAGATCAGCATATTCATTTTCTCCACGAGGAATATTTTTAACAGAGAATCCTTCAAAGGAAGCCTCGATCCTTCGGACTGTATCTAGATATTTTTCAAGCTTCGGATCTCTTGCTTTATAGCTCTTGTCAACATGACCAGAAATAACTTGGGAATCAGTTTTTAGAATGGCCCTTCTGATCCCCATTGCCTTTAACTTCCGAAGACCCAAGAGCAGGGCTTCGTATTCAGCAATATTGTTTGTACAACTGAAATCAAGTCTTGCCGCATAACAAGTTTTAACCTTGGAAGGTGAAACCAACACAGCAGCTGCTCCTGCTCCGAAGGTTCCCCAAGACCCATCGCAAAACACTGTCCATGCTTCGGCATCTTTATTCGTTTCTTCCTCCTGAGCCCCTAGCGTCTAGTCAGCAATGAAGTCTACCAACGCTTGGGACTGAATCGAAGATCTGTGGACATAATCAATACAAAATTCATTGAGCTCTGCAGCCCATTTTCCAATCCTTCCAGTAGCTTCTCGGTTTCTCATAATATCCTTCAAAGGTTGTGAAGAAGGAACAATTATGTTGTAAGCTTGAAAATAATGTCGAAGCTTCCTGGAGGCCATCAAAACAGCATACAGTACTTTCTCCAATTCTGTATAATTTTTCTTTGATAAACTAAGAACTTCAGATACAAAATATATTGGGGCCTGCTTCTTGACTTGACCTTCAAGCTTCTCCTGGACAAGTGCTGCACTTACCGCTGAGTGCGAAGCTGCCACATATAATAACAAAGGAGCCCCTAGCGTTGGTGGAGTTAGTGTTGTTAGATCTATCAAATATTACTTCAGTTCTTCGAAGGCTCTCTGCTGGACTGGTCCCCATTGAAAAACTTCGGCTGACTTCAGCACTTCGAAAAATGGTAAATTTCTCTCTGCTGATCTAGATATGAATCTGTTGAGAGATGCCAGCCTTCCTGTCAACCTTTGAGCCCCCTTCTTTGTACTTGGTGGTTCCATTCGAAGTATAGCTTCGATTTTTCTTGGATTAGCCTCAATTCCCTTTGTTGAAACTAGGCAACCAAGAAATTTCCCCTTCTTCACTCCGAAGACACATTTTTCTGGATTCAGCTTTAAACCAGCCTATATGAAATTAGCGAAGGTCTCCTGCAGATCAGCAATGTGATTATCTTGCTTCGTGCTTTTTACAATGATATCATCAACATAAGTTAGCACATTCCTGCCTATCTGAGAATGGAGGACCTTCGCTGTCATTCTGCTGAAACTTCCTCCAGCATTCTTAAGCCCCTCGGGCATCCGAAGGTAACAATATGTTCCACTGGGGGTTATGAAGCTAGTTTTCGATTCATCCTCCTTCTTCATCCAGATTTGGTGATAGCCTGAATAGCAATCTAGTAGACTCATAAGCTCTGATGAAGCTGCTGCATCGACTAAGGAATCTATCCTTGGCAATGGAAACTCGTCCTTTGGACAGGCCTTATTGAGATCAGTAAAATCGATACACATTCTCCATTTACCATTGGCCTTCTTTACCATAACAGTGTTAGCCAATCATTCTGGGTATTTTACTTCTCTGATAACTCCGGCACTAAGGAATCTTTTCACTTCATTCCGAGCACCTTCGGCCTTGTCATCAGACATCTTCCTAAGACTCTGCTTTCTGGGTCTGAAGGATGGATCAACATTGAGCGAGTGTTCAATAACATCCCTGTTGACTCCGCACAGATCATTAGCTGACCAAGCAAAAACATCTTTGTTGTTGAACAAAAACCTTATCAAGGTTTTCTCCTGCTCTTCGGGCAGTTGAGATCCTAAGAGCACCTTCTGCTCTGCTATATCCTCACACAAGAGCATGGGCTTCGGCTGATCAGCCGAAGCAGCTTTTTCCCTTCTGAACTTGTATTGCTCACAAGCTTCAGCTCCATCTATATTATGGATTGCTTTTGAATCTGTCCAATTTCCTTCGGCCCTTCTGGCAGCTTCCTGACTTCCATGAATAGCAATGGGCCCTTGGTCCGAAGGTATCTTCATGCAAAGATAAGCTGGATGAAGAATTGCTTCGAAGGCATTGAGAGTACCACGACCAATGATTGCATTGTAAGGGTATTCCATGTCAACAATATCAAATACAATTTGTTCAGTCCTTGTGTTGTTAACGAATCTGAAGGTTACTGGCATTGTGATTTTTCCAAGTGCTACGATCTATCTTCCTCCGAAGCCACAAAGGGGATGTGTGGCATCATGGATTTTGTCCTCGGGCTCTTGCATCTGTCTGAAGGCCTTAGCAAATATGATATCAGTTGCGCTGCCTGTATCAACCAAAACATTATGGACCAGGAATCCTTTGATCATACAAGAGATAACCATAGCATCGTTGTGTGGGTAATCCTTGAGTTGAAGATCCTCTTGAGAGAAGGTAATTGGAATGTGAGACCATCTTGACTTGATGAAGGGTCCTTGCACCCCGACATGATGTACCCTTCTCTGTGCCTCCTTCTTCTGCTTCTTGTTGGCTGGCTCTGAGCATGAACCGCCTGTTATCGGGAGTACCAGCTTCGGAGCCGAAGCAGCTCCAGCTTGATTGTTGAACGAAGCCATCAGCTCAAAAAAGTGGAAGTGAGTTCACCGGAGGTGGGCGCCAATGTTGGGGACTTGTTCTCAAATGCTATGAATTAAGAACAAGGCAACATAAAATGTTAAATATCAATGTCCTTCGTCCGCCGAAGCATTATCTCCACAAGGATTTAATGAATTTCGGACGAAGGTCACGAACATAAAATTACGAAGGTTTCACCTTCGTAATTAAATTTATAAGGATAATACAAAGTAAAGTTAAACATGGAACATTAAAGATAAATATATTGAGAATAAATGACATCATTCACATATCTTATTATATGAATTTAAGATATATTGAATACGACGTTTAGGTACATTTATACCTTTGCCTTGACAAGCAATAATTCCCGAGTGATGCGTTAGCAATTACAGGAATGCGTGAACAGTAAAGGAATATTGTTCACTATTTATAGGCACAGGACATAGCTCATGAGGAATTACAATTATGCCCCTCATAAAAGTTTACAACAATGACTCAGACCTTTGAAGGCTAAAAAGTCATTTTATCTCTAAGTCGGTTCGACCCTTCGTCTTCGGATATGCTGTAGTTCCGAAGCTTTGTGAACGGTGTCTTCGGCATCATGTTCAAGCAGGTTCAGCTGAAGCTGTTTCTTTTTGCAGGACCTTCGGTGACGAAGCATGGTCCCAACAGGGGGTGAATAGGTGATCCTGTAAAAACTTAAAACTTAAAGGCACAAAATTTGATTAAGTGTTAGCACAATGAAATCAAGTGGCTAAGGACCGAGCTCTTGTGAAACACAATAGTCACATTGAGAACAAGCACAAGAGACACGATGGTTTATCCCGTGGTTCGGCCAAGTATAACACTTGCCTACTTCATGTTGTGGCGTCCCAATGGACGAGAGTTGCACTCAACTCCTCTGAAGTGATCCAATGATCAACTTGAATACCACAGTGTTCTTTCTTTACTCTTTCCCGTTTGCGAGGAATCTCCACAACTTGGAGTCTCTCGCCCTTACAATAAGGATCAAAGTGAAAGAACTAGAGTAAGGGAAGGAAGCAACACACACAAATCCGCAGCAATACGCACACACACAGCCAAGACTTGAGCTCAAATGAATAGCACAAAGTTCACCACTAGAACGGAGCTCAAATCACTAAGAAAGTCAATCAAGTGCGTGAAGACGGAGTGTGAATGATTAAGAATGCTCAAAGTATGCTTGGGTGACTCCTCCATGTGCCTAGGGGTCCCTTTTATAGCCCCAAGGCAGCTAGAAGCCGTTGGAGGCATTCTTGGAAGGCAATTCTTGCCTTCTGTCGGGTGGCGCACCGGACAGTCCGGTGCACCACCGGACTGTCCGGTGAATTTTAGTCGTACGCCGCCAACGAATTCCCGAGAGCGGCCAGTTGACCAGAAGCCACCACTGGACAGTCCGGTGCACCCAGACTGCGCTGAGTCTTGGCTGCTTCAGCCAACTCGTTTTCTTTTTCTATTTTCTCTGATTCTAGCACTTAGACAAATATGTTAGTACACAAAAACAATGTACTAAGTCTAGAATCATACCTTCTTGATGATTTGCACTTCATCCACCATTTTGCACATAAGTACTCACTTAGTTTGTGTTGGTCACTTTAATCACCAAAATACTTTAGAAATGGCCCAAGGGCACATTTCCCTTTCAATCTCCCCCTTTGGTGATTTATGCCAACACAACAAAAAACAACTAAAAGAAGTGCAACATCAATACAATTTTGAACAAGAATTGTTTTTGATTCAAATTTAGCATATTTGGATCATCCTTTGCCACCACTTGGTTTGTTTTTGCAAATCAACTTCAATTTCCTATCTCTAAGTCAAACACACTTGTTGAGGCATAAAGAGAGGCATTCCAAGAGAAATTGATCAAAGATTCAAAAACTCCCCCTTTTCCCATAAACAAACATTCTCCCCACAAGAGACCAATTTTTGACAATAAGAGACATTAAGAGTATTTTGACAAAACAAAAGCTCTAACTCTACTATTTTCAAAATTCTCAAGTGGTAGCTGATCCAATTTCTTGCTTTGGCCTTAATTTCTCCCCCTTTGGCATCAAGCACCAAAACGGGATCATTTTTGGCCCTTTAACCCCATTGCCTCACCAAAATCTTCAATTAGGAGTAAAAAGGCAATAAGATCATGGAGATGAACTTGGAGTAAATTACCCTCTCATCAGAGTGCAGTGGAAGTCTTTCATGGTCCAAGTCCACCTTTCCCTTTCAATCCACTTTTGAGACTAAAACAATTAAACTCAAGCACAAGGTTAGTCTCAAAGTGTCAAGTTGTAGCATGCCTCCCCCTAAATAAGTGCATCACTCACACATGGACTTTTGAGGTCGGGGATTGCTTGAACAACTTGAGCACCACATATAAACAACAGAATGCATAAGGAACATGATCAAAGGCATAAACACATGTATGCTATAGATCAATCCAAGTTCCACAAATCTAAGACATTTAGCTCACTACGCAGCCTGCAAAAGGTCTTCTCATCTAAAGGCTTGGTAAAGATATCGGCTAGCTGGTTCTCAGTGCTAACATAAAACACTTCGATATCTCCCTTTTGCTGGTGGTCTCTCAAAAAGTGATGCCAGATGTCTATGTGCTTAGTGCGGCTGTGTTCAACAGGATTATCCGCCACGCGGATAGCACTCTCATTATCACATAGGAGTGGGACTTTGCTCAGATTGTAGCCAAAGTCCCTGAGGGTTTGCCTCATCCAAAGTAGTTGCGCGCAACACTGTCCTGCGGCAACATACTCGGCCTCAGTGGTGGATAGGGCAACAGAAGTTTGTTTCTTAGAACTCCAAGACACCAGGGACCTTCCTAGGAATTGGCACGTCCCTGATGTACTCTTCCTATCAACCTTGCATCCAGCATAATCGGAGTTTGAATATCCAATTAAGTCAAAGGTAGACCCCTTTGGATACCAGATCCCGAAGCAAAGCGTAGCAACTAAATATCTAAGAATTCGCTTAACGGCCACAAGGTGGCACTCCCTTGGATCAGATTGAAATCTAGCACACATGCATACGCTTAGCATAATATCCGGTCTACTAGCACATAAGTAAAGCAAGGAACCTATCATAGACTGGTATGCCTTTTGATCAACGGACTTACCTCCTTTGTTGCGGTCGACGTGTCCGTCGGTTCCCATTTGAGTCTTTGCGGGCTTGGCGTCCTTCATCCCAAACCGCTTGATCAAATCTTACGTGTACTTCGTTTGGGAGATGAAGGTGCCGTCCTTGAGTTGCTTCACTTGGAACCCAAGGAAGTAGTTCAACTCGCCCATCATCGACATCTCAAATTTTTTAGTCATCACCCTGCTAAACTCTTCACAAGACTTTTGGTTAGTAGAACCAAATATTATGTCATCGACATAAATTTGGCATACAAATAAGTCACCATCACAAGTCTTAGTGAATAAAGTCGGATCGACTTTCCCAACCTTGAAAGCATTAGCAATTAGAAAGTCTCTAAGGCATTCATACAATGCTCTTGGGGCTTGCTTAAGTCCATAGAGCGCCTTAGAGAGCTTACACACGTGGTCGGGGTACCGTTCATCCTCAAAGCCAGGGGGTTGCAATACGTACACCTCCTCCTTGATTGGCTCATTGAGGAAAGCGCTCTTCACATCCATTTGGAACAACCTGAAAGAATGGTGAGCGGCATAGGCTAACAAAATACAAATAGACTCTAGCCTAGCCACAGGAGCAAAAGTCTCCTCAAAGTCCAAACCTGCGACTTGGGTATAACCTTTTGCCACAAGTCTAGCCTTGTTCCTTGTCACCACCCCGTGTTCGTCCTGTTTGTTGCGGAACACCCACTTGGTTCCCACAACGTTTTGCTTGGGACGTGGCACCAGTGTCCAAACTTCATTTCGCTTGAAGTTATTAAGCTCTTCCTGCATGGCCAACACCCAGTCCGGATCTAGCAAGGCCTCTTCTACCCTGAAAGTCTCAATAGAAGAGACAAAAGAGTAATGCTCACAAAAATTAGCTAATCTAGAGCGAGTAGTTACTCCCTTGCTTATATCACCCAATATCTGGTCGACGGGATGATTCCTTTGAATCGTCGCTCGGACTTGAGTTGGAGGGGCCTGTGGTGCTTCTTCCTCCATAACATGATCATCTTTTGCTCCCCCTTGATCACACGCCTCTTCTTGATGAACTTGTTCATTAGTTTGAGTTGGGGGATGCACCATTGTTGAGGAAGAAGCTTGATCTTGCTCCTTTTGTTCCTGTGGTCGCACATCTCCAATCGCCATGGTGCGTATTGCGGCCGTTGGAACATCTTCTTCATCTACATCATCAAGATCAACTTGCTCTCTTGGAGAGCCATTAGTCTCATCAAATACAACGTCGTTAGAGACTTCAACCAAACCCGATGATTTGTTGAAGACTCTATACGCCTTTGTATTTGAGTCATAACCTAACAAAAACCCTTCTACAACTTTGGGAGCAAATTTAGAATTCCTACCTTTCTTCACTAGAATGTAACATTTACTCCCAAATACACGAAAATACGAAACGTTGGGTTTGTTACCGGTTAGAAGTTCGTACGACGTCTTCTTGAGGAGGCGATGAAGGTAGACCCGGTTTATGGCGTGGCAAGCCGTGTTCACAGCTTCCGTCCAAAACCATTCGGGCGTCTTGAATTCACCAAGCATCGTCCTCGCCATGTCTAAAAGTGTCCTGTTCTTCCTCTCTACTACATCGTTTGTTGTGGTGTGTAGGGAGCGGAGAACTCGTGCTTGACACCTTCCTCCTCAAGGTACTCCTCCACTTGAAGATTCTTGAATTCGGACCCGTTGTCGCTCCTGATCTTTTTCACCTTGAGCTCAAATTCATTTTGAGCTCTCCTTAAGAAGCGCTTTAGGGTCCCTTGGGTTTCTGTTTTATCCTGCAAAAAGAATACCCAAGTGAAGCGGGAAAAATCATCAACAATAACAAGACCATACTTACTTCCCCCGATGCTTAGGTAGGCGACGGGTCCGAAGAGGTCCATATGAAGTAGCTCCAAAGGTCTTGACGTGGTCATCACATTTTTGCTATGATGAGTACTTCCCACCTGTTTACCTGCTTGACAAGCTGCACAAGGTCTATCTTTTTCGAAAGTTACATTTGTTAGACCTAACACATGTTCTCCCTTTAGAAGTTTGTGAAGGTTCTTCATCCCCACATGCGCTAGACGGTGATGCCACAGCCAGCCCATGCTAGTCTTAGCAATTAAGCATGCATCTAGACCAGCCTCCTCCTTTGCAAAATCAACTAAATAGAGTTTGTCATCTAGTACACCCTTAAAAGCTAATGAAGCATCACTCCTTCTAAAGACAGACACATCTACATTTGTAAATAAGCAATTATAACCCATATTACATAATTGACTAACGGACAACAGGTTATACCCGAGCGATTCAACTAAAAACACATTAGATATGGAATGCTCGGATGAAATAGCTATCTTTCCTTGTCCTTTAACCTTGCCTTGATTCTCGTCACCGAATATGATTGAATCTTGGGAATCATTGTTCTTGACGTAGGAGGTGAACATCTTCTTCTCCCCCGTCATGTGGTTTGTGCATCCGCTATCGATAATCCAGCTTGAGCCCCCGGATGCATAAACCTGCAAGGCAAATTAGGCTTGGGTTTTAGGTACCCAACTCTTGTTGGGTCCTACTAGGTTAGTAACAATAGCCTTAGGGACCCAAATGCAAGTTTTATCTCCCTTGTATTTTGCCCCTAATTTCCTAGCAACCACTTTCTCACTTTTACATAAAAGTACAAAATCAGTGTTGTAGGCATGAAAAACAGTAGCAGATTGCACTTTCCTAGGCACTTGATGAACAATATTTTTCCTAGGCATATGATTAACAACATTTTTCCTAGACATGTTTCTACCATGCTCAAAGGAAGAACTTGAAGCAGTCATGGCATGTGAATCATAAGCATTATAACTCCTATTATAATGATCATTCTTAGAAAATTTTCTATCATAGATAAATGCATGATTCTTTTGACTACCACTAGCCATAGGAGCCTTCCCTTTTTCCTTGATGAAAATGGGAGCCCTTTGGCTTGTTAAGTTCTTGGATTCCCTCTTAAAGCCAAGCCCATCTTTAATTGAGGGGTGTCTACCAACGGTGTAGGCATCCCTAGCAAATTTTAATTTATCAAAATCACTTTTGCAAGTCTTAAGTTGAGCATTAAGACTTGCTACTTCATCATTTAATTTAGAAATAGAAATTAAATGTTCATCACAAGCATCAACATTAAAATCCTTACATCTATTGCAAATTACAACATGATTTACACAAGGACTAGATTTATTTGCTACTTCTAGCTTAGCACTTAAATCATCATTCAATGTCTTCAAGCTAGAAATAGATTCATTGCAATTAGATAACTCAGAAGAAAGTAATTCATTCCTTTTAATCTCTAAGGCAAGAGACTTTTGAGCACTAATGAATTTGTCATGTTCCTCATACAAAATTTCCTCTTGCCTTTCTAGCAATCTATCTTTTTCATTCATTGCATCAATCAGCTCATTGATCTTTTGTATTTTACCTCTATCTAATCCTTTGAACAAGCTAGTGTAGTCTACTTCATCATCACTAGAATCCTCATCACTAGAAGTAGAGTACATAGGAGTTTCTCGAGCGTTTACCTTCTTTTCCTTTGCCATTAGGCAAGTATGGTGCTCGTTGGGGAAGAGCGACGATTTGTTGAAGGCCGAGGCGGCGAGTCCTTCGTCATTGGAGTCGGATGACGAACAATCTGAGTCCCACTCTTTGCCAAGGTGTGCCTCGCCCTTAGCCTTCTTGTAAACCTTCTTGTTCTCTCTCTTCCCATGTCTTTCATCTCCCTGGTCATTATTATCGGGACATTGAGCAATAAAATGACCTGTCTTACCGCATTTGAAGCAGGAGCGCTTTCCCTTTGCCTTGTTCTTGTTTGAGTACTCCTTGCATCCCTTCAATGCGGTCTTGAAGCGCTTGATAATGAGGGCCATTTCATCTTCATTTAGCCCGGCCACCTCAACTTGCGCCACGTTGCTAGGTAGCGCCTCCCTGCTACTTGTTGCTTTGAGAGCAACAGTTTGAGGCTCGTGGATCGGCATTGGGCCATTCAACGCTTCATCAACATATCTTGCCTCCTTGACAATCATTCGCCCGCTTACAAACTTTCCGAGTATTTCCTCGGGCGTCATCTTGGTGTACCTAGGATTTCCACGGATAGAGTTTACAAGATGAGGATCAAGGACAGTGAAGGACCTTAGCATAAGCCGTACAACGTCGTGGTCCGTCCATCTCGTGCTTCCATAGCTCCTGATTTTGTTGACCAGGGTCTTGAACCTATTGTACGTTTGGGTTGGCTCCTCCCCCCTAATCATTGCGAACCTTCCTAGTTCGCCTTCCACCAACTCCATCTTGGTGATCATGGTGGCGTCGTTCCCCTTATGTGAGATCTTGTGGGTGTCCCAAATTTGCTTGGCATTATCCAAGCCGCTCACCTTATGATACTCTTCCCTGCACAAGGATGCTAAAAGAACAGTGGTAGCTTGTGCATTTTTGTGAATTTGTTCATTGATAAACATGGAATTATCCGTACTATCAAATTGCATTCCATTTTCGACTATCTCCCATATACTTGGATGAAGAGAGAACAAGTGACTACACATTTTGTGACTCCAAAATCCGTAGTCCTCTCCATCAAAGTGTGGAGGTTTACCAAGAGGAATGGAAAGAAAATGAGCATTGGAATTTTGCGGAATACGAGAATAATCAAAAGAAAAGTTTGAGTTGACCATTTTCTTTTTCTCGTCGTCGTCGTCTCTTGTGAAACACAATAGTCACAGTGAGAACAAGCACAAGAGACACGATGGTTTATCCCGTGGTTCGGCCAAGTATAACACTTGCCTACTCCACGTTGTGGTGTCCCAATGGACGAGAGTTGCACTCAACTCCTCTCAAGTGATCCAATGATCAACTTGAATACCACGGTGTTCTTCTTTCTTTACTCTTTCCCGTTTGCGAGGAATCTCCACAACTTGGAGTCTCTCGCCCTTACAATAAGGATCAAAGTGAAAGCACTAGAGTAAGGGAGGGAAGCAACACACACAAATCCGCAGCAATACGCACACACACAGCCAAGACTTGAGCTCAAATGAATAGCACAAAGTTCACCACTAGAACGGAGCTCAAATCACTAAGAAAGTCAATCAAGTGCGCGAAGACGGAGTGTGAATGATTAAGAATGCTCAAAGTATGCTTGGGTGACTCCTCCATGCGCCTAGGGGTCCCTTTTATAGCCCCAAGGCAGCTAGAAGCCGTTGGAGGCATTCTTGGAAGGCAATTCTTGCCTTCTGTCGGGTGGCGCACCGGACAGTCCGGTGCACCACCGACATCCCCTGTTCACTGTCTGGTGCAGATCGCCTTCCTAAATTGGCGCAGCCGACCGTAGAATACTTGGAGCCATTGGTGCACCGGACACTGTCCCGTGCACACCGGACGGTCCGGTGCCCCCATCAGACCGTTGGCTCGGCCATACGTCACGCACGGATTGCGCGGCCGACCGTTGGCGCGGCTAACCGTTGGCTGACCGGACAGTCCGGTGCACCACCGGACTGTCCGGTGAATTTTAGTCGTACGCCGCCGACGAATTCTCGAGAGCGGCCAGTTGACCAGAAGCCACCACCGGACAGTCCGGTGCACCCAGACTGCGCTGAGTCTTGGCTGCTTCAGCCAACTCGTTTTCTTTTTCTATTTTCTCTGATTCTAGCACTTAGACAAATATGTTAGTACACAAAAACAATGTACTAAGTCTAGAATCATACCTTCTTGATGATTTGCACTTCATCCACCATTTTGCACATAAGTACTCACTTAGTTTGTGTTGGTCACTTTAATCACCAAAATACTTTAGAAATGGCCCAAGGGCACATTTCCCTTTCAATATCACCCCTGTTATAATTTTAAAGATACAAAATTAACAAACAGTGATGCTGTTGTTTGGCATGTGGTTCATGGTGGGAGTCTTTCCACCGGGTCTTGGTTTCAAGTGTAAGAGCGATTTGGTGATTGTTGGCAAATGTTTGTGAAATATTTGTACTAAGTTTTATGCCCGCTAGCAGGTGGCTACACTCCGGATCATGCCTAGTACATTCTACTTCGATGAAGACAAGTGAATGTAGCGGTGGTTGCTACCGTTTTGACTTGTTATTTTTATCGCCTACACTCTAATATTCAGAATTATTGAATTCTTTCATAATTGAATTCTATGATGATGTTGTACTTGATTGTATTATATTGATGCTCAATCATATATTGAGGATGATTATGGTTCGAGTATGACCCATGAGATCAATTCACGTATCTAAAGGAAGATGAAGTATTATTTGAGGTTTGTATTGTATCTGAAGGAAGGTAAAGTATTATTTGAGGTTTGTATTGTATCTGAATGAAGATGAAGTATTGTTTGAGGTTTGTATTCTATGTGAAGGAAGTGAAGTATATTGATAAATGCAGCATGCCATATGCATTGCATGATTCATTTGCATCTGAAGTTTTGTTGTGACCTATGGTCCGACCGTACTGGTATAACTTAGCATCGTACGTTGCCCGAGGAGGGGTACGATGCAGCTTCATACCCTCAGAGGTATGAAGGCAGAGGACATATGCATTGCATTCACATGCATTCATTAAAGTGATATTTGCAGATATTGTTGACGCATTGAAGTGTTATACAAACTATTGTGGTTGCTCGAGGAAATGAGATGGTATTGGTTATATTGGGACTATTGAGTTCTATATCTACAAGTATTTCTATTTTTAATTTTGATTTCTATAAAATGTTGATTAATTCATCTTGTGGTTTAAATATCTCGTCAAAACAATTTGCTTGCTGAGATGTTTCATCTCACTCTTGCATTACTCAATGCAGGTGCTTGATTCTTATCAAGGGGAGTGGGAAGTAGCGGCACGTTGCACACATTGCATAAAGAACCAAATAATTACCTTGGGTTATTGACTTTTAAGGTTCATACTTTAGAGTATGATGTAGGCATAAACTGGTTCATTCGTGGTTAATTGTCCTTGATGCGAATTATATCATACTAGTATGATTCATTTTGTATTGATATATCTCTTTTGCTTCTGCGATGCTTATAATTACAAAGGAGGCACTGCCAAATTTTATTTTGCTTTGTGTTCGGCTGTTGGTAGTGAAGTCCAGTAGCATCTCAAGGTGTTTGTGGATCGGGGTGTTACACGTACAATGACTACATAACTTGGATCACAAAAATGAGGAGTATCTCTACCTCCTTAGCAAGGCCAGTGCCTTCCACCGGAACCCTCTACCTAACTGACCCATGGACATGCTGCACTAGCGTACCAATTTAGTGTGATTTTTGAGTGCTAAAAAAGATGTCGATGGAAAATCGACATAATCAACAGAAGTCAACATGATATGTGTCAAAAATAGGGACTAGCCTATTCATGCAACTATCCAGAAAAATGAATCAATCTAAATAAGCCATGACTAATGATCTCAAGGGTCCTATGACCAGTATGCACATAGGGTTAGATCGTGAGACCGGTTCATGCAATCGGTCGATGAAAAAATACTAATGCAAATCGAGGCATTATGAGCTCAAAGATAGCAATTGGCCACAAAAAAGGAAATCTATATTATCTTATAATAATGAAAGCCACTAGGCCAATAAGAGTTATTAGGTGTCCAATTCTGTTGTAGTTTGTCACATTAAGCTTGAAGAAGAGGGCAAGTTGGGGCTAGGTTTTACCCCAATGGATGAACTACAAGCCATCGACATTGGACAAGAAGATTAGTTGTGACCCACGTACATCAGCAAAAAGCTTGATCCAGGATTGAGAGAACAAATGGTAGCTCTACTGAAGGAGTATACAGATTGCTTTACATGAGAATATCATGAGATGCTGGGGCTAAGTACATCAATTATGGAACATCAACTATTGAAAAAGCCCAATATCCAACCATTTTCTCAAGCACCACACAAGTTCAACCCAAGTTCCATAGGGATATTAAGGACAATATTGAGGAGGTGACCAAGGTAGGATTCATCGGGCCATGTAGGTATGCCATATGAATTTCTAGTAGTGTGCCTATTAGAAAGAAGAACAGCTAGATGCACATTTGCATTAACTTTAGTAATCTCAACAAAGCAACTCCAAAGGATGAGTACCTGAAGCTGATCACTGATATGCTCATCGATGCAGCAGTCCACAAGACGATCAGCTTCCTCAATGACAATGTTGTATATAATCAAATTTTTATGGCTGAAAAAGATGTATACAATGCTGCTTTTTAGATGTCCTAGGTCAGTAGTATTGTTCGAATGGGTGGTATGACCTTCAGACTCAAGAATGTAGGAGCCATGTACCAAAGGGCAATGAATTACATTATCCACAATTTCATAGGCCAGCTAGTAGAAGTCTCCATTGATGACATGGTGGTAAATTTGGTTGTACAAGATAAATAATTAACCAATCTTTGCCTAGTTACTCAAAGGGCTAGGCTTCATGATTTAAGGATGAACCCCAAGAAGTGTGCATTCAAAGTAACCATAGGTCTATTCCTCATTTTTATTATGCATGAGCGAGGAATTGAGATCTGACACAAAATCCAACTCATGTGCACTACACTAACACATTAAACTTATCTAGGTCAAACTAATCCCTTTATAGTATAGTTAAAGGAAAAATAAATTCTTAAATTACTCTAAGTGTCACTTAACCTTTCAAATCCCACAACAAAATCCATAAGCAAGGGCATAGGAAACATACATTTCCCAAACCATTCACCATCATCATGATCTAACACAAATTTACCTCTACAAAACACACATTAGTCACAATAATATTGTGTTATCGTTAATCACCAAAACTCTTGAAGACCTAGATGGTTCCAATCTCCCCTTTTTTGTTAATTGATGGACAAAACTATCTCAAGTATGTGAAAAGTAAGGTTTTTAAGAGGCTTTGTTTGTATGAACTTGTGAATTTTAAGCATAAGATGCCAATGTATATGGAAATCTATGTTTGTTGTTTATAAGAAAGTTAAGTGAAGGATAGTAAACAAGCATTTGCGACATGTTGTGGACTATGAAATTGAAAAGCAAGTCTATGTCTTATGTGTCAATAAGTTTATGTCTAAAGTGCACATATCAAGGTATCAGTGTATTAAAAGTAGGTGTACTAGAGCACTTCAACCACATCATACTATGTCAGAGTATATGATTAAATATGTCATACCGCATCAAATCATATTATTCATATAAAAACATAAAAGCTAAATGAGCTAGAGCAACACAAGATCACGAAAAACCAAAAGTATCAATACATGTATATTACACAACATAAAAAGTGTTAGGACATAAGGATATTAGAGCATATGAATGTCATGAAAACCAAAAATATTATACAAGCTCCTCTCTCTCTCTCAAAATCCCTAGCTCACCTAACTCACATACTACCTACCTCCCCCTTTGGCATCAAGGACCAAAACCTAAGGCTTAGTTGAATGGGAGGAAATATATGAGTTAAGCTATTTAGCAGCTGGTCGTGTGTGAGGTAAACTCAAACTGCTAGATTTAAGGTGTATCATCTCAATCACTATCAATTCCAGGATAAACTGGAGGAACCAAATGTGGGTCAATGGTAGGAGTGGTGCTATTCAAAACTGGTACTAGAGTTGGAGTTGGAAGCATAGGAGCAACCACAATTGCTAACACTATAGGCTCTAAAGTCGTCATGTGAGGCACTATAATTGGCAAGTTGATTAGAGGGGTTATTCGAAGGAAGCCATAGATGAGGGAATTTTTGTAGCTCGTATAGTCAGAGCCACTGGCATAAGAAGATTAGGTGACAAGTGTCTAATGATCTCACTAAAAGTCACTAATAGGCTATGTGTAGCTAAGACTATGAGGGTAGTATGAGTGGTCTCCACTGTAACTATCATCTTAGCTATGACTATCCTTGATGGTTGCTCTATCACTAGAGTAGTGAAGATCTAAAGTATAGGGGTGAAGCCATCCCAAAGGATAGACCTTGACTATAAGGTGAGCTAGACTGTATAGTTGGAATCTCAAAGATCATCAATGGCACTGGGCAACCTACTACATCAAAGGTACCATCTTAGAAATTCCAATGATCCTCAACTATGATCCGTAAAGGATAGATACTCCTAGGTGGCCAAAAGCTGCTACTAGAGCTGATTCATCCCCTATTGGATCTACTCGAACATAGTGAGCATATGCTCACTCTACTACTCCAAAAAACAATCTCGTCTTTGTTGCTCTATCTGAAACGAGGCTAAGATCTAAAGTAGTGTTGCATCAATTTTTGCTGGCTGAGGAGCTACTGCTGCTACTAAACTAGACCCATTGACCTCGTAGGCGTGTGGTGGTGGCATCTGGTGCACCAATCGGTAGTTTTCATCAGAGCTATCGAAGCTTCATAGTGTTTGGTAAATATCCCTAGTAATTTAGAAAGTTATATGACCCTAATGGCCTCATTCCCTATCTTTATCTGATCAATGCCAGCTAGACATGCAATCCTAATGATTTGCATCATTACTCGACTCCATAATGTTCATCCACCTCCATAATGTTCATCGTTTGGTGGTGTTATCCTGTAGATAGAAAACTAGATAGCTGACTCATCAAGCTCTCTGATGGACATTGTGCTCCATCTATCAAAGTCCCTCATGAAAAGGTAGGAGATCTAATGAGCATATACTCAACCTTAAACCCTAAAGAAACAAATAAATATTTAGTAGTTTTAGTATACTTTATAGTACTTGCTTGTATATTTATATATATTACTATTACTATCCATTTTAATGTATACACATTACTATTAGTATTCATATTTTTATATTAATGTACACGTATTAGTTACTTATATACAATAAAGAACTTTGGGCACTTTAATTAATTTTATCTTCCTCCATCGGCGCCCTTCCTTGATCATGCACCCTCCTTGCATCGCTAGTGCCACTTCTCGTCCCACGTCCACCATGCACCCTCCGTTTCCACCATCGACCCAACGCCATCAGGGTTCTTTCATCTAAATTTGTGAATATTCAATTGTAAATTAGTAGTGAGGAGTGGAACGACTAATGAGCAGTGATCAATTATTGGTTTAATCTGCGTGAATGATACCTAGGTTAATGCATTTTCTGGGTGAGACTAGAATGTGTTGCCACTATTGTGAATATTCACTAACATCATCCACCACTGGCTTGTGAATACGTGGTTCATCTCCATGGAACAACAGTACAAGTGTGAATGTTCCACTGATTTCATCTTCAGAGAACATGTTGTAAATTAGCACTTCTGTTGTAAATTATAACGTGTGAAGTTCATCTAAGAAATCTGTGAGTTAATCTTTATGGAACATATGGTGAGTTATAAATTAGCACTGTGAGTTCATTTCCATGGTAATGAAATCTTCTGTTGTAAATTAGCACTTTATAAATAAAAATTAGGCTAATAATTTTAGTAATGATGTGAACATATGGTCCAGAATTAACATTTTGCTTTGGTGGTTGGTCAACCGTAGGAACCATCCAGGATATGCATTTTCATATTTTCTTCTGTGCTAATAAACATCAAGTAAATTATAAGAACCCCCAAAGCGCTCAAAGACCCAAAACTTTCGAATTGAATTCACATTGGTTAAATAGAGTCTAAATGAACAAAAAAAACTACATGTGGATATCACAAAATCAATAGAATATGGTATGATATTAGGTTTGACTGTGTTATTAATTTTACTATGATGCATGATGTGATATATAGTTTCAACAGACTAAACATGGCACAATAATCTACTGATACATGTGCTCATTTTTGCTTTTGCAGAAGGTACATGTTTGTCCATCAAGTGTTCTAATAGTCGATTGGTCTTCCATGTTATGTTCAATATTTTAGTTGGTCCATGTTTTAGTTCACATTGAATTAGTGGATCGTAGGAACCATATGTTTATCATAGGAACCATTACAACAATAGCTTATTATTAATTATGTCCTAAAGTACCATATGTTTATCATAGAAACCATGCTAAGATGGATCATCGTGAAATGGGGGAGAAGTTGATTCATGACATCATAAATGAAGGTACAAATGTGGAGCTAGACTCAACCGAAGACCTATATTCGTACCTTAACCTTGAAGGAGGGGATCCAGCGGATACACCTTCTAACACAATCAAGGATCTTGCTAATGTAAATGAAACTATTTGTCTACTAGTAATAAAATATATACCTTACATCATTAAAGGACCAGTGAGGCAGCTAGAGAGGGGTGAATCGGAGCTACAAAAATTTCTCTACTCGAGAGCACTCTGAGTTGATCCCAAATTGTAACCCAAAACCCAAGATACTCCAAAAAATAGCGAAGCACTGTAAAAATCAATCCAGTGTCGATTGACTGCACCAAAATGCTAGATAAGAACCAACTCAACTATCTGCAGACAACTAGAAGCAAAAACGCAGAACAGACCGAGCGATAGTGCCGTGCTTCAAAACCTACAAAAAATATCATCTCAAATTTCACAGACAATAAGCACAGAGGAAAAGAAGAGGTTTTGTGAAGTTTGATCAAGATCAAATCACAAACACACAGGCAGATTCAAAATCCCCATTTGATTAGGGTTTTGTTGGTGTTCTCAAATGAACTCAAAATGGGGTGGTCTTGGATCATGACCAAAAACTGCTCAAACCTAGTGTTCACAATGGTCTAGAGAATGATCTTCATCCCAAGGCAATCCCCAACAAAAACCACAACTCACGAGATCGAAGATCCTCTCAATATCCAAAAGAGAAGGGAAGGGAAGAGAGCAAATACAAAATTGAATAAAAAACTACAGCTACCAACAATCTGAGCACATGATTCGACAAAAACGCTGTCGATAGATACGACCACCCTTCCTCAAAATGATGAATACAAAAACATAGATGTCGAGTTCAAAACATATGCGGATCTCAGCTCAACTAGGAAAATGGAAGACTAGGGTTTTCTAAACAAGAGCCTAATGTGATAGCCAAAAGAGATAGCTACACATGACAAACCTTTGACCTATTTATAGGGGGTTACTTCACTAATCTAAACTACCCCTACATACATAGAGCTCATCCACTTAACGAGGGGCAAAATGAACTAAGTGCTATGATATGCATCTGATGGCCACACGCTCCACACGAAGTTGCTTGGCCTTGATGCACCCTTCACGATGATGCCACATGCCGGCTTCAATTCCCACCGGAACTGCACCGCCAAGTTTTAAGCCCCAAACTCATCGAAACCCGCCTTTCGTAGCGCTGGGTGGTTTTGAGGCTCAACCACCAAACCGCCATGAGTAGCGTACCACATACACATCCCCCATGTCCTAGACACGTGTCTCGCCACTTCGCGACCGCGCCAGCGACACGATCCGCTCTTCCACGTCCTCGCACTGTTGCTTATTCCAGTTGTCAGCCACCACAACTAGTCACGACCACGTCTTCTCCTGTCCATCACTCAAGTCCTAGTGCTCGTACTTCACTCATCATCAACCCGAACCACAAGGGACAAGTCAACCTTGTGTTCGCAATTTTGCTACGTTTCCTTTTTATTAGCCATATGGTTGTTGATCAAAAAAGGTTTGTAAGCCTTGAGGTCCAACCAAGGCTAAAAGCTTGAAAGGTAGATATATTGTAAGCAAAGTTGCAGCATATGCGAGACCACAAGGACCACTGTCAACTGCAACTAAGTTTGCAAACTACTGCCTTATCAATGAGCACATGACCACCAGTATTCATAGGATGAAATCGATTAGTATCGATGATCAGCATGTAGACCCCAAAGCATAGACATAAATGTTGTAGGCAGAAGTACAGGAAAAGTTCACAATAAATGAGGAATATGATGAGAGACTTAAAAATGGACCATAATAAAGTGGTCGACTTATTCTAGAACCATCAAAAAGGAAGGAAAGACATCAAACGTTGTGAAGTTTCCAAGGTACAAAGACCACTAGGACGAGTTTTTGAAGTATAGAAGTGAACAAATTGCCAACACAAATGCACAGATTCCATAACTGGTACATGGAGTTAGCCAATGATATGACTTGTTTTGGTGTGCTTATACAAGAGTGTCACTTCTACATTTGCCTTGATGTGGTGTGGCTAAATTTCAAAGATATATTTGAAATTTATCAGTGGAACATGCAAGGCATCTCTCTCATCAGCTGTTGGGTTCTATAAGTGTTTACCATCTCTTTTGTACACAACTGAATAATATATATTCAATGCTACCTGACGTTCCCTTACACCTACATTGTTTCATGAAGGTTAGAGATTTAGAGATACTGTAAAGATGTGATTTTCGTTACTGGCTTCATTGACCCAGTTGTTGCTAATCAAAAAACAATTCAGGACTTCTGCATGGCTATCCTAAAAACATTGCTCAAGTATTTTTGAGGAACATTATATGTAATACATACTTCTTTCTTACAATTTGAAGTTAGTGTCTGCTATGTTTTTATAGTCGTACCTTTTCTTACTAAATATATAGTCTAATTTTCTCTCCTTTGTTATAACATTTCTACAACTTTCACTAGATACTTCTAGTGATGTCAATAGATTAAGATATTGTACATATCTTTGACAACATATCTTAATGAGTAATTCTTACCATTTGAACATAACTCTCTAAACCTCTTAATGATTGAATCATACATGCACCAAGGACTTATCATTCTCGTTATGCAGGGCATGGAGGCGACAACACAAAAAGCAACCTAGTGTGTAGGAAACTCTTAAGCTTAGTCCCCACTTTTCTATATGTATGAATCTTGCACATCTCATAAGTTATTTCCAACAATAATCCATAACTTTTTACCAATTTTAGTGCTTGATATAGGCAAAGGGGAACAACTTTTATGGATAGTAGGGTTTTGAATTTATTCAAATCTTCATAGGAAACAAGTTAGTGGCAAAAGATATCGATGTACGTCTATAATGTCTAAAGTATTCATGTTGATTTCATGCTTAGCTTTGGATTTAATATAATAATATTTTTTATTATTGATTTTTGTAAATTCCACTTGATAAAGATGAAGGTAGAACTACTCCCTTTGGAAAAGAACACAAGCAATTCAAGAACAACTTATAGGGTTCATAAATAACGAGATCATATTCAAAGATGGAGAGTTCTATATGATGGTCAAAATATCAAAGATGGTGCATATTAAGAATATAGAAATGAATATATATTTTGTTGGGGAACCTTCCTTTCCTAAAGGTCCTCAAAACACTAATTCTATAATTGTCTTTTACCTTGTTTCTTATGTTGCAGGACTAGTGCCGAAGCTGCCGATGTGCATGCACCCGAAGGATAAAGCTTCGGGCAGTCACCATGTATACATACTTAAAGAAGCCGAGTTAAACCATAAAAAGCCTTCGGAGCTTGGCCAACATGATAGAACAAGGAAAGGACAATTATGCCCTTAGCATGTATAATAGTTTAAATTCATAGGCATTAGGAAAGGACACTCACCGAAGATGTATCCCGTGCCTATAAATAAAGCAATAGTGTCATGCATTGTTGTGAATTTTGGACAGGCAAGATTCACTTTCTCTCTACGAAGTTGTAATCTTCTCCTCTCCCACTATAATTTTATGAAGGTATTTTATGAAGGTCAAGGTACTTGTACAAACTCTTGTTTAAACAACATGAAAGAGAAACACGTAATAATATAACTTGTCTTACATTTGGACTGTGTTTCTTCATCTTACATTATCATTACTTGAATGTTAATGTTTTATCCGCTTGTTTAAAGCCCCATCTTCATCCTTTCAATTTTATCTTCTCCCTAGAGATGGTTAACCAAAAGGATGGAGATGGAACTAGATTTAATTTGTTGTCTTGATTTTTTTCTTATACCTTCATGGGATTGAAATCAAGTACCCAACATTGGCTTCCACATCCGGTGAACTCACAAACTCCACAAGAAGCTTCATCATCAAATTGATAAAGAATATGGCAAGTTTCAGCACTTCATCAACAAGCCTGAAGAAGTTTATTCTCCCAATGATGGTATGGCAAGTTTTAAACCAGCTAACAAGAGGTAGAAAAAATAAGCTCAATGAAGGGTACAACATGTCGGAGTCCAAGGACCCTTCGTCAAATCTAAATGGCCCCACATCCAGTCACCTTCTCCCAAGAGGACCTTCAGCTCAAGGATTACCAGCGCAATGATTCTATGGTTATATCTTATGTCATCAAAGAATTTCTAGCCCATAATGTGTTGGTGGATACAAGCAGTGCAACATACATCATCTTTGCAAAAGCCTTCAGACAGATGCAAGAGCCTGATGATAAACTATAAGATGCAGTACATCCTCTATGTGGCTTCGGTGGAAAGCAGAAAGCAGCACTTGGTAAAATATCAATGCCAGTTACCTTCGGCTACATTCACAATACAAGAACTGAAAAGGTTGTATTTTACATAGTGGACATGGAATACCCATATAATGCAATCATTGGCAGAGGAACAATGAATGTCTTCGAAGTAGTGTTACACCCAGCATACCTCTGTATGAAGATACCATCCAATCAGGTCCAATTTTCATATATGGAAGTCAAGAGGCTACGAGAAGAGTTGGAGGAAGCTGAACAGATTCCAAAACCATCCATAACTTTGATGAAGCCGAAGCTCAGGAACAGCAAAAACACAAAAGAGATAAGGCAGCTTCAATAGACCAGCCAAAGGCGGTACTTCTTTGTGAAGATGTAGCTGATCAAAAGGTGCTCTTCGGATCGCAACTAACAGAAGAACAAGAGAAAAATCTAAAAAAGTTCTTATTCAACAACAAAGATGTCTTTTCCTAGTCAGCTAATAATTTGTGCAGAGTCAACAAAAGTATCATCAAGCATTCTCTCAATGTTGACCCTAATACCAGACCAAGAAAGTAGAAGCTTCAAAAAATGTCAAAAGATAAGGCTGAAGGAGCAAGAGCAGAAGTCAAAATTCTCCTAAGTGCTAGAGTAATCAAAGAAGTTACTTACCTAGAATGTCTTGCCAACATCGTAATGGTGAAGAAAGTAAATGGGAAATGGAGAATGTGCATTGATTTCATAGATCTTAACAAAGCATGCCCGAAGGATGAATTTCCTCTACCACGAATAGACTCTCTCATACATGTTGCTGCCACTTCAGAGCTCATGAGTCTACTATACTATTATTCAGGATAGCATCAAATTTGGATGAAGAAAGAGGATGAGCCAAAAATAAGCTTCATCACTCAAAGTGACACCTACTGTTACCTTTGGATGCCTGAGGGGCTGAAAAATGTCAGTGGAAGCTTTAGTAGAATGACACCAAAAAGACTAAGCACACAAATTGGCATGAATGTCTTGACCTATGTTGGTGATATCATAGTCAGAAGTAAGAAGTAAGAGGACCAAATTTCAGATCTACAAGAGACCTTTACCAACTTTAGAAAGGCTGAACTCAAGCTAAATCCTGAAAATGCATCTTCAAAGTGAAGAAGGGAATGTTCCTTGGCTGCCTCATATCAAAAAAAGGAATTGATGCCAACCCACGTAAGATAGATGTCAGTGTTTATGACCTGACTGCGCACCACGGGGTACCCCACGTGATGCTTTTGGGCAGGACGATGTCATTGATTGTGACTCGATGGTACGTGCGGATGCACGTCGGATCACACAAGAGTTTATATAGGTTCGGGCCGCTAGAATGCGTAACACCCTACATCCAATTGAGGCTGAGTATTGAGTATTACTGGTGTACTCGAGTTACATATGCGTTGTGGGTCGATGAAGGGTGAATTCTCCTAACGATCTAGGGGTGGTGTAGTCGCTATGAGAGGGCTAATGAGCGATGAGATGGTGATGGGATGGTGATATCGAGTTTGTCATTTTGTTGTATTTGTGGATATCTCATGGATCAGGTTTTTTAGAAAATCCTAGAAAATCCGGCCTGTACACCCAATGGGTGCGCCCAATGGGTGAGTATGCTATCTTGTCTCAAAACAGTAACCTGATGTGACATGGCGTAATAATGCGCCTGAGCAATTGGTTTACTCCTCTTCGGGGTTGTGTTACGCCAAGGGGTGGTAGTGGCATGCTGTTTCGTGGAAATCTACACGATTCTTGAAGTTGATAGTCGCCTAGAGGGGGGGGGGGGTGAATAGGGCGAAACTGAAATTTACAAATATAAACACAACTACAAGCCGGGTTAGCGTTAGGAATATAAACGAGTCCGCGAGAGAGGGTGAAAAACAAATCGCAAGCAAATAAAGAGTGTGACACGCGGATTTGTTTTACCGAGGTTCGGTTCTCGCAAACCTACTCCCCGTTGAGGAGGCCACAAAGGCCGGGTCTCTTTCAACCCTTCCCTCTCTCGAACGGTCCCTCGGACCGAGTGAGCTTCTCTTCTCAAATCAAGCCGGGAACAAAACTTCCCCGCAAGGGCCACCACACAATTGGTGCCTCTTGCCTTGATTACAAGTGAGTGTTTGATCACAAGAACAAGTGAGAAAGAAAAGAAGTAATCCAAGCGCAAGAGCTCAAAAGAACACGGCAAATCTCTCTCGCTAATCACTAAAGCCTTGAGTGGAATTGGAGAGGATTTGATCTCTTTGTATGTGTCTAGAATTGAATGCCTAGCTCTTGTAAGTGGTTGAGAAGTGGAAAACTTGGATGCAATGAATGGTGGGGTGGTTGGGGTATTTATAGCCCCAACCACCAAAAGTGGCCGTTGGGAGGCTGTCTGTTCGATGGAGCACCGGACAGTCCGGTGCACACCGGACATGTCCGGTGCCCCTGCCACGTCATCACTGCCGTTGGATTCTGACCGTTGAAGCTTCTGACTTGTGGGACCTCCTGGATGTCCGGTGCACACCGAACATGCACTGTTCCTTGTCCGGTGCGCCAGTATGGGCGCGCCTGCTGTCTGCGCGCGCAGAGCGCGCAATTAATGCGTCGCAGGTAGCCGTTGGCGCCGAATAGCCGTTGCTCCGGAGTTGCACCGGACAGTCCGGTGCACACCGGACATGTCCGGTGAATTATAGCGGACTAGCCGTTGGAGTTTCCCGAAGCTGGCGAGTTCCTGAGGCCAACCTCCCTTGGCGCACCGGACACTGTCCGGTGTACACCGGACAGTCCGGTGAATTATAGCGGAGTTGCCTCTGGAAATTCCCGAAGGTGGCGAGTTTGCGTTGGAGTCCTCTGGTGCACCGGACATGTCCGGTGGTGCACCGGACACTGTCCGGTGGCACACCGGATAGTCCGGTGCGCCAGACCAGAGGTGCCTTCGGTTGGCCCTTTGTTCTTTTGTTGAATCCAACTCTTGATCTTTTTATTGGCTGAGTGTGAACCTTTTACACATGTACAATCTATACACTTGGGCAAACTAGTTAGTCCAATAATTTGTGTTGGGCAATTCAACCACCAAAATTAATTAGGGACTAGGTGTAAGCCTAATTCCCTTTCAGAAGTCTTACGACCTTTCGTCGTATGGACGGGAGCCGAAGGGGCACCCCTGGCTTCATTAAATAGCCACCCGCCTATGATGGTCTTTTTCACACATTCCTAGTCTCCTTTCTTACTTCCACTTCTTCCATTCTGAAAACCCCAATGTTGGGAGGCAAGAGCGGCAAGGAACAACGCGTCAAGAAGAGCCAGCGCGATAAGAGGAAGTGCCCTCTGACCCCTCCGTCGAACGACTTCAGTGACTTGGAGTACTCGAAGGAGAGCTTCTCCTCCGAGGGCGAGGAGTCTCTGCCACCAACGCCCCTCACTGTCACCTATTGGTACACATGACTCGATGGGGGCTCTCTGCGGTCGAGAGGGCCTACATCTAGGTGGTCAAGTGGGCAGTGCTCGAAGGCTTGGATCACTCGGAGGAGGAGGACTCTAAGGAGGAGGACTCCAAGGAGGAAGACTCATGGAGGAGGAGGAGGGCGAGGGAGGGCTGGACGAGGGCTGCTACTATTGGGGACTTGTTCTCAAAAACTATGAATCAAGAACAAGGCAACACAAAATGTTAAATATTAACGCCCTTCGTCCTTCGAAACATTATTTCCCTTAGGATATAATGATCTTCAGACGAAGGACATACCTTCGAACATCGAAAGTATGAAAGTAATAGAAGGAAGTGTGTAAAATACAAAAGACAACATAAACAGTCATATAGCATTATTAACTCATTTTCATTATATTATCATGAGAAAATAAAAACAATATTGAATTACATTTACTACCTTCGGCTTGATAGATAGCAAAGGTACGAGTGTGATGCAAAAGCAAATGCCAAGTCAGCGTGAATAGTACGAGAGCACTGTTCATCTATTTATAGGCATGGGACACATCCCATGTAAAATTACACCCATGCCCTTTACATTTGCTAACAACTCTATTGTGATCCATCGAGGTCTAAATGGCCTTTCCCTTTTAAGTCGGTTCCCTTTTCTGCTGTCATGCCGAAGCTCCCTTGCGCGTAGCTTCGGCGCTGCGTCAACCTTCGGATTCTTTGTGCTTTTCACACTATGGTTCTGATCCGAGTCCGAAGGTACCTGCTCATGTATCATACTCCAGAAACATTGTTAAATCATGTTTTTGAGGACCTTCGGAAGACGAAGGCCCCCAACAGTAGCCCCTCACAATATTAATTTGTTAAAATAACGAATTCAGATTGCGATATGGACGAAGGCCCTAAGCTGAAGGTCCGAAAAAACACCTTCCCTTTGCTAGAATAGCAACAGTCAATGACAGACGGGGCCCTCCAACTTGGAGCGCACTGGGCGTATAAATAAGAACCCACCCCGAGCACACTTGGTACGCTAACTACCGCCTGCTTTGATTGCTCAATTTTTTAGCTCTTGCTTACCAACGCTTGCTTGGTTTCTTAGACTTTCTAAGCTTCAGCTTTAAGGTCACGTTTTCACCATTTCCGAAGAAAAATGTCTCAAGACAAAAAAGCTGTTGCTGAGACGAAGCTGAGCGAAGAGGAGAAGCTCCTTGAGGAGAAGACTGCTAGATTTATTGAATCAATAGCAAAGACAACTACAGAAAAGATTACTAAGGAGATTCTAGAAGGCTTATCCGAAGATACTGATGATAGCGACAGTTATGATGCGGAAAGTGGGGGCGAAGACTCCGAAGATCGGCCCTGGCCACCAAGTCATGCAGTTTTCGGAAAATCAACTATTAAACAGAGTCATCTTGATAATATGAGAGGAAGGTATTTTCGAGATATATCTATTGTGAGGGCTGACATCGGAGACAGGACTGTTCCTGTTCCCGAAGAAAATGAAGTCATGATCTACCGAAGCTTCTTCAAAGCTGGGCTTCGGTTCCCCTTAAGCAGATTTGTGGTTGAAGTTTTAAAGATATATCAGATTTTCCTTCACCAGATTACTCCCGAAGCAATTATCAGAATGGGGATCTTCGTCTGGGCCGTGAGGAGTCAAGGTTTGGAGCCAAGTGCAAAATGTTTTTGCAGCATGCACGAACTTTCGTATGAGACGAAGCCCTGGGGTAAAGAACAATATCATAACAATTTTGGTTGCTATAGCTTCGTTGCTTGTTCTGGCTCAAGCTGGCCAGTGCCAACTTTTCGGAACAGATGGCCCGGAGACTGGATGAAAGAATGGTTCTATGTGAAGAATGATTTAAAGGCGAGAGAAGACATTACAGAGATCATCATGCGCCCCATTTGGTCCTGCTTCGGCCTTCGGAAACTGAAGGTAGAAATTGATGAAGCAGCCGAAGGATGCCGAAGGGCCTTCGGTACAGTCTGTTCTTTCATCGGGACAAGGGATTTAGTTCAAGAACATGTGGCCTACAGGATATGGCCACTGATAGACAGCTAGGAAATGCCAAAGGAGACCATCACTAACCCTAGCGAAGGTGGTTTAGTTCGATTGAAATATACCTTCAGGTTTGGAGACCAATTTATCGAACCAGACGATGACTGGTTGAAGTGTGCTGAAAATACTAGTGATGAATTACTTGGAGCTTACTCCAAGTCTGAAGATAATGCACTATCTGCGGCCTTCGGGAGCCAAAAAAAGAAAAGGCTAAACAGAGTTTTTGATGCTATTAGGTTTGTGTACCCTGACTATCGGTACCCGCCGCGGGGGCAGAAAAGAAAGGGTGCAACTTCTGAGAAGGCTGTTGCTTCAGCTGCTCCAAGCGAGCCCGTGCCGAAGAGGAAAAAGGTGAAGGTTCTTACTCACCGACCGCGCTACATTGAACCGGCCATAGTGCCTGAATTTGGCGGTGAGACCTCTTCGGCTATTGAAGCCAAAGGATCTGTTCTTACGTAGAGGATTGAAGAGCCGGCTGCAATGCCGAAGGCTGACAAAATTGAAGAACCAAGAACCGAAGGGACAAAAACATCAGAAGTTCTAAGCCCTTCGGCAGGAGTGGAGGTGCCGAAGACACAAAAAGATCTAGCAGCAACCCCCAAGAGAAAAAGGATGGCTAGTGTATTAGATGTGCTGGAGACGATAAAAACTTCAAGCTCTACTCCAGGAAAAATTGCCAAGGCTTCAAAAACACAGATTGAAACTGAGACAAAGCTGACCGAAGCCGAAGCTATAGTGAGCTAGGCTGACGCCGAAGCTGGGCCTTCAGTGCCCGCCAAGGAGAAACCCTCGGAAACTAGAGAAAAGGCAGCAGAAGAAGAGGGTATAGAACAAATTTTGCCTGAAAAAGCTGCCGCTCCTGCTCCCGAAGCGTCTTCCGAAGTCCTTGATTATATTATTCGACACGCTTCGGGAAAAAGATTATCTGAAGAAGAGATTTTTGAAGCTAAACACTATGCCCAAGAACTGAAATACCCGAAAGGGGCCTTAGTGTTTAATGGCATAGACGAAGATGACTTCTTATATTGCCTCCCAGACAACAAAGAATTATCCGTCTGCTGGGAGATGGCCAGAAGTATGGGGTTCCCGAAGCTTGAAGCTCGCCTCTGTGCCATGACAAAGGACAATCTTGCGGATAGCCTTGCATATAACAGTCTGAAGGTACAAAAATTGTATATTTGGAAGTTTATGAATTTTGAATTATTCTTTTGTTTTTATATTAACCCGTTCATTCTTTTCATATAGGGTTTGATACTTAGCAACGCCTTAAGGGCGCAAAAGAATGCCGAAGACGAGAGTTGCATTATTGCTCTCAATAACCTTCGAACAGAGGTTATTAAGCTGAGGAACGAAGCTTTGGAAAAAGACAAAATTCTGCTTACATTGGTGGACAGAGTAAAAGTGGATGAAGCTAACTTCAAGGCTCAATCCGAAGTCCAAAGGAATGAAATTGAAAACCTCCAAAAACAACTAGCCGAAGCCAAATTGAAATGTGCTATTGCCGAAGCTGACCGAGATGCCAGTGATTACTGGAAAAATTATTGGGAAAAAATAGTTGCAGAGCTTCGCTCATCAAAAGAAAGATGTTTTGAAAAATCTATAGACTGCGTGAAAAAGATAAAGACTAGCTTTGCCAGCGTTGGCACATATTCAAGCGAGGACAACTTCATAAGAGGCGATCCTAAGGGCCCAATTGAGTGGATCAGCAGTGAAGCCGAAGCTTTTGAGGAAATTTTGAGCGACCGCGGAGACGTCTGTGCCTTCTCTGGTGCGAGAGGAGTTGCAGCTATTTTGGAGAAAGCAGGGTGCGAACATGTGAAAATTTTGACCCAAGCCGAAGCTGCTTTCCCTGTTGACGATACGAAGGACCCCTCGGCCGAAGCAAGCTTAATTGGCAGAAAATTTTTCACTGTCATCTAGGAAAATGGCGGCCGAGGGATAGCCCACGAAATAATAAAGAAGAGCAAAAAAGATACTTATGACGCAAGGGAAGCAACGAAAGCAGCTAAAAAAGCTGCGGAACTCGAAAGGCGAATAAGTATTACTTAATAGCTTTTAACTTTATTGTTTATTTTTGTGACTTCGAACTGATTTACGTTTTCTACCGCGGCTGAACTATCTCCTCCCCTAGAGCCCTTCCAGTCACTGGCCGACCTAGAGGCAAAGGAATCCGCAGAAATTATTAGCATGGCCAAAACTATTATGGACGAAGTCGTTACCCAACTGCTGACCGAAACTGCAGATAAAGTTTTGAAAGAAGAAGAATAGCTATTGTAAAAATATTGCTAGAATATTAATGTAACATTTGCTGGACTATGCTTTGTAATATTTGGTGCTCATGGGTTTTAAATGTAATATATAAATGGCTTTGTAATTCATTTCTTTGCGATGCATGGAACTTTTATGTACATACCGTTTTTGAGCCTTCGGCGAAAAAACACCTTCCCTTCTTTTCATGCTCCGTAAAGAAGAGCTTTTATGCTTCATAAAAAATCCTCAAACCGTGGCAAAAACATTAATGCTTTGTCAACAATAGATTTTTTCCTCCACATCAGATCTGATGAAGTTGTATTTCTTCAAGACTTATTTTGTGTCTTAGCACAATTTCACTTTTTCGAAGCATTCTCCGAAGATCAACATTGTATCCCCTTCTTGTGCCATTGATGCAATATGATGTATGATGTTATGTTATGCAAAATGATGTCATGATGTTATGCTATGCAAAATGATATTTGTGCCGAAGACACACACTCACATCCCCATAGTGCAATACACAATCTTTTTGCCGTTTATTTTTTGGCTTCACCGCTTATTTTTCGGTGTATCAGCGCTGACTTTTCGTTGTAAGTTGTGCATTCCCTTAGGAACGTCTTTTGAACTTCTTCGCCTTCTATTTCGGAGGTATTCGCGTTGACTTTTCGCGCTTTGCCTTATATTTCGGTGGTATTTGGCTCTGCATTCCCTTTGGAACTTTTGAGCAGAAAACTTACACTGCGCTCCCTTAGGAACGACTTTTTGTAGCTTCGGCAAACTTACGCTGTGTTCCTTAGAACGACTTTTTTGTAGCTTCGGCAAACTTACGTTGCGTTCCTTAGAACGACTTTTTTGTAGCTTCGGCAAACTTACGCTGCGTTCCTTAGAATGACTTTTTGTAGCTTCGGCAAACTTACGTTGCATTCCTTAGAACGACTTTTTGTAGCTTCGGTGATACTTGTAATGTGATTTTTAGCCCCGCGTTCCCTTAGGGATGACTTTTGTGCTTCAGCGACTTTTTGGACTTCGTGAGTATGTGGAGAAGATATCTTTTACTTATGGCAAGAACGAAATTATTACAAGAAATTGAAAATGACAAAAGGACTAGGTTTTCAATAATTGTTCCTTATTAAAAAAGAAAATGACAATGAATGCAAAAACTATTTCAGGGGTAGGATATCTCTTAGTAGATATGCTTCGATTCTGGCATAGTACTGTTGACTGTGCGAGCTTCAGACTCCTCCCTGAGATCTCGCTTCTGATAGATCTGCTGGCTACCTTCTGGTTGCTGGCCTCGTGAATATGCAGGTTGTAGTGGTGGCGGAGGTGGAGGCTGTGGCCAGGATGCCTGTGGCTGACTAGCCGAAGCAACAGATGCTGCAGGATGGTTACCCACATACTCTGGTATGTAGGGTGAGTGATACGAAGCAGTATGCATGACTTGCTTTGGCTGGTTCTGCTGCTGCGGCTTCTGCTATTTCCTTTTGTTTCTGAATGGTGACATGGCACATCCTTGTAGTATGGCCCTTGTCCTCACCATAGAATAAGCAATACATTTTTCTAGGTTGATCCCCAAACTTCCTCCGAAGCCCCTGGCGCCTCTGCCTCTTGGGGCTGGTGGCCGAAAATAGCTTTGTTGCCGCCCCGAAGCTTGCGAGGAATATTGTGGCCTCTGTTGTTGACTTCCTCTGTCATCACTCTAGGTGGAGTGGATTGACCTGACATGCCTTGGGTGGATCCTCCCTCTGAAGCCCCTAGTCATCTCAGAGAACCTATAGGCTTCCTCCCTTCTTTGACGAAAGTCATTGTCAGCGCGAATGTATTCATCCATCTTTTGGAGCAGCTTCTCCAAAGTCTATGGAGGCTTTCTAGCAAAATACTGGGCAGTAGGTCCTGGACGAAGCCCCTTGATCATGGCCTCAATGACAATTTCATTGGGCACTGTAGGCGCTTGTGCTCTCAGACGCAAGAACCTTCGAACGTATGCCTGGAGGTACTCCTCATGATCTTGCGTGCATTGAAACAGAGCCTGAGCTGTGACTGGCTTTGTCTGAAAGCCCTAGAAACTTGTCACCAGCATGTCCTTGAGCTTTTGCCATGAAGTGATAGTTCCTGGCCGAAGAGAAGAATACCACGTTTGTGCCACATTCTTAACTGCCATGACGAAGGATTTGGCCATGACAGTTGCATTGCCCCCGTATGAAGATATGGTTGCTTCATAACTCATCAAAAACTACTTCGGGTCTGAATGCCCATCATACATTGGAAGCTGAGGTGGCTTGTATGATGGGGGCCACGGGATAGCCTGCAGTTCTGCTGCCAAGGGAGAAGCATCATCAAAAGTAAAGGTATCATGATTAAAATCATCATACCATCCATCGTCGTTGAACAAGCCCTCTTGATGAAGCTCCCTGTGCTGGGTCCTTCGATCTTGCTCGTCTTGAGCAAAGTGACGTACTTCTTTAGTGGCTTCGTCAATCTGCCTTTGAAGGTCTGCTAGTCGGGCCATCTTCTCCTTCTTTTGCACTTGCTGATGAAGCATCTCCATATTTCTGATTTCTTGGTCCAACTCATCCTCCTGGTGAGAGCACCTAGAGGGGGGGGGTGAATAGGTGATCCTGTAAAACTTAAACTTATAGCCACAAAAACTTGTTAAGTGTTAGCACAATAATTGCCAAGTGGCTAGAGAGGAGTCTCAACAAAACACAATACCACAAGAGATCAAACACAGAGATGACACAGTGGTTTATCCCGTGGTTCGGCCAAGACCAACGCTTGCCTACTCCACGTTGTGGCGTCCCAACGGACGAGGGTTGCAATCAACCCCTCTCAAGCGGTCCAAAGACCCACTTGAATACCACGGTGTTTTGCTTGCTTTTTCTCAATCCCGTTTGCGAGGAATCTCCACAACTTGGAGCCTCTCGCCCTTACAATTAGATTTCACAAAGAAACACAAAGCAAAGGGGGGGATAAGCAACACACACAAGACTTCAAAAGATCAGAGCAACAACACGCACACAAGTAGCAACAAGAGCTCGCAACACAACTCAAAGAGTTCACAACTCCACAAGAGCTCTATATGCTATCACGATGAAACGAATGCGCGAGATCGATGTCTTGGTGCTTAGGAATGTTGTAGGAATGCTTGGTATACTCCATGCGCCTAGGGGTCCCTTTTATAGCCCCAAGGCAGCTAGGAGCCGTTGAGAACAAATCTGGAAGGCCATCCTTGCCTTCTGTCGTCGGGCGCACCGGACAGTCCGGTGCACACCGGACACTGTCCGGTGCCTGATTTCTTTCCATAAACAGCGCAGTCGACCGTTGCAGATCCGGGAGCCGTTGGCGCACCGGACATGTCCGGTGCACACCGGACAGTCCGGTGCCCCCTTCCGACCGTTGGCTCGGCCACGTGTCTCGCGCAGATCGCGCGGCCGACCGTTGGCCCGGCCGACCGTTGGCTCACCGGACAGTCCGGTGCACACCGGACAGTCCGGTGAATTTTAGCCGTACGCCGTCGGCGAATTCCCGAGAGCGGCTTCTTCACGCCGAGTCAGCCTGGCGCACCGGACACTGTCCGGTGCACCACCGGACAGTCCGGTGTGCCAGACCGAGCTGAGTCTTGGCTGTACACAGCCAAGTCTTTGCACCTTTCTTCTTTTCTTCTTATTTCTGTTTCTAACACTTAGACAAGTATATTAGTACACAAAACCAATGTACTAAGGCTTAGAAACATACCTTTACTCGTGATTTGCAACTTGTCCATCCATGGGCATAGATTTACATTTAAGCACTTGTGTTTGCAATCAATCACCAAAATACTTAGAAATGGCCCAAGGGCTCATTTCCCTTTCAATCTCCCCCTTTTTGGTGATTTATGCCAACACAACATAAAGCAACTAGAACAAGTGCAAAATCACTTCAAATAAAATAAATTTGAGTTTTATTCAATTTTGGCATATATGGATCATCCTTTGCCACCACTTGGTTTGTTTTTGCAAATCAAACTCAAATCTCTATCTCTAAGTCAAACACACATGTTGAGGCACAAAGAGAGTCATTCCAAAGGAGATTGATCAAAGATTTCAAAAACTCCCCCTTTTTCCCATAATCACTACTTCTCCCCACAAGAAGCCAACTTTTGACAAAAGAGAAGAGACAATAAAAGAGTTTTGACAAACCAAAAGCTCTACTCTACTATTTTCAAATCTCTCAACCAAAAGCTCTACTCTACTATTTTCAAATCTCTCAAGTGGTAGTTGATCCATTTATTGCTTTGGCCTTTATTTTCTCCCCCTTTGGCATCAAGCACCAAAACGGGATCAATCTTGGCCCTTTTAACCCCATTGCCTCACCAAAAATCTTCAATTAAGAGCAAATGGCAATAAGAGTTCATGAGATGAACTTGGAATAAGTTACCCTCTCATCGGAGTGCAGTGGAAGTCTTTCATGGTCCAAGTCCACCTTTTCCCTTTCAATTCTCCTTCGAGACTAAATCAAGCAAACTCAAGCATATGGTTAGTCTCAAAGGGTCAAGTTGTAACACATCTCCCCCTAAACATGTGCATCACTTTGCAACGGACTTGTGAGGTCCAGGGAGTGTTTGTACAACTTGAGCACCACAATAAACAACAAGATGCAGAATGAACATGATCAAAGGCATAAACACATGTATGCTATAATTCAATCCAAGTTCCGCGAATCTAAGACATTTAGCTCACTACGCAGCCTGCAAAAGGTCTTCTCATCTAGAGGCTTGGTAAAGATATCGGCTAGCTGGTTCTCGGTGCTAACATGAAACACTTCGATATCTCCCTTTTGCTGGTGGTCTCTCAGAAAGTGATGCCGGATGTCTATGTGCTTTGTGCGGCTGTGCTCAACAGGATTTTCCGCCATGCGGATAGCACTCTCATTATCACATAGGAGTGGGACTTTGCTCAAATTGTAGCCAAAGTCCCTGAGGGTTTGCCTCATCCAAAGTAGTTGCGCGCAACACTTTCCTGCGGCAACATACTCGGCCTCAGCGGTGGATAGGGCAACGGAGGTTTGTTTCTTAGAGTTCCATGACACCAGGGACCTTCCTAAGAATTGGCACGTCCCCGATGTACTCTTCCTATCGACCTTACATCCAGCATAGTCGGAATCTGAATATCCAATCAAGTCAAAGGTAGACCCCTTTGGATACCAGAGCCCGAAGCAAGGCGTAGCAACTAAATATCTAAGGATTCGCTTCACTGCCACTAAGTGACACTCCTTAGGATCGGATTGAAATCTAGCACACATGCATACGCTAAGCATAATATCCGGTCTACTAGCACATAAGTAAAGTAATGACCCTATCATTGACCGGTATGCTTTTTGATCAACGGACTTACCTCCTTTGTTGAGGTCGGTGTGTCCGTCGGTTCCCATCGGAGTCTTTGCGGGCTTGGCGTCCTTCATCCCAAACCGCTTTAGCAGATCTTGCGTGTACTTCGTTTGGGAGATGAAGGTGCCGTCCTTGAGTTGCTTCACTTGGAACCCAAGGAAGTAGTTCAACTCGCCCATCATTGACATCTCGAATTTCTGCGTCATCACCCTGCTAAATTCTTCACAAGACTTTTTATTAGTAGAACCAAATATTATGTCATCGACATAAATTTGGCACACAAACAAATCACCATTACATGTCTTAGTGAAAAGAGTTGGATCGGCTTTCCCAACCTTGAAAGCATTAGCAATTAAGAAATCTCTAAGGCATTCATACCATGCTCTTGGGGCTTGCTTAAGTCCATAGAGCGCCTTAGAGAGCTTACACACGTGGTCGGGGTACCGTTCATCCTCGAAGCCAGGGGGTTGCTCCACGTACACCTCCTCCTTTATTGGCCCGTTGAGGAAAGCGCTCTTCACATCCATTTGGAACAACCTGAAAGAATGGTGAGCGGCATATGCTAGCAAGATACGAATTGATTCTAGCCTAGCCACAGGAGCAAACGTCTCCTCAAAGTCCAAACCTGCGACTTGGGCATAACCTTTTGCCACAAGTCGAGCCTTGTTTCTTGTCACCACCCCGTGCTCGTCCTGTTTGTTGCGAAACACCCACTTGGTTCCCACAACATTTTGCTTGGGACGAGGCACCAGTGTCCAAACTTCATTCCTCTTGAAGTTGTTGAGCTCCTCTTGCATGGCCAACACCCAGTCCGGATCTAGCAAGGCTTCTTCTACCCTGAAAGGCTCAATAGAAGAGACAAAAGAGTAATGTTCACAAAAATTAACTAATCGAGATCGAGTAGTTACTCCCTTGCTAATGTCACCCAAAATTTGGTCGACGGGATGATCCCTTTGAATCATCGCTCGAACTTGGGTTGGAGGTGCTGGTTGCGCTTCTTCCTCCATCACATGATCATCTTGTGCTCCCCCTTGATCACACGCCTCCTGTTGATGAACCTGTTCATCGTCTTGAGTTGGAGGATGCACCATTGTTGAGGAAGAAGGTTGATCTCGTTCATCTTGTTCCTGTGGCCGCACTCCTCCAATCGCCATGGTTCGTATAGCGGCCGTTGGAACATCTTCTTCATCTACATCATCACAATCAAAAACTTTCTCTCTTGGAGAGCCATTAGTCTCATCAAATACAACGTCGCTAGAGACTTCAACCAAACCCGATGATTTGTTGAAAACTCTATACGCCTTTGTATTTGAGTCATAACCTAACAAAAACCCTTCAACAACTTTGGGAGCAAACTTAGAATTTCTACCCTTCTTCACTAAAATGTAGCACTTGCTCCCAAATACACGAAAGTAAGATACATTGGGTTTGTTACCGGTTAGTAGCTCATACGACGTCTTCTTGAGGAGGCGATGAAGGTAGACCCTGTTGATGGCGTGGCAAGCCGTGTTCACGGCTTCCGTCCAAAAGCACTCGGGGGTCTTGAACTCTCCTAGCATCGTCCTTGCCATATCGATGAGCGTCCTGTTCTTTCTCTCTACCACACCATTTTGTTGCGGTGTGTAGGGAGCGGAGAACTCGTGCTTGATCCCTTCCTCTTCAAGGAACTCCTCCACTTGAAGGTTCTTGAACTCGGACCCGTTGTCGCTCCTTATCTTCTTCATTTTGAGCTCAAACTCATTTTGAGCTCTCCTGATGAAGCGCTTGAGGGTCCCTTGGGATTCAGACTTATCCTGCAAAAAGAACACCCAAGTGAAGCGGGAAAAGTCATCAACAATAACTAGACCATACTTACTTCCTCCTATGCTTAGATAGGCGACGGGTCCGAAGAGGTCCATATGCAGCAGCTCCAGTGGTCTTGAGGTGGTCATCACATTCTTGCTGTGATGTGCTCCTCCCACCTGTTTACCTGCTTGACAAGCTGCACAAGGTCTATCTTTTTCGAATTGTACGTTAGTCAAACCTATCACATGTTCTCCCTTTAGAAGCTTGTGAAGGTTCTTCATCCCCACATGTGCTAAGCGGCGATGCCACAGCCAGCCCATGCTAGTCTTAGCTATTAAGCATGCATCTAGACCGGCTTCTTCTTTTGCAAAATCAACTAAATAAAGTTTGCCGTCTAATACACCCTTAAAAGCTAGTGAACCATCACTTCTTCTAAAGACAGACACATCTACATGTGTAAATAGACAGTTATATCCCATATTGCATAATTGACTAACAGATAGCAAATTATATCCAAGAGACTCTACTAAAAACACATTAGAGATAGAGTGCTCATTAGAAATTGCAATTTTGCCTAACCCTTTTACCTTGCCTTGATTCCCATCACCGAATATAATTGAATCTTGGGAATCCTTATTCTTGACGTAGGAGGTGAACATCTTCTTCTCCCCCGTCATATGGTTTGTGCATCCGCTATCAATAATCCAGCTTGAACCCCCAGATGCATAAACCTGCAAGGCAAATTTAGGCTTGGGTCTTAGGTACCCAACTCTTGTTGGGTCCTACAAGGTTAGTGCAAATATCCTTAGGGACCCAAATGCAAGTTTTGTCTCCCTTGCATTTTGCCCCTAACTTCCTAGCAATTATTTTCCTATCCTTTCTACAAATAGCAAAGGAAGCATTTAAAGCACAATAAATTGTAGAAGGTTCATTCACTACTTTCCTAGGAGCATGAATAATAGCATTTCTCCTAGACATATTTCTACCATGCATATAGGAAGAGCTAGAAGCAAGCATTGCATGAGAGTCAAAATCATTATAAGCATTATAATTCCTATAAGCATTTCTAGTTTGTCTCTTATCATGATACATAAAGGCATGGTTCCTTTTAGTACTACTTGCCATAGGGGCCTTCCCTTTCTCCTTGGCGGAGATGGGAGCCTTATGGCTTGTTAAGTTCTTGGCTTCCCTCTTGAAGCCAAGTCCATCCTTAATTGAGGGGTGTCTACCAATCGTGTAGGCATCCCTTGCAAATTTTAGCTTATCAAAATCACTTTTGCTAGTCTTAAGTTGGGCATTAAGACTAGCCAATTCATCTTTTAATTTGGAAATTGAAACTAGGTGTTCACTACAAGCATCAATATCAAAATCTTTACACCTAGTGCAAATCGTAACATGTTCTACACAAGAATTAGATTTATTTGCTATTTCTAAGTTCGCATTTAAATCATTGTTAACACTTTTTAAAGTAGAAATGGTTTCATGACATGTAGACAACTCACAAGAAAGCATTTCATTTCTCTTAATCTCTAAAGCAAGTGATTTTTGTGCTTCTACAACCTTATCATGTTCTTCATATAAAAGGTCCTCTTGTTTTTCTAATAGCCTATTCTTATCATTCAAGGCATCAATGAGTTCATTTATCTTATCTATCTTAGATCTATCTAAGCCCTTGAATAAGCATGAATAGTCTATGTCATCATCATCACTAGACTCATTATCACTAGAGGAAGCATAAGTGGAGTCTCGAGTACTCACCTTCTTTTCTCTTGCCATCAGGCATTTGTGACGCTCGTTGGGGAAGAGAGATGACTTGTTGAAGGCGGTGGCGGCGAGTCCTTCATTGTCGGAGGAGGAGGAGGAGCAATCTGAATCCCACTCCTTTCCGATATGTGCCTCACCCTTGGCCTTCTTGTAATGCTTCTTCTTCTCCCTTTTATTCCCTTGGTCCTGATCACTATCATTGTCGGGACAGTTAGCAATAAAATGACCAAGCTTACCGCATTTGAAGCATGAGCGCTTCCCCTTGGCTTTGGTCTTGCTTGGCTGTCCCTTGCGACCCTTAAGCGCCGTCTTGAATCTTTTGATGATGAGGGCCATCTCTTCATCATTAAGTCCGGCCGCTTCAATTTGTGCCACCTTGCTAGGTAGCGCCTCCTTGCTTCTTGTTGCCTTGAGAGCAATGGGTTGAGGCTCATGGATTGGGCCGTTCAACGCGTCGTCCACGTACCTCGCCTCCTTGATCATCATTCGCCCGCTTACAAATTTTCCAAGAATTTCTTCGGGCGACATCTTGATGTACCTAGGATTTTCACGGATATTGTTCACCAAGTGAGGATCAAGAAAGGTAAATGACCTTAGCATTAGGCGGACGATGTCGTGATCCGTCCATCGCGTGCTTCCGTAGCTCCTTATTTTGTTGATAAGGATCTTGAGCCGGTTGTATGTTTGTGTCGGCTCCTCGCCCCTTATCATCGCGAATCGTCCGAGCTCGCCCTCCACCAACTCCATCTTGGTGAGTAAGGTGACATCATTCCCCTCATGAGAAATCTTGAGGGTGTCCCAAATCTGCTTGGCATTGTCCAAGCCGCTCACCTTGTGATACTCGTCCCTGCACAAAGAGGCTAGCAATACAGTAGTAGCTTGTGCATTTTTATGGATCTGTTCATTAATAAATGAAGGGCTATCCGAGCTATCAAATTTCATTCCACTTTCCACAATCTCCCAAATGCTTGGATGGAGAGAAAATAGGTGAGTACGCATTTTGTGACTCCAAAATCCGTAGTCCTCTCCATCAAAGTGAGGAGGCTTGCCAAGTGGAATGGGGAGCAAATGAGCATTTGAGCTATGCGGAATGCGCGAATAATCAAAAGAAAAGTTTGAGTTAACCGTCTTTTGTTTGTCATAGTCGTTGTCGTCGTTGTCCTTTTGGGAAGAGGAAGATTCGTCGCTGTCGTCGTAGTAGACGATCTCCTTGATGCGCCTTGTCTTCTTCTTCTTCCCTTCCTTCCGTCTATGGCCCGAGCCGGAGTCGGTAGGCTTGTCATCTTTGGGCTCGTTGACGAAGGACTCCTTCTCCTTATCGTTGATCACGATTCCCTTCCCCTTAGGATCCATCTCTTCGGGCGGTTAGTCCCTTTCTTGAAGAGAACGGCTCCGATACCAATTGAGAGCACCTAGAGGGGGGGGGGTGAATAGGTGATCCTGTAAAACTTAAACTTATAGCCACAAAAACTTGTTAAGTGTTAGCACAATAATTGCCAAGTGGCTAGAGAGGAGTCTCAACAAAACACAATACCACAAGAGATCAAACACAGAGATGACACAGTGGTTTATCCCGTGGTTCGGCCAAGACCAACGCTTGCCTACTCCACGTTGTGGCGTCCCAACGGACGAGGGTTGCAATCAACCCTCTCAAGCGGTCCAAAGACCCAATTGAATACCACGGTGTTTTGCTTGCTTTTTCTCAATCCCGTTTGCGAGGAATCTCCACAACTTGGAGCCTCTCGCCCTTACAATTAGATTTCACAAAGAAACACAGAGCAAAGGGGGGGATAAGCAACACACACAAGACTTCAAAAGATCAGAGCAACAACACGCACACAAGTAGCAACAAGAGCTCGCAACACAACTCAAAGAGTTCACAACTCCACAAGAGCTCTATATGCTATCACGATGAAATGAATGCGCGAGATCGATGTCTTGGTGCTTAGGAATGTTGTAGGAATGCTTGGTATACTCCTTCATGCGCCTAGGGGTCCCTTTTATAGCCCCAAGGCAGCTAGGAGCCGTTGAGAACAAATCTGGAAGGCCATCCTTGCCTTCTGTCGTCGGGCGCACCGGACAGTCCGGTGCACACCGGACACTGTCCGGTGCCTGATTTCTTTCCATAAACAGCGCAGTCGACCGTTGCAGATCCGGGAGCCGTTGGCGCACCGGACATGTCCGGTGCACACCGGACAGTCCGGTGCCCCATTCCGACCGTTGGCTCGGCCACGTGTCTCGCGCAGATCGTGCGGCCGACCGTTGGCTCACCGGACAGTCCGGTGCACACCGGACAGTCCGGTGAATTTTAGCCGTACGCCGTCGGCGAATTCCTGAGAGCGGCTTCTTCACGCCGAGTCAGCCTGGCGCACCGGACACTGTCCGGTGCACCACCGGACAGTCCGGTGTGCCAGACCGAGCTGAGTCTTGGCTGTACACATCCAAGTCTTTGCACCTTTCTTCTTTTCTTCTTCTTTCTGTTTCTAACACTTAGACAAGTATATTAGTACACAAAACCAATGTACTAAGGCTTAGAAACATACCTTTACTCGTGATTTGCAACTTGTCCATCCATGGGCATAGATTTACATTTAAGCACTTGTGTTTGCAATCAATCACCAAAATACTTAGAAATGGCCCAAGGGCTCATTTCCCTTTCACCTAGGGAGTTGGACTAGTGGCCTTCCTCTTCTGGCTTCGGGCCTCTCGAAGAGAAAGGGTCTCTTGATTTGGGTCCAGTGGCTACAGAGCGGCAGCCCCTAGTGCTGAAACTTTCTTCGGTGGCATGACGAAGGTCAATGCTTGCCGAAGGTGGTTGAAAAGAGTTCACCGGAGGTGGGCGCCAATGTTGGGGACTTGTTCTCAAAAACTATGAATCAAGAACAAGGCAACACAAAATGTTAAATATTAACGCCCTTCGTCCTTCGAAACATTATTTCACTTAGGATATAATGATCTTCAGACGAAGGTCATGAAGAACATACCTTCGAACATCGAAAGTATGAAAGTAATAGAAGGAAGTGTGTAAAATACAAAAGACAACATAAACAGTCATATGGCATTATTAACTCATTTTCATTATATTATCATGAGAAAATAAAAACAATATTGAATTACATTTAGTACCTTCGGCTTGATAGATAGCAAAGGTACGAGTGTGATGCAAAAGCAAATGCCAAGTCAGCGTGAACAGTACGAGAGCATTGTTCATCTATTTATAGGCATAGGACGTAGCCCATGTAAAATTACACTCATGCCCTTTACATTTGCTAACAACTCTATAGTGATCCATCGAGGTCTAAATGGCCTTTTCCCTTTTAAGTCGGTTCCCTTTTCTGCTGTCATGCCGAAGCTCCATTGCGCGTAGCTTCGGCGCTGCGTCAACCTTCGTATTCTTTGTGCTTTTCACACTGTGGTTCTGATCCGAGTCCGAAGGTACCTGCTCATGTATCATACTCCAGAAACATTGTTAAATCATGTTTTTGAGGACCTTCGGAAGACGAAGGCCCCCAACAGCTATGATGGGGTTGGCAAGGACAATAGGGTTGGCACCGGAGGCAAGAGCAATGGCGGTTGTAGTGGCTACGATGGTGGTGGTGACGGCGACAGTGATGGCGGCAAGGACAGTGGCGGTAAGGGCAGCGATGGCAAGGGTGGCAACGTCGGTGGCAAGGCGCCGCTGGCTTAAATATTAGTATAGTGTAGTGTAGTAGTAGAAGGTACGTGTAGTAGTAGAAGTAGTAGTAGTAGTGAGCAGGGATCTTTTGATGGGGTCGGTTCATAATGAATTGGCTCTTCCTCTATAATGGACCTCCAGATTATGTGAATAAAGTCTGCTAGTTTTATCTATATGGGATATTGAGTTTCCTTTGGTGTCACTCTGCATTTGAAGTTTGATTGCTATTACTGAGATCCTTGTCTTGTTTGATTTTCTGTGTCCTGACTAGTCTCCCCCGACTGATTTTGCATAGAAGTGTGCTTTCTGTCCGACTTAGTTCGTCCGACTGAACCCATCCGACTTAACATGTCTGGCTGAACCCGTCTGACTTAACTCGTTTGGCTTGGCTTGTTTGACTTAGCATTTATTCCCTTCGATCTGAAAATTCCCTTTCCCTCACGCTGGCGCTTGTGGCAGGTATGCAGTGGACACATATATACACTCCTGCTGTCTAACGGTTTCTGGCAGGTAAACCCTAGATCTGTTCTTCCACCGCAACTCTCCCCTCTGAAATTCTCGTGCCTTGGCGATCCGCGCTTGTTTTCGTGCTTTTCGTGAGGTCTCATGGCGTCTAGGAATAATAAGCAGGGGGCACTGTGGCCGTCATCCCCTCTATTGATCCCAATAGCTAGCTCCCTTTCTGGGGTAACCATGCTTCTGTTGTATCTGAGTTCGATTTGCTCCATCTTGTCGAAATTGGTGTTCTTCCCTCAAAGGAGTTGAGTTCCTGCCGTATTTGGCAAGGGATTGCCGTGCCCACGGAGGATACTCATAAATCTGTGGTTTTCGTCGCTTTCTTGTTTCGGGCCTGGGATTGCCCGTTTCCCCTTTTCCCGTGTCTCCTTGATTTCTACCCGCTTAGTATGACTCACTTGAACCCCAATTCCGTTCTCCAAATCTCCATCTTCGTGCATCCCTGCAAAGCCTATCTTAGAATGAACCCATATTTTGGACTATGGAAATATCTTTACCACTGTAAGCTAGGGATGGATGGTGGACAACATCAAGGAGTTGGTGAGGCTAGCCTTGAACTTCGACGGGGTAGGAAAGTTAAATACCTAGATAGCATCAAAGGATGACACTTTAAGTGGTTCACAATGGATAATCACAGCAAGTCCTTGCCAGCTCATTCTTGAAGACAGCTAGATGTTCACGTGCCAAGTTGGATAGAGGCCCCAACCGGCTCTAAAGTTGTAGAGGTGAAGGTCTTGTTGGTTGAGATTGTTGGTTTAAAAGACAAAGGTCTGACCGCTGAAGCTATGGTGGTCGACTTTGTTTTCAAGAATATCCAGCCTCTAAAGACAGAGTTCACCCTACATATGTGTATACCGGGGTCATAGATCCTTCCCAGGTGACAGACAAACGAATTTCAAAGGAAGACATCTTGAGTCGGGTCGAGATGATGCTCAGGGGTGCTATTGTGAATGTCGGTGCTCCTCGATCTTACTCTGCCTGGAACCTTCCTCCATTGGTAAGTTTTGACCACTTGGTTTCTTGTTCGACGTTTGCCGAAATTTTGTATGCTTTGTGCTGATCGTGCTATTCCATTGTTGCAGAGCCCTTTTTCTGAGTTTGTATCCAACCCTCCCATCATTGAAGAGGGTAGCAATTCTAGCCATAGAGTGCAGCGTTCCCCAGACAAGATAGTGGCCATAGTTGCTGCGTACTGAGATCTGCCTGATGAGGATAAGCATATTCATATCTTGATATGATGGCCTGCCAGTGACTCTGAGATTGAGGCCACTCTCAGCATGCTGGCCGGGGAGTCTTCTGAGTCGACGTGACTTGTGTCGGGGTGTGGAGCCCCCAAGCAGTTGAGTGCTAGCGGGAGGAGGGAAGATAACCTCATGAATCTGTGGCATGAGCGGTCCTGTCAGCCAGATGCCCTAGCTAAGGCCCTAGAGGTTAATAAGAAAAGAAAACTTCGACATTCATCGAACATGCAGCCAGTGATTGCCTAGGCTGAGTCGAGCGACGATGATGATGTGGTGGATGCTGGTTTAGTGGATGATGTGGAAGGTGGAGGCGTGGTGAAGACAGCCAGGTATGTTGTGGAGGCAATGGAGGAGGAGGAGAAGGTGCTCCCCTTGGTCTAGCGCGAGCAACATTCTAAGGCTCAGAGTGATACTTCATGTCTTGTTGCCTCAACGAGGATGGTGGACATCTAAGGTTTGTCTATGTCGACTATTGACTGTATACTAGAGGAGGCCATTCTGGAGGTGTTTCAACATGAGTTACGTGAAATGAATGTTATCGATGTTCACATAGTTCACTCGGATGAAGCATCCTCTGCTGGTTTGTTGGTTGGGCCAGAGGTAAGCATTCTAGTCCCCCGGGGAGCTCCTGCATTAGTCGGTCATGTCGCCGTCCAACAGAACCTTCTTGACCTGGCTTTCTTGGATCACAAGATCGACATGTAGAGGGTACTTGCTGGGATGATCAAAGTTAAGCCATTGATTGGCTCGACTGAATGTGATGGAGTGCTCCAACCACTGATATGGCGTTGGGGCACTATGGTTTGCCACCAGGACCAGACGTTCGGTTAGCTTCTACTGCCTCTTGCTCTCCTAAAACCCATGGCCTCCGAAGATGACACTGACCTCCCTGTCAATGCACGGGAAGGTCCTGCCACCACCCCTCCTATTGCGGCGGTTGTTCTTGTATGGCTTGCTCTCTCCATGGTGGGGGGCGACAAAGATTTAAATAGTCGGTCGTTGCCGACTGAGTTCTTGAAGTCCCTGCAATTACGTAGGGTGTGACACATCTTCTTATGGTACAAGCACTGGACGTCGAGGATCTCATCCAACGTCCGGACATTGCCTCATGGCATGCCACGGGGTCAGATCGCTGGGGGGCCTGCAGCATGCACTTCATATTTTGGCCTATTGTCCCATCGCTTATTCGGCTACTGGTTTCCATCCTTCTTCGGTGCCTGGGGTGTAGGCTTTGTGTGGCTAATGAGGTCCTAGGCTCGCTCGTCGGCAGTGATGTTGATGTCAGCTTCTTGAAAAAGTTGTTTCGAGGTAGCTGGAGCTTTCTGGAAGATGGCTCGGATGAACGCTGGGTCATTAGATCCATGGTAGAAGTCATCGATTACGGTGGCCTCCATGACATCTGGGATGCGATTCCTCATAGTTTGGAAACGCTTTAGGAACGAGCGGAGGGACTCATCAATTTGGTGTTTGATGGATTTGAGGTCCTAGGGTTGCACCGGTTTGTTGGAAAGGGATTGGAAATTTGCGACAAACCGGTGGCAGACATTAGCCCAGTCATCAATGCGATGGCAAGAAGGTGTTGAAGACACTGTAGTGTATCATGATCGAGAACGATGGGCAGGTACGCAAAAATGACGTCTTCTGTTGCTCCGGTTGCTGGGCCAACGGTCGTATAGACGGGCAACCAACTGCTCGGATCTTGCTTCCACTCATTCCTGCTCGCGCTCATGGGTGTGGCGACGATCACAGAGTCATGAATTGCGATGCTCGCGGAATGCCCTATCGTGAGGAGTTTCTCCTGCTTCAGATACCTTGTCCTGGGATACGGGCTGAGTGCGGTCCCATTCTTTGGCCTCGTGATGACACTGAGTGTTACGATGCCTATTCCGATGTTGGTGTGCCTCGCATTGCGGGGGATCCTCCTCCAGTACGGTGGGCTCATCATCAGAGATGGGAGTGTCCTCTACTCTGACCTAGATAAAGAGGACATCCGGAAAGAATGAGCTCGGGGTTGTGTCCCGCGTTTTGACCATTTCCCACATAAGCAGAGCGGCTGGGATAGTCGTCGATCTTGTTCCCGTGGCCATGCCGGTGCCGGGGCTGTCCACTCCTTTTCGCCGAGTGATATGAGTCTTCACCCGTGTGGGTGACGTGGACAAAGGAGTCTGCCGCGTCAAGGGAAGTGCCTCAGTCAATCGGGACACAAGTGCTGCTATGGTCCCGGGCCTGCCCAACGTGGGCTCAATCCTATGCGGGACGTAGGTTGGTTGTCGTCTACGAGCCTTGGAGTTTGTCGAAGTAGTTCTTGCTGAGGTTAGGTGGGGCGAGCCTGCCTCTGCGATTGGTCCCATAAGAGAAGATCTCTTCTCGGATGTATCCACGATGCGGTGCAGGACACTTTCTCGATCCGCGATGTAGGAGAGGGATCCAAAGCGGAAAACCTCCTCGGCGTTGAAGATGATCGGGTGTTGAAGATGATGGCCATGAAGTCATCGTGAATCAACGTCGCACCCCCTACCTGATGTGCTAGCTATTAGTTTTTATTACCCGATTGCGCACTACGAGATACCCCACGTGATGCTTTTGGGCAGGACAACATCGTTGAATGCGACTCGATGGTACGTGCGGATGCACGTCGGATCACACATGAGTTTGTACTGGTTTGGGTCGCTAGAATGAGTAACACCCTTATATAGGTGACCGGTGAAGGGTGAATTACTGGTGTACACGAGTTACAGGTGAGATGTGGGTCAGTGAAGGGTGAATTCTCCTATCGATCTAGTGGTGGTGTAGTCGCTATGAGTGGACTAATGAGCGATGAGATGGTGATGGGATGTGACAAGATGATATGTGTTTGTAGGGGAACCTCTCAGCCTTATATAGGTGACCGGAGGGCTATCCCTTTACAAGTTGTGATGACTATCTACCTATATCTAAATCTATCTCTTGACGCAACATGAATTCCTGCTTATCTGGAGTTCGATCACCTTTCATCCGAGTTATCTATGAGTATCTAGCTCATCGGTTATGCGCAACCTTCCTACGCGAGGCATCAACGCTCCTTCTACGCATAACTCGGTTGTCTCGGTCTTCGTCTCCCTTGGTCGAGCTCATTCAGCCTGGTTGCGGCCCGACGACATTCCTTGCTAGGCAAATCATCGGGGGAATCAAGCAGCCCATGGAACATTCCTTGCTAGGCAAATCATCGGGGGAATCAAGCAGCCCATGGAACATTTTTGTGCTCATAAGGACCTAGGGGATATCTATCTCCCATAATAGAGGCAATACTTTGGATGTAATCGCCTAAGTCTAGGAAGGGTGTGACATCCCGGGATCCACAAACACCCCGAAATGCTACAAAACTACACAACTATCATTCATATATAAAATTTCGACATCATCTCCTTTGAAAATTTGCATAACCGTGGAAGCAACAGAGTATAAACATATATCATGATAAGAAAACATACTAGACATTAATAATCTGCTAGCAATGAGAAGATAACCATAACAACATAAACTGAATTAACTAGTGTGCACGACTAGTTAAAAACAAACATCCTTGACAAGAAGTTTCTAATTAAATCATGGTTGTGTCTGGGCAGCATTATTATGAGAGTGAAGGTGGACGTGCTGCTACTTCTCTGATTCCCAACATGAATCAAGTACCTGCATTGAGTAATGCAAGAGTGAGATGAAAACATCTCAGCAAGTAAATTGTTTTGACGAGATATTTAAACCACAAATTGAATTAATCAACATTTTAAAAGAATCACAATTAAGATCAGAAATACTTATAGATATAGAACTCAATAGTGTCAAAATAACCAATGCCATCTCATTTCCTTAAACAACCACAATAGGTTGTATAACACTTCCCTGCGTCAACAATACCTGCAAATATCACTTCAATGTATGCATAGGAATGCAATGTGTAAGTCCACTTCCTTCATACCTCTTAGAGTATAAAACCACACCATCTGCAAATATCACTTCAATGAATGCATATGAATGCAATGCATATGTCCTCTACCTTCATACCTCTAAGGGTATGAAGCCGCATCGTACCCCTTCTCGGGCAACGTACGATGTTAAGTTGTACCGGTACGGTCGGACCATAGGTCACGACCAAACTTCAGATGCAAATGAATCATGTAATGCATATGACATGCTGCATTTATCAATATACTTCACTTCCTTCAGATACAAAACAAACCTCAAATAATACTTCATCTGCCTTCAGATACAATACAAACCTCAAATAATACTTTATCTGCCTTCAGGGGTGTAAATTAATCTCATAGGTCATACTCGAACCATAATCATCATCAATATATGATCGAGCATCAGTATAATACAAGAAAGTAAAGCATCACCATAGAGTTCAATTATGAAAAAAATTCCATAATTCTGAATATTAGAGTGTAGGCGATAAAAAACAACAAGTCAAAACGGTAGCAACCACCGCTACATTCATTTGCCTTCATCGAAGAAGAAAAATGTACTAGGCATGATCTGGAGTGTAGCCACCTGCTAGCGCGCATAAAACTTAGTACAAATATTTCACAAACATTTGCCAACAATCAACAATTCGCTCCTACACTGGAAGCCAAGACCTGGTGGAAAGACTCCCACACTGAACCACATGTCATACAACAGCAGCGCTGTTTGTTAATTTTGTATATTTAAAATTATAACAGTGGTGATATCAAACAAATACTTTAGGAGTATCTACACAAAATACTCTACAACACGGTATTCAATGGATAATTAAATTCAGCCATCTATAAGTTCTAAAACATCTGATAAGATAACTGTCTAAATCTGTTTCAGACAGCAACATAGTTAACTTCAAAATTCAATATCCCCTAAACTACTCAACCAAAAATTATGAAATTCTGCTGTCAGTAAAAACTTTTATCCCTCTAGAAATGTCTCCATAGTTGGAACAGCCAATTCGGCTATTTACTATATGAAACCCACTAGTGAACAGACGCGCTCATTTTTATCAGGCAAACAGGAACAGCCACAGTAAAACAAACAAAACTGGAGTTTCATAATTCATATGAATGCGCTCTTCAACAATCTGGAAAGCTTATGAAATTGTCTACAACTTCTTTTACAATCCTAAAGTTTAATTCTATTGATAAAATTGCCTAAATCTTAAGAGAACAGATTCTGCACAGAATTATGAGACTGAAAAACTGCTATAATCAAACTGCAATAACTTTCTGATCTGATGTCCGATTGAGGTGTTCTTTGTGTCCACGGAAAGATATACAAATTTTCTAGGACTCATAGATAGACGTTTTATTTTTTGAGGCCACTAAGACCACGGAAAACTGACATGAACAGAAACTGTTGAATCTGCTATTCTGCAGAAACTAATTTCGAGATCAAAATCTAATCCCCCATCTAATCCAACCAAAAAAGACTAATTGCAGAGCCTAAAACTCATCCAAAACAAGGGAAAGCATTCATCAAGTGGAGAAAAGTGAGAGAGGAAAGTAAATCCAACCAATTCTTGGAGAGGAACGACGATGATGGGCGACAGTATGCCCTCATCTCCCCTCTCTTCTCTCCGTTTTTCTTCCTCTCTTCTCTTGGGGCAAGGCACAAAAGGGTGATGGCTGCTAGGGGTGGGAGGACGTGGATTCTACGGTTAGGGAGGTATAAATATAAGAAAACTTCCACAATCCTAATATCCAATGGCTCAGATCAACCGGCACTCGAAAAGACTCATCCGGGCTCCAAACAAGGCAAACTAGTGATTGATCGGAATCATCTTGATGAGATCTATACATCTACGACCTCCAATCATCCATAGGACACACCATATTTGGATTATAAATATGGTTTAATTTTTAGGGCGTTACATTCTACCCCTCTTAAAAAGAATTCATCCTCGAATTCGACCACTCCAAGCAAAACATCCAAGGTACCCCAAATAGCACCACCATTCAAAACATGAGTCCATTATTGGTATTAATCAACACAAGGACTTCTACCTCGGACTAATGGTCTAAGCAAGCTACACAACCTAACAACAAGCATGAAACAACCTGCAATGAAGCTCAAAGCAAGTCATAGATGCAATCAACACTATGACTTCACAACATCGAATTTGGATGCAGCTATACATCAACATCAATGTCTTAAAACGACACTCTTTTATGAAGGGGTAATATGCACTAAGCACAACCCTTACCAACTTCAACAATTCATTTTAATTCAATGGTGAAACATCCACACCAGATGAACGTATAAGAAGATCAAACACCTCACCTCGTAGCACCACAAAACAAGTAGTTCTATTGAAACAAAACTCCTAATCTTCCTAAACCCCATTCTTGCCATCATGAAAAGATAATTATGTAATCTAACATTCTTTGCACCCCACAAAAGGGAGAAAGTCTACAGAACTAATGGAGCAATAAAGCCGACAAGAAGCCCATAACATTCTGTGTGGCACATTTCATCGAAGAAATGCCAAAAACTCCACAAAGAGCATTGACAGCACAACAACAACACAATACTTGCTTAACCAATGTCGCTATACTTCATCCAACAACTCAACTAAGAAAAATATCCAAACTAGTAAGGTTAACCTACACATAATATAAGTCTTCATCTACTGTAGTTCAGAAGCTTACATTTCATTCTATCATATGATGTAAAAACCACATCATTTAGGAATATGTGACTAACCATACTCAACCAACTCTAGGCTTGGCAATGACTTCATTCAAACCAATAGATAAGTGGTCCAACAATGGCTCCACAAGCATGCATCAGGGAGATAACCATCAGATCCTCAACGTATTAATACATAATCAATGGATCAAGAAAATCAAATATTTATTCTACAATTAGCATGACTAACATGCAACCACTTTAAACCACATCTAGGCTTTGTGGCTACTAAAACACAAGATAGAAGGGAGACATGTAAGCCACTCTGGCTAGCTATGTAAAGACTTCCCCCAAAATCCATATAAAAGTACCAATATTCATTTCTTTCAGAACTGGTTTCTCGGCATAAACAATCATTCCTTGCAAAGATAGTTGGAGCTATCCACCAACCGCCCAACAACTTAAATCCAAATCGATGGTTACCTTATAACCCATAACACGCAATTCACACTCCTCTTAGAAACATCCTCGATCAAACATATATAACAATATTATTGTAATAAAACTCAACCATGAAAAACATGTTGACAACAACATAGGCATACATGTATATCACAAGCATAATAACAACTTCAATCTCACAAAAGACCAGCAATATCAATCGTATTAATAAAACAATTTCAAAATTTAGAAATGAATTATATCAGGCATTAAGTCATAACAACTTACCACATCACCATAAAGGAATAGGGAGGGTGAAATTATTTCATCTGCACTTCAAAGACATTAACATATATCAAAGATATTTGATCCCATACACTTCCTATATGTGTAAGTGTGTCAAATTTATCTTTAAATTGCCAAGAATCTAAAGCCTATGCTTTGATACCAACTGTAACACCCCGGGATCCACAAACACCCCGAAATGCTACTAAACTACACAACTATCATTCATATATAAAATTTCGACAGCATCTCCTTTGAAAATTTGCATACCCGTGGAAGCAACAGAGTATAAACATATATCATGATAAGAAAACATACTAGACATTAATAATCTGCTAGCAATGGGAAGATAATCGTAACGACATAAACTGAATTAACTAGTGTGCGCGACTAGTTAAAAACAAACATCCTTGACAAGAAGTTTCTAATTAAATCATGGTTGTGCCTGGGCAGCATTATTATGAGAGTGAAGGTGGACGTGCTGCTACTTCTCTCATTCCCAACATAAATCAAGTACCTGCATTGAGTAATGCAAGAGTGAGATGAAAACATCTCAGCAAGTAAATTGTTTTGACGAGATATTTAAACCACAAATTGAATTAATCAACATTTTAAAAGAATCACAATTAAGATCAGAAATACTTGTAGATATAGAACTCAATAGTGCCAAAATAACCAATGCCATCTCATTTCCTCGAATAACCACAATAGGTTGTATAACACTTCCCTGCGTCAACAATACCTGCAAATATCACTTCAATGTATGCATAGGAATGCAATATGTAAGTCCACTTCCTTCATACCTCTTAGAGTATAAAACCACACCATCTGCAAATATCACTTCAATGAATGCATATGAATGCAATGTATATGTCATCTGCCTTCATACCTCTAAGGGTATGAAGCCGTATCGTACCCCTCTTCGGGCAACGTACGATGCTAAGTTGTACCGGTACGGTCGGACCATAGGTCACAACCAAACTTCAGATGCAAATGAATCATGTAATGCATATGGCATGCTGCATTTATCAATATACTTCACTTCCTTCAGATACAAAACAAACCTCAAATAATTCTTCATCTGCCTTCAAATACAATACAAACCTCAAATAATACTTTATCTGCCTTCAGATACAATACAAACGTCAAATAATACTTTATCTGCCTTTAGGGGTGTAAATTAATCTCATGGGTCATACTCGAACCATAATCATCATCAATATATGATTGAGCATCAGTATAATACAAGAAAGTAAAGCATCACCATAGAGTTCAATTATGAAAGAATTCCATAATTCTGAATATTAGAGTGTAGGCGATAAAAAACAACAAGTCAAAACGGTAACCACCACCGCTACATTCACTTGCCTTCATGGAAGAAGAAAAATGTACTGGGCATGATCTGTAGTGTAGCCACCTGCTAGCGCACATAAAACTTAGTACAAATATTTCACAAACATTTGCCAACAATCAACAATTCGCTCCTACACTGGAAGCCAAGACCTGGTGGAAAGACTCCCACCCTGAACCACATGTCATACAGCAGCAGCGCTGTTTGTTAATTTTGTATATTTAAAATTATAACAGTGGTGATATCAAACAAATATTCTAGGAGTATCTACACAAAATACTCTACAACTTCGGTATTCAATGGATAATTAAATTCAGCCATCTATAAGTTCTAAAACATCTGATAAGATAACTGTCTGAATCTGTTTCAGACAGCAGCATAGTTAACTTCAAAATTCAATATCTCCCGAACTACTTAACCAAAACTTATGAAATTCGGCTGGCAGTAAGAACTTCTATCCCTCTACAAATGTCTCCATAGTTGGAACAGCCAATTCGGCTATTTACTATATGAAACCCACCAGTGAACAGACGCGCTCCTTTTTATCAGGAAAACAGGAACAGCCACAGTAAAACAAACATAACTGGAGTTTCATAATTCATATGAATGCAATATTTAACAATCTGGAAAGCTTATGAAATTGTCTACATCTTCTTTTACAATACTAAAGTTTAATTCTGTTGATAAAATTGCCTAAATCTTAAGAGAACAGATTCTGCAAAGAATTATGAGACTGAAAAACTGCTATAATCAAACTGCAATAACTTTCTGATCTGATATCCGATTGAGGTGTTCTTCGCGGCCACGGAACGATCTACAAATTATATACGACTCATAGATAGACTTTTTATTTTTTTGAGGCCACTAAGACCACGGAAAACTTACATGAACAGAAACTGTTGAATCTGCTATTCTGCAGAAACTAATTTCGAGATCAAAATCTAATCCCCCATCTAATCCAACCAAAAAAGGCTAATTGCAGGGCCTAAAACTCGTCCAAAACAATGGAAAGCATTCATCAAGTGGAGAAAAGTGAGAGAGGAATGGAAATCCAACCAATACTTGGAGAGGAACGACGATGATGGGCGACAGTATGCCCTCATCTCCCCTCTCTTCTCTCCCTTTTTCTTCCTCTCTTCTCTTGGGGCAAGGCACAAAAGGGTGATGGCTGCTAGGGGTGGGAGGACGTGGATTCTAGGGTTAGGGAGGTATAAATATAAGAAAACTTTCACAATCCTAATATCCAATGGCTCAGATCAACCGGCACTCGAAAAGACTCATCTGGGCTCCAAACAAGGCAAACTAGTGATTGATCGGAATCATCTTGATGAGATCTATACATCTACGACCTCCAATCATCCATAGGACACACCATATTTGGATTATAAATATGGTTTAATTTTTAGGGCGTTACAAAGGGTGCTCAAAGATTAATAGGCAGACTTGCATCTCTAAATAGATTCATTTCAAGGTCTGTATACGGAACTTGCCATTCTTTGTAGTGTTAAAATCAGCCAAATTATTTCAGTGGGGACTAGCACAGCAACAATCCTTCGAAGACCTGAAGTAGTATCCTATCCAGTTAACAACTCTATCCCCACCTTCGCCGAGTCTCCACTTCTCCTGTACATATTTGCATCTCATTCTACTGTTAGCGCAGCCTTGGTTCAAGAGAAAATAGAAGGGGAAATCAAGAAACAGGTGCCAGTCTACATCGTCTCAGATGTATTGGGTCCATCCAAGGAAAATTATACAAAAATAGAGAAAGTGTTATATGCAGTACTTATGGCTTCCAGAAAGCTTCGGCATTACTTCCAATCATACAAAATAGTTGTACCTTCGTCTCAGCCATTAAAAGACATCATAAGGAATAGAGAGGCAACGAGAAGAATTAGAAACTGGGTCGTGGAGCTCAATGACTTTGTCATTGATTTCGTGCACTGATCATCAATTCAGTCCTAGGCATTGGCAGACTTCATCTCGATTGGACGGCAGGGGCTCAAGATGAAGCACTGTAACACCCTAAACCCATCGATTAAAAGCAACCAGTTTAATTTATTAATTTCCAATAGAAAGAAAAGTAGTTAAGTTTTCAAATAATGAAATGGTGATATAACTAAAACGAACAATTTCTTGAATGGATAAAATTTTATGAAGTGATTGATGCATTCATATCGTATCATAAATTTTGTTTGATTTGATTTGCGAATTCAATTTCTGGATTTAACCTACTGAAAAAACCTATTGGGATTTATTTCTTGTGTGAAGCTTCCCATAAAGGGAACACTAGTAGAAAAAGGCTCAAAGCCAGCAATGCGGTATATTTTTACAGGCCTATAGAGATTCATGATTTCTAGTGGCGGTTTTCTTAAGCAATCGCCACTAGAAATCATTTTTATCCTTAATTTTTTGAGTTTTTCAAACGACCTCGTATGATGAAACAACCAAAATAAAAGTTGTAGATCTCTAAAGCTATAAAACTTTGTAGTTAATAACTTTTTTATTCGAAATCATTTCGGCTCTCAAAAATTGCATCTAAATTTGTCAGATTTAAAATTCAAATTTTGCAAACGACCTCCGATGAAAAAGTGTCAAAATAAAAGTTGTAGAACTTTAAAAGTAATTCAACTTTGTAATTGACAACTTTTTTTATTTCAATTCGTTTACGGTCTCAAACAAGCAATTTACGCTCAGCTGGTTGTAATATATGGACAACAAAACTACAAACTATACACAAAGAATGCCATAGACGGGGTGGTACATGCGGGTACGCGTGAGGTTGACGTCTAGGGGTTCGATTACTAGCAACTGCGTAGCGCACAAATTTTGCGCGAAAAATGCCGCGACATATGGTAGAATTGTCGTGTTAAGCTAAAGTTCAAGCTCATTGGGCTCATCATAATATGCTTAAATTGATCTTTGCCTTTGACATCAACCTTCATGTAACACCACTCATTAGTCAAGCCAATTGGCCACATTATGCGATATCCTAACATCGAAGCCTTGGTATCTTTTTTGTATGCAATGTTATAACATCCGAAGTTCTTATGAAGACTGTCTGGAGACCTCGCTTTTGTCTGGTAATGGAGTTCATGAATTCTAAATAAGCCTTTGGCATTTGCACTTAAACCTTGGCTTCGAAGGGCTCATATGTAAATGTTGATTCTAACAATTGCATTTGGTGTTAATTAACTGATGAAGGTATATTTCAAATCTCTTCAGTACTTCATCAATCATTTCATACATCAGGAAACGAAGCCCAGCCCGATAGAAGCTCATAAATACAACAACTTCATCATCCTTCGGTTTGGTATGATCTCATCACAAGCAAACCTGATCATATTGTCATCCTTTCGACCAATATATCCAAGTATTTTAACACGTTTAGATCTTCGGCCTTTACAGTGGACTTGCCAAACACAATATGACTATGTTTGCTCGGACGAAGAATGCTAGGATCTTTTTCGTCACAATCGGCTTCAGCTTCAGAATCACCTTTTCTGCAACATTTGCTTCTTCCCCAGCCTTTGGCTCAACAATACCCGACTCCCTCATTGCCTCAGAAATAGGAGCCTTCTCAACAGTATCCATAGTCTCACCCTCCATAGTCAATCTAGTAGTTGAATGAGCTCTAGCCATCGGCAAAACACCGAAGCTCTATGGGAAGGCTTGTGTGCAAAGAAAAGAGCTTTGGACGAAATGAAATTTGTGGCATCAGGTTGGTGCATAAGCAATAAATGCTATAAAAGCTACACTCGACATACTAGGCTTATATAGCCCGATAAGTGGTGAATATGAGTGGTCGCGCTGCTCGCACCCTCTGATCGGTGGGCCGGTGCGAACCATTTTTACCATGTTTTTTAATAACAAGCTCAAGGAATTTTTGGACCTTCGGCATGGATGCCTTCATATATTTCACGGACTGAGCTCGTTATAAAATACGAACTAGCACCGTGAAGGGCTATTGTTGGGGGCTTCCTTTTTCGAAGGTCCTGAAAACACTAATTCTATAACTGTTTTTTACATTGTTTTATATGTTGCAGGACTAATGGTGTAGATAGGCTTCAGCCGAACCTGCAGATGTGCATGCTCCCGAAGGATAAAGCTTCGAGCAGTCACCATGTATACATACTTAATGAAGCCGAGTAAAACCATAAGAAGCGCTTAGAGCCTAGCCAATAGGAAAGAACAAGGAAAGGAAAATTTTGCCCTCAACATGTATAATAATTTAAATGTATAGGCGTAAGGGCACAATTATAAATTCGTCGAAGCTGTATTCCGTGCCAATAAATAGAGGAACAGTGCCATGCATTGTTCGGACTTTTGGATGGGGCAAGATTCAGATTCTCTCTACGAAGTTGTAATCTTCTCCTCTCCCACTGTAATTTTATGGAGGTCAAGGTACTTGTACAAACTCTTATTTAAGCAACACAAAAGAGAAACACGTAATAATATAACTTCTCTTACATTTGGACTGTGTTTCTTCATCTTACATTATCATTACTTGAATATTAACGTTTTATCCGCTTGTTTCAAGCCCCATCTTCATCCTTTCACTTTTACCTTCTCCCCGGAGATGGTTAACCGAAAGGATGGAGATGGAACTAGATTTAATTGTGTTATCTTAATTTTTTATACCTTTAGGGGATTGAAATCAAGTACTCAACATATTTAGTAGTTAGCAGATTTCATAGTACTTGCTTGTTGCTTGTGCATTTGTATATATTACTACTAATATTAATTTTAATATACACATATTACTCATACTATTAACTATTTATTATTCAACTATTTATTTGTATCTATTAATATACACATTAATTAATATATATATATGTCGGGTACCGTAATTAGGGGTACCCCCAATACTCCTAAGCGCGTCTGGAAAACATCTTCAGAACAAACCATAAACAACTGATAAAGCGCGGTTCAAGTCAGGGCCTCGTCTACCAAGGGACGCAACCTCATCTGAGCCAGCCTCGGCCTCGGGAGGGAACAGTAGTCCCGGGCGGATTCACTCCTCGCCCGAGGGCCTCCTCAGGCAGTGAGCGCACCCTTGGCTCGCCTGAAGCCCAGCTTGGGCGAACTTTGTCATGCAGCGACCTTGGCTGGATCACCCTACCAACTGACCGTATCGCATGCGCAATTAATGCGGAGATCGCCTAACACCTTATCCAGACACGCGTGCCTCAGTCGGCAAGATCGAAGTGACCGCAGTCACTTCGCCCCTTTACTGACCGATCTCACAGGGAAACAACATTGTTCGCCCCGATCCGGCTACTGTGCTATCGGCGTTTCGACCCCGGGGGGTCCCTGGACCGACAAGTAAATTGTCGCTGCGTGTCACAGCCCAGATGGGTCGGCGCGAGGCGGAACACAAGGGGGAACAACAAGGGGAACTGTGGCTCGTGTTGTCCTGCGCCCAGGGCGGATGCGCTTGCAGTAGGGGGTTACAAGCGTTCGCGAGGGAGAGAGAGCCTGCTCGTCAGCCCGGCCACCTTTTTTGTACGAGGGCCCTGGACCTTCCTTTTATAGACGTAAGGAGAGGGCCCACGTGTACAATGGGGGGTGTAGCAGTGTGGTAACGTGTCCGGCAGAGAGGAGCCAGAGTCCTATGTACATGCCGACGTGGCTGTCAGAGGGGTGTTGGTGCCCTATTCATGTGATGCCGTGGCCGTCGGAGGAGCGCTTAAACCCTGTAGAAGCACAGCTGTCGGGGCTGTCGGGACCTTGCTAACGTCTCCTTGCTTACGTAGGGGGCTGAGAACCGCCATCGTCATGGAGCACGTGGGGTGTCATCATTACTTGTTTTACCGGGGCGAGCCAGATGGGATGCCGGTCTTGTTCCCCGTAGCCTGAGCTAGCTAGGGGTAGGGTAATGATGTACCCCCCTGCGATGTGGTCGGTCCGAGCCCAAGGTCGGGCGAGGCGGAGGCTCCTCCGAGGTCGAGGTTGAGTCCGAGCCCTGGGGTCGGGCGAGGCGGAGTCCGAGCCCTGGGGTCGGGCGAGGCAGAGACCGTCTTTCGGGGTAGAGGTTGAGTCCAAGCCCTGGGGTCGAGTGAGGCGGGGTTCGAGCCCTGGGGTAGGGTGAGGCAGAGACCGTCTTCCGGGGTCGAGGTTGAGTCCGAGCCCTGGGGTCGGGCGAGGCAGAGTCTGAGCCCTAGGGTCGGGCGAGGCGGAGACCGTCTTCCGGGGTCGAGGTTGAGTCCGAGCCCTGGGGTCGGCGAGGCGGAGACCGTCTTCCGAGGTCGTGGTTGAGTCCGAGCCCTGGGGTCGGGCGAGGCGGAGACCGTCTTCTGGGGTCGAGGTTGAGTCCGAGCCATGGGGTCGGGCGAGGCGGAGCTTCCTATGGCTCCTAAGGCCGGACTTGGCGGCTGTCAGCCTCACCCTGGTGGGTGGCATAGCAGTCGGAGCAGCGCAGGCGGCGCTGTTTTCCTGTCAGGTCGGTCAGTGGAGGGGCGAAGTGACGGCGGTCACTTCGGCCCTGTCGACTGAAGAGCACGCGTCAGGATAAGGTGTCAGGCGATCCTTGCATTAAATGCTCCTGCGATCCGGTCGGTTGGCGAGGCGATCTTGGCCAAGGTTGCTTATCCGCGAAGCCTGCCCGAGCTGGGCCTCTGGCGAGTCGAAGGTGCACCCATTGCTTGAGGAGGCCCTCGGGCGAGGCGTGAATCTGCCTGGGTCTACTGTTCTTGCCCGAGGCTGGGCTTGGGCGAGGTCAGATCGTGTCCCTTGAGCGGACAGAGTCTTGTCTTGTATTGCGCCCATCAGGCCTTTGCAGCTTTGTGCTGATGGTGTTTACCAACCGAGTTTAGGAGTCTTGGGGGTACCCCTAATTATGGTCCTCGACAGTAGCCCCCGAGCCTCAAAGGGAGTGTGAGTACTCGCTTGGAGGCTTTGTCGCACTTTTTTGCAAGGGGACTGGCCTTTCTTGGTTGCATTTTGTTCCGGTGGGTGCGCGCAAGCGCACCCGCCGGGTGTAGTCCCCGAGGCCTCGAAGGAGTGGTTTGACTCCTTCGAGGTCTTAATGCCTTTCGTGATGCCTCAGCAGGTCTGATTGTTCCCTCATGCGAACTGGTCGTAGCGCGGGTGCATAGTCAGGTTCCGAGTTCTCGGGCTGGTATGTTGATGCTGTCAACGGTTTGGGCGGAGCCGGGTTTGCGAGAGCAGCCCCTGAGCCTCCGCACAGAGCGAGAGGACGACCAAGGACTAACTCGGCTTTTATCATATGCCCCTTTGTCGCCTTTCCGCAAGGAGGAGGGGGGAAAGCGCCATGTTGCCCTCGGAGGGCGCCGAACATGGTGTCTCCAATGAGTTACTAACGGGTGATCCGAGTGGACGCCCGTGCCCCGTTCGATAAGGGTTAGCTAGTGGCCTAGAGGCGCGCTCCAAAAGTACCTGCAGGTGATTTGTCGGACCTGGTCCCGTTTGATAGGGTCCGAGGGCTCGATGCCTCCCTCTGATGGGATTCCATTACAGAATCGCTCCTGCTGGTCTCGGAAATATCCTAGGGTACCTCGGGAGCGTAGCTCGAGCCTCGGCCATGTATCGGACGTACCCAGAGTCATCCCTCGCTCTGCGTGTTTTGAGGCGGCTGTCGAACCCTTCGGGGGCCAGCCTACGAACCCCTGATCAGTAGTGGGCGCGGAGCCCGAGTGGCCTGAGGCAGCTGTCGAACCCTTCCGAGGGCCAGCCTTCGAACCTCTGACCAGTAGTGGGCGCGGAGCCCGAGTGCTCTGAGGCGGTTGTCGAACCCTTTCGAGGGGTCAGCCTTCGAACCTCTGATCAGTAGGAGGGCTCGGGGCCCTCTTCCTTCGTAGAGAAGGATCCCTTTCGGAGTATCCCCTTTCCCGGTCCCTGTAGCAAGAGAGAGAAAGGGGAATAGGAAAAGGATACAAAATTGAACGATGTGGCACACCTTTTTGATGCGGTCATTATGGTGGAGGTGAAGCGTCGCCCGCTTCGCCTGCCAAAGGTGTCGCCTGCCCTGCCGCGGAGTTAATGCGACGGGACGAGTGGTTCGCGGGGCAGCCGTTGTGCATGCGCGAGCCGTTCGAGGAACAGAACACGGGCGTGTCGTCTTCACACCGTGGGAGAGGGCTCTCCTGCTGCTCCAGGAGGGGACGTGAGCCTGCAGACGATTTGACCGCCGCTTCCGCTCGCCTACTACCGCCATTACTGTCGGCCCACTTCTGGCCATATCGATCGTCGCGCCTTCTCCCGCGGCTGACTGAACCGTGACCAGCGTGCTTGGCTGGCACTATTGGTCCATGCGCAGGGTTGCCTCAAATCGCGGCACCGGTTCCGCAGTCGAGAAGGCGCGGCACTGGCGCAAGTGGCGGTGCAGTTTTTTGCACGTAGTAACCGGCGCGCCGGTTACATGACGTGTGGGCCTGGGACTCCATGCTGGACGCGTTGAAGTCGAAAGGGTGCATCCCCGTGGCGTGGTTGCATGCTGCCTGCATGGCGGTCCGCCCTTTCACCCGCTGGTTTAGGCGAAGACGGAGGAGTGCTTGTAACCGCTGGGCGGTTACACGCTCCACGCGCGGCGGTTTGGCTTCTTCTGTCCTGGGCCAGCTTGCATGTCGTGTGGGACCCAGCCCCCGTGTTGTAGGGGGAGGACCTTTGAGCGCGTTGGTGAAGACTTAACCCGGACGCCTGAGGAGTGGGGTGAGTTTCCTTTAAAAAGGGAATGGCTCCCTGGGTGGCAGCCACGCCTTCGCACTCTCTTCATGCATTGCGCCCTTCCACCTTCCGAGCCCCTAGATGGGGAGCGCCCGCGTTGTCTTTGTCTTGCTGCCATTGGAGGAGCGCAACTTCGTGTAAGTTGGCACCTTTTAGCCATCGCTCGGCTTCAAGGATTTTCATCAGGCAGCCCGGCTGCATCCCCTCACCAATGGTCACCCAAGACGGTGACCACCAGTTCGATGGTGGGGAGAAGCAAGCCGGGCTGCGGCCTCTGCCCCGCCCTCAGCTTCAAGGATCTTCATCATCCTTGCTAGGGAGGAGGGCGAGGCGAGCCGGGGCATGCCTTCGCGTGGGCTGGCGTCCCGCTTCTTCCTCCGGCTTCTGGGGGTGGAAACCATCCTCCAGCTCTACGGAGGAGGCGCCCTCCAGCCATGCCGAGAAAGGCGAACTACTGCTGCCCAGTCCAGGGTGCAGCATTCCGTCTTCCGTCCGGGCGACGGTGGCCAGCCGCACCGGGGGGTCTCACAACATGTCGTACGCCGTGAGGGCGGTACTCATGTTCTGGGATGGTCCCATTCTTGTTTTCGTGGTGAGGACGGGAGTGAGGACCTGCCGGTGCGCTTTGGGGCGGCCGGCGCCCGCTGGCGCGGTGTTGGTGGGCAGGTGGACGCCGCCGCTGGTGCTGAGGTGGTGGCAGCTGGAGAAGTCCTCGTCGCCGACGAGATCGTCGGTGCCATCTGCGCTCCAGGCCTCCAGCTCTTTGTCTTTGATAGCTTGTCCTAGCCCCTCGAGTGGGGACGTGGGCGAGGGCCTTGTCGCAGCAGCGTCTGCTCTGAGGTCATCGCTGCTGCTGTTTGGCCGCCCGGAGCGGAGGTCGTTGTCGCTGCTGCTGGAGTGGGCGGCGGCGAGCCACCTGGAAGTTGTCGTCCCATAGGCCCTCCGATGTGGAGGTTGTTCATACCCGCAGGAGTGGAACCAGAGTTCTGTTTGTAATGGCACCTTGAGTGCTGGTGTATGTTCATTGCGGCTGTCGGGGCCTGAACATCTAGGTATTTTGGGTGTAATACCATGTTTCTTCCTTATTTCGAGCACCAGGTCTCGCCTGTCGGCTAGCTGAACCACTTAACCAAGTGCGAGTTGCCCTGTGTGAGAGGTGACGAGTGAGGTATCTGTATCCTGGAGGCGTAGGAGTCCCTCGGCTCGGTCGGCCTTGCCGCTCAAGGCTTTTCTTGCTCAGTTAAGGAACCCTCGGCTGCTCTGCGATGAGCCGGAGCCGGAGGCAGCGGTGTCAGCATGGACAGAGGCGGAGTTGGCTCGAAAAGGGGGCTTCGTCGGCCCAGGCTGAGGAGGCGTAGCAGCGGTGGCCGGAGCCTGGCCGGGTCGTCCGCTGGCGGGACCAACCCTGGAGTCGGGCTGCGGAGGCCATGAGCCAGGTTGGCGTCCTCGGGGGACGGCTGGCTGAGGCTACGGAGCGGCCGGTACAGCCGTCTACTCGGGCCAGGTTCCTAGAGGAGATCCTGGCGGCGATGGCTCTAGGCGCAGTGTTGACATCTTCCTTTGAGGTGGAGATCCTCCGACCGTGTTGCTGTCCGAGGCCGGGTCAGATTCCGCCGAAGGTGGAGTCGATGCCGAGGGTGCTGCTGCTCCCCTCACTGATGTCTGAACCTGCAGGAACGATTTATCTGTAGTGTGCGTATGTTTTTTGCGGCCACCGAGGCCCAAACATATCATCGTCGTGTTGTAAAGCTGCGTTTCTTTCCCCTTGTTTCGAGTATCAGGACTTGTTTGTCGATAGCAGAATTACTTGTGCGAGCGAGAGTTACTTTTCACGGAAGGTGATGAGTGAGGTATCCGTATCCCGGAGGCGTAGGAGTTCCTCGGCTCGGTCGGCCTTGCCACTTACGTGTACTCTTACTCGTCCGCAGGATTCTGTTATCGATATAGTCGAGAAGGCACGAAAAATCTGTAACACCCCAGGTGTTACTCAGGGTGTCCACTCAGGGCTACACCATTTAAAACTACTATCACATGTGGGTTAGTTTGAGCAAAGTGCATCAAACTTAGAATTCAAGGTCCCAAGCAAGTGCAACCCATCTTGGATATCATACCCTAACTTATCATGCACATCTAAAGGGGAGAATTGCCCAAAACCCTAAAGCAAACCCCTTTGGACAATGGGAACCCTAGATGTAAGTATGACCAAAAGGTCATGAAAACCTTATGATCATGGCTTGGGCCAAATATAAAAGTTGTAGTACACTTAATAACCTACAAATAATAGTAAGAAAGTAACCCCAAAAAGATTTCAGAAAAGCCCCAAAAGGTTCACCAAAGTTTGAGCACAAAAGAAAAATCAGAAATTGCCTAAGTCCAAAACTAACCTTTGGCCAAAGATCACACATGTGCACCCTCATTCAAACTTCAAAACACTTCGACCCAATTGACAAAATGGCGCCAAATTAACCCTAGAATGCCCTGGAAAAAAGTTGACACCTACCCTAAGATGTTTGACACGACTTGGCACCATTTTTGTCTCGGTTTGGACATCTCTGACATCCCACCCCCATATCTCTCTAACCCGACCACATCTACCCTTGGAACTCACATGAACTAGGTAGCTCTAGGTGCAGGGAAGAGATCTCTCACAGGCTCTAGGGCAAGATTCGTACATTTTGGTCGCTCAGCAGAGGGAAGAACACGGGCAGAAGCAAAGAGCCACATGTTCGACGCGCTCTGAGCTCGCCAGAGCATGCCCGCCCGCGCCCCTGCGTGCCCCGCGTCGCGCCAAAGCCAAGCCCGCGCCATGGCCCGCGCCCACGCCTATAAAGCACCCAGGAACCTTGACCGTACCCCTCCGCACGCGCTCGACCTCACCGGAGCCCAAACCCACCGGCGTTTGCCCATGCACGGCGTGTCCGCGGTCGCCCGATCCCCCTGCCACCGTAGACCGGCCAGCAGAACCCTTCCCAGCCCTGTCCAACCCTCGGAGAAGACTGTGCACACCTTGGTGAACCTCCCCGAGCGAGGAATCGAAGTTTGCTTCGCCGGAGAGGCCAGTCCACAGTCGCCGGACTCCACCCGACCGCCGCCGAGCGTAGACCGGGTACTCCTCTGCTCCATTCCTCGATTCCTTGTGCACACGGCCTCTACGTCACCCCGTGAAGCTCACCGTGCCATTGGATCGAACTAGATCGCCGTGGTTTGGCCGGAGCTCCTACCGCCGACGAGAGCACCCGCCTGCGCACGTGGACCAGACGATTCCGGCCACCCCCGCCGTCAAGTCGTACACCGTTGTGACCGCCAGGACCTCCCGGAGCCAACCCTGCCCCTCGCCGGACCTCTCTCGCCGCCGGTAAGCCGCGCCGCCCTTTTCCTTGTCGCGGGTAGTGTTTAAACCTAGGGAGGGACCGCGGGGAAGAAGAAGAGAAAGCTAGGGGGTTTTGCGCAATGTCAGTGACTCAGAGAAATAGTAGCGCGGGGGTATAACTGAAAGAGTTAGTTTGGAAATAACCCAAGGACCTCGGTGCAAAGTGGTTTTCCAGGAAACCTTTTATTAAATCTGATTTAAATTTAAACAGAACTTGAATAATTCATATCTTCTGTTTTATTCATCCAAATTGAGTCAAACCAATTTTTTCAGATCTTAAATAATATAAACTACTTAAGAAAAATATAAAACCCCTATGTGCTACAGAAAACTTTAGGGTTCTGATTTAAATACTGATTTGGCCAAAAGCTAAATAATGGAAAGAAAAATAGTTGCACTACTTAACTGAGGTTAGAAAAATTTGGAGAAAAACATTACCACCTACTGACCTATTTAAAAATGATAAACCCCTCTGTCCATCCCATTACGGTAGAGTTTGCCATTTATTTTGCATTATGCTTAAGCTTAAAGAAAAAAGGAAAGGTAAATTAAATAAAGAATCAGGGAGCCCCCATATTTTTTCTAGTCTAATTATTCAGTATAGTTCACTAGAAAAATCTATCATACTCTGGTTTAGTACAAATTAATTGGGATACTTTTTATTTTAAGAAAACAAGGAAAACTTAGAAAAACCCTACAAAAATAACCCCAAGGAAAAAACACCCCAAACCTTGGAATAATTAATGATTTGTTATGAAGAACATAGGAAAATTTTGAAATCTGCTGTTTGACATTTTTCAAATAATAAGGTAGTGGAAAGTGCCTTTTTGACATTAAACTTTGGAAAATCACAACTAAATAATCATCAATTAACTTTCTGTGATTTTTGGCACAAAAGCTTATTAATACTGTTAGATTCCAACAAAAATAACCCTTAGGACAGAACCCACCCCTAGTTAAGAGTTGTAGTACAAAGTGGCCCATTTACACAACTTTTGCTATTTTTGTCTAAAGCATAGCCTTTTTATTTTGAACCTCAAATTCCTAGAATAGGCTATAGTGACCAATGGCAACCCACTGTAATTTTTACAGAATTTTTGGAAAACGTTAATTCACTGTTGTAGTTCAAACCTACACTAGAATTCATAAATAGAGAAAAAAGGGGAAAATGAATGATGGAAATTAGTGTCATCCTAAAACCCTTTGTAAATTTGCCACTGAAATATATAAGGGAAATGCCAATCCACTATGCTTACCCTTAACAAAACCTAAACTTGGAATGATAAGCGTAAACTACTAAAAGCCACATATGACCAAGAAACCCTAAGTTGCTAACTAACTTAGCTCTTCTTCCCTTAACATAATGTTGTTAAATCTTGCATAATCATGACATACATATTCATTGCATTTCAATAGACTGCAACCTCGCTGACGGAGAGTACGTCCTCGTGCCGGAGCAAGAAGCTACTCAGGAGGTAGCCCCGGATCCAGCACCAGAGCCTGCACCAGAGGGTCTGCCTGCCACTGCTTTAGAAGGCAAGCCCCGGTTTTATGCATAACCTGTTATTTATGCTATTTTACTACACTTAATGATTGTAGGATTGAATGTGCACTTAGGTGTAGGAGTTGTTTGAAACCCTAGTTGCATGATCTCAGGAATCCTATTGAGATGAGTACTAGTGTGCTAGGTCGAGTAGTTGCTTTATTAATCAGGATCTCGGTAGAAGTCGAGTGATTTTCTAGCACTCGCGCAAGGTCAGGATTGGTTGTACACACTTTCATATCATAATGATGCTGGTCTGTGGACAACAATCCATGGAGATTGGTTGTCTACGAGATGGAAAATTGGAATAAGGATTAACGTGCGGATACCTGTGTCAAGCGTTTGAACATACTAAACACATACCGAGAAATATGGTAAATCGGTAAGCCTAGTACCTGAGTGAACCTGCCCGCAGACTTTACCCCTCACGCGACCTGAGACGTGGTCTCCCATTCCGGTTATGGTGGGTACAAGTGCGGTCACTGCACGACGGCAGTCGGGGTCAGTGAGGCATTGTACGCCAAGGCGGTGAGCCCTGATCTGTTGCTAGGGTGTAACACCCCAGGTGTTACCTTGGCTAAAGCCCACTTTGGCACTAGAAGGTGTGATCACAAGGGGTAAAGGCTTAGGGTAACACTTGAGAACTTGGTGATCATGTGCTAATCAAGTTGCCAATGACATAAGAAGCATTACTATGCTCCTTGCACACTTACTACCTTGGACAAGAGGGGAGAAGAACCCTAGACCTCTCCTAAACCCTATCTCCCAAAACCCTAGGTAAGGGGGGAAAGAAAGTGAACAAGTGTGCAAAGCATGTGTAACTTTTACCCAAACCCTAAGCAACTTTATAACCATCAATTAGGAGAGGGAAATAGTGTAAAAAGATCCCTGGAGAAACCCCAATTCAAATCTCCAAGTGGAGAGAGAGCTAGAGCTCTATATTTCCCTCTAAGTCAAATTATAACCCTAACCCAAAGATCAACCGTGTTCACTTTGAAGATGGCGCCAAAACCACTTGGGTTCTATACCAAAAATGTGGTATACCACCTAAGGCACCCCCTGGAAAAAGTGGAAGCCGAGACTTGGACGTTTGACAGGATTTGGCATCAGTTTTGTCGCGGTGTGGGCAGTGAGACAAGCCAGATTTGGCGCCCGTCTATCTCCTGATCTAGGGCGTATCCTCCATTGGAACTCACACATGTGAGATAGCCCTAGGTGCCAGGAAGAGGCCTGCGCCGGATTCATGGCAAGATTCGCACGTTTGCGATCTCTGGAGACGTTTGAACAATGGAAGAAACACACCTCCACGTGTTCGACGCCTTCTGCCCGCGCCAGGGCACGCTCGCGCGCGCCCCCGCATGCCCAGCGCCGCGCCCGAGCCAAGCCAGCGCCATGGCCCGCGCCCGCGCTTATAAAACCCTCCCAGACTTAGATTGTACCCTTCCGCGCACCCTCAAACCTCACCGGAGTCTAGCTCGCCGCCGTTTGCCCGTGCGCAGCGAGTCCGCGGCCGCCCAATCCCTCTGTCACCGTAGACCGGCCAGTAGAGCCATTCCCAACCCCGTCCAGCCCTCGGAGAAGACTGTGCACACCTCCGTGAAGCTCCCCGAGCGAGGAATCGGAGTTTGCTTCGCCGGAGAGGCCAGTCCACGCTCGCCGGAGCTCTCAACCCCGCCGGAGTACGTGGACCGGGTAAACCACTCAACCATCCTTCGATTCCTTGCGCACACAGTCGCTACGTTACCCCGTGAAGCTCACCGTGCCCTCGGATTGAACCAGTTCGCCGTGGTTTGGCCGGTATACTCGCCGCCGACGAGGACACCCGCCTGCACGCGTGGACCGGGCGATTCCGGCCATCCCCGACGTCAAGCCGTACCTCGACGTGACCGCCAGAGTCTCCCCGAGCCAACCCCACCCTTCGCCGGACCTCCCTCGCCGCCGGTAAGCCGCGCCACCCTTTTCTTTCCCGCGGTTACTGTTTGCATAAGGGGAAGGACTGCGGGTGAGAGGGAGAGAAGGTCAAGGGGTTTTGTGAAATGTCAGAGACACAGGGGAATAGTGGCGTGGGGGTAGATTTGCGCAAGTTGATTTAGTTTAAACCCAGGGACCTCGGTGTAAACTGTTTTTCCAGAAAACCTTTATTAAATCTGTTTTTAAATTGGACAGAAACTTTGAAAATGCATAACTTCTGTTTAAATCATCCAAATTTGGTCAAACCAATTTTGTCAGACTCTAAATAATGTAACCTACTTAAGAAAAATATAAAACCCCCTATGTACTATAGAGAACCTTAAAGCTCTGATTTAATTATAGTTTTGACCAAAAGCTTAATAATAGGGCCAAAATTAGTTGCACTATTTGACTGGGGTTAGAAAAATTTTGAGAAGTTTGTATCTACCTACTAAACCAAATAAAAATGCTAAACCTCTCTGTCCACTCCATTTAAGTTAGTTTTACCCCTTATTCTATAATATGCTTAAGGATAAGGAAAATAGAAAATGTAATTTAATTAATGAACCAGAGAGTACCTCTATTTTTGTTAGGATACCTATTCAATATAGTTCACTGGAAAAATATATCATACCCTGTTTTAGTATAAAATAAGTAGGATCCCTTTTGTTTTAATAAAACAAGTGAAACTTAGAAAAACTCTACAAAAATAACCCCAAGGTAAAAACACCCCCACCCTTGGGATAACTAATGTTTTATTAAGGAAAATTTGGGAAAAATATGAAATTTGCTGTTTGACATTTTTCAAATAATAATGTAGTAGAAAGAGCCTTTTTGACATTAAACTTAAGAAAATCATAACTAAATAACCACCCCTTAGTTTTCAGTGATTTTTAGCACAGGGGCCTATTATTACTATGGGATGCCAGCAAAAATAACCTTTAGGACAGAACCTACCCCTAACTAAGAGGTGTAGTGTAAAGTGGCCCATTTGCCTAACTATTGTTATTTTTGTTTAAAGCCTAGCTTTTGTACTTTAAGCCTCAAATTCTTTAAACAAGCTAGAATAGCAAATGACAACCCACTATAATTTTTACAGAATTTTTGGCAATTATTAAAACACTGTCGTCGTTCAAACCTACACTAGAAACCCTAATTGGAAATTAAAGAAAGGAAGATGAATAATGTAAATTAATGTCATCCTAAAACCTTTGTAAATTTGTCCACTGAAATCTATAAAGACAATGCAAATCCACTATGTTATCCTAGAAGAGAACCTAAGCCTAAAAGGTAATAAGTCTATGTATATATATATACCACTAGAAGCCCCGCATGACTAAGAAACCCTAAGTTACTTCTTAACTCAGTTCTCTATAGCACCATATTATTAAATCATGCATACTCATGACATACATGTTCATTGCATTTCGATAGACTGTAATCTTGCTGACGGAGAGTACATCCTCGTGCCGGAGCAAGGAGCTGCTCAGGAGGTAGCCCCAGATCCAGCACCCGAGCCTGCACCAGAGGACCTGCCAGCCACTGCTTTGGAAGGCAAGCCCCGGTTTTATGCATAACCTGTTATTTATGCTATTTTACTTCACTTAATGATTGTAGGATTGATTGTGCACTTAAGTGTAGGAATTGTTGAAACCCTAGTTGCATGATCTCAGGAACCCTATTGAGATGAATACTAGTGTGCTAGGTCGAGTAGCTGCTTTATTAAGTAGGATCTCGGTAGAAGACGAGTGATTTTTCTAGCACTCGCGCGAGGTCAGGACATTGATTGTACCCACTTTCATATCGTACTGATGTTGGGTGTGGGCAACAATCCATGGGGATTGGTTGTTCACGAGATAAAAATTTGAATAAGGATTAAGGTGTGGTACCGTGAGTCAAGCGTTTGAACGTACTAAGCACATGCCGAGAAATATGGTAAATCGGTAAGCCTAGTACCTGAGTGAACCTGCCCGCAGACATATCCCCTCACGCGACCTGAGACGAGGTCTCCCATTCCGGTTATGGTGGGTACAAGTGCGGTCACTGCACGATGGCCAGTCGGGGTCAGTGGGGCATTGTACGCCAAGGCGGTGAGCCCTGATCTTTTGCCAGGGAATCGATGGGGACGGTTGATGTGTGTGGGGACGGAGTGCCCCTACATGTCGTGTGTTTAGGTTTACCTTGCAAGGATAAAATAAAAAACTCGATTCGAATCGTCTGCTTCTCGCAGCTAATGAGACTGCTTGATCCATGCTGCTACATTGAGTAACAAGTGAAAGTATGATGAGTTGAGATAAGATAATGATTGCTAATAATGCTTGCTACTATGTATGAGTAGATAGTCCACTTTTAGCCTTAAGAGAGTCACACTTAATTTTGACTAAGTTAAAACCTTGATTTAGAAACTCAGCTAGTGCTTTTGGCAACCAAACCCCACAGCCAAACAGCTGCATGTCTAGAGGTAGAGGAGTAGACTCCTCACACCGGGTAAGTCTAGCTGAGTATTAGTATACTCAGCCTTGCTTGTGGCATAATTTTTTACAGGTTCTCTGGAGGAAATGGTTGCTGGAGTGACTTGGCCGTCCATCTTGCCACCGGGTTGGACTGTCGAGTGGGACCCTGCCTCGGCTGAGGAGGAGCATGAGGAGTGATGGGACAGGCTTCCCCATCTCTCCATTTATTTACCGTTAGTTCATTTCCGCTGCACTTCGAACAATGATGGTTACTTTTGCAAAACTCCGATGATGATGTGGTGATGTAATAATTCAATACTCTGGCATGTATGGTTTTATGCTTTATTGTATTTGCTCTGTGACTCACCTTCGAGTGAGATTGTGGTACTTGATCCTGTCAGTGGCCGTGTCGGACTAGATCCGAGGGATTGACGGGTTATTCCCATTTAAGTGTGGTCTAGCCTCTAAGGCAGGGCTGAGGCACTTAAGTTGGAATAATTCGGGCAGTTCCGCCACAGCTGGTATCGGAGCTTGTACCACCACAGAGGAATCAATAAAATGTAAATACCATCGATTTTCCAAGTAAAATTTGATAGAAACAATGTTGGATAGATAGTAGGGCGAGCAGGATAGACTTAGGACGTGAAGCCTTAGGGTAATAGAAGGGTAGCTAGGTGGCTAAGTAACTAGGCTCTACAGGCCACTTTTACAGGATGGGAGTTCTTCCCTATTCCTTTTATCTTGTTGTGAGGCCGTTCAGGACGAGCATGCATGCATTCATAATTAAGCAAATGGATAACTGAGTAAAGGACTTAAAAATAAGATAACAACCAATTAGGTCCCCAGTGCCTTTTCATTTAACTAGAGAAGGGCTGAGTTTTATTTTTTTCCTTGTTCTTTTTATAATTCTTTTTCTTTTACTTACGCTTAACCGTACACAGATGACTTCCCACGTATCCTCCGACGACGGAAATGCACTGACCCACACTGACGGACTTGCACGAGAGGGCTTTCCCCGCATTTTGTGGGAGGTACTTCAGGGGGCCGGATATACGACACCCCCTCAGTACGCGATGCAGCAGTTCGAGAAGCACCGAGTGCCTCGCTGTAGAGTGAGGATGACTTTGGAGCCTCATCCCCTGCAGCCAGGCTGGCGCTCTTTGGATTCCGAGTCTTTCGGATACCGAGCAGAGGACACGATCGAGGCGATCGCTCTGCATGGATTGACTACTTTCTGCGGATTCCATCCTTTGGAGCTGGCTACCCACCCCATTGGCTTGTTCCCCGCTGAGAGGGAGGACGACCCAATGTGGAAGGATCGGGTGGAGCATGCCAAGGACATCTGGGCCATCTACCCAGGACAGACTGCGCACTTGACAGTACGGTGCATGAATGCTCTGTACCGTCTGCAGGTGATGCGCGGTGAGGCGATGTCCCATCTGATGGCACTGCTGGAGGCAACAAAGATTACGTTGGATAACAGAGAGGAGCTCGTGGTTGATTTGTCCCAAGAAATGGTGGAGAAGGACTTGCAGGTGGAGCAGCTATCCACGGATATCCAAGAATTGGAGGAGCTAGTGGGCACCAGGGAGAACACCATCGAGGTTCTAGAGGATCAGCTCCTTAACACTCAGCAGCAGCTTGCTGAGGCTAACGAGCACCTGGACATGCACCACCAGGAGATCCAGGACCAGGAGGCCAACGAGGACGTCGACATCGAGGGAGGAGATGAGCCTGCCTCTAGTGTGGACACTGCTGGCTCGGGAAGACCACCTTCCCCCGAGTCGAGTGTTGCTTCGTTCGCTCACTAGGTGTTCAGGAAAGGCTTAGAAGTTGGATAGTCGGACTCCTCGCAGCTAGCTTAGCTTTTGCACCCTTGGGGTACTAGGCTAGATAGAGTTGAGTCATTTTGGAACAATTTGATGTAATCATGCTAAACTCTCTTGGAAGCTTGTTTGATGGATGTTGTCATCAGTTTAAATTTGGAAGGAAGAATTTGTGCCTTTTTAAAATCCTTTTGTTGAAATCGGAGTCTATCATGTTGTTTTTAACTTTTTCCCCGCGATGAAATCTTGAACTTGGAGATGTTGTGTTAAGCATGTATATGGTTTTTCAGATGGCCGGGAGGCAACGTCGTGGCCAGAACGAGCGCGTTCCTCCACCGCCGCCACCACCTCCCACTCTGCAGGAGCTCATGGCTCAGCAGAATGAGATCCTGAGGCTGCTGGTTCAACGTCAGCCACCACCTCAGCACTATGGTGGTGGAGACCATCAGCGTCACCCTGCGGCGGCTACATACCAGGAATTCCTCGGCACCCAGCCTCCATTGTTCACAAGGGCGGAGGACCCACTTGATGCAGATGTATGGCTGCGAGTGGTGGAATCCAAATTCCCACTGCTCCATGGAGTTTGTTCAGAGGTCACCAAAGTCAGGTTCGCCACCCAGCAGCTTCGCGGACCCGCAAGGACTTGGTGGGATCATTTTCTTGCTATGCAGCCAGAGGACCGAGAGGTGGAGTGGAGGGAGTTTAAGGCAGCTTTCAGAGGACACCATATACCAGCCGGGATCATGGACCGGAAGCTCAATGAGTTTTTGGCACTCGCTCAGGGCAACAGGACAGTATTGCAGTATGCCCAGGCCTTTAATGACTTGTGCCAGTATGCTGGGTATCATGCAGATACAGATGAGAAGAAGAGAGACAGGTTCAGGAGGGGGCTCAGCACTAAGCTCCGTGACCGTCTCAACACCGTCAGGGCCAACAGCTACAATGAGTTGGTCAACATGGCTATCTCCCAAGAGGACTGCATTACAGCTAGACAGGCAGAGAAGAAGAGGAAGGCCCCTGTGGCGGGACCCTCAGTTCAGCCACAGCGCTTCAGGATTGTGTCCGACACCCAGGGCAGGGGACCCCAGCAGCAGCAAGGGCGATGGGTGATCCGACCGCAGCAGCAGCAGCAGCAGGCACCCAACCGCACCCAATTTCCAGCTCAGAGGGGCAATCAGCAGCAGCAGCAGTACCGCGAGGCAAATGACAACAGATGTTTCACATGTGGAAACACCGGGCATTATGCCAAGAATTGCCCCAGGAACCAGCAGAGGCAGAGGCAGAATGTCAATCAGAACCAAGGCAAGAGACAGAAGGTGCAAGTGAGGCAGGGCAGGCTGAACTTCACCACCATGGCTGATATTCCAGAGGGAGCACCCGTCATGACTGGTATCTTTACCGTTTTGAATTATCCTGCTATTATTCTATTTGATTCTGGTGCATCGCATAGTTTTATCAGTGCAAAATTTAGTGCCAAGTGCCAGTTGCCCTTTCACCATACCGATGGGGGCATTACAATCTCAACACCAGGAGACAGAGTCGCCACTTATCAAATTAACAAGAATGTGCCTATAAAGTTTGGTAGTCTGATAATTAAAACCAACCTCCTCATTTTGGGTTTGGAAAGTGTGGATATTATATTGGGAACTGACTGGTTGACCAGAAATCAGGCTGTGATGGATATTGCAGCCAGAGCCATTGAGGTGCACTCACCAACTTGTGGTGAGACCACACTATTTTTGCCTGACCAGGGTTGTACCCGATCTTGTGCTTTTGTTATGTTAGAATCCCCAGTGGAAAAGATCCCAGTGGTCCGTGACTATCCGGATGTTTTTCCGGATGAATTGCCAGGGATGCCACCTGACCGAGATATTGAGTTCGCCATCGAATTGCAACCCGGGACTGCTCCTATCTCCAAAAGACCCTATAGGATGCCTCCCGCGGAATTGGCAGAATTGAAGAAGCAATTACAAGAATTGTTGGACAAGGGGTTTATTCGTCCAAGCACTTCACCATGGGGATGTCCAGCATTATTTGTGAAGAAAAAGGATGAGAGTTTGAGGATATGTGTTGACTACCGCCCTCTCAATGCGGTGACTATCAAGAACAAATACCCACTGCCCCGCATTGATGTTCTGTTCGATCAATTGGTAGGAGCCAAGGTATTCTCCAAGATAGACCTTCGCTCAGGATACCATCAGATCAAGATCTGTGCCAGCGATATTCCCAAGACGGCCTTCTCTACCAGATATGGACTGTATGAGTTTCTGGTGATGTCTTTTGGGATGACCAATGCCCCGGCTTATTTCATGTACTTAATGAACTCAGTATTTATGCCAGAATTAGACAAGTTCGTGGTCGTTTTCATCGATGATATACTGGTTTATTCCAAGAATGAAGTCGAGCACACCAAACACTTGCATACTGTACTTCAGAGACTGCGTGATCATCGGTTATATGCTAAGTTGAGTAAGTGTGAGTTCTGGCTGACGGAGATTAAATTCTTGGGTCACACCATTTCTCAGGATGGGATATCAGTTGATCCTGAGAAGGTACAAGAGGTAATGGATTGGAAACCCCCGACTACAGTGAAGCAAATTCGGAGTTTTCTGGGATTGGCAGGGTATTATCGACGATTTATTCCGGATTTCTCCAGAATTGCCAAACCAATGACTGAACTGTTGAAGAAGGGAGTCAAATTTGAGTGGAGCCAAAAGTGTGAGGATGCCTTTCATACCTTGAGGCAGCATTTGACAACAGCCCCAGTACTGGCTCAACCTGACAACACCAAGCCATTTGAAGTTTATTGTGATGCTTCGGGTACCGGATTGGGATGTGTCTTGATGCAAGAGAACAGAGTGATTGCTTATGCTTCTCGAGCACTCAGGCCCCATGAGCAGAACTACCCTACCCATGATCTAGAATTGGCAGCTGTGGTTCATGCTCTTAAGATATGGAGACACTACTTGATGGGAGCCCACTGTAACATCTACACTGATCACAAGAGTCTCAAATACATCTTCACTCAGGCAGATCTGAACATGAGGCAGAGGAGATGGTTAGAGTTAATCAAGGACTATGATTTGGAAGTACATTACCACCCTGGTAAGGCCAATGTTGTGGCAGATGCTTTGAGCAGAAAGGCCCAGTGCAATTGTATGAGCATGGATGCAAGAGTCACCACCCTGTGTGATGAGTTGTGCAAGCTGAACCTAGAAGTTGTTTCTTCGGGTAACCTAAGCTATATCTCGGTGGAGCCCACATTGCAAGAACAGATAGTCAGGGCACAGGTTGAGGATAAGGGTGTTCAAGTTATCAAGGATATGATCAAGCAAAAGGCAGAAAAATACAAGTGTTTCCGACAGGACAGCAAGGGAATTCTATGGTTTGGAGATCGATTGGTTGTGCCCAAGGACCCTGAGCTTAGAAAGAAGATACTAGATGAAGCTCACCTTTCCAAATTCTCTATGCACCCTGGTAGCAACAAGATGTACCATGATCTCAGATCTTTATATTGGTGGACTAGAATGAAAAGAGAAATTGCCAAGTACATATCCGAGTGTGACACTTGTCAGAGGATAAAGGCTAGTCATTTGAAGGCAGCACGCCCTTTGCAACCCCTTCCCATACCATCCTGGAAATGGGAGGACATTTGCATGGACTTCATAGTGGGATTACCCAATACCTCCAGGCACCATGATTCAATTTGGGTTATCGTGGACAGGTTGACCAAGACTGCTCATTTCTTGCCAGTGCATACCACCCACAGGACAGAGAAGTACGCAGAAATTTATGTTGATCAGATAGTAAGGTTGCATGGTATTCCCAAGACCATTATATCAGACAGAGGAGCACCATTTGTGGCACGATTTTGGGAGCAATTGCAAGAGTCACTTGGGACCCATGTCATCCGAAGCTCAGCATACCACCCCCAAACAGATGGCCAGACAGAAAGGGTGAATCAGATTTTGGAAGATATGTTGCGAGCATGTGCACTACACTATGGAAAGGACTGGGACAAGTGTCTGTCCTTGGCAGAGTTTTCTTACAATAATAGCTATCAGTCCAGTCTGAAGATGGCACCTTTTGAGGCATTATATGGGAGAAGGTGTAGGACCCCACTGAATTGGTCCCAAGCAGGAGAAAGGGAAATTTTTGGGCCAGATTTGGTACTTGAGGCAGAGGCAAAGGTCAGGGTTATTACCAAGAACTTGGAAGCTGCTCAGGCCAGGCAAAGGAGCTATCACGATAAGAGGCGGAAGCCTCTACAGTTTGAGGTGGGAGATCATGTCTACCTTAAGGTATCACCCACCAAGGGTGTCCAGAGATTTGGGATCAAGGGCAAGTTAGCTCCTCGCTACATTGGGCCATACGAGGTCAAGGAAGCTTGTGGACCCGTAGCCTACCAAGTGGAATTGCCACCTCACATGTCGTCAGTTCACAATGTATTCCATGTATCTCAGCTGAGGAAATGCGTTCGCCTACCCACTGAAGTGCTACCGGAACCAGACATTGAGATAGAACCGGACTTATCTTACCAAGAGTACCCTATCAAGGTGCTAGATCAGAAGGAAAGATCAACTCGGGCAAGGTCGGTCAGAATGTATAAGGTTCAGTGGAGTCACCATTCTGCAGAAGAAGCTACATGGGAGACTGAGGATTTTCTGCGCTCTTGCTTCCCCGACTTTCTGCCCAAAGGAGTCGGTACGTAACCCCAGAACCCCACCCCCATCTGCCCTTTGAATTCAATTATAAGAAAAACTTAGATAACAAGGATAGTCTAAGTTGTGGATTTAACTTAAAAAGGGCTTCCTTCTGAAGTTGCAAAGAGGATGACATTCGAAGAGCAGTTAATAAGAGAAACTTAAGTGTAAAGGAAAAACAACACCAGTACACCTTCAAGCACCCTCCAAGGGGGCTCTACCTAAAATCTCGGGACGAGATTCCTTTAAGGGGGGAGGGCTGTAACACCCCAGGTGTTACCTTGGCTAAAGCCCACTTTGGCACTAGAAGCTGTGATCACAAGGGGTAAAGGCTTAGGGCAACACTTGAGAACTTGGTGATCATGTGCTAATCAAGTTGCCAATGACATAAGAAGCATTACTATGCTCCTTGCACACTTACTACCTTGGACAAGAGGGGAGAAGAACCCTAGACCTCTCCTAAACCCTATCTCCCAAAACCCTAGGTAAGGGGGGAAAGAAAGTGAACAAGTGTGCAAAGCATGTGTAACTTTTACCCAAACCCTAAGCAACTTTATAACCATCAATTAGGAGAGGGAAATAGTGTAAAAAGACCCCTGGAGAAACCCCAATTCAAATCTCCAAGTGGAGAGAGAGCTAGAGCTCTCTATTTCCCTCTAAGTCAAATTTTAACCCTAACCCAAAGATCAATCGTGTTCACTTTGAAGATGGCGCCAAAACCACTTGGGTTCTATACCAAAAATGTGGTATACCACCTAAGGCACCCCCTGGAAAAAGTGGAAGCTGAGACTTGGACGTTTGACAGGATTTGGCATCAGTTTTGTCGCGGTGTGGGCAGTGAGACAAGCCAGATTTGGCGCCCGTCTATCTCCTGATCTAGGGCGTATCCTCCATTGGAACTCACACATGTGAGATAGCCCTAGGTGCCAGGAAGAGGCCTGCGCCGGATTCATGGCAAGATTCGCACGTTTGCGATCTCTGGAGACGTTTGAACAATGGAAGAAACACACCTCCACGTGTTCGACGCCTTCTGCCCGCGCCAGGGCACGCTCGCGCGCGCCCCCGCATGCCCAGCGCCGCGCCCGAGCCAAGCCAGCGCCATGGCCCGCGCCCGCGCTTATAAAACCCTCCCAGACTTAGATTGTACCCTTCCGCGCACCCTCAAACCTCACCGGAGTCTAGCTCGCCGCCGTTTGCCCGTGCGCAGCGAGTCCGCGGCCGCCCAATCCCTCTGTCACCGTAGACCGGCCAGTAGAGCCATTCCCAACCCCGTCCAGCCCTCGGAGAAGACTGTGCACACCTCCGTGAAGCTCCCCGAGCGAGGAATCGGAGTTTGCTTCGCCGGAGAGGCCAGTCCACGCTCGCCGGAGCTCTCAACCCCGCCGGAGTACGTGGACCGGGTAAACCACTCAACCATCCTTCGATTCCTTGCGCACACAGTCGCTACGTTACCCCGTGAAGCTCACCGTGCCCTCGGATTGAACCAGTTCGCCGTGGTTTGGCCGGTATACTCGCCGCCGACGAGGACACCCGCCTGCACGCGTGGACCGGGCGATTCCGGCCATCCCCGACGTCAAGCCGTACCTCGACGTGACCGCCAGAGTCTCCCCGAGCCAACCCCACCCTTCGCCGGACCTCCCTCGCCGCCGGTAAGCCGCGCCACCCTTTTCTTTCCCGCGGTTACTGTTTGCATAAGGGGAAGGACTGCGGGTGAGAGGGAGAGAAGGTCAAGGGGTTTTGTGAAATGTCAGAGACACAGGGGAATAGTGGTGTGGGGGTAGATTTGCGCAAGTTGATTTAGTTTAAACCCAGGGACCTCGGTGTAAACTGTTTTTCCAGAAAACCTTTATTAAATCTGTTTTTAAATTGGACAGAAACTTTGAAAATGCATAACTTCTGTTTAAATCATCCAAATTTGGTCAAACCAATTTTGTCAGACTCTAAATAATGTAACCTACTTAAGAAAAATATAAAACCCCCTATGTACTATAGAGAACCTTAAAGCTCTGATTTAATTATAGTTTTGACCAAAAGCTTAATAATAGGGCCAAAATTAGTTGCACTATTTGACTGGGGTTAGAAAAATTTTGAGAAGTTTGTATCTACCTACTAAACCAAATAAAAATGCTAAACCTCTCTGTCCACTCCATTTAAGTTAGTTTTACCCCTTATTCTATAATATGCTTAAGGATAAGGAAAATAGAAAATGTAATTTAATTAATGAACCAGAGAGTACCTCTATTTTTGTTAGGATACCTATTCAATATAGTTCACTGGAAAAATATATCATACCCTGTTTTAGTATAAAATAAGTAGGATCCCTTTTGTTTTAATAAAACAAGTGAAACTTAGAAAAACTCTACAAAAATAACCCCAAGGTAAAAACACCCCCACCCTTGGGATAACTAATGTTTTATTAAGGAGAATTTGGGAAAATATGAAATTTGCTGTTTGACATTTTTCAAATAATAATGTAGTAGAAAGAGCCTTTTTGACATTAAACTTAAGAAAATCATAACTAAATAACCACCCCTTAGTTTTCTGTGATTTTTAGCACAGGGGCCTATTATTACTATGGGATGCCAGCAAAAATAACCTTTAGGACAGAACCTACCCCTAACTAAGAGGTGTAGTGTAAAGTGGCCCATTTGCCTAACTATTGTTATTTTTGTTTAAAGCCTAGCTTTTGTACTTTAAGCCTCAAATTCTTTAAACAAGCTAGAATAGCAAATGACAACCCACTATAATTTTTACAGAATTTTTGGCAATTATTAAAACACTGTCGTCGTTCAAACCTACACTAGAAACCCTAATTGGAAATTAAAGAAAGGAAGATGAATAATGTAAATTAATGTCATCCTAAAACCTTTGTAAATTTGTCCACTGAAATCTATAAAGACAATGCAAATCCACTATGTTATCCTAGAAGAGAACCTAAGCCTAAAAGGTAATAAGTCTATGTATATATATATACCACTAGAAGCCCCGCATGACTAAGAAACCCTAAGTTACTTCTTAACTCAGTTCTCTATAGCACCATATTATTAAATCATGCATACTCATGACATACATGTTCATTGCATTTCGATAGACTGTAATCTTGCTGACGGAGAGTACATCCTCGTGCCGGAGCAAGGAGCTGCTCAGGAGGTAGCCCCAGATCCAGCACCCGAGCCTGCACCAGAGGACCTGCCAGCCACTGCTTTGGAAGGCAAGCCCCGGTTTTATGCATAACCTGTTATTTATGCTATTTTACTTCACTTAATGATTATAGGATTGATTGTGCACTTAAGTGTAGGAATTGTTGAAACCCTAGTTGCATGATCTCAGGAACCCTATTGAGATGAATACTAGTGTGCTAGGTCGAGTAGCTGCTTTATTAAGTAGGATCTCGGTAGAAGACGAGTGATTTTTCTAGCACTCGCGCGAGGTCAGGACATTGATTGTACCCACTTTCATATCGTACTGATGTTGGGTGTGGGCAAAAATCCATGGGGATTGGTTGTTCACGAGATAAAAATTTGAATAAGGATTAAGGTGTGGTACCGTGAGTCAAGCGTTTGAACGTACTAAGCACATGCCGAGAAATATGGTAAATCGGTAAGCCTAGTACCTGAGTGAACCTGCCCGCAGACATATCCCCTCACGCGACCTGAGACGAGGTCTCCCATTCCGGTTATGGTGGGTACAAGTGCGGTCACTGCACGACGGCCAGTCGGGGTCAGTGGGGCATTGTACGCCAAGGCGGTGAGCCCTGATCTGTTGCCAGGGAATCGATGGGGACGGTTGATGTGTGTGGGGACGGAGTGCCCCTACATGTCGTGTGTTTAGGTTTACCTTGCAAGGATAAAATAAAAAACTCAATTCGAATCGTCTGCTTATCGCAGCTAATGAGACTGCTTGATCCATGCTACTACATTGAGTAACAAGTGAAAGTATGATGAGTTGAGATAAGATAATGATTGCTAATAATGCTTGCTACTATGTATGAGTAGATAGTCCACTTTTAGCCTTAAGAGAGTCACACTTAATTTTGACTAAGTTAAAACCTTGATTTAGAAACTCAGCTAGTGCTTTTGGCAACCAAACCCCACAGCCAAACAGCTGCATGTCTAGAGGTAGAGGAGTAGACTCCTCACACCGGGTAAGTCTAGCTGAGTATTAGTATACTCAGCCTTGCTTGTGGCATAATTTTTTACAGGTTCTCTGGAGGGAATGGTTGCTGGAGTGACTTGGCCGTCCATCTTGCCACCGGGTTGGACTATCGAGTGGGACCCTGCCTCGGCTGAGGAGGAGCATGAGGAGTGATGGGACAGGCTTCCCCATCTCTCCATTTATTTACCGTTAGTTCATTTCCGCTGCACTTCGAACAATGATGGTTACTTTTGCAAAACTCCGATGATGATGATGGTGATGTAATAATTCAATACTCTGGCATGTATGGTTTTATGCTTTATTGTATTTGCTCTGTGACTCACCTTCGAGTGAGATTGTGGTACTTGATCCTGTCAGTGGCCGTGTCGGACTAGATCCGAGGGATTGACGGGTTATTCCCATTTAAGTGTGGTCTAGCCTCTAAGGCAGGGCTGAGGCACTTAAGTTGGAATAATTCGGGCAGTTCCGCCACACAGGGAATCGATGGGGACGGTTGATGTGTGTGGGGACGGAGTGCCCCTACACGTCGTGTGTTTAGGTTTACCTTGCAAGGATAAAAACTCGATTCAAATCGTCTGCTTCTTGCAGCTAATGAGACTGCTTGATCCATTCTACTGCATTGAGTAACAAGTGAAAATATGATGAGTTGATACAAGATGTTGATTGCTAAAAATGTTTACTACTATGTATGAGTAGATAGTACATATTTAGCCTTAAGAGAGTCACACTTAAATTTGATAAAGTTAAAACTTGATTTAGAAACTCAGCTAGTGCTTTTGGCAACCAAACCCCACAACCAAACAGCTGCATGTCTAGAGGTAGAGGAGTAGACTCCTCACACCGGGTAAGTCTAGCTGAGTATTAGTATACTCAGCCTTGCTTGTGGCACAATTTTACAGGTTATTTGGAGGACATGGTTGCTGGAGTGACTTGGTCGTCCATCTTGCCACCGGGTTGGACTGTCGAGTGGGACCCTGCCTCGGCTGAGGAGGAGCATGAGGAGTGATGGGACAGGCTTCCCCATCCCTCCATTTATCTATCGTTAGTTTTATTCCGCTGCACTTCAAACAATGATGACTACTTTTGCAAAAACTCCGATGATGATGTAATAATTTAATACTCCTTAATGTATGGTTTTACGTTTTATTGTATTTGCTCTGTGACTCACCATCGAGTGAGATTGTGGTACTTGATCCTGTCAGTGGCCTCGTCGGACTAGATCCGAGGGTTGACGGGTAATTCCCATTTAAGTGTGGTCTAGCCTCTAAGGCGGGACCTAGGCACTTAAGTCGGAATAATTCGGGCAGTCCTGCCACAAAATCATTTCGGCAGAAAAGTTTTTGAGCGTTAAGACTTGTCTGGTCAGCGGAATCACTTATCCGAGCGTGAGTTACTTATCGCAGAAGGTGATGAGTGAGGTATCCGTATCCCGGAGGCGTAGGAGTCCCTTGGCTCGGTCGGCCTTGCTGCTTACGTGTACTCCGTCGTTTTCAGGATCCCACTATCGAAGTAGTCGAAAAGCGCGAAAGACGTTCTGACAGAAAGACTTTTTCCGAGTAAAATTTTGACGCAGAGGTGGTTCCCCCCTTCTAGCCCCCGAGGGAAGGTCGGGCTTTGCCGGGGCAAGGCTGACCCTTCCTTGATGGTTAGACTTTACTTTTGTATGTAAACGAGGTATATGAACGACTTGAAAACATCTTAAGGGTAGAAGTGACGTAGCTGTCGGATGTTCCAAGCGTTGTTGTAGACCTCGCCTTGACTGTTGGCCAACTTGTATGTTCGGGCTTAAAAATCTTGGCGATGATGAACGGCTCTTCCTAGGGAGGTGTGAGCTTGTGGCGCCCTCGAGCGTCTTGTCATAGCCGAAGCACCAAGTTGCCCACCTGGAGGTCTCGGGACCGAACCCCTCGGGCGTGGTAGCGTCGTAGGGACTGCTGATACCGCGCCGAGTGTAGTAAGGTCATGTCCCGAGCCTCTTCCAGCTGGTCCAGTGAGTCTTCTCGGCTGGTCTGGTTGCTTCGGTCGTCGTACGCCCTCATCCTCGGGGAACCGTATTCTAAGTCTGTGGGTAAGATAGCCTCGGCCCCATAGACTAGAAAAAACGGCGTGAAGCCTGTGGCTCGGCTTAGTGTCGTCCTCAGACTCCAGACCACCGAGGGGAGTTCCTTCATCCATCGCCTGCCGAACTTGTTGAGGTCGTTGTAGATCCTCGGCTTGAGTCCCTGCAGAATCATGCCGTTGGCACGCTCTACCTGCCCATTCGTCATGGGGTGAGCTACGGCGGCCCAGTCCACCCGGATGCGGTGGTCCTCGCAGAAGTCCAGGAACTTCCTGCCGGTGAACTGGGTGTCGTTGTTGGTGATGATGGAGTTTGGGACTCCAAAGCGATGGATGATGTTGGTGAAGAACGCCACCGCATGTTCGGACCTGATGCTATTTAGGGGTCGGTCCTCAATCCACTTGGAGAATTTGTCGATAGCGACCAGCAGGTGCGTGAAGCCCCCGGGTGCCTTCTACAAGGGACCGACGAGGTCCAGACCCCACACAGCAAACGGCCAGGTGATGGGTATTGTTTGCAGAGTCTGAGCGGGCAGGTGGGTCTGCCTTGCGCAGAATTGACACCCTTGGCAGGTGCGTACATTCCTAGTGGCGTCGGCCACCGCGGTTGGCCAGTAGAAACCTTGTCGGAAGGCGTTTCCAACAAGGGCTCGAGGCGCTGTGTGGTGACCGCAAGCCCCCGAGTGTATTTCTTGCAATAACTCCTGACCTTCGGTGATGGATATGCATCGCTGGAGGATGCCTGAGGGGCTGCGGTGGTAGAGCTCCTTTCTGTTACCCAGCAAGACGAACGACAAGGCGCGTCGTGCCAATCGCCGAGCCTCGTTTCTGTCGAGGGGTAGCTCTCCTCGGTGGAGATACTGCAGGTACGGGGTCTGCCAGTTTCGATTAGGCGGGACCCCATTCCGCTCTTCCTCGACGCGCAGTGCCTCACCCTCGGCGGCCGAGGGTGCCTTGGGCTGAGCCGATGGTGCCTCGGGCTGGGCCGAGGCCTTCTCGGGCTCGGGCGTGTCGTCGGTCTTGACGGAGGGTTGATGTAGGTCTCGGGAGAAGACGTCCGAGGGGACCATTGTCCGCCCCGAGGCTATTTTAGCCAGCTCGTCCGCAGTCTCATTGTACCGTCGGGCGACGTGGTTGAGCTCGAGCCCGTAGAACTTGTCTTCCAGGCGCCGAACCTCGTCGCAATAGGCTTCCATCTTCGGGTCGCGGTAGTGGGAGTTCTTCATGACTTGGTCGATGACAAGCTGCGAGTCGCCACGAGCGTCGAGGCGCCGAACACCTAACTTGATGGCGATGCGCAACCCGTTAACCAGGGCCTCATACTCGACCATGTTGTTGGACGCCGGGAAATGAAGGCGCAGCACGTAGCGGAGGTGCTTCCCAAGGGGTGAGATGAAGAGCAGGTCCGTGCCCGCTCCTGTTTTCATCAGCGACCCGTCGAAAGACATGGTCCAGAGTTCCGGTTGGATCAGAGCTGCTGGAAGCTGGGTGTCGACCCATTCTGCCACGAAATCCGCCAAGACTTGGGACTTGATGGCCTTCCGAGGGGCGAACGAGATTGTCTCGCCCATGATCTCCACCGCCCACTTTGCAATCCTACCCGAGGCCTCTCGGCACTAGATGATCTCCCCCATGGGGAAGGATGACACCACAGTCACCGGATGAGACTCGAAGTAGTGTCACAACTTTCGCCGCGTCAGAATTACCGCGTACAGTAGCTTCTGAATTTGCGGGTAGCGGATTTTGGTCTCGGACAGTACCTCACTGATGAAGTAGACCGGCCTCTGGACGAGCAATGCATGCCCTTCTTCTCGTCTCTCAACTACGATCGTGGCGCTGACCACCTAAGTGGTTGCGGCTACGTAGATCAAGAGACCTTCTCCGGCAGCGGGGGGCACCAGGATGGGCGCGCTTGTAAGGAGCGCCTTTAAGTTCGCGAGGGCTTCCTCGGCCTCGGGGGTCCAAGTGAAGCGCTCGGTCTTCCTTAAGAGGCGGTACAGGGGCAGGCCTCTTTCGCCGAGGCGCGAGATGAAGCGGCTCAGAGCCGCAAGACATCCCATGACCCTCTGTACTCCTTTCAAGTCCTTGATAGGCCCCATGTTGGTGATGGCTGCAATTTTCTCTGGGTTGGCCTCGATGCCCCGCTCGGAGACGATGAACCCCAGGAGCATGCCTCGGGGGACTCGGAAGACACACTTCTCGGGATTGAGTTTTACGCCTTTCGCTTTGAGACACTTGAATGTCGTTTCAAGGTCAGAGAGGAGGTCGGAGGCTTTCCTCGTCTTGACTACGATGTCATCGACGTAAGGCTCGATCGTTCGGCCAATGTGCTGTCCGAACACGTGGTTCATGCACCTTTGGTATGTCACGCCTGCATTCCTTAAACCGAATGGCATAGTAATATAGCAGTACATGCCAAAGGGTGTGATGAAAGAAGTTGCGAGCTGGTCGGACTCTTTCATCCTGATTTGGTGATACCCTGAGTAGGCATCAAGGAATGACAGGGTTTCGCACCCAGCAGTGGAATCCACGATTTGATCGATGCGAGGCAGAGGGTAGGGAACCTTCGGACATGCTTTGTTTAGACCAGTGTAGTCTACACACATCCGCCATTTCCCACCTTTCTTTATCACAAGCACAGGGTTGGCTAGCCATTCGGGATGGAATACCTCTTTGATGAACCCTGCAGCCATCAGCTTGTGGATCTCCTCGCCTATGGCTCTGCGCTTTTCTTCGTCGAATCGGCGCAGAGGCTGCTTCACGGGTCGGGCTCCAGCTCGGATATCCAGCGAGTGCTCGGCGACATCCCTCGGTATGCCAAGCATGTCCGAGGACTCCACGCAAAAACTTCGGCGTTTGCGCGGAGAAAGTCGACGAGCATTGCTTCCTATTTGGGGTCGAGCTCGGTGCTGATCTGGACTTGCTTGGAGGCGTCGTTGCTGGGGTCGAGAGGGACGAACTTAACCGCCTCTGCTGACTCGAAGTTGCCGGTGTGGCGTTTCGCATCTGGCACCTCCTTGGAGAGGTTCTTCGGGTCGGCGATGAGGGCCTCGGATTCGGCGAGGGCCTCAGCGTACTCCACACACTCCACGTCGCATTCGTACGCATGTCGGTATGTGGATCCTACGGTGATGACCCTGTTGGGGCCCGACATTTTGAGCTTGAGGTAGGTGTAGTTGGGGACGGCCATGAACTTGGCAGCATGGTCTCCCTAGCACTGCGTGGTAGGTTCCTCGGAACCCGACCACCTCGAACGTGAGGGTTTCCTTTCGGAAGTTGGAGGGAGTCCCGAAGCAGACGGGCAGATCGAGTTGTCCAAGGGGCTGGACGCGCTTCCCGGGGATGATCCCGTGAAAGGGCGCCGCACCGGCCCGGATCGTGGACAAATCGATCTGCAAGAGCCCGAGGGTCTCGGCGTACATGATGTTGAGGCTGCTGTCTCCATCCATGAGGACCTTGGTAAGCCTGATGTTGCCGATGACAGGATCGACAATGAGCGGGTACTTCCCCGGGCTCGGCACAAGGTCGGGGTGGTCGCCTTGGTCGAAGGTGATGGGCTTGTCGGACTAGTCTAGGTAGACTGGCGCCGCCACCTTCACCGAGCAGACCTCCCGGCGCTCTTGCTTGCGGTGCCGAGCCAAGGCGTTCGCCACCTGCCCACCGTAGATCATGAAGCAGTCATGGACCTCGGGGAACTCTTCTGCCTTGTGGCCTTCCTTCTTGTCGTTGTCGTGGGCTTTGCCACCTTCCGCCGGTGGCCCGGCCTTGTGGAAGTAGCGCCGAAGCATGACGCACTCCTCAAGGGTGTGCTTGACGGGACCCTGATGATAGGGGCACGACTCCTTGAGCATCTTGTCGAACTGGTTGGCCCCTCCGGGAGGCTTTTGAGGGTTCCTGTGCTCGGCGGCGGCGACAAGGTCTGCGTCGGCGGCGTCGCGTTTTGCTTGCGACTTCTTCTTCGTGCTGCTCTGAACGGACGCCTCGGGGACGTCTTCCTGCTGGTGTCCCTGAGGCTGCTTGTCCTTTCGGAAGATGGCCTCGACCGCCTCCTGGCCAGAGGCGAACTTGGTGGCGATGTCCATCAGCTCGCTCGCCCTGGTGGGAGTCTTGCGACCCAGCTTGCTCACCAGGTCGCGGCAAGTGGTACCAGCGAGGAACGTGCCGATGACATCTGAGTCGGTGATGTTGGGCAGCTCGGTGCGCTGCTTCGAAAATCGCCGGATGTAGTCCCGCAGGGATTCTCCCGGCTGCTGGCGGCAGCTTCGGAGATCCCAGGAGTTCCCATGGCGCACGTATGTGCCCTGGAAGTTTCCGGCGAAGGCTTTGACCAGGTCGTCCCAGTTGGAGATCTGCGCAGGAGGCAGATGCTCCAGCCAGGCTCGGGCGGCGTCGGAGAGGAACAGGAGGAGGTTGCAGATGATGAGGTTGTCATCGTCCGTTCCACCCAGCTGGCAGGCTAGCCGGTAGTCCGCGAGCCACAGTTCTGGCCTTGTCTCCCCCGAGTACTTGGTGATTGTAGTCGGGGTTCGGAACCGGGTTGGGAACGGCGCCCGTCGTATGGCTCGGCTGAAAGCCTGCGGACCGCGTGGTTCGGGCGAAGGGCTCCGATCCTCCTTGCTGTCGTAGTGTCCCCCACGCCTGGGGTGGTAGCCTCGGCGCACCTTCTCGTCGAGGTGGGCTCGACGGTTGCGGCGGTGGTGCTTGTTGCCGAGGCGACCCGGGGCCGCAGGCGCTGTGTCCCGCGTGCGCCCGGTGTGGACCGAGGCTTCCCGCATGAATCGGGAAGTCGCGGCGCAATGCTTCGGGGGGTACCCTGCCTTCAGGAGGTAGAGCTTTCGGCCCGTCGGACCGCAGCATCCTCCAGGAGATTCTTGAGTTCTCCCTAGATACGTCGCCCCTCGGTGGTGGATGGTTCCGGCATCGCTCGGAGTAGTATTGCCGCTGCAGCCAGGTTCTGGCCGACCCCACTGGAAGCCAGGGGCAGCCTTGCCCTGGCATCGTCAGCGATGCGGTGCTGGACATCTTGGGGCAGATGACATGCTTCTCCGGCTGGTGCTCGGCATGCCCACTCCTGCTCGATGTTCTGCCGGAGCTGCACAAGTTTTCCTGCTTCCTCATCGAGCCTGGCCTGCATCTCACGGATTTGCTCGAGCTGTGCGTCCTGACCCCCCGCAGGGACTAGGACCACAGCTAGCTCCCGAAGGATGTCAACGCGAGGCGCAGGCCTAGGGGGGTCGCCGTCCTCCGGCATACCAAGGTGGTTGCCTTCGTCGAGACCCCGTAGATCGACGTGGAAACATTCGCGACTTGGGCCACAGTCCTCGTCGCCGAGGCTGTGGCTACCATCGGAGCAATCGGAGAGGCAGTAGTCACATGCGGTCATGAAGTCCCGCATGGCACTGGGGTTACCGAGCCCGGAGAAATCCCAACCATAGTCGGGCTCATCATCTTCCTCGGAACCCGGGGGCCCGTAGGTCGAGACGGCTGTTAGTCGGTCCCAGGTTGACCACACATGATACCCCGGAAGGTTCGGATATGCCTTTATGAAAGCGTCCACCGAAGCGGGGTCGCTTGGTGGGTCGAAGCTGAATCTAAAAGGCACAGGGTGGAAAACGGACGGTACCTCTTGATCGACGGATGGTGACGGAGTCGCGTCGGGGACGGACTGCACCATTATCTCAGGTACGAGGCTAACGCCCAGCAGGTCCTTCGCGAGCATGCTGGCGTCATCCGTCCGCTTGGGGTTGGCGTGTTGCGGGGAAACGACGCCCGTCTTCGTCTCAGACGCGAGGTCGACACCTGACGTGTCCCCCGCTGGGGCGCCGGCGTCGTCGACTCGCTCGACAGCCGACGAGGTGCCGCCTCCTGCTTGGCCATGGTTGCCCCGCCTCCTCCCTCGTTGGCGGGGAGGGTGATGGGACAGACCCGGATGCTGCTCTTCCGCCACGCGGGGAAGACGTCGTCGATTTCGCCGCCGACCGGCGGGCTAAAGGCCGCCATTGTCGTTGTCGCGCGGCGGAGGAAGGAGTACCATGTCGTAGCTGCCGTCGAGGGACATGAACTCGAGACTCCCGAAACGGAGCAGCATCCCAGGCTAGAGAGGAATCTGGAGACTATCCATCTGGAGCTTGACGGGAAGCTGTTCGTCAACACGCAGCAGGCCCCTACCCGGCGCGCCAACTGTCGGCGTTTCGACCCTGAGGGGTCCCTGGACCGACGAGTAAATTGTCGCTGCGTGTCCCAGCCCAGATGGGTCGGCGCGAGGTGGAACACAAGGGGGAAACAACAAGGGGAACCGCGGCTCGTGTTGTCCTGCGCCCAGGGTGGATGCGCTTGCAGTAGGGGGTTACAAGCGTTCACGAGGGAGAGAGAGAGAGCCTGCTCGTCAGCCCGTCCTCCCACGCGGCCACCTTTTTTGTACGAGGGCCCTGGACCTTCCTTTTATAGACGTAAGGAGAGGGCCCAGGTGTACAATGGGGGGTGTAGCAGTGTGCTAACGTGTCCGGCAGAGAGGAGCCAGAGTCCTATGTACATGCCGACGTGGCTGTCGGAGGGGTGTTGGTGCCCTGTTCATGTGATGTCGTGGCCGTCGGAGGAGCGCTTAAACCCTGTAGAAGCACAACTGTCGGGGCTGTCGGGACCTTGCTGACGTCTCCTTGCTTCCGTAGGGGGCTGAGAACCGCCGTCGTCATGGAGCACGCGGGGTGTCATCATTACTTGTTTTACCGGGGCGAGCCAGATGGGACGTCGGTCTTGTTCCCCGTAGCCTGAGCTAGCTAGGGGTAGGGTAATGATGTACCCCCCTGCGATGTGGTCGGTCCGAGCCCAAGGTCGGGCGAGGCGGAGGCTCCTCCGAGGTCGAGGTTGAGTCCGAGCCCTAGGGTCGGGCGAGGCGGAGACCGTCTTCCGGGGTCGAGGTTGAGTCCGAGCCCTGGGGTCGGGGGAGGCAGAGTCCGAGCCCTGGGGTCGGGCGAGGCGAAGACCATCTTCTGGGGTCGAGGTTGAGTCCGAGCCCTGGGGTCGGGCGAGGCGGAGACCGTCTTCCGGGGTCGAGGTTGAGTCCGAGCCCTGTGGTCGGGCGAGGCGGAGTCCGAGCCCTGGGGTCGGGCGAGGCGGAGATCGTCTTCCGAGGTCGAGGTTGAGTCCGAGCCCTAGGGTCGGGCGAGGCGGAGACCGTCTTCCGAGGTCGAGGTTGAGTCCGAGCCCTAGGGTCGGGCGAGGCGGAGACCGTCTTCCGGGGTCGAGGTTGAGTCTGAGCCCTGGGGTCGGGCGAGGCGGAGCTTCCTATGGCGCCTGAGGCCGAACTTGGCGGCTGTCAGCCTCACCCTGGTGGGTGGCACAGCAGTCGGAGCAGCGCAGGCGGCGCTGTGTGGAGGGGCGAAGTGACGGCGGTCACTTCGGCCCTGTCGACTGAAGAGCTCGCGTCAGGATAAGGTGTCAGGCGATCCTTGCATTGAATGCTCCTGCGATCCGGTCGGCTGGCGAGGCGATCTTGGCCAAGGTTGCTTCTCCGCGAAGCCTTCCCGAGCTTGGCCTCGAGCGAGTCGAAGGTGCGCCCGTTGCTTGAGGAGGCCCTCGGGCGAGGCGTGAATCTGCCTGGGTCTACTGTTCCTGCCCGAGGCTGGGCTCGGACGAGGTGAGATCGTGTCCCTTAAGCGGACAGAGTCTTGTCCTGTATTGCGCCCATCAGGCCTTTGCAGCTTTGTGCTGATGGTGTTTACAAACCGAGTTTAGAAGTCTTGGGGGTACCCCTAATTATGGCCCCCGACATGTGCCAACCACCAAGGCAAGACTAGCAACAGTAAGTCGTGACCTCTCCCGAGTTCAGCCTCGGGCGCAACAGGGAGCTCCGCCTCGCCCGACCTCAGGCCTCGGCCTCAGCCTCGGCCTCAGGAGAAGATCTCCGCCTCGCCCGACCCCAGGCCTCGGCCTCGGGAGGAGTCACAACCTCGCCCGACTTCAGCCTCGGCCTCAGGAGAAGTCTCCGCCTCGCCCGACCTGGGCCTCAGACCGACTACAGTACAGGAGATGCATCATTACCCTACCCCTAGCTAGCTGTCTCAGGCTACGAAGGAACAAGACCGGTGTCCCATCCAAGGTTACTCCGGTAACAAGTAATGATGGTTCCCCGCGTGCGCCCATGACGTCGGTTGCTCTCAACCCCCTACGGAAGCAAGGAAACGTCAGCAGGGCCCACGCCGCACTGTCAGCTATGCTTCTACAGGGCTCAAAGCACTTCTCCGATGGCCACATTAGCGCATGTACAGGGCTCAAGGCGCTTCTCCGCCAGCCACGTTAGCACATAGCTACACCATTGTACAACTGGGCATCTCCTTGTATCTATAAAAGGGGATGTCCAGAGCCTTTCTAAGGCACGTTCACACGTTCAGGTTCACACGTTGACGACGTGGACACACGTTGACATAGAGGGAGGCAGGGCAGACGAGATGGGCAGAGACGGACGCAGCAGGAACCCTCTCTCTCTCTCTCGCTCTAGCCCTCGCTCCCTCGCGACGCTTGTAACCCCTACTACGAGCACCCCGGTGCAAGATAATATAAGCCTCATTCCCTCGCTTGTGTTCCATCTTGCATCAACCCATCTGGGCAGGGGCACGCAGCAACAAATTCACTGGTCGGTTGACGGACCTCGCAGGTCCGAAACGCCGACAATATATATATATATATACACACACAAATTTGTAACATATACACATGTACATATCAATTGGTAAATAATTAAAATAGAAATGCCATAAATATTTTAGTACCGGTTCTAACAAGTACTAAGGTCCTTTAGTACAGGTTCAAGACTAGAACCAGTACTAAAAGTCTATCTTTAGAGAATCTCAAAGAGACTAGCCAAATGACTCGTCAAGTTAAAATTTAGGTATTTAACTGCAAAATAACTTTCCAACAGACTAGCCATCTAACTAGCCAAGTCATCCGGCTCTCTAAATTGCCCTCATCGCTAGCCAAACTTGGGTAGCCACTTCAGCTAGCCAAACTAAGTTGCATGTTAGAGAGTCTGTTGGAATGAGATGCTACATATAGAGTTTAATATTTATAGAGAGATAAATAAATAGTCAAATAGAGAGTAAAAAACATGAAGTCTTTTGGAGATGCTCTTAGGGGGTTTGAATACACTAGAACTAATAGTTACTTAGCTAAAAATATACTAGTAGAATTAGCTAGCTAATAAATAGTTAGTTAGAGCATCTTCAAGAGACTAGATAAATAGCTTGTCAAACTAAATTTTAACTACTTAATAGCATAATAGCTCTCCAACAGAGTAGTCATTTAACTTGCTAATCTATCTGGCTCTCTAAATTAACTCCCTCACTAGCCAAATTTGGCTAGCAACTCTCGCTAGCCAAGCTAAATTGCATTTTGGAGAGTCTGTTGAAATGAGATGTTATATATAGAGTTTAATAATTATGAAGAGACAAATAAAAAGTCAAATAAAGAGTCAAAAATAAAGAGTCTTGAAGGTGCTCTTAACTAGTAGCTAATTTACTAAAAATAGCTAATAGTTAAACTATTAGATAGGGTGTTTAAATGTCTCTAGCTAATTTTAGTCACTAACTATTATCTCCAGTGCATTCAAACACCCCTTAGTACACGTACAATCCTATAACTAGTAACTAGTATTAAAGAGGGATCTTTTAGTATTGATTCTAGACAAGAACTGTTATTAAAGTCACTCTTTAGTACTTGTCATGCAACCATCACTAAAGATCAACGTCTTTAGTTTTAGTTGCCTAGCTAGTATCGGTTGAGAATTTGGTAGTGTCTTTAGTTTTAGTTGTGTAGTATCGGTTGAGAATTTGGTACCGTATCGATTCATAATGGGTACCAATCACCCATTCTCTAGTGGTGGAAAACAATTGGTTTTTTATATAGTCCATTCCAAATCCACAATTCAGTGAATTACAAACTCCGAGACCAGTTTAAAAACTCCAATACCATGGGCAAACAACTTGCACCGCAAGTTATATTCTCAACCAATATATAAAACTTTGTCGAATAACTAATCTGCTATTGTCATGTAGAAATATATATGAATCTCAACGCTAAAATTATAATTTACGCTCAACTTGCACAACTTTATATATAGGCAGGCAAGCAAGGTCACACCCTTCCAAGAATGTGAAGATACCGGCACCATTCATATAGGAACGACCGTACTACTATAGCTCCCCAAGCTGCCTGCAGTTGTGCACAGCAAAAAATCATGTCGCTGTCGTCGAACACCAACTCGCTGCCCTACTCCACGGACAAGGGCGGCTACAGCACGCACGACACGCTTGTGCTCCTCGCCATCGGCTTCTGCGCCACCGCCGTCTCCGTCCTCATCATCGTCCTCTGCGAATGCCTGTGCTGCCGCCGCCGCCGCCGTGGCCCGGGGGGAACCGTCGTGTACGTGGCGGCCCGGCCGTTCTTCCTGCCGAGCACCACCGACGACGGCGACGGTGGGCTGAGCCCCTCCGCGGTGTCCACGCTGCCGTCGTTCGTGTTCCGTAGGGGCCTGCCGGTTGGCGGCGGCTCCGGCCGTGGCGAGGGCAGCGGCAGCGGCAGCGGGCGCGGGTGGGCGCAGTGTGCGGTGTGCCTGAGCCTTGTGCAGGAAGGCGAGGTTGTCAGGCGGCTGCCGGCGTGCACTCACCTGTTCCATGTCTGCTGCATCGACATGTGGCTGCACTCTCACTCCACGTGTCCTCTGTGTAGGGCCACGGTTCTGCCTACGAAGGAAGTGCCTTCGAACGACCCACAGCCTCCGGTGTAGCAGATGTATTCCACATGTATATAGGATGTATATAAGATAAGATTACTTCACACAACCGATAATTATTGAACTCAGTAAGTTCCCGGTAATTGTTGAATATCGTTCATTCATTATCGGTAATTACTGAAGAACATTCACTTAAATATCGGTTGCGTGAAGCTCCACCTATAAACTCAGTCACCGGTTTAGAACTTTAGATACCGGAGCAGAGCGCGCTAAATGGAACAGAGACGATGTATTGTGCACGCATCGCCTTCAACACTTCGACTAGACGGCGCACGTTGGTGGTGGTGCACGCGTTGCTGAGGATGCGCCGATCGAGTGCCGAATCCGTGTCGTCCCTGCCGACTGCCGTGCAAGTGGTTTCAAGGCTGGCAGGCTGGAGCCTTGTACTATGCAGAGTCGACGAATCCTAGTCGGTTTTTTAGACTGTGTTCAGCGGTTTCCCCTAAATTTCTCCCCCTATATCACACTCACGTGCCACGTCAACGTTCTCTTTCCCTCTATTTTTTTATCTCCTGCAGCGGTTTCTCCTAAATACTCCCTCTATACCTCACTACTACCATAAAATATTGTTTTACCTACTTATACTTATACATCACTCTTATCAATATATTTTCTACTGCGAACACACTGTTGTGCACGTTGCTTGAGGACAGGGGGCCGACTCGCTCCCCCAGATCTGGCGAATCCATGTAGCATCCCCTACCACTGTGGCACCTTTAGCGGTCCCTCCATGCAAATTGATTTCCACTTGCGATCTACGTAATAAAATTGTTAGTAAAAATTATTTTTCAGAAATATTAAACGGATTTTTAAAACAACAAAAAAATTATTTAAGAATAGTACTCAACCCACCTCACTCATCCGTCTCTGTCGAAGTTGCAAGTCACGGTATTTTTCGCGCGCTATGCGGTTGTTACGAATCCAACCGCCGACCTCACCTCGCGCGTACCATCCACTATCACTCCACTTATGGCATGTTTTGTGTCCAGTTTATAGTTTTTTTGTTCATATATTACAACCAACTGAGTATAAATTGTTTGTTTGAGACCGTAAACATATTCAAATAAAAAAGTTGTCAACTACAAAGCTGAATAACTTTTGAAGTTCTACAACTTTCATTCTGATACTTTTTTCATCCGAGGTAGTTTGCAAAATTTGAATTTTAAATTTGACATATTTAGATTCAATTTTTGAGAACCAAAATGAGTTCAAACAAAAAAGTTATCAGCTACAAAGTTTCATAACTTTTAGAGATCTACAACTTTATTTTGGTGGTTTCATCATACAATGTCATTTGAAAAACTCGAAAAATTAAGGATAAAAATGAAGTCTAGTGGCAGTTCCTTAAGAAAACCGCAACTAGAAATCAATTTCTACATATAGTTTCTTAAGAAAACAGTCACTAAAAATCATAGATTTTTATAGATGGTTTTTAAGGAACCGTCTATAAAAATACGATTTCACTACCACTAAAAATAATACAAATGGTTGATAACTGAATCCGCCCGTAAAAACTTTGAATTTTTTTACTGGTGGTCGTCGCTTCCGTCGTAGCCATGGCCAGTATTGCGACAGTTACCACCGGCTTGGAATACGTTAGGAGCAGCCGCATGTGTCGCATTGTCCAGTGGCTTGCAGGACGTACCTAGCAATAACGTTAGCAGGAGCAGCAGCATCACACTACCGGAATCCAAGGCTTTGCCGAGTGTTGCAATCTTTGCCGAGTGCCTTTTGTCGGGCACTCGGCAAAGAAGGCTTTGCCGAGTGCCGCACTCGGTAAAGCTAGGCTCTCGGCAACGAGGCTCTTTACCGAGTGCCGGACACTCGGCATAGGTAGACACTCGGCACAGACTGGTTTGCCGAGTGTTAAACACTCGGCAAAGGGGGCTCTCGGCAAAGGGCCGTCAACGGCCGTCCCAAAGCTGACGGCCGGCAGTCTTTGCCGAGAGCCAGCGGCTGGCACTCGGCAAAGATGATTCTTTGCCGAGTGTCACGCATCTAGCACTCGGCAAAGACCTCTTTGCCGAGTGTCATCCTAGACACTCGGCAAAGTATATTTTTATTTTTTGATTTTGTCTCCCAAACTTTTTGTGGTATGTTCCTACACTATGTAGACCTACATGTATCATTTGTGGACAATTATAACAGAGATTCAATCGTTAGTAGATTTAGTTCGTTTATTTGAATTTCTTCGAAAAATTCAAATTTGAACTGCAGGTCACTCGAAACGTGGAAAACCATGCATAAAAAAATGATATTCATGGTACTTAGCATAAGTTACGACCGATTTCAGAAGCGTACCGGAAACTTCGAGCAACATGCTCACTAAACATGGCCGTGAACTTGGCATCCACGTGTTTAAAAATTGTATAAAACACAAACAAAGTCAGAAAATCATGAAACTTGTCCCCGTGTCATGATATCATATGTATAGGCTGTGATAAAAATTTTAGAGTATTTGGAGAAAGTTGTGAGACACTATGTGTAGAAACCTTAGAGGACTACACATGAAATCATAGAGTTTCAATGTTTGTGGTCACGGTTTTATGTTTGTGTTGGATATTTATGTCTGTGATGATATCTGTGATGTATATATGTGATATTTATGTGATATCTTCTGTTTGTGTGGATGGAAAACAAAAAACAAATAAAAAAGGTACATACTGGTCACTTTGCCGAGTGTAACACTCGGCAAAGAGCCTCTTTGCCGAGTGTCTGGGTCATAACACTCGGCAAAGAGCACAGACCTGGGCACCGGCTTAGGTTCTTTGCCGAGTGTTATGTCGCTAGCACTCGGCAAAGAGGCTGACATGGGGACCCTCCCTGGCGGGCTCTTTGCCGAGTGTCCCATATGGCACTCGGCAAAGAAGGCGGCTTTGCCGAGTGCTGCCAGGAGGACACTCGGCAAAGATATCTTCGTTGCCGAGTGTCGCCGCTGACACTCGGCAAAGCCGCCGTCTCCGTCAACCGGCGCCGTAACGGTCGCTTTTCTTTGCCGAGTGCTCCCTGACACTCGGCAAAGATCTTTGCCGAGTGCCCGAGAAAAAGTACTCGGCAAAGAAGTCTTTGCCGATGCACTGTTTGCCGAGCCTTATTTGCCGAGTGTTACACTCGTCAAAGCCTTTGCCGAGTGTTTTTAAGGCTTCGCCGAGTGCTTCCGGCACTCGGCGAAGCTATTGATTCCGGTAGTGTCAGCCCTCCTTTCAATAATTTGTTTGTTGTCGCATTGCATAGGCATTATACTATTAATTAATTATATTTCTTTTTACACTTAAAAAGGGTTGCGACTATAGTTAATCGTCAGGACGAGATAACGTTGGACAAATTAATATAATGACGTCCGAGTTATGTGCACTTGAACTACTAGTTTTGTGCAGACTGCGCATTTGTCTATTTATGATCCCTAGACCTAACGTATGTGCTCAAGTATTTGTGGGACCATGTGGATTTTGATCTAAACGATACGACGGATCTATCTTAGCTCGAAGTAACGAAAGAAAAATGAGTCGCCACTGTCTGATTGGATCTTGAGATTGACATATGATAACAATATGGATATAACCATATATATCCGCAAGTCAACTCAATCATACCGTTTCTTTTATCATCTCGCCGGTTTGGCGAGGAGTATTTCAACGTCCAACCAGGATTACATATCCCCGATGACATCATTGTTTCCCTTTCGTACATCAATTCAAGTAACCGTGTCCTATACACTACAGTGAAAAAAACGATTATTTTGAGTCAGACTCTTGTTGCCGGCCGGTGCGTTGAACAAGAAACTAATCTACATTATTATTATCTCTATATAGTTTATAACCACTAAGCAGTACTTTATTTTTTAAACTCAACACTTATGCTCCCACGTCGCTCAAATCTATCCGCCCATCCGCTTTATATGTACTCATATTGGATAAGAATGTCCAATGCAAGTATGCAACGATGGATTTTAAACGCGTGTACCTCTCTACTATTCCACCAAAATAATAGAGTAAGATAAGTCCGCTAAAGACTTGCAGTAACTTAACCAAGATACAAACAAATTCAAAATTTGAGTGAACAATTTTCTCTTTCCCGATTCCTTTCCTTTCCCAGCAACGGCGCCAGAAAAGTCTTGTTGGAGGTTCTTATATGTCAAGTGAAATTTGCTCCGCAAACACACAGAGACCGATTGTATCCATTAACTAGGAGTATTCCAGGTATCCCATTTTTCATAGGGAAGCGGTATATTATAAATGAAATAACCAAACTCAAACTTGAAATAAAGTGTAAACTTTGATAACTATATCACTAGTGATTAGGCAGGGATAAATGCAATAAATGGGTAGGTGTATGGGGGAAGAAACAGATCACTACAGTAAAACGATACAAGTCCGACGCCTACCTTATGTCCGACGGCTGCCTAGGAGACCGTCGGACATAAGCTTATGTCCGACGGTTTCCTAGGTGACCGTCGGAACTAATGAATTTTAACCGACCCCCGCGCCCCGCGTCGGTTTCATTTCTCTCTGTCTCCCGCTCGCATGCGTAGCCGCCGCCGCCTAGCCCACGCCGCCGCCACCATCGCCGACGAGCCGCCGTCGTCGCCCAGCACCACCCAAGCCTCTCCCGGGGACCTCCAGCCCCGTCCCGACGCCCAGCCCGCGCCCGATCCTCTGTCCACGTCGACCGGCAACTCCACCGCCGCCGAAGCGACACCGGAGCCGCCCCGACGCCGCCCGCGGCCGCTGGAGCCTCTGCCCCCGTCCCCGACGCCACCGGCGCCCGCCCCGACCCCGCCGGCGTCCGCTTCATCAGCTAATCGTCCGCCAAAGTAAGGAATTTTATAATGTTTAGTATAATTTTGTATATGCATATATTGTTTGCTATTAGCAATGTTTAATTTTGTTATGTCCGACGGCTTAATTTAATTATACAATTAAATTAGCTTGTTTTAATTTATTTATTAGTGGTTATATAATTTAAACTTTTAATTTCCGAGGGTAATTATTAAGCCCTCGGAAATAAGGTTGTTTTATTTGATTTAGGATCCCGTGAAATGATTTTTTGTAGTGCTATTGTATTAGTTTGGTTAATTAGTGGCTATTGTATTAGTGTGGTTAATTAGTAATCATAACTAATTAAGTTAACGTCTCGTATCTAGTATGGAGGAGAATCGTCGATGGATGTATGAAGGTTGGAAGAAAAGAGGTGCTCTATCAAGTGAGTGGGTTGCCAAGACTGATACTTTTCTCGACCGTGCTTTTGCTCGGTCAGAGACTGGAACCGATGTTAGGTGCCCTTGTAGCAAGTGTCGGAACATTAATTTCCTTGACAGGAGGACTATGTCGATACATATTTGCAAGAACGGTTATATGCCAGGCTATGAGGTGTGGGTGCACCACGGTGAGGATCCACCTCCTCGTATTGTATCGGAAGTTCAGTCACATGAAGAGGAGGACTACGATAGGATGGAAGAGATGCTTGACGATGTACGCCATGAGCTTCTAACAGTCGATTGGGAGAACCCCGGTCAACCCACCGAGTTTGAGGATCCAGCTACACCTGAGGTTCAGAAGTTCTTCGAGCTCCTTAAAGCTGCCGAAGAGCCGTTGCATGAGCACACAAAAGTGACCGTCCTTGTATTTGTGACTCGACTTATGGCTATTAAGTCTAAGTTTGCATTCTCAAACAACTGTTACAAGGAGCTTTTGAACTTGATCAGTGATGTACTTCCGGAGAATCACAAGATGCCAAAGGACATGTATCAGTCTAAAAAGTTGTTATCTGGGCTCGGTATGGACTACGAAAAAATCGATGTCTGTGAAAATAATTGTATGCTTTTCTGGAAGGAGACCGCGGGTGAGAAGGAGTGTATTGTATGTGGTGAGCGTAGATTCATTGAGGTTGAAAACGACGATGGTTTGACCGTGACTACGAAGATTGCACGTAAGCAGCTTCGTTACATGCCTCTTATACCTCGGTTGAAACGTTTGTTCATCTCCAAGAATACAGCCAGACACATGAGGTGGCACAAAGAAGGGGTACGTGAGAATCCAAATGTCATGGTGCACCCAGCTGATACAGATGCATGGAAGGCACTAGATGCTTTTGATTCCAGCTTTGCTGATGAAGTGCGGAATGTTCGCTTCGGTTTGGCAACAGATGGTTTCTCGCCATTCAATCTAACTGCAACGTCCTACTCATGTTGGCCCGTCTTTGCTGTTCCATACAACCTTCCACCAGCTCTTTGCATGAAATATGAATTTATTTTCTTGTGTCTTGTAATACCTGGTCCGGATCATCCTGGAACAAAGATCGATGTGATGATGAGGCCCCTGATTGAAGAATTGAAAATTTTGTGGGAAGGAGTCGAGGCGTACGATTGTTACAAGAAACAGAAGTTCAACCTGAGAGCCGCGTTTTTATGGTCTATTCATGATTTTATGGCTTATGGTATCTTTGCTGGATGGAGTTGTCATGGGATTTTGACATGTCCGATATGCGTTGAAGACACTTCATGCTTTCGACTAAAGTTTGGTGGAAAGATATGTTACTTCGATTGCCATAGATGTTTTTTGCCAGAGGATCACCCGTTCAGGTTCGATAGGAACGCTTTTAAAAAGGACACGATTGTGACGAGGGGACCACCCAAGCGTCTAAGTGGTCCAGAGATTCTCGCGAGACTTAATGATTTGAAACTAAACGAACATGGAAATCATTTTGAAGGTTATGGAACCGAGCATAATTGGACTCACAAATGTGGTCTATGGGAACTCCCTTATATGAAAGCCTTGATTCTAATGCATAACATTGATGTCATGCACCAGGAACGAAATATGGGTGAAAGCATTATCAGCACTTGCATGAATATCACTGATAAAACAAAAGACAACCCTAAGGCAAGGAAAGACTTGGCCTTAATATGTAGAAGACCAACTATGGAGATAGGAGAGAATCAGAAGAAGCCACGTGCTCCTTTCAGTATTAAACCTAAAAGGAAGAAACAATTGATTAAATGGTTGAAAAACTTAAAGTTCCCAGATGGTTACGCCGCGGGCTTTAGAAGGTCTGTGAATTTGAAGACGGGCAAGTTTTCTGGGTTGAAGAGTCATGACTACCACATAATAATGGAAAGACTCCTTCCTGTTATGTTTCGTGGTTTTGTAAAAAAATGATGTCTGGAAAGCATTAGCGGAGCTAAGCTACTTTTATAGACATCTTTGTGCCAAAGAAATAAAGAAAGAGATGATGGAGAAGCTTGAGCAACAAATACCGATTTTGGTATGCAAACTTGAAAAAATATTTCCACCAGGTTTCTTCAATCCGATGTAACATCTACTTGTTCACCTACCATACGAAGCTAAGGTAGGAGGTCCTGTGCAATATAGATGGATGTATCACATCGAAAGGACACTAAAGAAGCTACGTGCAATGGTTGGTAATAAGAGACGAGTTGAAGGGTGCATCGCTGAAGAATTCAAATACAAAGAGATAGCATCGTTCACGAGCCTGTACTTTGCAGAGGAACACAATGTCAATGCCCATACGTTGCGGTATCATGTCGACGAGCCCCCTATCAGTGATATTGAAATTTTTCAATGGAGGGGCAAAACTGTAGGACCCAACACAACATACTGTTTCACCAACGACGAATGGAAGACTGCTTTACTCTACATGTATAACAACATGGAAGAGATGAGTCAGTTTCTCCTGTAAGTGTAAACTTTATTTTAGTCATTGCCGCTAGAATTTTTGTTGTGAGACTCAAAGGTTTGTTTCCTTGTACTAACAGGGAATTTGATTCTCAAAATTGCATCTCTGGCTGTGAACGTGACCAGATTCGTCGAGAGGGAAAAGATGGGGGACTTAATTTCTTGTGTTGGTTTCGAGATTATGTAGATAAAAATGACAATATACACCCGGACCTTCGACAATTATCCCTAGGAGCAGTAACTGGCAGACGTTATGGTCGGTATGATGTCAATGGTTTTAGATTCCGTTCCACAAGGTTCGAAGATGATCATCCTCTAGCAGCCATGACAAATTCCGGAGTTGTAACTAGAGCTGTCGATGATGAAGGGAAGGTGACTAATTATTATGGAGTCATTAATGATATAATCGAGTACAAGTTTTTTGGAGATAAACAACTCAAAGTGGTGTTCTTTGATTGTGATTGGTTTTCTCCAAACTCAACGCGAGAAAATCAATATGGCATGGTGGAAGTCAAACACAACGATAGATTAAAAGGCCACGACACTATAATACTTGCCCACCAATGCGAGCAGGTGTATTATATGACATATCCATCTAAGAAAAAGGGTTTGGTTGATTGGAGGGTAGTGTACAAAGTTAATCCTCGTGAACGACTATATGCTCCTGGTGATGCTGGTTATGTTGAAAGTCAAATCGAGCACGAAGTGGGGGCTGCTGAGATTTTCCAAGACGAAGAACTTACAAGCACGTTTAATGTACAAACTGAAATGTTGGAAGAATCTTTATTAGGTGATCAAAATGATGTAGAGGTTCCTCCAAAACGAAAACGAGTGACGAGAAAGAAGAAAGCTACTTGGCGTCCATTAAATCGACGAAAGCAACTAGATCCTGATTTTGATTATGATTACGATTGACGAGTATGGAACATGATTTTATTGCATATTTTATTATTTTATTGCATATTTTATGATTTTGTTGCATATTTTATTGTCGATTTATGTACTAACTTGTTGTTGTTAAAATAGGATGTCAAAGAAAATGAAGTCTTTTGCTCGTAGTTTGCTTGGGACGAGGAGTAGCTCGAGGAGCAGCTCGAGGGGTGAGGATTCAGTTTTTCAGGGCACAGGTTCTACCATGAGCAGACGGAGAGCGTTGGCAGAACATTTGCCTCCACAAGATGTAAGTTAGTTGTTAAATTACATTATTTGAGTTACTTAATATTGTATGATGTAAGGTATTTGTTTCATAGGATGCTGAAATTGAGGAACCAGTGGTAGAGGATCATGCAAGAGATGATGTTGAAGATGATGGTGGAGATAATGTGGGAGATGATGCTGGAGATGATGCCGGGGATTCTGGGGCTGGTGGAGATTCCGCAGCTGGGTCTGGAACTTCTCGAGTTAGGAGAACGAGGAAGCTGCATTTTGTTGGACCACTTCCAGAGCTTCCACCCGAATCTCGGGTTTTGATAAAGCCTAGTGGAAAGTGAGTGACATGTCTTTGCTTAAATGTTATTGAAAGTTATGTTTTAATTTCCACATTGTTTATACTATTTGCAGGTCTTGGATCGACGACTCGTTCATAGGCACAGGACACTACAGGCAGGTGAACATGGTCCTTGGTAATCTTGTTCGTCTGCACTGGCCTGGTGTTGTGACTTTGCCTACTGGCGAGTCTGTCCCCGCCACCACTTGGGAGCATTATCGCTATGGTGTCTGTAGAACGTTTGGCAACACACAGGCACTAGTTTGGGATGCATTCTGGGTATGAATTATTTATACTATTTTAGTTATTCCATACATGTTTGCTTTTATGATAACACTAATTTTTTTTTGCAGAAACGGTACAAGTTGCCGGACGATGGATCATATGATATGAACGCTCGTTACGTGTTTGAGTATAACGCGAACGATGTCGTTGCAGATGCAATGTACTATGCACGAATTCAGGCTATAAAGGCATGGTACAGAGCAAATGCTGATGATAGACCGATGCCAAATACCAAGGCCGAGTGGTCATCAATTTACTTGACGGAGGAGCAATACCTAGAGGTAAACAGGTTCTTGCCTCTCATATCGCACGAAGCCATGTATTTGCTTACTTTATTTAAAAAATTTCATGTAGGTGTCGGTGCCGTGGATGGCCACCCGATCAGAGGGTTATCGGGCATTGTGCAGATGGTGGGCTTCCCCTGAGTTTCGTGCCATTTCCGAAAGGAACAGGGGAAATCGTGGGACCGAGTCGTTCCACAACTACGGTGGTGATGGTCATGTGCGCTTGGCTAAGCGAATGGTAAGTCACAGTTTGTTGTAACTTTTGAATTACATAGAAATGTGTCATTGTAACTTTTATGTACAGGAAGTCAAATCCGGCCGTACGCCCATGGATGTGGAGGTGTATATGCAAGGGCATAGGGGTTCTGATCCTCAGAATCCTGATGTGTTATGCACTCAGACGGCCACCGACCGTCTAGTGAGTTTTTGATACTCTATTATGTGTTTGATATTGTTTGCAAGGGCATAGGGGTTATGCACTTATATTTGATATTGTTTGCCTCCAGGCTTCGTATGGACAGGAGATGGTTCAACGCCATGGGCAGGAGTACGATTGGAGGAGCCAGCCAATTGACTCTCAGGCAGCATATGCTAGCGGAGGAGGACAAGCCCACGGACGGTGAGATTATTTGATTTGGATTACAAAATTGTCATCATATGCTTGCGATTCAACTGAGGCATGAGTTACTATACTAAGTGCATGGTTCACTCTTGTAGGTTGGGTATTTTTGATTCTACGATTGATTCCAGAGAGCTGAGACGCCGTGGACGACAGTCCACATCGTCGTCTTCACAGTCGTCCCGTTTACGATCATCCGCCCATGAGATAGAGCTTGCAGTGTTGCGTCAACAGGCAGAGTACCATCAATCAGTCTTGAGGGAACAATTGGAGTACCAGAGGCAACAATCTGAGTACCAGAGGCAACAAGCCGAGTACCAGAAGAAGAGGGACGAGTATTATGCAAACCTCCAGGCCCAAAATCAAGCTCTTCTCTCGGTAAGCTGAAGTAACATTTTGTAGCTTATTTTGCAAAATACTTGATGTGTATCTTATTAGCTCAACAATGACTTGTATATAATTTGTAGCAACTAGCCCAACAAGCGGGCGTCCCGATGCCGACATATGGGATGCCGCCTCCGGACTTTGCACTGCCAATGCCAATGTTGGCGCCTCCACCTCCGCCTCCGCCTCCGTCACAATTCCCTATGGTATGTACACATATGCGTGTGTGACATGTTCATAGATGTCTTATATGTTTAAATGAACAACTGAGTGGTTACTATTTCATGTGCTTGTGTTATAGGGATTTCAGACACCACCCGCTTCAGTTGCCGCACCTGGTGATGGGTCTGGTCAAGACGACACAACACATTCGTGGGTGAACAACCTTTTCAACACGCAGAGTCCAGCCGGAGGAGGTGGCTATGGATATGATTGATGTGTCGTGATGTTAATTTATGAAACACTTTGCAACACTTGTTTGTGAGACACAATGTCAGTTTGCAACAACCGTCGGACCTATATGTTGATGTTAAATTTGTGAATGTTAATATTTATGTGAGAATATTTGTGATTGTGAATACTTATTTGAATGTGTATATTTGTGATTGTGAATGTGAATGTGTATATGTGCATGAAATCTGTTTTTGTTTTGTAAATGTCAGATTTTTTAAAAAACAGAATTTTGTGTAAATTATGTAATTTATTATGTCCAACGGCCTAGTGGTAGCCGTCGGACATAAGGCTTCGTTATGTCTGACGGCCTAGCGCCGGGCCGTTGGACATAAGCCTGTGGGCCCCACAGGCTGACCGGTAAAACGGTTGCTGTATCTTATGTCCGACGGGCAGAGGCGGCCGTCGGACATAGCTTATATCCGACGGCAGCCGTCGGACATTACTTTATTTCCGACGAATTATTTTCCGACGGCTTTAAGCCGTCGGAGATAAGGTAAAGCCGTCGGACATTAGCTATCTCCGACGGTTTTAGCCTTATGTCCGACGGCTTCGGCCGTCGGACGTTGTTCTGTTTACTGTAGTGGATAGAGAACCTACCGTCTCTGTAGTAAGGGAAAGTTGCCTAGGAAGACAACGAGGAGCAAAGAACCAAACTATTATTTTTACTACGCTCCATAGGATTATTTATGGTTAACCAATTGTTTATCAACTCCAAAAAAATTGCGTCGTGAAATTATGTGCGCCAAAGTGTTCTATAGATAAAGGAAGGACGAAATATTTAAGGTAGTCAACTATCACCTATGGACCTACTGAACGATGCGGTCGAGACACACATGCCACACTCACGCTGTCAGCTTGTCACCAAGAGGGGCTACCAACCTTAGCTGTGTGGATAAGATGACACGTTATAAGAGTGGTAAAGTGAAGCTTAATCACTCAAGTTCTGTCTAGATTAGAGGTTAAGAACTAGCCAGCTTAGCGACTAAGACAAGTGGTGGCTTATAACACCAGCAAGCTAGCCGAGACATGATAAACAAAGATTAACACAATCCTAAGCCATGAGTTGAAGTGCTCCTATACAACCGCAACAATAAAGTAATGTAAAGTAAAGTAATACTTAAGTGTAATATCAATGTAAAACAGAGATAGAACTCGCAATAAGACATAAGATAACTGGATTCCACTTGATAGTCGAAGATATAGAAAAGATATATGTAAAGACTTCAAGAGAGATCCGGAACTCCTGAGTCAAAAGCTTGGATTCCCTCTAACTCACAAAAACTAACCTAAAGTATTATAATGTAAAGAGGGAACTCTCTATGGTGTATCTACTCCCAACTTTCTTCTATCCTTTACAAATGAACTCCTAGGGGTTGTTTATAGCCTTTCCATGGCTAGGGGTATTTATAGCTTCATATGGTCGATTGAGTGGGTAAGTTGGTTGAGGAGGCATGAGGTGACAGGCCTGATCACCATCAACTTGGTTGACTGGCCAGGAAGGAGGCTAGATAGCCTCCCTCTAGCGTCCATCTTCAAATCACGATGATTAGTGCTCCTCTCCTAGTCGGTTGAAGGTCGGTTGGCAGTTGGATTTCTTCACTATTGGATCATATTTGTGTTTTATGCTTAATTTATTATATTTCAAGCGCATGGATTGATGACATGTTGTCATTTCGCTTGAATAAGTGTCAACCATGTATAAGTTGTGTTGTTTTGAGGCATGACACATGTGCAAGACAAAAGTAGAGGCGAGGAGGGCAACCAAGTGGCTAGGCAGCCATGACTTAGGGTGGGTGACTTCCCTTGTCCATGGTGTTGGCCAAATATTGTCCCTTGTTACTTATTTTTGCCATATTGTCACCTACATCCAAATATCTCAACACAACTTGTGGAACTCATTAGTCATAACTTTATTGACTTTATCATGAAGTTTTCTCTCATCATTATGGATAGTTGAGGGCCAAGATCATGAAATAATGGCCGTCAACAATGAAACACTATCAATTGGCATATTGTCTATCAAAAAATAATCACACTCCTAAATCAATAGTTTTTCGGCTATGCATTGGTGGATAAGAAAATTGTTTTTATTGTGCCCTCATTCGAGTCACATCCCCATGTTCTAATGAAGATGACTACCACCTGATATCATTTAAGTTGGGCTCCTGTGTGGGCCATGTGCATTAATAGGGCCATGTTGTCCGGGGCTATATAACTGAGAAGGTAAGAAAAGAGCAAAGAAAACAATTTCCAAACATAATCATAGATCAACTTGTTGTCTAAGCTGTTGTATTGCTCATCATTCCCTCCGACGTTCCTGTGATCCTTCTCACATCGTGATCCGTAGCATGTTCGTGGCCATGGGTTGTCATAGTGGTATCAGAGAGCTAGTCGATCTAACCACGTGGCTATGGGGAATTCATCGTGGCACAATTTCATCGACCCAAGATATAAAATCCACCATGGGGGTTGGTTAATGTAGAACAAGGTGATCTAATCACGATGTTTAGTGTCCTATAAGTCCTTTCATGGTCGGCTCGATTTGTGGGTGTCACCATGACTCCTATTGCATGCCTATCGACACAAACTACCTTTGTCCTCGACGCTATGGCAAACTCAAAGCAGACCAACAATGCACATTGGGAAAAAGGTATTCAACACTCTAGATCTTCTGGACGTGCAACTCAAGGAGGTGGACACAATACAACAATAGTTGGTGGAGTAGTCCAAGATGGCATCAAAGTGAAAGGGAAATGTGCCCTTGGGCCATTTCTAAGTGTTTTGGTGATTTAGTGTCCAACACAAGTGCCTAAGTGTAAAAAGGTGGACAAAGTACAAATCAAGAATAAAGGTATGTTTCTCAGACTTAGTACATTGTTTTATGGACTAATGTATTGTGTCTAAGTGCTGGAAACAGGAAAAATCCAATTGGAAATGTCTTGGCTCGAGCAGCCAAGACTCTGCTGAGTCTGGGAGCACCGGACTGTCCGGTGGTGCACCGGACAGTGTCCGGTGCGCCAGGCTGGCTCGAGCGAAGCGGCCGCTCTCGGGAATTCATCGGCGACGTACGGCTAAAATTCACCGGACTGTCCGGTGTGCACCGGACTGTCCGTTGAGCCAACGGTCGGCCGGGCCAACGGTCGGCCGCGCAATCTGCGCAGGACACGTGGCAGAGCCAACGGCTAGAAGATGGCACCGGACTGTCCGGTGTGCACCGGACATGTCCGGTGCGCCAACGGCTCTCAGGCTGCCAACGGTCGGCTTCGCTATTTAAGGAAGGAAATCGGGCACCGGACAGTGTCCGGTGTGCACCGGACTGTCCGGTGCGCCAGTCGACTGAAGGCAAGATCAGCCTTCCAAGATTGCTCCCAACGGCTCCTAGCTGCCTTGGGGCTATAAAAGGGACCCCTAGGCGCATGGAGGAGGACACCAAGCATTCCTACAACATTCCTAAGCACCAAGACATTGATTCCGCGCCTTTGATTCATTGTGATAGCATATAGAGCTCTAGTGGAGTTGTGAACTCTTTGAGTTGTGTTGCGAGCTCTTATTGCGATTTGTGTGCGTGTTGACACTTTGATTCCTGTGTCTTGTGTGTGTTTCTAATCCCTCCCTTGCTCCGTGTTCTTTGTGAATTTCAAGTGTAAGGCCGAGAGGCTCCAAGTTGTGGAGATTCCTCGCAAACGGGATTGAGAAAAAGCAAGCAAAACACCGTGGTATTCAAGTGGGTCTTTGGACCGCTTGAGAGGGGTTGATTGCAACCCTCGTCCGTTGGGACGCCACAACGTGGAGTAGGCAAGCGTTGGTCTTGGCCGAACCACGGGATAACAACCGTGCCATCTCTGTGATTGATTTATTGTGGTTATTGTGTTTTGACTCCTCTCTAGCCACTTGGCAATTATTGTGCTAACGATTAACCAAGTTCTTGTGGCTTAAGTTTTCAAGTTTTACAGGATCACCTATTCACCCCCCCTCTAGGTGCTCTCAATTGGTATCGGAGCCGTTCTCTTCAAGGAGGGACTAATCGCCCGAAGAGATGGATCCTAAGGGAAAGGGGATGGTGGTCAACAACGAGAAGGAGTCTATCTTCAACGAGCCGAAGGATGACAGGCCTACCGACTCGGGCTCGGGCCACTAGCGCAAAGACGGGAAGAAGAAGAAGACAAGGCGCATCAAGGAGATCGTCTACTACGACAGCGACGAATCTTCCTCTTCTCAAAAGGACGACGATGACTACGAGAAAAAGAAAAAGGTTAATTCGAACTTTTCTTTTGATTACTCTCGTATTCCTCAAAGTACTAATGCTCATTTATTATCTATTCCACTTGGTAAACCTCCTCATTTTGATGGAGAGGACTACGGATTTTGGAGTCACAAAATGCGTAGTCACTTGTTCTCTCTCCATCCTAGCATATGGGAGATTGTAGAGAGTGGAATGCACTTTGATAGTACGGATAGTCCCATGTTTATTAATGAACAGATTCATAAAAATGCACAAGCTACTACTGTGTTGCTAGCCTCTTTGTGCAGGGACGAGTACCATAAGGTGAGCGACTTGGACAATGCCAAGCAGATCTGGGACACCCTCAAGATCTCTCATGAGGGGAATGATGTCACCTTGCTCACCAAGATGGAGTTAGTGGAGGGCGAGCTTGGACGGTTCGCAATGATAAGGGGCGAGGAGCCAACTCAAACATACAACCGGCTCAAGACCCTTATCAAAAAAATAAGGAGCTACGGAAGCACACGATGGACGGACCACGACGTCGTCCGACTGATGCTAAGGTCCTTTACCGTTCTTGATCCTCATTTGGTGAATAATATTCGTGAGAATCCCAGGTACACCAAAATGTCGCCCGAAGAAGTTCTAGGAAAATTTGTCAGCGGGCGAATGATGATCAAGGAGGCGAGATACGTGGACGACGCTTTGAATGGTCCGATCAACGAGCCGCAACCCCTTGCTCTCAAGGCCACAAGAAGCAAGGAAACGCTACCTAACAAGGTGGCACAAATTGAGGCGGCCGGACTTAATGATGAAGAGATGGCCCTCATCATCAAAAGATTCAAGACGGCACTAAAGGGTCGCAAGGGACAGCCAAGCAAGACCAAGACCAAGGGAAAGCGCTCATGCTTCAAATGCGGTAAGCTTGGTCATTTCATTGCTAACTGTCCCGACAATGATAGTGACCAGGAACACGGGAGCAAGAGGGAAAAGAAGAAGCATTACAAGAAGGCCAAGGGCGAGGCACATATCGGAAAGGAGTGGGATTCGGATTGCTCCTCCTCCGACTCCGACAATGAAGGACTCGCCGCCACCACCTTCAACAAGTCATCCATCTTCCCCAACGAGCATCACACTTGCCTCATGGCAAGGGAGAAGAAAGTAAGCACTCATGATACTAGCACTTATGCTTCTTCAAGTGAGGATGAGTCTAGTGATGATGATGAGATAGATTACTCATGCTTATTCAAAGGATTAGATAGATCTAAAATTAATAAGATTAATGAGTTGATTGATGCTTTGAATGACAAGAATAGATTACTAGAAAAACAAGAGGATCTTTTATATGAGGAGCATGATAAATTTGTTAGTGCACAAAATTCTCTTGCTCTAGAAATTAAAAGGAATGAAATGCTCTCTAGTGAATTATCTGCTTGTCATGAATCCATCTCTAAATTAAAAAGTGTTAATGATGATTTGAATGCTAAGTTAGAAATAGCTAGTAAATCAACATCTTGTGTAGATATTGTTGAAACTTGTAATAGGTGTAAAGATTTTGACATTGATGCTTGTAGTGAACACCTAGTTTCAATTTCCAAACTTAATGATGAATTGGCTAGTCTTAATGCTCAACTTAAGACTAGCAAGAGTAATTTTGATAAGCTAAAATTTGCAAGGGATGCCTACACAATTGGTAGACACCCCTCAATTAAGGATGGACTTGGCTACAAGAGGGAAACCAAGGACTTGACAAGCCATAAGGCTCCCATCTCCGCCAAGGAGAAAGGAAAGGCTCCTATGGCTAGTAGTGCTAAAAAGAACCATGCTTTTATGTACCATGATAGGAGACAAACTAGAAATGCTTATAGGAGTTATAATGCTTATGATGATGTTGATTCTCATGCCATGTTTGCTTCTAGTTCTTCCTATATGCATGGTAGAAATATGTCTAGGAGAAATGCTATTCATCATGTGCCTAGAAAGAATACTATTCATGCTCCTAGGAAAGTAATGAATGAACCTTCTACAATTTATCGTGCTTTAAATGCTTCCTTTGCTATTTGTAGAAAGGATAGGAAAATAGTTGCTAGGAAGTTAGGGGCAAAATGCAAGGGAGACAAAACTTGCATTTGGGTCCCTAAGGATATTTGCACTAACCTTGTAGGACCCAACATGAGTTGGGTACCTAAGACCCAAGCCTAAATTTGCCTTGCAGGTTTATGCATCCGGGGGTTCAAGCTAGATTATCGACAGCGGATGCACAAACCATATGACGGGGGAGAAGAAGATGTTCACCTCCTACGTCAAAAACAAAGATTCCCAAGATTCAATAATATTTGGTGATGGGAATCAAGGCAAGGTAAAAGGGTTAGGTAAAATTGCAATCTCAAATGAGCACTCTATCTCTAATGTGTTTTTAGTAGAGTCTCTTGGATATAATTTGCTATCTGTTAGTCAATTATGCAATATGGGATATAACTGTCTATTTACAAATGTAGATGTGTCTGTCTTTAGAAGAATTGATGGTTCACTAGCGTTTAAGGGTGTATTAGACGGCAAACTTTACTTAGTTGATTTTGCAAAAGAGGAGGCCGGTCTAGATGCATGCTTAATAGCTAAGACTAGCATGGGCTGGCTGTGGCATCGCCGCTTAGCACATGTGGGGATGAATAACCTTCACAAGCTTCTAAAGGGATAACACGTGATAGGTTTGACTAACGTGCAATTCGAAAAAGATAGATCTTGTGCAGCTTGTCAAGCAGGTAAATAGGTGGGAGGATCGCATCACAGCAAAAATGTGATGACCACATCAAGACCCCTGGAGCTGCTACATATGGACCTCTTCGGACCTGTCGCCTATCTAAGCATAGGAGGAAGTAAGTATGGTTTAGTTATTGTTGATGACTTTTCCCGCTTCACTTGGGTGTTCTTTTTGCAGGACAAGTCTGAAACCCAAGGGACCCTCAAGCGCTTCCTAAGGAGAGCTCAAAATGAGTTTGAGCTCAAAGTGAAAAAGATAAGGAGCGACAACGGGTCCGAGTTCAAGAACCTTCAAGTGGAGGAGTTTCTTGAGGAGGAGGGGATCAAGCACGAGTTCTCCGCTCCCTACACACCACAGCAAAATGGTGTGGTAGAAAGGAAGAACAGGACGCTCATTGATATGGCGAGGACGATGCTTGGAGAGTTCAAGACCCCCGAGTGCTTTTGGTCGGAAGCCGTGAACACGGCTTGCCACGCCATCAACAGGGTCTACCTTCACCGCCTCCTCATGAAGACTTCGTATGAGCTTCTAACCGGTAACAAACCCAATGTATCATACTTTCGTGTATTTGGGAGTAAATGCTACATTCTAGTGAAGAAAGGTAGGAATTCCAAATTTGCTCCCAAAGCTGTAGAAGGGTTTTTGTTAGGTTATGATTCAAATACAAAGGCGTATAGGGTCTTCAACAAATCATCGGGTTTGGTTGAAGTCTCTAGCGACGTTGTATTTGATGAGACTAATGGCTCTCCAAGAGAGCAAGTTGTTGATCTTGATGATGTAGATGAAGAAGACATTCCAACGGCCGCAATACGCACCATGGCGATTGGCGATGTGCGACCACAGGAACAATTGGAGCAAGATCAACCTTCTTCCTCAACTATGGTGCATCCCCCAACCCAAGATGACGAACAGGTACCTCAAGTGGAGGCGCTTGATCAAGGGGGAGCACAAGATGATCAAGTGATGGAGGAAGAAGCGCAACTGGCACCTCCAACCCAAGTTCGAGCGATGATTCAAAGGGATCATCCCGTCGACCAAATTCTGGGTGATATTAGCAAGGGAGTAACTACTCGATCTCGATTAGTTAATTTTTGTGAGCATTACTCCTTTGTCTCTTCTATTGAGCCTTTCAGGGTAGAAGAGGCCTTGCTAGATCCGGACTGGGTGTTGGCCATGCAGGAGGAACTCAACAATTTCAAGCGCAATGAAGTTTGGACACTGGTGCCTCGCCCCAAGCAAAACGTTGTGGGAACCAAGTGGGTGTTCCGCAACAAACAGGACGAGCACGGGGTGGTGACAAGGAACAAGGCTCGACTTGTGGCAAAAGGTTATGCCCAAGTCGCAGGTTTGGACTTTGAGGAGACTTTTGCTCCCGTAGCTAGGCTAGAATCAATTCGTATCTTGCTAGCATATGCCGCTCACCATTCCTTCAGGTTGTACCAAATGGATGTGAAGAGCGCTTTCCTCAACGGGCCGATCAAGGAGGAGGTGTACGTAGAGCAACCCCCTGGCTTCGAGGATGAACGGTACCCCGACCACGTGTGTAAGCTCTCTAAGGCGCTCTATGGACTTAAGCAAGCCCCAAGAGCATGGTATGAATGCCTTAGAGACTTTTTAATTGCTAATGCTTTCAAGGTCGGGAAAGCCGATCCAACTCTTTTTACTAAGACTTGCGATGGTGATCTTTTTGTATGCCAAATTTATGTCGATGACATAATATTTGGTTCTACTAATCAAAAGTCTTGTGAAGAGTTTAGCAGGGTGATGACGCAGAAATTCGAGATGTCGATGATGGGCGAGTTGAACTACTTCCTTGGGTTCCAAGTGAAGCAACTCAAGGATGGCACTTTCATCTCCCAAACGAAGTACACACAAGACTTGCTAAAGCGGTTTGGGATGAAGGACGCCAAGCCCGCAAAGACGCCGATGGGAACTGATGGACACACCGACCTCAACAAAGGAGGTAAGTCCGTTGATCAAAAAGCATACCGGTCCATGATAGGTCCTTTGCTTTATTTATGTGCCAGTAGACCAGATATTATGCTTAGCGTATGCATGTGTGCTAGATTTCAATCTGATCCTAAGGAGTGTCACTTAGTGGCTGTGAAGCGAATTCTTCGATATTTAGTCGCTACGCCTTGCTTCGGGATCTGGTATCCAAAGGGGTCTAACTTTGACTTGATTGGGTACTCAGATTCCGACTATGCTGGATGTAAGGTCGATAGGAAGAGTACATCGGGGACGTGCCAATTCTTAGGAAGGTCCCTGGTGTCATGGAACTCTAAGAAACAAACCTCCGTTGCCCTATCCACCGCTGAGGCCGAGTACGTTGCCGCAGGACAGTGTTGTGCGCAACTACTTTGGATGAGGCAAACCCTCAGGGACTTTGGCTACAATCTGAGCAAAGTCCCACTCCTATGTGATAATGAGAGTGCTATCCGAATAGCGGAAAATCCTGTTGAGCACAGCCGAGCAAAGCACATTGACATCCGGCATCACTTTTTGAGAGACCACCAGCAAAAGGGAGATATCGAAGTGTTTCATGTTAGCACCGAGAACCAGCTAGCCGATATCTTTACCAAGCCTCTAGATGAGAAGACCTTTTGCAGGCTGCGTAGTGAGCTCAATATCTTAGATTCGTGGAACTTGGATTGAAATGTAGCATACATGTGTTTATGCCTTTGATCATGTTCATTCTGCATTTTGTTGCCTATTGTGGTGCTCAAGTTGTACAAACACTCCCTGGACCTCACAAGTCCTTTTTGCAAGTGATGCACATATTTAGGGGGAGCTGTGCTACAACTTGACCCTTTGAGACTAATCATGTACTTGAGTTTGGTTGTTTTAGTATTCAAGGAGGATTGAAAGGGAAAAGGTGGACTTGGACCATGCAAGACTTCCACTGCACTCCGATGAAAAGAGTAACTTTTCCAAGTTCATCTTTATACTCTTATTGCCTTTGTGTTCTCTCTTGATGATTTTGGTGAGGCAATGGGGTTAAAAGGCCAAGATTCATCCCGTTTTGGTGTTTGATGCCAAAGGGGGAGAAAATAAAGGCCAAAGCAATAAATGGATCAGCTACCACTTGAGAAATTTTGAAAATAGTAGATTAGAGCTTTTGGTTTGTCAAAACTCTTTTATTGTCTCTTATGTCAAAAGTTGGCCTCTTGTGGGGAGGAGTGTTGATTATGGGAAAAAGGGGGAGTTTTTGAAATCCTTGATCAAATTTCTTTGGAAAACCTCTCTTTATGTCTCTACAAGTGGTTTTGACTTAGAGATAGGAATTTGAGTTTGATTTGCAAAAACAAACCAAGTGGTGGCATAGAGTGATCCATATATGTCAAAAATTGAATCAAAACAATTTTGAGTTCTTATTTGATTTAATTTTGTACTTGTTCCACTTGCTTTATGTTGTGTTGGCATAAATCACCAAAAAGGGGGAGATTGAAAGGGAAATGTGCCCTTGGGCCATTTCTAAGTGTTTTGGTGATTTAGTGTCCAACACAAGTGCCTAAGTGTAAAAAGGTGGACAAAGTACAAATCAAGAATAAAGGTATGTTTCTCAGACTTAGTACATTGTTTTGTGGACTAATGTATTGTGTCTAAGTGCTGGAAACAGGAAAAATCCAATTGGAAATGTCTTGGCTCGAGCAGCCAAGACTCTGTGAGTCTGGGAGCACCGGACAGTGTCCGGTGCGCCAGGCTGGCTCGAGCGAAGTGGCCGCTCTCGGGAATTCATCGGCGACGTACGGCTAAAATTCACCGGACTGTCCGGTGTGCACCGGACTGTCCGGTGAGCCAACGGTCGGCCGCGCAATCTGCGCGGGACACGTGGCCGAGCCAACGGCTAGAAGATGGCACCGGACTGTCCGGTGTGCACCGGACATGTCCGGTGCGCCAACGGCTCTCAGGCTGCCAACGGTCGGCTTCGCTATTTAAGGAAGGAAATCGGGCACCGGACAGTGTCCGGTGTGCACCGGACTGTCCGGTGCGCCAGTCGACTGAAGGCAAGATCAGCCTTCCAAGATTGCTCCCAACGGCTCCTAGCTGCCTTGGGGCTATAAAAGGGACCCCTAGGCGCATGGAGGAGGACACCAAGCATTCCTACAACATTCCTAAGCACCAAGACATCGATTCCGCGCCTTTGATTCATTGCGATAGCATATAGAGCTCTAGTGGAGTTGTGAACTCTTTGAGTTGTGTTGCGAGCTCTTATTGCGATTTGTGTGCGTGTTGACACTTTGATTCCTGTGTCTTGTGTGTGTTTCTAATCCCTCCCTTGCTCCGTGTTCTTTGTGAATTTCAAGTGTAAGGGCGAGAGGCTCCAAGTTGTGGAGATTCCTCGCAAACGGGATTGAGAAAAAGCAAGCAAAACACCGTGGTATTCAAGTGGGTCTTTGGACCGCTTGAGAGGGGTTGATTGCAACCCTCGTCCGTTGGGACGCCACAACGTGGAGTAGGCAAGCGTTGGTCTTGGCCGAACCACGGGATAACCACCGTGCCATCTCTGTGATTGATTTATTGTGGTTATTGTGTTTTGACTCCTCTCTAGCCACTTGGCAATTATTGTGCTAACGATTAACCAAGTTTTTGTGGCTTAAGTTTTCAAGTTTTACAGGATCACCTATTCACCCCCCCTCTAGGTGCTCTCACAAAGGTGGCACACTAGGTGGTGGATGAGCGAAACCATGTTGTTTTTTAGGGTGGAGAAATGAGCCACATTGTGGAATAGAGGCGCCTCAAGAACCTAGGGAGAGAGCTCGATGGAACATTTGATGATTCTGATAGACATGAGGATGTATGATCATTTTGTCATTTTCTCATGCGCGATGGCACAGACTTTGGAAGGCCTTCACAAGCACACCCACATGAGGACGCCTATCTATCATAGGACGCCACACATAGCACACTACTGTAGATGAACTTCCCTATGTCCTCTCAAGAGGATCCTATGATTTGGTTAGATAAGTGTCAAGATTACTTTGCCATCATTAGGGTTCCCAAAGCTATGTGGTCAACAACAACTACTATGCATATGGAGTAAAATGTTGCTAGATGGTTGCAGGTTTAGAAGCTGCATCAAGTTTTGGGCAATTGGGCTAAATTTTCTGTTGCATTTCCTGCTGTTGGAGACTTGCTCTCAAATGCTATGAATCAAAAGCAAGGCAACATAAAATGTTAAATAATAACATCCTTCGTCCTTAAGACATTATTCCCTTCGGGATAATGGATCTTGGACGAAGGTTGGAAAAAGTACAATTACGAAGTTAAACCTTCGTAATAAAACTTCAATAGATATTTATAAGATAATACAAAAAAGGTATAAGATGAGTAAATAAATTATATTATATTTATTCATTATATTGAATTATTAAATACAATAATACCTATGCCTTGGCAAAGGTTGAATTCCGAGAGATGCGATTGCAATCTAGAATGTGTGAACAGTAACGGAATACTGTTCACTATTTATAGGCACAGGACGCAGCCTGTGAGGAATTACAAGTATACCCCTTATAAAAACTTACAACATTGACTCAGACCTTTATGGACTAGAAGGTCATTCTATCTTTAAGTCGGTTTGTAATGCCGAAGCTTCACGAAGAGGAACCTTCGGCTATCTTATATAAACAGCTTCAGCCGAAGACCACTTCTTCCTGTAAGACCTTCGGCGACGAAGCATAGACCCAACAGTAGCCCCTTTCGCGGTGCTAGATCGTTTTTCGTAACGAGCTTGATCCGTGAAGAAAGTCTCTTAAGCTTCGGAGCGCCGAAGGTCTAAAAAACACCTTCCCTGAGCTCGTTGTCGAGAAACGATTCAATCTCCCAGCGTATAGCGGCCCCACCTTGCAGAGTTACTGTTCGGTCTCTGCGGTCCACCATGCAGTGAGTGCGAGCGGGTGCTCGCCTGGTGTAAAAATTCTGGCGCTTCGCCTTCTTACCTGCAGCACTATATAAACAGACGAGTAGGTGTGAAGTTACCACAGCATTCATTGCTATTTGCACTGTTTTGCTGCCAAAATTTTTAACCATCGCCGAAGCTTGTCTGGCGGAATCGAACGAAGCTCCAGTTTGAAGCCTGCTTCGTCAGAAAAAACTTCGGAAGAAGAAAGTGTTAAGTTTCCACATATTCATAATTAAATGGCCAGAGTGCGTTCTACTGCCAGGGTTGAGCGTGAGGGGGACGAAACTGAAGCTTCGGAGACTGTTCCCATCTCCGAAGCCATGCAACGATCCGGGCTGGTAATTTCTGAAGAGATTCCTGGTGAAGATGCAGAACAAACACAACAAGCTCCTACCGGAGTAGAAGAAGAAGTTATTGAGGAAACTGATCCCGAGGACGATTATCGTATTGCCATGCCAAGCAAGCCCAGCCACTTGGACTTTGGAAAATCCACCGTTTCGAAGGCTGATCTCTCCAAAATGGTAAAGTCAGGCTTTTTCAATGAGGATCAGAAGAAGCTACTATGCTTTGGGGGAGAAGAGACTACCCCGAAGCCGGAAAAGGATGAAATTGTCATTTTTAAAAGCTTTTTAAAGGCTGGATTAAGATTCCCACTTCATGGGATTATTGCAGAGGTGCTGAAGAGGTTCGGTATCTATTTTCACCAACTGACCCCTAACGCTATCGTTAGGCTCAGTGTTTATATCTGGGCACTCCGAAGCCAAGCAGTGGAGCCATTTGCGGACAGCTTTTGCCGGGTTCACGAGCTGCATTACCAGACGAAGGCTAGAAAGGATGGATTGCATGACAATTTTGGCTGCTACAATTTTGCTTATCGGAAAACTACGAAGCTTCCTGTAATCAGCTATCGGAGTAAATGGGCAGCAGGGTGGAAATCCGAGTGGTTCTATGTCAAGGTTAATGATGACAAGGAGAAGCTCGTGCAAAGTCCACTCGAACTAATCTTCGGAGAAACCCGGCCTCTCTGCAACATGTCAGTAGACGGTACCACACAAAAAGCAATGGATGAATTCAGAATTGTTGCAGAGCATATTAGTACAAGAGATCTGGTTCAAGAGTTCTTGGCTTTCCAAGTTTTTCCTAGTTTAAAAGAATGGGAAATGCCGAAGCTGAAGGGGAAAAAGAAAGAAGGTGAACTTGTGCGTTTGCCTTACTATTTCAAATTTAAGAAATACTTTAAAACACCTTGCCAAGAATGGCTGGAAACAATTGAAGCAATGTGCAATGAAATACTTGGCAATTATTCCAAAAAAGAAGATCAATTGATGACCGCAGCCTTCGGCACACGTCCGAAACGAAGGCTAAATCGGGTGTTGGATGCCTTGGGCTTTGATTACCCTGATTATGAAAACCTGAACAAAGGTGATGGGGGCCAAAAAAGAAAAAGGATAACTGAGGCCGTGAATGAAGAAAAAGAACCATTAAAGAAGAAAATTCCGAAGAAGAAGAAAACTTCTTCCCCGAAGCAACAAATATCCGAAGCAGAAGAAACCCCCGCATCACCTTCTGCTGCTGTTGTTGAGGAAATTCTGAAGGTAATGACCGAATCCTTACCTGCGAAGCTAAGTCCACTGGGTCCTCAACTGACAAAGTTTTTTCAGAAGGACAAGGAGCCCGAGAAATCGAAGAAAACGATCAAGGCAAAGAAACAAAGAATTATCACTGTGACAGAGGTAATTGACAAGACGCCGCCAAGAGCTTCGGCCCAGAGAACACAAGTGGCTGCAGAGGGGGCAGATATCGAAATTGCACCTTCGGAGGCCGCAGCTGCCGAAGCTGCCTCAGCTGAAGATCTGAATTTGGAGAGCACAATTGAACATATTGACCAAATGCTGCTAGACATGGCTGCAGAAGAAGCTGCCACCGCCGCCGAAGAGGCCGTGACCGCAGCTTCGGGGAAAAGAAAAGAAATTGCTGGTGAAGCTTCGGAAAAGGAAGCCTTTATATTCCAGAATTTAGTTGGAGAACAACTATCAAAAGCTGAAATAGAAGAGCTTAAAGAGTATGTCAAATCCTGTGGATACAAACCTGGGGCACTCCTCTTCGGAGGCGTTGATGATGAAAAAATAGATTGCATTCGAGATCAAACAGGAGCCAAAGTTATCAGTACTCTGTCCAAGAGTATCGGATTCCCGAAGCTAGAAACAGATATCAGCCGCTACCGACGACAACATGTCGTTGGTAGTTTATTTTATTCCAACTTCAAGGTGAATTACTTGCCCCTTAACTTTTATTGTTTCTAATAATAAAAACATATCTGACGAAGGTTGTTTTCGTGTAGAGTATGCTACTGAGCAAAGCCTTGCAGATGCAACAAGATTTTGAAGATAAAAAGCATGAAGTTATAATTGGAAATTTGGAAAGCAAAATAAAGGAGCAATCAGATGCTTTCGAGAAAAAGAACTTTGAGCTCCAGGCAACCGAAGGTTTATTGGCGGAAGCTGAAGCAAAAATATCAGAACTAAACACGAAGCTTCTCCGCCAGTCTGAGCAGTTCGAACGAGAAAAACAAGATCTTAATGCAAAACTTGAAGCCGAAGCTCAACAAAATTCAGATTTGAGAAAACTACTGACAAGTCTTCAGGAAAAATGCTTGGAATTTAGCAACAACTGCATACAACGACTAAGAAAGATTTTTTACTCAGTTGGAGCCAGCAGTGAAAAATTCACCCCCTCAGCTGAAGATCTACCGAAAACCTTCGAACATATTGAGGGGGAGATTGACGAGCTCGACGAAGTCATAGCTGGGCATGGCGACTTCTGTGCCTGGGTGGCTTCTCGAGGCACTGCTGCGGCTTTCCTGAAGGCTGGCTGTGATCATGGGAAGATTGTCAATAGGCCAAATTTCACTTTATCACCATCAATCCTGGATGACATCTGTTGGAGACTTGTTCTCAAGTGCTAGGAGTTAAGAACAAGGCAACATAGAAAATGTTAATCGTTAACACCCTTCGTCCCCCGAAGCATTATTTCCCTTAGGATATAATGGCTTACGGACGAAGGCTATGAAAGACATATCTTCATAAATTCATCAAACAATGACGAAGGATAAAATATAAAGAATGTAAAAGAACACATGAACAATCATTTATTATTATTGAACATAAACAAAAATATTATTAAACTATAAGTGTACCTTCAATCGGAAGGAAACGATAGTACAAGCGTGACGCAAAAAGCGAATGCCAAGTCAGCGTGAACAGTACGGGGATACTGTTCACCTATTTATAGACATGGGACACAGCCCTTACAAAATTACATTCATGCCCTTTACATTTGATAATAACTCTATAGTAGTCTATCGAGGTCTGAATAGCCTTTTCATCTTTAAGTCGGTTCCACTCTTTGCTGTTACGCCGAAGCTTTCCTACTCAACACCTTCGGCTCTGTATCAAGCTTCGTATTATTCCGATCTGCTGCAATGCCAACTTTAGTCTGAGGGTACCTGTTCACACATTGTACTACAGAAATACTGTTAAATCCTGTTTTTGAGGACCTTCGGACGCCGAAGGTCCCCAACAGTAGCCCCTCGCAATATTAATTTGTTTGAAATAATAAATTTAGATTGCGATATGGACGAAGGCTTTACGCCGAAGGTCCGAAAAAACACCTTCCCTTTGCTAGAATAGCAACATTCAATGACAAGTGGGGTCTTTCAACTTTCAACGTACCGAGCGTATAAATATGGCCATACCGCAAACTCATTTTGCACGCTTTCTGGCCAACCACTCCCGCTTACTCAATTTTTAGCTCTTGCGCGCTAAGATTCCCTGAGTCTTTAGTTTTAAAGCTTCGGCATTGAAAATAGTTTTTTAGTGTTTCCGAAGATGTCTGGAGACAAGGAAGCTGTTACTGAGGCGAAACTGTCTCTTGATGAGGAGAAAAACCTGGGGTTTCTTATAGCGATGTCGAAGACAAACACGGAAAAAATCACCAAGGAAATTCTGGAAGGCTTGTCTGAAGATACTGGTGACAGTGACAGTTTTGATGTAGATAGTGGCGGTGAAGACTCCGAAGACCGCCCCTGGCGACCAAGTCATGAGGTTTTCGGCAAATCAGCTATCAAAGAAAACCATCTTGCCAATATGAGGGGAAGGTATTTCCGGGATCTGTCCATTGTGAGGGCGGACGAAGGGGAAAAGACTTGTCCACACCCTGAAGAAAATGAAGTTGTGGTGTACCGAAGCTTTTTGAAAGCCAGATTACGATTCCCCTTGAGCAGCTTCGTCGTGGAGGTGTTGAAAATCTTCGAAGTCTATCTTCATCAACTTACTCCAGAGGCGATTATAAGGCTAAATATCTTCGTGTGGGCCACGAGAAGCCAAGGTCTGAAGCCTGACGCAAGAAGCTTCTGCAATATACATGAATTATTATATGAAACAAAGCCTTGGGGCAAAGAACAGTACCACAATAACTTTGGCTGCTACAGTTTCGTCTCTCGGTCCGGGGCAAGCTGTCCCGTACCAACCTTTCGGAAGAGATGGCCCGGGGATTGGATGACAGAATGGTTTTATGTGAAGAATGACCTATCAGCACGAGAAGACATCAAAGGTATAATCATGCGTCCTATTTGGCAAAGCTTCGGCCTTCGGAGGCCGAAGGTGGAAATGAATGAAGCTGCCGAAGAATGCTAGAGGGCCTTCGGCGTCATCTGCTCTTTTATTGGAACAAGAGATTTAGTACAAGAACATATTGCCTTCCGGGTGTGGCCGCTTGCGGAGAAATGGGAAATGCCTCAAGAAACTATAAAAGAGACCGACGAAGGTGGGCTTGTGAGACTGAAGTACACCTTCAAGTTTGGAGATAAATTTACTGAGCCAGATGACGACTGGCTAAAGAGTATTGAAAATTTAAGTGACGAATTGCTTGGTGCTTATTCGAAGGCCGAAGATACCGCGATGTCAGCAGCCTTCGGAGGCCGAAAAAAGAAGAGGCTGAATCGGGTATTTGATGCAATTGGGTTTGTTTACCCTGACTATTGCTACCCCGTCCGAAGGCAGAAAAGAAAGAACATAACTTCTGCAAAAGAAGAAGCTGCAACTGCTCCTAGCGAGCCAGAGCCTGAAAGAAAGAAAATAAAAGTCCTCACTCACCGGCCGCGTTATATCGAACCAGCTTCGGTGCCGGAGTTTACCGAGAAATCTTCTTCGGTTACCGAGGCTGAAAAGCCAACCAGACCAGTCACGCCACCTGCAGCTGCAGGGATAACCGAAACGGCGAAAAAGATAGAACTAGAAGAACCGAAGGTTCCGCTGCCAGAAACCAAAGAAATGGCCGAAGCGCTATCCACAGAAAAAATTGCAGAAGTGGAAAAACCAACTGAAGAAAAAGTACCAGAAATTGTGAGTCCTGCAGCAAATGTTGAGACAACAAAAAATCAAAAAGCGCCAACAGTGACTCCAAAAAGAAGAAGAATGGCGAATGTGCTAGATGTACTAGAAACAATTAAGACTTCAAGCACACCTCCGAAGAAGGCTGTTGTTACTCCTAAAACAACAGCTGAAATTTCTGGTTCTACAGCTCCAGGGCAAGAAATTGAAGCCGAAGCTGGGCCCTCAGAGTCCGCAAAGGCAAAAACCTTAGAAAGTGAGGCAGAAAAAATAACAAAGCCAACCTTTGCTGAAGAAACTGGTGTTGTTACCCCCGAAGCATCCTCCAAAATTCGTGATTATATTTTTCGTCATGCTTCGGGGAAAAAATTATCAGAAAAAGAAGAACAAGAGGCCCAACACTATGCCCAAAAGTTGAAATATCCAAAGGGGGCGTTGATATTTAATGGCAGTGGAGAAGAAGATTTCTTGTATTGTCTCCCCGACAGCAAAGAAATTTCTGTCTGTCGGGAGATGAGCAGAAGCTTCGGATTCCCAACTTTAGAAGACGGACTTTCGGTGCTGTCAAAAAACGATCTGGCTGACAGTCTAGCTTACAACAGTTTAAAGGTGCGACAAATGGAATTCTTGTATTTTTTGTCGAGTTCAAAATTTTTCGTTTGTTTAAAACTATTGACACAGACATGCTCCTGTTTGCAGGGCCTGATACTCAGCAATGCCCTCAGGGCACAGAAAAATGCTGAAGACGAAGGTTGTACTATAGCCCTGAGCAACCTTCGTTCCGAAGTAATTGAACTGAGGAACGAAGGTCTCGAAAAAGACAAAATATTATACTCATTAATAGATAAAATAAAGGAGGACGAAGCTGCTTTTAAAAGTCAAGCTGAAGCTCAGAAACGCGAAATTGAAGACCTTCGGAAACAACTGGCCAGAGCCAAAGAAGAACGTATACTTGAAGAAACAAAGCGTGAACTCAGCGATCAATGGGCAGATCACCTAGAAGTGACTGTTGAAGAGCTTCGTTCATCCAAAAAGAGATGCTACAATAAATCTATAGATTGTGTTAAAAAATTAAAGGCTAGCTTCGCCAAGGTCGGCGCATTCTCAAGTGAAGAAAACTTTTCGAGAGGCAATCCCGAAGGTGTCATTGAATGGATTGACCATGAAGCTGAAGCCTTCGAAGAAATTTTAAATAGCCGAGGAGATATATGTGCCTTCTCTGGCGCCAGAGGGATTGCCACTATTTTAGAGAAGAAGGGCTGCGAACACGTAAAAATTTTAGCACAGTCCGAAGCTGCTTTGTCCTTTGAAGATACAAAAGATCCTTCGGCCGAAGCTAGTATAATTGGTGGAAAGTTTTTTACTGATATCTGGGATAATGGTGGCCGAGAGATGGCCGGAGAAATTATTCGAAGAAGTGAAAAGGGTATTCACGATGCTAGAGAAGTAGCTGAGGCTGCTAAAAAGAGCGCAGGGGCCGAAGGTCAATTAGGTATCAACTAATAGTTTTTATCGTGTTGTAATCTTAGGCTTTAAGATTTGTTTATGATTTGTAATAGCAAAGTAGCCGTGTCCTGTCCTTCCTCAGATCCTACTGAAGTATCTCCGGGTGCACGGCCTAAGGGTGACGATGAGATTAAAAAGATGGCTGAAGCTATTATGGATGAGGTTGTCGATCGACTGTTGAACGAAGCTGCAGAAGTGGTACTTAGGGAAGACTAGATGCTATTGTAAAAACATTTTAAATGTAACACGTGTAATATCTTGTAATCCTGTATGTAACATATTTGTTTTATTTTTCTTTATGGTTTAATTCTTTACGATGCATGAAACTTTTCATACATACCTTTTTTGAGTCTTTGGCGAAAAAACACCTTCCCTTCTTTTCATGCTTCGTGAAGAAAAATTTTTATGTATCACAACAATGTCCATAGGGCTCAGATGAAGAATATCCAAGCTTCGTGAAAACATTCTCCGAAGCTATACTCCGAAGTTGAAGATTGTGTCTCCTTGTGACAATACGATTTTCACTCTTTCAAAGCATACTTCCGAAGATCAATATTGTGTCCCCCGCTTGTACCATATGCAACATGATGTATGATGCTTATGCTATGCAAAATGATGTGATGATGTTATGTTACGTAGATGGCATTTGTTCCGAAAGATACACACATATCCCCACACAATATTTTTGTATCAGCGCTGATTCTTCGCTGTAAGCTCTGCATTCCCTTAGGAACGTCTTTGGAGCTTCTTCGCCGTTTACTTAGGCGGTATAAGCTCTGCATTCCCTTAGGAACGTCTTTGGAGCTTCTTCGCCTTTTACTTAGGCGGTATCAGCGTTGACTTTTCGCTGTATGCTCTGCATTCCTTTTGGAACGACTTTGGAGCAGAAAACTTACACTGCGCTCCCTTCGGAACGACTTTTTGTGACTTCGTCAGACTTACTCTGCGTTCCTTAGAACGACTTTTGTTGCTTCGAAGAATTTTCGATAATCCGAAGGTCCTTTTTATTATCACAAACCTGTGAAGAAAACATATTTTTCTTGTAGGAATCAACGAAACTAATTACATGAAACCTAAAACAATGTCCTTTATTACAGAAAATAAAACTGAATGAAAAAGATTGCTATTAAGGTAGGATATTTGTCAATAGATGTGCTTTGATTCTGGCACGGTGCTGTTGACCGTGCGAGCTTCGGACTGTTCTCTGAAGTCCCTTTGATGTGGAGCATATTGGCTCCCTTCTGGCTGCTGGCCTTGTTGCAACGGAGGTGGAGGCGGGGGCTGTTGCCAGGAAGCTTGAGGCTGACTCGCCGAAGCAGCAGAGACTGCAGGATGGTTGCCCACATATTCTGGGATGTAGGGCGAATGATACGAAGCTGTATGCATGACCTGCTTCGGCTGGGCTTGCTGTGCTGCTGCTTCAGCTATTTCCTTTTGCTTCTGTATAGTGACATGGCACATCCTGGTAGTATGGCCTTTGTTTTCACCGCAGAATAAGCAAAAGATTCTTCTCGGTTGATCGCCAAATCTTCCTCCGAAGCCCCTGGCGCCTCTGCCTCTTGGAGCTGGTGGCCGGAAGGAGCTTTGCTGTTGTCCAGAAGCCTGTGAGGAGCATTGTGGCCTTTGCTGTTGGCTTCCTCTGTCATCATTTTGTGTAGAATTGTGAATTGATCTCACATGCCTCGGGTAAAACCTTCCTCCGAAGCCCCTGGTCATTTCAGAAAACCTGAAAGCCTCCTCCCTTCTTTGGCGAAAATCATTGTCGGCCCGAATGTATTCATCCATTTTCTGGAGAAGCTTCTCCAAAGTTTGAGGAGGCTTCCTGGCGAAGTACTGAGCTGACGGACCTGGCCGAAGCCCCTTGATCATGGCCTCGATGACAATTTCATTGGGCACCGTTGGTGCCTGTGCCCTCAGACGCAAGAACCTTCGGACATATGCCTGAAGGTATTCTTCGTGGTCCTGAGTGCACTGGAACAGAGCCTGAGCAGTGACCGGCTTCGTCTGAAATCCTTGAAAGCTGGTTAACAACAAATCCTTCAGCTTCTGCCATGAAGTGATCGTTCCTGGTCGAAGGGAAGAATACCAGGTTTGAGCAACACTTCTGACAGCCATAACGAAAGATTTAGTCATGACTGAAGCATTGCCACCATACGAAGACACTGTTGCTTCGTAGCTCATCAAAAACTGCTTCGGGTCTGAGTGGCCATCAAATACGGGGAGCTGAGGCGGCTTGTAGGACGGAGGCCAAGGTGTAGCCTGTAACTCAGCGGACAGGGGAGAAGCATCATCAAAAACAAAATTCCCATGATGGAAATTGTCATACCAGTCATCTTCGTTGGGAAAGCCCTCCTGATGAAGGTCTTGATGCTGAGGCCTTCGGTGTTGCTCATCCTGAGCAAGATGACGAACTTCTTCAGAGGCTTCATCTATCTGCCTCTGCAGTTCAACTAGCCTGGCCATCTTCTCCTTCTTGCGTTGAACCTGCTGGTGAAGGATTTCCAGATTTTGAATCTCCTGATCTAGTTCATCCTCCGGAGGTGTTGGACTGGTAGCCTTCCTCTTCTGGCTTCGTGCCTCTCTAAGAGAAAGGACGTCTTGATTGGGGTCCAGCGGCTGCAGCGTGCCAGCCCCTGGTGCTGAAGCCTTCTTCGGCGGCATGACGAAGGTGATGCTTGCCGAAGATGTCAAAAAGCTCAAGAAATGGAAGTGAGTTCACCGGAGGTGGGCGCCAATGTTGGAGACTTGTTCTCAAGTGCTAGGAGTTAAGAACAAGGCAACATAGAAAATGTTAATCGTTAACACCCTTCGTCCCCCGAAGCATTATTTCCCTTAGGATATAATGGCTTACGGACGAAGGCTATGAAAGACATATCTTCATAAATTCATCAAACAATGACGAAGGATAAAATATAAAGAATGTAAAAGAACACATGAACAATCATTTATTATTATTGAACATAAACAAAAATATTATTAAACTATAAGTGTACCTTCAATCGGAAGGAAACGATAGTACAAGCGTGACGCAAAAAGCGAATGCCAAGTCAGCGTGAACAGTACGGGGATACTGTTCACCTATTTATAGACATGGGACACAGCCCTTACAAAATTACATTCATGCCCTTTACATTTGATAATAACTCTACAGTAGTCTATCGAGGTCTGAATAGCCTTTTCATCTTTAAGTCGGTTCCACTCTTTGCTGTTACGCCGAAGCTTTCCTACTCAACACCTTCGGCTCTGTATCAAGCTTCGTATTATTCCGATCTGCTGCAATGCCAACTTTAGTCTGAGGGTACCTGTTCACACATTGTACTACAGAAATACTGTTAAATCCTGTTTTTGAGGACCTTCGGACGCCGAAGGTCCCCAACAACATCCCTGATCTTGCCCGAAGTATCTCAAACCGATTTGTAAAAATGATATGGACAAAAGGTGGCCGAGAGAAGGCTGGAAACGAAGCTCGTAGCCACCTTGATCCAGTAAGAAACCATACCTTGCACTTACCTTTTCCTGTAAACTTGATTTTAACTTACAACGACCTTATTCATGTAGGATGATGAAGCCGAAGCTGATGATCAAAACTGAAGCCGAAGCCGAAGCTCCTTGGAGATTTAGATAGTAGTCTGTAAACAGTACTTGAGAAACTTTTGAGATAACTTTTGTAAATGTAACTACAACTTGTCTTTAATGAATTTTGTTCATACCTTATTATATATCCTTTGATGTATGAGAAATGCTTTGATGTGGACGAAATTTTCTTTTGAGCCGAAGGCGAAAAAACACCTTCCCTTCTTTTCGTACGCAACGAAGCATAGAAAACAACATTTTCCTTTCTTTTTTTGTGCACGAAGCTCTTTTTTTTCCTTTCTTTTTTCTCTTTTTGCCGAAGCAACCATTTATGCCATGAATATGATTATCCTACATATGCCTAGATGAATGTTTATGAATGCAAATGCTATGATGTAATGTGATATGCAAATGAATGGCCAAACACGTGTCCGAAGCCATATTCATAGCCATTATTTTCTTAAAAACAATCACACCTCAGCTCTGCATTCCCTTAGGAACGACTTTGGAGCTTCTTCGCCTTTACTTTTGGCGGAATCAGCGTTGACTTTTCGCTGTAAGCTCTGCATTCCCTTAGGAACGACTTTGGAGCTTCTTCGCCTTTACTTTTGGCGGAATCAGCGTTGACTTTTCGCTGTGAGCTCTGCATTCCCTTAGGAACGACTTTGGAGCTTCTTCGCCTTTACTTTCTGGCACTCGATGGTGCATTCTCAGCTTTTACATTTACATTCCTTGGGGGATTTTACTCTTATAGAACTAAAAAAGGAAATTACATGTGTTGGCCCCATTAAAAACCTTTCTCCCCCTTCGGAAAGGAAAAGGGTGCCATGAAAGAAAAATAAAAAATATGAAAAATTACACCGAGTTATACATAATATCGCCGAAGCTCATCCGCATTCCAAGACCTAGGAATGTCGTTGCCGTCCATATCCTTCAATCTGTATGAACCGGGTCTTGACGAAGATGCTACTAAGAAAGGTCCGTCCCATTTCAACTGCAATTTGCCCACTGTTTCTGGGTTGGCCACTCTCCGAAGCACCAAGTGCCCTGGCTCAATATTTTTTAGCTGAACCTTTCTATCCCGCCATTTGACTGTTTCGGCTTGATATTTATTGATATTCTCCACAGCCTGCAGTCTGATCCCTTCTAAAGCATCTTTTTCTATAGAATAAGTAGCTTCGGAATCTGATTCTGCCGAAGCTAATATCCTTATTGATCCGGTTTTAGCCTCCTCCGGAGTTATTGCTTCGTCACCGAATAACAATTTAAATGGAGTGAAGCCTGTAGACCTTGATGTTGTTGTGTTGTGGCTCCACACCACTTTGGTTAACTGATCTGGCCATTTTCCCCTAGGTTGGTTGAAGATTAACTTCATTATTCCTGTCATTATAATGCCGTTGGCTCTTTCAACGAGTCCATTCGACTCCGGGTGCCTAACTGATGCAAAATGGATCTTCGTACCAATTTGGTCACAGAAATCCCTGAAAGCTTCGGAGTCAAACTGTGTCCCATTGTCCACAGTGATAGCCTTTGGCACCCCAAAACGACAAACAATATTCTGCCAGAAAAACTTTTGGACGGTGGCCGAAGTTATTGTGGCTAAAGGCTTCGCCTCAATCCATTTAGAAAAATATTCCACAGCTACTACAACATATCTCAGGTTTCCTTGGGCCGGTGGTAACGGACCTAACAAGTCAAGGCCCCACCTTTGCAAAGGCCAAGTGGGTTGTATGAGCTGTGTTAAGGACGAAGGTTGTTTTTGATCTTTTGCACATTTCTGACAACCTTCACACTTTTGAACCAATTCTGCTGCATCCGAAGCTGCCTTCGGCCAATAAAATCCTTGGCGGAAAATTTTTCCAAGTAACGGCCTAGAACCAATGTGAGATCCACACAGGCCTGCATGTATTTCTTTCATTAACTCTATACCTTCGGCTCTGGACAAACATTTGAGTAGCGGAGCACAAACTCCATGCTTGTACAACTCCCCTTCTATTATGACATATGGACGAGCTCTTGCCTCTATCCTCTTGTTATAAGCTTCGTCATCTGAAAGGAATTTACCCTGAAGGTAAGAGATGATCTCGGTTCTCCAATCTTCGCTAAAAACAGGAGATATATTAAGGACTGCTCTTTCAAGAAGTTCCACCGAAGGTGCTTTTATTGTTTCGAAGAACACATCCGAAGGTAAAGGCAGCCCCTGTGCTGCTGACTTAGCTAGCAAATCAGCATGCTCATTTTGTCCTCGAGGGATATTTTTGACAGAAAACCCTTCAAAGGAAGCTTCAACTCTTCGAACCATATCCAGATATTTTTCAAGCTTTGGATCCTTAGCCTTGCAACTCTTGTCAATATGACCCGAAACAACCTGGGAATCAGTTTTAAGTATGGCCCTTCTGATTCCCATTGCTTTTAACTTCCGAAGACCTAGAATCAATGCTTCGTACTCAGCAATGTTATTTGTGCAACTAAAATCAAGCTTTGCCGCATAACAAGTTTTGACTTTGGAAGGTGAAACCAACACAGCAGCCGCTCCTGCTCCGAAGGTTCCCCAAGATCCATCACAAAACACTGTCCAGGCTTCGTTGTCTTTATTTGTTTCCTCCTCCTGAGCCCCTCGCGTCCAATCAGCAATGAAGTCTGCCAACGCCTGGGACTGAATCGAAGATCTATGAACATATTCAATACAAAATTCATTGAGCTCTGCAGCCCATTTTCCAATCCTTCCAGTAGCTTCTCGGTTCCTCATAATATCCTTCAGAGGTTGTGAAGAAGGAACAATTATGTTGTAAGCTTGGAAATTGTGCCGAAGCTTCCTGGAGGCCATTAAGACAGCATACAATACCTTCTCCAACTCTGTATAATTTTTCTTTGATAAACTAAGAACCTCGGAAACAAAATATATTGGAGCCTGCCTCTTAACTTGACCATCAAGCTTCTCCTGGACAAGCGCTGCACTTACCGCTGAGTGCGAAGCTGCCACATATAATAATAAAGGAGCCCCTGGCATAGGTGGAGTCAATGTTGTTAGATCTATCAAATACTGTTTCAGTTCTTCGAAAGCCTTCTGCTGGATTGGTCCCCATTGAAAGACTTCGGCTGACTTCAGCACTTCGAAGAATGGTAAGTTTCTCTCTGCTGATCTGGATATGAATCTATTGAGAGATGCCAATCTTCCTGTCAATCTTTGAGCCCCCTTCTTTGTAGTTGGTGGCTCCATCCGAAGTATAGCTTCAATTTTACTTGGATTAGCTTCAATTCCTTTTGTTGAAACCAAGCATCCAAGAAATTTCCCCTTCTTCACTCCGAAGACGCATTTTTCTGGATTTAACTTTAAACTAGCTTGCCTGAAACTGGCGAAGGTCTCCTGCAGATCAGCAATATGATTCTCCTGCTTCGTGCTTTTTACAATGATGTCATCAACATAAGTTAACACATTTCTGCCTATTTGAGATTGGAGAACCTTCGCAGTCATTCGGCTGAAACTTCCTCCAGCGTTTTTGAGCCCCTCAGGCATCCGAAGATAGCAATATGTGCCACTTGGAGTTATGAAGCTGGTCTTCGGCTCATCTTCCTTCTTCATCCAAATTTGGTGATAGCCTGAATAACAGTCTAACAGACTCATGAGCTCTGAAGAAGCTGCTGCATCAACTAAAGAGTCTATCCTTGGGAGTGGGAATTCATCCTTCGGACAAGCCTTGTTAAGATCTGTAAAATCAATGCACATTCGCCACTTGCCATTGGCCTTTTTACCATAACAGTGTTAGCTAGCCATTCTGGGTACTTCACTTCTCTGATAACTCCTGCACTGAGGAGTCTTTTGACTTCGTTGCGAGCACCTTCGGCCTTATCATCTGACATTTTCCGAAGCCTTTGCTTTCTGGGTCTGAAGGATGGATCGACATTGAGCGAGTGCTCAATAACATCTCTATTAACTCCGCAGAGATCATTGGCTGACCATGCAAAAACATCCTTGTTATTGAACAAAAACCTTATCAAGGTTTTCTCCTGCTCTTCGGATAATTGAGAGCCTAACAGCACCTTCTGCTCTGCTATGTCCTCACATAAGAGCATAGGCTTTGGCTGATCTACTGAAGCTGCTTTCTCCCTTCTGAACTTGTACTGTTCACAGGCTTCAGCTCCATCTATGTTATGGATTGCTTTTGAGTCAGTCCAATTGCCTTCGGCCCTTCTTGCAGCTTCTTGACTTCCATGGATAGCAATGGGTCCCTGGTCCGAAGGTATCTTCATGCAAAGATAGGCAGGATGAAGGATTGCTTCGAAGGCATTGAGGGTACCACGACCAATAATTGCATTGTAAGGGTATTCCATGTCAACAATGTCAAACACAACTTGCTCAGTTCTAGTGTTGTTGATGAACCCGAAGGTTACTGACATGGTGATCTTGCCCAGTGCTACAATCTGTCTTCCTCCGAAGCCACAGAGAGGATGTGTAGCATCATGAATCTTATCTTCTGGCTCTTGCATCTGTCTGAAGGCCTTAGCAAATATGATGTCAGCTGCACTGCCTGTATCAACCAAGACATTGTGGACCAGAAATCCTTTGATAACACAAGAGATAACCATGGCATCGTTGTGTGGGTAATCTTTGAGCTGAAGATCCTCTTGGGAGAAGGTAATAGGAATATGAGACCATCTTGACTTGATGAAGGGTCCTTGCACCCCAACATGCTGTACCCTTCTCTGTGCTTCCTTCTTTTGTTTCTTGTTAGTTGGCTCTGAGGACGAGCCACCTGTGATCGGGAGCACTAGCTTCGGGTCCGAAGCAGCTCCAGCTTGGCCGTTGAACGAAGCCATCAGCTCAAAAAGTGGAAGTGAGTTCACCGGAGGTGGGCGCCAATGTTGGAGACTTGCTCTCAAATGCTATGAATCAAAAGCAAGGCAACATAAAATGTTAAATAATAACATCCTTCGTCCTTAAGACATTATTCCCTTCGGGATAATGGATCTTGGACGAAGGTTGGAAAAAGTACAATTACGAAGTTAAACCTTCGTAATAAAACTTCAATAGATATTTATAAGATAATACAAAAAAGGTATAAGATGAGTAAATAAATTATATTATATTTATTCATTATATTGAATTATTAAATACAATAATACCTATGCCTTGGCAAAGGTTGAATTCCGAGAGATGCGATTGCAATCTAGAATGTGTGAACAGTAACGGAATACTGTTCACTATTTATAGGCACAGGACGCAGCCTGTGAGGAATTACAAGTATACCCCTTATAAAAACTTACAACATTGACTCAGACCTTTATGGACTAGAAGGTCATTCTATCTTTAAGTCGGTTTGTAATGCCGAAGCTTCACGAAGAGGAACCTTCGGCTATCTTATATAAACAGCTTCAGCCGAAGACCACTTCTTCCTGTAAGACCTTCGGCGACGAAGCATAGACCCAACACCTGCTAAGTCTGAGGCTGATGAATACCCAAGGCACTGAGAAAACTATTGAGGATAAAACTAACTGATATTACGGATAGTTATGCATCAAAGTTTGGTTAGGCAGGTATTTTGTAGTGGTTCGCAACGCTAATCTTGTTGAAATATTCTTTGTTCAGTAGTTTGTTAAGGGTCTCAAGCTTGAAATTTGTTAGGTGATTCTGGTGCATATGTCTATAACTATCGACAGAGCAGTCTTGCTTGCACAATTATAGCAAGATGGTCTAGATAAAATGATTTAAATCTAGTAAAGGAGTTTACCAAAGTAAGCAACCCATCTCCACTGTTAAACAAGACACTAAGAGTGGTCCTAGTACTCCAGATTTGTCTAAGGAAACGTAGTTACGGGAGTACAGGAAAATCAACGGACTATGTTATGTCTTGGTGAAAATTTTGAACCCAGACAAATTACTAAGTGTGTTGAATGGGGTCAATTGCATCTTAATGCTATGTTCACTAAAGGTGGGGACATGATCTTAACTAATGAGGTGCTCCATCAGTTGGAACAGGAATATGCAGTCACTGAAACCTGTTGTCATCTATCCTTATAGGTTGTGAGTGGCACGAATAGTGAAGATAGCATGAGAGTTAGAGCTCTTAGTAAAAATCAAATAATGCTACTACTCGTAGACTTTGGAAGTTCTACCATTTTTATCAGTTCACATATGGTGACTCAATTTGGCCTATTAGTACTATCTTGCAAACCAGTCACTATTAGGGTGGCCAATGGAGCTTCTATGATATTTGATAAATGGGTCCACCAGGTTGAATGATGGTCTAATGGTCATCGTATCAATCTAACATGAAGATACTCAAGCTTAGTGCTTTTGATGCTATCTTGGGTCATGATTGGCTTAAGTCCCATGGTCCTATTTAGTGTGACTAGAACATGAAGATGATGTATTTTTTGATCAATGGGAGCATGTTATGCTTAAGGGTGATGGAGCTATGGATATATACGAAGATTTGGAACTCTTTGCTCTTCACTTTAGAATTGGTTGAAAAGTAATGATGGATGGGCTTTTGTGTCATTATGAACCATCACATTCCTTACGCAACACAACCTTCTCAAACTAATACTGATCATATTATAAATGAATTTCTAGATGTATTTTTTGCCTCAAAGCAATTACCACCATCAAGACCCTTTGATCATCATATACCTCTGCTTCCTGGTTTTGAACTTGTCAATACCAGGACATAGAGGTATTCTCCCTTCCATAAAACTAAAATTGAGAAACAAGTCACTGCACTATTGGAAGCTACGTTTGTTGTTCCTAGTGTGGGTCTTTCTGCTTCACCGGTGTTACTTGTTAAAAATATGGTACTTAGAGATTTTGTGTCGATTATAGAAATTAAATGCATTGGCAATTAAGAATAAGTTTCCTATGCCTCTTATGGATGGAATCTCTAATGAATTCGTTGGTAACAAATACTTTACTAGTTTGATTATGACATCCTAGACACATGGGGCGAGTACTTTTCGGCCCCTCTTGAAGGCATGAAAGGGACAACTAGCCATACGAACCGCATAGGACAAGCATTAATGCCCCACAAAACACAAGCTAGTGGGTAGGGAGAAAACATAATATCCAAACACCCACACCTATGTTGGACCAGAGGACCGATGGACTAACACTGCCCACCATTGATATAGTAAGGGAGGAGATAGCCGAGGCGTTCTAAGATAAGCTCAGAGTCATCATGATCTCTGGGGGGTAGTCATATCGAAGACCCTATGATAGCCGATTTGACTATCACCCGTACCCTCAGGGAACTAGGATACCCGAATTCACAAAAATTTCAGGTGACCAAGGCAAGAGCACGCACGAACACATTGGCCAGTTCCTAGCAAAATTAGGGGAATTAGCCGACAAAGAGGCATTCCGCGTCCATTTATTCTCATTGTCCCTAACAGGGACTACATTCGCATGGTATGCCACACTGCCTCATAACTCTATTTTTTGTGGGGGGATTTAGAACAAAAATCCCATGATCATTTTTACTCTAACGATTATGAGTTAGATCTAGTAGATTTAGTGGCTCTACGGTAGGGAAAGGTTGAATCGGTTATTGACTACATCCAGAGGTTCCGTGACACAAGGAACTGATGCTTCCAAATTCACCTAGTAGAAAAACATCTAGCATGACTAGCATTTAATGGAATGTGTTACTATTTAAAAGAAAGATTAGAAGGCATTCAATTTTTCATCCTAGCTTAGTTACACCAAAGGGCTTTATCTTACGAAAGTCGAAGCAAAGATACTGCTAAAGTGGTTCGTCACAACGTCCATGTGGTAGAATGTGACCAGAGTAGCACGGACGACAAATCAAAAGAAGTGTACACTCCTAATATGGTTTGGCCAAAGTAGGGCAAATATTCGATGTGTTCCTCTTTGCAGTCGGTTCAAAAGAAACAACAAGAAGAGGTTAAATTTACATTTAATATTGGCAAATGTGATAAATTATTTGATGAATTACTCAAAAACACAATGTTAAAATAAATCATACTATTCCATCTGCCAACGAACTCAAGCATCACGCTCACTGCAAGTGGCACAATTCATTTTCTGACGCCACTAATTATTGTAACGTGTTTTGACGATAGGTCCAATCGGCCATTAACGAGGGCCGATTGAAATTTCAAGAAATGCACGTGGACATAGAGCCCTTCCCAATGAATATGATCAAATTTGATGATAAAAAAGTTCTGGTTTGGCCTAGCGCAGCTGATAAGGGCAAGGATAAGGAGATCATCATCGGTGATGCAAGAGAGGCTGATGAAAACGTCAAAATTCCTTGCAGGAAAGTGGTGACAGAAAAGACCCCTGAAGGATGGGAGACATTAAAGATCACCATCATGACCTCCAACACTAGGGGCAAGCGTAGGCAGGCGGCTAGGCGCATCCCCCTATTCTGCGCACCGTGGACGGTCCAGTGCGTAGACGCGGATGGTCTAGGACACCGTCGGATAGTCTGGGCGGGTCAGGCAGACGGTCCGTGTAAGACCTAAAATTAGAAGGAGGAAAGAAGATAAAAGAGGAGGGAAATAATATACACTATAAAAAATATATAGGAATAAATATATCATTTTAGGTTAGTACTTTTATTTTGATCCCTGTGTGAAACCTATAAACAAAGTTGAATTCAAATTATAAATTGAGTAGGAATATGAAATTAGAAGACAAAAACGATAAAAGGAAAAGAAGATAAAACCTGCTGGGCCTGCTACCTGGTTTTTGGCCCACCCGCGCTCCCCCTCACTCGGCCCATCACTTTTTTTCTGCATCAACCGCCACCGCGTGCGCTCTCCACCTGTTTAACCTGCGTCTGACCTGTGGGGCCCTTCGGCCAGCCTTCCCCATGCTCCACCGACAATAGGACCCCACTCGTCAGTCCCACGCCGCGCGGAATCCGTGTGCCCCACCCCACACGCTCGGACTCGGGCGTCTCACCTCCATGTGGGGACGAAAAGTCAGTTCCGTCTTCCTCTCGTTCGTTGAATCGGGTCCCTGAATCTAGCCGCGTGAGGACCAGAAAAATCGCGCGCCTCGCTCCTGCCAAATGGGGCCCGGCCAACCTCGCCTCACCCTCCTTGCCCTCAGCACGCCCGTGTCATAGGTGACGGGTCCCTCTCGTCTGCCGTCTTGTTCCCCGGATCGGACTTGTAAGGGTTTTTCCAACCACTGCCGCGATGCTCGGCAGGCCTAGCGAAGTCCACGCTGGGTGGGATTCTAGGTAGGCGTGAGCATAAGTACAGACATCTACGACGCATTGACGAACAACTAGGAGCTGCGATGCTGCATCATGAGTCGGGGGCCGCCGCGGTTGAGAGAGAAAGGCCGAAAGAGAGAGAGAAGAAAACGATGATGGCCGCCGTCCGGGCAATGCCTGAATTGGTGCTTGGGGTCCAAATTGAGGGACCATGTCGCTTCATGGGAATACAGAGGACCTGCACGGAACCTCTTCATGCGTGGTGATCGACCAGGATTGCTCGCTGCTCTCCAAGAACGCCGCAGGATTGTTGCCACCGACATCAACGCTATGGCAACCTAGATGCGCGGTAAGATGCCTTCCGAATTCACCTTGGACCCCCCTATATGCATTGTGCCGTCGGGAATGGAGTTTTCACCGGGTGCCGCTGGGCCGGGTGCGTGCTGCGGCTTTGGGGTAGGGCCCACCGGTCAGGCTTATCTTCTTCCCCCTCCCTATCTTTTCTCCACTCGTGCGATAGCGCTACCGGATCTCCCAAATCCGCGTACCAAAAATCGCGCAATCGCTGGGGTTCATCTCATGCCGTTAGGATCCGGACCTTGGCCTTGGGTATCACCTTGGGTATTTATTTGCGAACACCAGGGGCCCCTCGTATGGCAGCCCGAGGTTCCGCCATGGCTGGGAATGTGGTGTGATGACGCTCGGATTGGTCTTCGGGCTTTGGTCGCCGTCAAGCCAATCCCGGTTAGCTCCCCTCTATTCCTCGGGTTGGTTTGGGCTGTCAGTTCTCTGGTCATCATTTCGGCTGGGCGTCGACCATGGACGAGATGCATCGTAGCTCAGTCAGCCTCGAAGGTAGACGAACCAGGACGCCAAGCATCGCGGGGCATAGCGAACATCGCCGCATCCTCGCGAATTGGGGAATGGCCGGGCTTCGATGCCGCGATCGGATTGGCGTCGTGGGGGCGCGCGTACCACTTTGTTTGGGCATCGTCGGGGACACCGTCTGGTTCCCATCACTCATGTGGTCATCGAGTTTCTGTCCAACCGTGACTGCCCCACCGTTCCAAGCCTAACATGCGCATCAAAAACTCCATGGCTGGATCAGAGCTCTCTGGTATGGTCGCCGCCACGGGGGAGGCTGTGTTCTACCTCGCTCTGTGTTCGGCGATGGAAGAAGGTACACATACCCTCCGATTTGGAATGAGTGAATGAGATTAGATTGGTGGGTGTCGTTTCACATTTTGCACTTCGGCTATCGAATCTCGATCGGTTGGACTTAGGGCGATCTCAGTTATTTAAAATCCGAGCCATCCGACTCGGATCCTACAGTCATGGTCGAATACGTGCCTGGTGTGGGCTAGATTTAATCTAGGCCCTCTAGGTTGAATCCAACAACCAAGACTTCATGTCGGTTTGATCTAATCTGCACCAGAGTTTGATAATCCAACGGCCTAGAGACCTTCGTACCCCTTCGGCCGCGCCAACTTGCAAAAGAGCCCCTGCACTTGTCTTAAAACAACCCACCGTCCACTATCGTATAAAGAGTACTGGGGATAGGTCCCTGAATTTTTAATTTGAACCCTGATCTTCCTGGAAATTGTGTCCCCAGTCCAACATTACTCGAATTTAGTAAACAAATTATGGGAAAATGATTTTTAGGGTAAAAATAAATATAGAATTTTGATTAATTCATAAGTAATTAATGTTAACTCCAAATTGACCCCTCCTAATTGCATTAGACTCATATTAAAAATGTTTATCAACCAGTAACTCTATTTTGTTATGAAATTGGATTAAATAAATTATGCACTTAATTCCCTTTTATCCAACACTTAAAACTTCGGAAATTCACGAACCGTAACTCCGTTTTGACCCATTCTAGTTGCATTAGTTTCACAATAATATTATTATCATCTGGTAACTTTGTTTTGTCATGAAATATAGGTTAAAACGTTGCACTTAGTCTATTCTATATTTAACCACGTGGATCTTCGGAAGACCATAACTTCATAACCGTAACTTCGAATTTAGTGATTCTCGAGCCTGCGATCTCGTAGCGACGCGTAGAATCTTATTATGCAGTTTGTTCTTATGTTTGGTGTAATGTTAATTTTACCTATACCATGTTTGTCTGTATTGCTACGACTAGCAACGAGGTTACGAGTCATCTGAAGAGCAAGTTGGTACCTGGAATCTCAAGTCCCAGGCAAGTTCTGCCCTTGATCACTTCTTTTACCCACTCATGTTCTAATTAATCATAATGATCTGCATTGGTTAATTTTGATGGGACCTAATAGGTTACCATAGTTTGTCTATCTTTATGCCTTGTTTACCACTGGACTTTTGGGGTAGTACTTGCTATTGCTATATGTGGTTTTGGGTATAGAGATACACATTATTCATGATTATACTTTTATTATCAGTTGTTATTTACTGTTCATGATAAGATCATTATGTTAATTGGAACATGGAGCGACCACCCGGGAAAATAGTGCTACCACAAGGGTTTAATGGGACACCCTTGGCTGATTAATTAGGAAAGCTAGTGGAAGACTACCTTACCTGAAAGGGGCAAGGGCAGTAGGGGAGTGGTCAGTGTAGGGAGGTCCTTGGGTTGGTTTTGCTGCGATGGCGGTCAGGCGAGGGATCCCTGCATTGGAGCTTCCTATAAACTGTAGCGGGTTTTCTGAAGTTAGTGGAACTTTGTAAAGGCCTCGTAGTGTTATCCTGCCTCGCTTCCTTGGTAGAGGTGTATGGTGCCCGTACAACCCCGTGACAGATGGGTAACATGACTTGTCGGTAAAGATGCGCAACCTCTGCAGAGTGTAAAACTGGTATACTAGCCGTGCTCACGGTCATGAGCAGCTCGGACCCTCACATGATTAATTTATGGAACTTAAATTCAATTTGTCATATGCATTGCATAGCAGGTGTTGTTATTACTTTTGTTCTACTACTTAATTGGGTTGGTATTTACTTACACTTAGTAACTACTAATAAAATTTTGACCAACTTTAAAAGCAATGCTCAGCTCTAATCATCCTCTTTGGTAAGCCTTACACTTCACGTGAGCTCTCACCTTTGGCGAGTTCATGCACATTAAGTCCCACAACTTGTTGATCTATGAATGTATGTGAGCTCACACTTGCTGTCTCACACCCTCACAGGTCAAGAACAGGTACCACAGGATGAGGCGCATGGAGGATGCTGTGATGAGTTCGTGAGAGGTCTAGGCCGTCGCCTCCCAGTCAACTTTGGGTTGCTGGTCCGTTGTCTCCTTATAATGTAATTATTTATTTTGTATAGAACTCCTGTTATGTAGTAAAGATGTGACATTCGATCCTGTGCCATGATTCATCATATGTGTGAGACTTGGTCCTAGCACACCTGGTGATTATGTTCGCGCCCGGGTCTTGGTGCCCTGAAACCTGGGTGTGACAGTCCGACAGCGCCCAGGAGCAGCGACGACCACGTATCTTCAAACCTCAATGACTAGAAATAGATAAGTGGAAGACAAACATGCTTAAAGCATCTGGTCGGCTGGTCAAAGCAGGCCCGACCTTTGATTAATTATTATCTAAATATGTGAAAAAGAAGGCCGACCCAAGCGACCGGACAACAAAGTGACCTTGCTCACCTACCCAAGAGCGACGACAAGTAAGACAGATTCGGTCTCACCTATCGAAGGAGTCACTACATCACGATATTCATCTAAGACCCAATGTACCTACATGTACACCTCCATCCTTATACCCACATGTGCCATATCAGTATGCATACCTGCCACCACCTTATATCTCAAATCAAATATGGGCCATGGCACCATATCCATATGGGATGCCATGATACCCCGCTTGGGGGCACCCCAAACTTCTATATTTGTTAGGTTGGCACCTCCAGTACAAGACCAATTTAGTGCACCTCAATACGGTCACCAGGCATAGGTCTAGCAAGATTGCCGGACTACACTGATGTAAATACTGACCAATCCGGCAGGGAGGCATAGAGAGGAAATGTCTACAACCACCAAAAGAACGACAAAAGGAGACATCATCAAAATAGGCATAACAGATGTCGTCATACAGGGGAACAATGAAGGGCCGATGATTTTTGGTAAATCGACCAAGACAGGCAAGGAAGAAGACACGAGAGCAACCAATAAAGCAGCTGACCCGATGTACTCCATGCCCCAATGGTGCCCATCGGTACCGACACAGACTCAAAAGTGAAAATTGCTGCGCCTAAGAGCAAAGGAGAGCAAGGAAAAAATAGGCATAAAAATATTTAATGATACACATGCACAGTACCCACCACTACAAAAGAGATGGAGAACAAAGGTCATTGAAGCAAATCAAACGGCCACAAAAATAGAGCACAAAACAACAACTATGGAGAGTCCGACTGCTGAAGCCGGACCGTCCACATTCATCGCAGACCGTTTGCTCCTGGAATCCGGACAGTTCGCGCCTCACCAGAATGCCTCCGACGACGCACCAACACCTATAGAGGAAGATAAAACCGATGGGGACGACCTACTAGGAGAGGATTTGGTCGACTATGGAACCTCGCTAGAGTACCCAGGTATGGATGTAAATGTGATTATGTTCTAAGCCGACTGCACTATTATCGGTGATGATGAACCTTTCGTTTCTTAATTTGATTTTGTCCTAAAGGGGTCGCCTTCACTAAGCCAAAAGAATTGGTCAACCACTCAAAGTCGCTCTTTGTGCGCGGTCATATCGATGGAATACAGATTGCTAAGATGTTGGTATATGATGGGACAACTGTGAATTTAATGCCTTACTCATTATACAGACGATTAGGGAAGCAGGATGATGAACTAGTCAAGACTAACATGACGCTTTGTGGTGTCGGGACCGATAGTTCGATTAAAGCCAAGGGAGTCACATCCGTTGAGTTAACCATCAGGACCAAGACCCTTATTGCTGCTTTCTTTGTCACCGATGTAGAAAGAAATTATAGTCTAATCTTAGGTAGAGATTGGATCCATGCAAATCAATGTGTACCTTCTACTTTACATCAAATGATGTTGCAATGGGTAGGCGATGATATAGAGCAAGTACATGCTGATGCATCGACTTGCATTGCTGTGGCCAATGCCCCTATAGTTTGGACCTATGAGACTGCCATATATCTTATAGGAGTTGATTTTTTTGATTATCAATTCATATGTATAGATAGGAAAGGCTCCATTCCTGTATTGCTAGTGTCGATGGAGAATCAGCTAAATCCAAGGTAAAGGTTAAATAATGAGTACATCCAAAGAGAGCATACCCCAGGTCGCGGACAGTTCGGCCCTCGAGGCCGAATGGTCTGAGGTAGAACAGAAAGAGTCACAGGTCTCAACCCCTATCGCGGACAGTCTGGCCCTTGAGGACGGACTGCCCGGCCTTCCCCTGGATGGTTCGACCGCTAAGGTCGAACAGTCCGGCTACTGCTAGAGAGTACCGCAGCACAAGTCCGGTGTCGCGGACGGTTCGGCCTCTAAGGCTGGACAGTATGCAGCCACATAGAGAGCATCTAACTCCTATAAAGTAAGCACAATAGAGGAATTTAGGGATCTCGATAAGTTAGGACATGGATTTACATCGGCCTATCCTTTGGAGGAGATTGACAAAGGAGATGGTAAAACTCCAAGGCTGACTTTTGTGAACAAGACCCTAGAAGCCGATCCTAGAGATGAAATAATTGGCTTGTTAAAAGAATATTCTAATTGCTTGGCTTGGAGCTACATCAAGATGCCACGATTAAGCCGAGAGATAGTGGATTATCGGTTGCCTATTAAGTCCGGTTTCAGGCCTTAAGCGGAGACCAAGATCATTTCGTCCAGACTTACTCACCAGGATTAAGGACAAAATTCACCGGCTCTTCGAAGCTAGACCTTGCAGATACGTAGAGTGGGTCTCTAATATTGTGCCGGTGGAGAAGGAGTCTGGTAAGTTTAGAGTGTATTGATTTCTACAATTTAAATAGAGTAACTACTAAAGATCAATATTCTATGCCTATAACCGACATGTTAATTAATAATGCATCAGGAAATAGAGTTATTAGCTTTCTTGATGGTAATGTCAGATATAGTCATATCTTTATGGCCGAGGAAGATGCGTCTAAAATGGCCTTTATATGTCCATGCTTCATTCATTTATTTGAGTGGGTTGTCATGACATTCGGTTTAAAAAATGTTGGTACCACTTATATGATGGTTATGAATTTGATCTTTCACGAGTTGTTGGGAAACACTATGGAAGTTTACATTGATGATATTGTAATCAAATCGGCTGAGTTTGGTTCTCATATAACTGACCTACGCAAAGCCTTTGATAAAATATGTCGGTATGGTTTAAAAATGAACCCACATAAATGTGCTTTTGGAGTGTCAGCTGGTAAGTTCTTAGGATTCATCATTCATGAACATGGCATAGAGATAGATCCCGACCGAATTAAGTTCATTCGGAATGTGGGAGCTCCAACCTGTAAGCTTGAGGTACAGGAGTTTCTCGGCAAAGTAAATTATTTGCAAAGGTTTATTTCTAACTTAGCCAGGAAGATTGATGCTTTCACTTCTATTCTTCGTCTAAAAATGATGTTGATTTCACTTGGCGGTAGAACAACAGGAAGCATTTGATCTTATTAAAAACTATTTGCCTTCGGCTCCAGAATTGAAAGCACCGTAAGCAGGAGTACCATTCAGGCTATACATTGCAGCCGAAGATAACGTTATCGGAGCTATTCTGACACAGGAGACTAAAGGAAAGGAGCACGATGTGACCTACTTAAGCCGAAGGCTGGTGGATGCCGAAACAAGGTACACCTTCATTGAGAAATTATGCTTATGCCTATTTTATGCAAGCACCAAGTGTAGGTGTTATCTATTGTCTAGTCCTTGCACCGTTTCTGGTCAAACCGATGTGATTAAATACATGTTGCAAACCCAATTATAAGTGGTAGAGTTGGTAAATGGGCTTATGCACTGATAGAATATGATTTGGCCTATGAATCACTAAAATTTATGAAAGGCCTGGTCATAGCAGATTTTATTGTAGGACATTGGATTGATAATGCTCATAAACTAGACATGTCATATCTCATTATTACTTCCAGGACTTTGTATTTGATGGATCGATTTCTAATGAAGGACATGGAATTGACATCATGCTTGTTTCATCAAGTAACGCCTCTTTTAACTTCTCTAGCCGATTGAAAACTTATTGCACTAATAATCAAGCCGAATACGAGGTCCCCTTATTTGGTTTGGAACTGCTAGATTATATGGGAGTAAAACAAGTGAGGGCATTTGGTGATTCTCATCTAGTTGTCCAACAGATTTTAAAAGAGTATCAATGTTTAGATGGTACTCTAAATAGCTATCTTGAAAAATGTTGTGTCATAATCCATTCTTTTAACGAACATTCAACATATATCCAGAGTTGAGAATTGCAGAGCTAAAATTTGGCACAAAATGCCTCAGTTTATAGGATAAGATGAGGGAAATTTCACAGTATCGAAAGTCTGATAACCGGTGTCGCGCCAAATCCCCAGGTCACGGGCTGTCCGAGCTGCATAGCCGGATCGTCCGTGGTGGGTTCGGACCATCCGGGCAAAGGGTGCGGACTATCCCACAGTACCAGGAACATCATTTTAATTAATTCGGTTGATAACGCAACCAATGTAACTGATTGGAGGGCACCTAGAATTAATTACCTATGTAGTTCCAGTATTAGAAAAGACAGGTATGTTCAGCGTACAACTTTCAAATATGTTTTAATTGATGATGAACTCTATCGCCAAACTGTCAATGATGTTCTGCTTAAATGTTTGGGCCTAGATGATGCTATATTAGCCATGACCGAAGTACGTGAGGGGATTTGTGGTACTTATCAATCAGCTCCAAATATGAAGTGGCTATTGTGAAGATCTAGCTTCTACTGGCCTGATATAATAGCCAATTGTTTCAAGTACTACAAGGGATGCCAAGTGTGTCAGAAATTTGGCGACTTATAGCTAGTTCCTGTAGCCGAATTACATCCTATTATCAAACCTTAGCCTTTCAGGTGATGGAGATTGGATTTTATAGGAGAAATTCATCCTTCGTCATCAAAAGGGCATCAGTTCGTATGGGTCGTCACATACTACTTTACCAAATGGACTGAAGTCATTGCTCTGAAGAATATGACGCACAGAGAGTTAATTGAGTTTATAACTGAGCATATCATTCATAGATTCAACATTCCTCGGACTTTGACCAAAGACCAGGGGACTTCTTTTATGTCAAAGGAGGTACGTGAGTTTGTTGAATCATATAAGATCAAATTGCTCAATTCATCTCCATATTATACTTAGACCTATGGACAGATCGAGTCTAGTAATAGGACATTGATTAGCCTTATAAAAAAAAGATATCTGATCATCCTAAGTATTGACATAAGGTCTTGTTTGACGCTTTGTGGGCTCATAGAATATATGAACACTGTGCTACTAAAGTTTCTCCGTTTGAGCTTGTTTATAGGGAGGAAGCAGTTTTGCCTGTGGAAGTAAGACTAAATGCTGTCAGGATCGCCAAACAGAATGATCTAACTGTCGGTGATTATTATAATTTGTTGATGGACAAATTGATGAAGTGACCGATAAGAGATTAATAGCTCTAGGAGAGATCGAGAAAGACGAGATCATGGTCACCAAAGCTTATAATAAGTAAGTCATTCTAGGTAGGAGACCTAGTATGGAAGACCATCTTGCCACTAAGGAGTAGAGACTGAAAGTTCGAGAAATGGTCGCCTAGCTGGGAGGGCCCTTACAAGATCACACAGGTAATATCTAGTAACACCTACATGTTGCAAACATTACAAGGCGAAGACTTTTCTAAGGCGCTAAACGGTCGTTTACTGAAGCAATATCATCCTATTATGTGGAGAGAACCGATATAGTCACATCGAGTTGATTTCAGCTTGTATCAGTGCTAGACCTCCCTCTATATATATTAAGAGGTACGGCCGATTGCAATCACAAACAATCGATCAAACAATTAATATATCTTCCGTACTTCATTATGTTGTTCATGCTACCCTAGCTAAAAATGGGGAAAATGGCTTCCATTCACTGAATTCTGGTACAATTCTTCACACCATACTTCATTAGGATGCTCTACATTTAGGGCTCTATATAGTTATGATCCTCTCTTTGCAGCTACTCCATTGCTCCCGTCTGACACTGATACACCAGTTGCTGATCTTGTTTGGGAACGTGCACTTTGCTCTGAAATGTTGAAGGATAAGTTGGCTGCAGCTTGCAATCGAATGAAGCTTCAAGCTGTCAGAAATTGTTCTGATCGCTCCTTTCAAGTGGGCAATTCTGTGCTCTGAAGCACCAACCGTAGTAGGTGCAATAGTCGGTTGTGACCAGAGCCTGTCCCACGATTGCTTTCAAGTATAGTGGTCCCTATACCATTCTACAACTACAACGTATTGGGCAGGTGGCTTATAAACTTGATTTGCCAGAGACATCACATATTCATCTAGTTTTTATGTTTCTATGCTGAAGGTTGAAGTCGTTCACCAGGGCTTGTTCCGTTAGCTCTCAATCCATTTGGATTGAGTGGGATTGGTTATGTTTAAATTCCAATGTCAAACTTCTTCTAAATTTTTTTCAATCTCATACAATCCATGTATAATGGGAATAACTGAACAAATCCTAAGTTGATTGATCTTGATCAAGGTGGAGTGGAGCCAGTGGCAATCTTGGAGTGTCATATGGTCCCTAAAGGCAATCATCTAATTGTTTCAGGTCCTGGTGCGTTAGGCTAATTTGCTGCCAGAAGCTACGACTTGGAGCGCTTGCATGGGGCCAACCAAGATCTCAGACGGGGGAGATGTCAAAGCCGCGTCGCCTACTCTGATAAAGACGACGACCATCTCATATCGTTGGACTCCCGTTGGCCGAGGCTATAAACCTGTAACTAAGTGGATAAGGACAGAGCAGATTAAACAGTTTCCAAACGTAATCGCAGATCAACTTGTTGTCCGAGGGGTTGTCACGGCCGTGTCTACCACCAAATGAATAACCGCGAGAGATGCAATTGACAGAACTGATTCGTTCTTACGCATATAGTACAATTTTCAGTATCCGCGCTGTGCCGCTAGCTGTCGCCATTAGCACGACATGTGTTCTAGAAGCACAAGAACTCGAACGTGCTGTAACCGGCTTTCAGACTTCATCAGACGACACGGTGATGATAAACATGCATAGTTACTGCCGTTCCCACCGTAATTTGAACCTGATGCGCTCCCGAATTTTGTTTGATTAAATACTCTCTGCTACTAATCTGCGGTGGTTCGACGCTGGCTCCTGAAGCGTGTCGGACTTACTTATTAATGCCGAGCGCTAAAGCCTTGGCCGGATGTGCCAAGAAAGCAGCATAGCACCACCAAGTACGTTCCACACTACCGATCATGCCAAGGTTGTACACGAGGCCCTCGGGGGTCTCCGGCGAGCCTGTCGACGACGCAGGCGACGGGTACGGGGTGTTGGCAGCCGTGGCGGGCGAGTCCTGCACGTTGCTCGCCGCGTCCTGCGTGCTCGCCGCGTCCGTTGTCATCTGGGAGGCGTGCGCCTTCGCTACCTTGGCCGCGGTGCTCGTCGCTGGCGCCGCCGCTGCCGTGCGTCGTGCGGGCACGGCGTTTCGCACCGCCGCGCCAGCCAGAGCCAGCAGGCCGCGGGTGTGCGGGCTTGCCGAAATAGACATCGGCTCGCTGCCCAAGTCCCCGTACCAGCACCGCCTGGGCAGCCCCGCGGGCGGGGACGGAGCGACGTGCGCCGTGTGCCTGGAGGACCTTCGCGGCGGCGAGATGGTGCGCAGCCTGCCCGAGTGCCGCCACCTCTTCCACGTCGCGTGCATCGACGCGTGGCTGCAGATGCAGGTGACGTGCCCGCTGTGCAGGTCTGATCTCTCGCCCCGGCGACGGGTTACGACTTACGATTACGACCGCCACAGCGTAGGATCCCAGGCGGACTCGTCGTCGTCGCAATAGCGGGCGGCGCTGTTGCAGTGCGAACTGTAATAAGAACGTTTTGGTCAGTTGTGCAATGCGGGAGATCTGAATTCTGAAGCCAGAACAGCTACTGGTACTGCGGCAGTCAGAAACTAGTAATAAACTCAGGTCTTGGTTTCTTTAGTCAAAGTTTAGTCACTAATGTAACTAGTTTGGTTTCACTTCAGTGACTAAACCTGACTAAAAAGCATTAATTAGTGTGAATAATGACTACATTATCCTGATTAATTAGTGGAACCTGTTGCACGTAGAAAGATGAGAGTGTAAGTGAGGTAAAAATCCTACTTTAGTCCTTTTTACTCACCGCTTGGTGAATAAAGAGCTAAAATTTAGTTACCTCACTTTAGTCACTCCGCTTCTTTAGTGACTAAACGTGACTAAAGTTTAGTCACTGATGTTTAGCCACCCCAACCAAACAGGGTCTTAGCCTTATGGGGCCAGAACCAGGGTGCATGGCCCTTTCCAAGTGTACATAAGTTTCTATATTAACACCCCCATCAATTTGGACATAGTGCAACTATGTTCAGAGTGTCCTGAAAATGATTGAAACGTGTCACAGGTAGCGCCATTGTCATAATATGTGCAATCTAATCTTTTGTGGAGGTGATGTGAATGACCAGTTGTCAAGTATCAACACGTTCCCGGACAAAGTGATAGTCGACATCCACATGCTTGGTTCTTCGATGAAAAATTGGATTAACACATAGATATGTGGTACCAACATTGTCACACCACTAATAAGGTAGCTGCAAAAATTCCAAGCTCTCGTAACATGACTCGAACAAACTGGATTATCCGCCCGCTTCATAGGGGTCCATAACCCGCCTTACATAGGCTAATAGGATTAGGGTTACAATTTGATTTCCTTCCTAACTACCAGTCCCACGATATCCAGGATTTGTTCCTACGTACCGCACGAGTCCTCGCGCCTTTCTTAACTGGAACAGCCTCCGCTCTGTCTTGATCTCCAAGTCTTCTCATCGTCTCTGGGCCTAGGTTGGTCAGTCGGCCCATGAAATCAGCCACACGACCTACTTAGGCCCTTCGACGGCCCATCCGGGCAAGGCGATGTTGAAGGAAACAAGTGACGCCTAAGAGAGGGGGTGAATTAGGACTTCTAAAACTTTCTCTAAACTAGGCCACAAATAAATCCCTAGAGATAAACCTATGCAAATAAACAATCTAGAATGTGCAAACTAGGTTTTGTCTAAGTGTTTCTATCTATACCGCAATGTCTAAGTTTCAATACTAAACAATCTAAGTATAAAGACAAGATTGAAACCTAAATGCTTTATATAAATGCGGAAGCTAAAGAGCAAGGTAGAGATGCAAACTCTCGTGGATGACGCTGGTATTTTTACCGAGGTAGCCAAAACCACGCAAGGTCTCGACTAATCCTTGTTGGTGCCCCTACGCAAAGGGAAGCCTACGCGAGGTCCAAGCACCTCGGTCGAGTAACTCCGTAGAGAGTCGCTGGCCTTCTCCACGCGCAAGTGATGCTCCGCTTAAGGCTCCTCTCGGACGCTCCCCGTCGTCTCCACTATCGAGATTCCGGCCGAAAACACCGCGGGCCTCATTCCCTCCGGTATAGGTTGGCGGCCGTGACACAAACTCGGTTGTCACGGTCTCGCAAGACACTTGACCCACTCGGTACAATTACGACGGCTCACACAAGAGCCGAGGGGTTGTGTGGTTTTTCTAAACTCACTCAACTAACTAGTTTTCACCTAGAGCAAGCGCTAAAGCGGTATAACTAACCTAAACACTTCGCAAAGCACCTACGCTAATCACCGAGTGATTCTATTAAGCACTTGGGTGTATGAGCACATGGAAATGTCTATACTATGCCTTGGTATGTTGCTTGGGCTCCCACACCTTGAAATGGCCGGTTGGGGTGGTATTTATAGGCCCCAACACAATTCTAGTCGTTGGAGAAAAGATGTTGCTCTCTACGACACGACTTACATTCCGGTGGAGCCACCGAACAGTTCGGTACACCTGTCCGGTGCGCCTAGCCGTTGGATCTCACACGCAGGTGACCATTGGCGCTGCAGGCTTTTACACAGGATAGTCCGAACATCACACCGGACAGTCCGGTCGCTTCTCTCTACCAGTGCCACCAGGAACTACTCGTTGGGCTACAATTCCCTGGTGCACCGGACAGTCCGGCGTGTGGCACCAGACAGTCCGCCTGTGGCAACACGTTTCTTCGTTTCTTGGACTTTGCTTGATACTTGTTGATCTTCATAATGTCTTCTTTTGAGGTGTTGCTTTCCTCAATGCCTTAGTCCAAGTCACTTTAGCATCCTGTGAATTACACACATAAACACTAGCAAACACATTAGTCCACAGGTTATATTGATCATCAAACACCAAAATCTATTGAGCCAAATGGCCCAGGGTCCATTTTCCTTACAATCTCCCCCTTTTTGGTGATTGATGACAACACAACCAAAGCAAGTAAATATAACAAACATTTGAATGAAAATATGCAATCTACATGCTAGGATGCATGAGTGTCCCCTCAATATGATATTATGGACTTAAGCCTCCCCCTAACTCAATAATTCATTTGCTTCCTATTTTAGACCAAAACCACTCGCAAGATAAAAATTTTAAAATTGGTAGCGTTTGGTGTTTGATATCTATTTCATTGCTTTGGTCCCTAAAACTTCTCCCCCTTTGGCATCAACCACCGAAAAGGAAGACATTAAGAGCATGTACAAAGCAAATAAGACTTGCCCTCATAAGAGATTTAACAATGATACCGATTGAAGCAGTAAAAATTATTACTCCCCCTAAATGAGTGTTCTCCTTTTGAAAGAAATTTCTCCCCTTTAGAGACGAAGAAATACTCCCCCTGACAGAGATCTTCTACTTAGAAAAAAGCATGTGAGAAATAGAGGTGCAAGACATGATTTGATTAGACTAACTTCCCTTATACATAGGTAACGAAACATGATTTAACAGCATATGCATGTATAACAAGTATAAGATATGAAATATAGTCTAACCAAATGTTGGAGAAGACATGTAAATGATACAAAATGTAGTCTCAAATATACCAATTGAAAGCCAATTGAAGACCAATGGCAGGCTTGTGAGACATAAGAATTCTTGAAGATTTGCAGTGGAAGCTTATTGTCTTTCTCCGGGGACTCCATTTTCCTTTCAATGAGACTACTTAGTCATGGGTGGGGAATTTGGGTCCAAATTATTCACCAATCCACTTGTCAATAGACTTGATCCAATATGATGTGTCCCATGATGTACATCCCAATTTTGCCAAGTCTCCGAATTCTCCGAAGTCCTTCGGACTTCTCACTTCCCTCTTGGGATCCAAACCTTCTTTGTGCTTATCATGGTTGAAATTATTTCTTTTGGCACCCAGATGCGTTTGGCCCCCTTTCCTTTGTTGGCTTACTTGTTGGCCTTGATTGCTATCACCTTTCCATTCTTTTTATTTTTGATCAAGTATGGTGTAGCAGCCTTTTTATCCACCTTGTTGATGTAGGTGTTGGAGATTTTGCTTGTTGGCTTTTGCTTGAGATTTTGCTTATACCCGGTCTTCGCCTTGCATTGAAAAGACTTGTGGCCTTCTTTGTGACATAGCCTACAAATCATAGTTTTGCCCTCCACAGGCTTGTTCACTCCTGTAGTGGTGTTATCCTGTGGAGGTTCGATTTGTTTGGCTTTGCCTTTCTTGTCATACAAAGCCTTGCCAAGGCGAGCCACTTCTTACTTTAATTGCTCATTCTCCATTGCAATCTCATCCGAACATGTTTCTATAACAACATTCTTAACAAGAACTTGGTTGCAAGTGTTAGAATTATCAATTAAATCAAAGCACGAAGTAGAAGCATCTTTATTAATAATTTTAGGTATTTCAACCAAAGATACTTCTAGGGTGCTACCAATCTTTTCTAGCTTAGTAGTTAGCTCATCACTGTGTATGCTAAGAATTTCCATTTTCCCTAGCAAATTTACAATGGCTTCTTGGGAGCTAGCTAACTTAGCCTTAAGTTTTTCATTCTTTTTAATAAGGCCATCATCGGTAGTTGTGGATGGTGCACATAGCTCACAATTCAAATTTGCAAATGTTTAAAATTTTTCTAGCAAACCTTTATAATCATTTTGAGAGCTAATCAACTTATTTTTCAAAGTTTTAAGTTGAGCCTTTTGTTTAGTGCAAACATTCTGAAAAAAATTAACGGTTTCCGCAAGCTCATCTACGAAGGGCTTTCCCTCACCTTCATCATCACTACTGCTATCATCACTAGAGGATGGAATACTCATTTTACCTCTTGCCATAAGGCACTTGTGTGATGACCGTGATGAGCGTGATGAGGATCGGTGGCTGTGTGTATTTGGAGGTTCATCTTCACTTGAAGAATCGTCCCAAGTTTTGACACGTGTAAGCGCCTTGCCTTTTTTCCTCCCCTTTTTGGATTCAGCCATATTTGGACAACTGTCCCTAAAAGTGGCCCTTCTCCCCGCATGCGAAGCATCCTCTCTTTCTTTGCCTTTTCCTGTCAATGTTAAAGAGAAGATCCTCTACCTGCAGGGGCACACCCATTAGATTAATCTTGCAGATCATTCCCATTACCTTTTCGACATGTTGGATTGTTTCTTTGTCCTCGGAGGATGATGTTGACGGTTGATTATCTTCATCATCAACACTTTCTTCTTCTTCCTCTTCTTCACTTGAGGAACTTAGAGTGGGAGCCTTCTTTTTGCCTTTTCTTTCATCACATGCAAAAGCATATGGTCTTGAAGAAGTTGGCTCCTATTGTCGACCCATTTTTCTCGACATCTCAAATGCCACAATTTCCTAATCACAATGGTCGGGGTCATTGTACTCAAGTCCTCCATATTGTGAAGAATAGTGATGATGCTCCTGTATCTTTGTTGTGGTAGAAGGGAGATAATCTTCCTCACAAAATCTGTATAACCCATCTTATAAATGCCAATAGAGTTGTGCTCATTGATGATTAGATTCAAACGACAATACATATCTCTAACAAGCTCATTATCCTTCAAAGCAAAAGAATTATACTCATTTAGGACTAAGCAATGTTTTTGCTCACGAACATTGGATGTGTCGTCATGGAGCTCATGCAATTTTAGCCAAATCTCATTAGCAGTTTTTAATGTAAAAACTTGATTAACAATATCCATGATAAGAGATTCATACAAGCAATTTTTGGCTCTAGCATTTAAATGAATTTCTTTTTCCTCACTCGTGGTGGGTTTCTTGGGATTTTTGGGTGGTTTCATCCCGTCACGAGTGACTCTCCAAACACCTAGATCAACGGCCTCTAGGTAACAAGCCATTCTAGCACTATAATATGGGAAGTTAGTGCCATCAAAGTGTGGTGGCCTATGGGTATCCATCCCCTTTCTCTAAAAAGTGTCGGCTCTTTTAGCGGTGAAGCTAAAACTTTTCAAATGAGCCAAACCAGGCTCTGATACCAATTGAAGGAAACATGTGACGTCTAAGAGGGGGTGAATTAGAACTTCTAAAACTTTCTCTAAACTAGGCCACAAATAAATCCCTAGAGCAAAACCTATGCAAATAAACAATCTAGAATGTGCAAACTAGGTTTTGTCTAAGTGTTGCAATTTCTACCGCAATGTCTAAGTTTCAATCCTAAATAATCTAAGTATAAAGACAACCTTGAAACTTAAATGCTTTATATAAATACGGAAGCTAAAGAGTAAGGTAGAGATGCAAAATCTCGTGGATTACGCCGGTATTTTTACCGAGGTATCCGGAACCACGCAAGGTGAACAAGGGCACAACTTGCCTGGCACTTGAGATTACAGTTACCAGGGTGATTCTTCGGATCCTCGTGACCGCACTGCTAGTCGTAGCAATACAAACAGACATGGTATAGACAAAATTAACATCACACCAAACATAAGAACATACCTAAACACTTCGCAAAGCACCTACGCTAATCACCGAGTGATTCTATTAAGCACTTGGGTGTATGAGCACATACCTAGATCGAATCGAACTCCTCGATACGTGGCTTCTCTTGAACCACCTGTTCTTCACCTGTGGGGGGGTGTGAGACAGCAAGGGTGAGCTCACACATGTTCATCGCTCAACAAGTTGTGGGGAATAATGTGGCATGAACTCACCAAAGGTGGGAGTTTATGTGATGTGTAAAGCTGATCAACGGTAGGGGTTAAAGCTGAGCATTGCTTTTAATAAGTTGGTCAAATTTTATTAGCAATTACTAAATGTAAGTAAATACCAAACAATAATAAATAATAGAACAAAATTAATAAATAATCCCATGCAAATGCAAATGACAAATTGAGTTTTAATTCCATAGATTAATCATGTGAGGGTCCGAGCTGCTCATGACCGTGAGCACGGCTAGTATACCAGTTTTACACTCTACAGAGGTTGCACATCTTTACCCACAAGTCGTGTTACCCATCTGCCAAGGGGTCATGAATCCCATACACCTCTACCGAGGAGGCGAGGTAGGGTAACACTATGATGCCTTTACAAAGTTCCACTAGCTTCAGAAAACCCGCTACAGTTTATAGGAAGCTCCAATGCAGGGATCCCTCGCATGACCGCCATCGCAACAAAATCAACCTAAGGACCTCCCTACACTGACCACTCCCATACTGCCCTTGCCCCTTTCGGGTAAGGTAATCCTCCACTAGCTTAATCAGCCAAGGGCGTCCCATTAAACCCTTGTGGTAGCACTGTTTTCCCGAGTGGTCGCTCCATGTTCCCATAACATAATGATCTTATCATGAATATAAATAACATAACAGAATAATAGGAAATGGATATAATGAAATATTATCCCAAAACCATATAAAGCAATAACATGACTACCCAATTGATTCAGGGATAAACAAGGTAAAAAGGATAACCAGTCTAGGGTGACCTATTGGGTCCCATCAAAATCTCTACTAACTATTAAGAGCAGAGCGTAGACTGCCCCCGCCTCCGCTCGCCCGACCTCCGGGATTTTCGCCCCCGCTCGCCCGACCACGCTCGCCCCCTCCCAATCCTTCCGCGAATCGCGCCGCGTCCCCAACAATCCCGAGCACCCGTCGCAATCGGTCGGGCGGAGCGCGACCGCCGCATACTCCGCCGCGCTCACGTAGTTAAGAGCCATGGAGAAGGGCCTGGTGCTGGAGACAGAGCCCCTGGACGCGGCGGCGAAGTTGACTGCAGAAGCGATCTGGAAGGGAAATATTCCCCAGAGGAGATCAGACGATTAGTTTGGAGAAAATGGTGGGAGTAGGGATTGGGCAGAGAAGATTAGGACTAACCGGAGAGGAAGCTACCCGGCGGCCGGCGGCTTCCGACGCTGATGCGGAGGCGATGCCGAGGAGGCGGCGGGCAACAAGGCACGCGGCCGGTGGCAGCATGGTGGCTTGGCCGGCTGTGGGGGACGACAGAGCGGGTGAAGGAGGAGGTATCGGCGTGTGGCCCCCTTGCGAAGCCTGCGAACCTGCGAGGCCAGGTAGAACAAGCAACCTGTCTTTCGCTTTCTCCGCATCGCTGAGACACAAGCCCTACAGGCCCAATGGACCAGATCTGACTGTCTGGCCCCAGTTTAAAATTGGGCTTAAAGTCTCTGGGTGTTGTAGACTGTTAGGGCCCGATACGGCTCTGGTTTGAGCTTGAGCAGCAGCTTCTGCGTAGAGGGCAGGGGTCGTGAACACTTTTTTAAAGAAGGAATTATTTTCTGGTAAATGATATAGAGTAATAAGAGCCACTTTTAGTTGAGGAGCCGGAACTGCAAAAATTGGTGGAACCATGTGTTTTCTCTATCTCTACTAACTATTAAGTGTCTAATGTAGACCACAGCCGTGCTCTCGCTCCATCCTCTGCGTGCATGCAATCCTTTGCGCGGCGTCCTCCTGCGTGGCCACGCATGCAGCCGGTCTCAGTCTGCGTGCAACCCCTAAACCCGCACACGCATCACGCATGCAAGTATGCACTCCATGAAAAGCTTGTGCAAATATGTAAATGTGAATGTCATTTGAACCATGGTTGTTTGCTTTAAACTCACGTCTATCTAGCCAATATGACACACATATTTTTCATTTTATATTTTATACTCAAGTATAATATAGACTTTTATTAAAAAAATAGGGGAAAATTAAAACTGGGTCGTGTTCCAGCCAACCATGATACTTTTTACATGGGTTTGCTACATCGATGGTTTGTATGATTTTCTTTGCGTTTAATATCAATTATAACTATGATAACTAATTTTAGTCGTTTTGTACCGAAAATATAGATTGGTCAAGTCGTTTAGTAAAACAACATATCACACATACTTGCAAATTGTTTTCACGTCATAATGAAATATATATCCATATGCAAATTAGCAAGTCAATTTTTAGAATAGTTCATAGCCATCCGTTCAGAACTTTATGCGAAAGAATGTTGGCTCTATGTCTGCTTATACGAAAGAATGTTGTCTCTTCCCTTTACTAAAGGAGGGTGAAATAAGTTTTACTAGCAGCGTCGTACCGGAGGTGCCAGTAGCCTTAGTGTGCCAGTCGCTCCTCAAGATGGCCTCACTGGCAACAAAATGTTCTCTGATGAGTTGACTCGTGTGCTTGACTGAGATTGTACTTTATCTCTTCTGTCAGCTAAGCTCTGCTGAATTCCTCCGGCATCAACGTTAGCACGATGGTTCGCCCAACCGAGCATGTCCCCGATTCACAAAACTATATAGTTGGGAACCTCACAGTTAGATTCATAGTAGTTAATAGTTTGCTTAAACAAACTGACGTGGTTGTTTGATCTATGCAAAAGATGGCACTGGTTGTTGGTTTTAATAGTGAAATGTCATCCTAACCATTTAACTAGCTATGTCCAACATATTATGTATTTATTTCTCTAAATATTGCCAGCTGCTCTACAATACAAATTACATGGTTGCCTCACTATCCGTTTCCAACAAACTTTTTGGGGGTAAAATCAAACTGAAATTCGGCGATGGCTCGTCCCCTTGCAATCAGTCTTCTACCTTTCAGTTTCTCCTCCTTAGTGTGGCTTCGCATCAATCTATGCAGAGAATTAAAGCAAATGATGTCTCCTCTGATCTTGAGAATTTTTTTGGATGACCTGACATGTTATAAGCTAAACTTTACCAGCATTTTATCTTTTCCTCAGTTCCTCTACATGTAATTTCATCTCGTTACGAAATGAAGGAGGCGAGGAACCACTACCACACGCGGGGCTCCTCGCGTGGCGGCGGTGGCACCGCTACCGAGCACGACCTGGTGTTACAGTGGGGCAACCGGAAGCGCCTGTGCTGTGTCAAGGTGCAGCGCCGCGATGAGGCCGCCGCCATCGCGGCCGCCGAGAAGGCCGCCATCAGCCAGCGCCGCGCCGCGGCTGCAGCTGCCCAGCACCACCCAACCGGCCACACCCACCAGCACCACTGTGTTCTCAGGTCTGTGCCTTTCTCTAATTTGTTTCTTTTATATCGTTTCTGCCTCGTGGTGTCGATGTGCCCATTGCGTGTGCCGGCTCTCAGCATGATTGCTTTGTTTTGATGGCTACCTGTCTTTATGTAAGTAATGTAGAAATCATGCCAAAACACATTTTCCCACGACATAATAGATAAGAGGGCCATATTTGTGAGCTAAAATAATTTTGATAGTCACAACTCACCATCTCCTTTCGATAGGCTTAGAATCTTCTTTTTATAATTTTGACCCTATAATGCAAAATTGTTCTATGGAGGTCATGGTATATCATCATATCATGTATTCAACTTAGGGTTTACCTATTTCGATTAATAGTTACATTGAACCAAATTTTGGTCGTTCAAAATAGCAGATTTCGATATTTGTTATGATTGTTGAGTTGATTCTTGATAGCATCACTAAACAATGACCTATGTGTATACAAGTGTCCCCCGTTGCAACGCACGGGTATATAGCTAGTTAAACATATGCATGAATAGTGATAATAAAGAATATTATTGGATAACAAAAGTGAACAAGGGCACAACTTGCCTGGCACTTGAGATTCCAGTTACCAGGGTGATTCTTCGGATTCTCGTGACCGCACTGCTAGTCGTAGAAATATAAACAGACATGGTATAGACAAAATTAACATCACACCAAACATAAGAACATACTGCATAATAATGATCTACGTGTGCTACAAGATCGTGGGAACGAGAACCACTAAAATCGGAGTCACGATTAAGGATTTATGATTTTATAGAGGATTTATGTGATTAAAATGTTAAACTATATTATAAATTGGTTAATATAAATCATATAAGAGATTATTCTATAAATAATTATCTCAACTTTAATCTAAGTTATAAATTAACTGTATATCATATTTTAGTAGATTATAATGATAGGCAGATTAACAAGACTAACCAACATAAGTTAAATAAAGATCTAATTATAAAAGAATGGGACATGGTACAATAAATTGTTGTTATTGCATAGTAAATATTCATATGAAGCTAACGCGACTTGAACGGACCAAATCGGTAATCAAACGAAGAAGTTATTGATTTCCGAAGTTATTTAATGCCTAGTATAGATTAATTCAAGTGAACAATTTTAATGTAAGTTTAATGGCTAAGCAAACCAATGTGCCACGAGTTAGCTTGCTGATGTTTACGATGACGCAAGCGCCTGGCGAGGTGAATACAGAAATGATAAATTGATAAAAAAAACAAACCCCACGCTGAGCACTTGCTCGTGTAGGAGATGGCCAAGCGATGGAAAATTTGCACATGGGCCATGCATAGGTGATGCTAGGAGGAGTGGCTGACGAGTTCACCTTTGTTTTTTTTATTCTCGATTTCTACTTCTAGATTTAAATGCAAATTTCAAATTTAAGTTTGGTTTTCAGTTATAATTTATGCGTACAAACAAACTCCAGCATGCAAATGCAAAAGTAGGTTATTTATTTATCTTTTTTACCTGGATAAGTACTCAAAAATGTAATGCATACATATTATTTATATTGATAAAATGTTTTTGCTTGATTTATTTAAGAGAAGATCGTTTCTAATATACATAATTTTGTTAAGATAGGCTTTAACTCAAATCTTTTAGAGAATAATTCTATACATTTTCAACAAAGGATAATTTACAACATATAAGGATATTTTTATTTAATCTCTTATTAGAAAAAATTTTTGGATCAATATTCCTAATTCCCGAAATAATATTCTTCGGTGTTACAACATGCACACATAGCTAATTTATATACATTTGATCATGTCTCTTTCATTTGGTACAAATGCATATTTCTTATTCTTCTTGTGCCAAGGCTAAGACTAATGTGCCTTCAAGTGTATTTCTCTCATTAGTCTTAGATTGAAAGAAAAATAGAGTATTAGGCAAAGACAAGGCTTCCACTCCAACTCTGATGGTATCATTTAACCTTTGCTGTTACTCCTCGACTCTCATTGGTATGACCCTTCATTCATATTTACTTCACCATTTGGGAGAAAGTGTTAAAGGGCTCTCAAGTTCTCCGTTTTTGGCGATTAATGCCAAAGGGGAGAAAGTATTAAGCCCAAACCAAAAGGACCGCACCACCATTTCAAAAAATTTACAAATGATTATTTCAATTGGTATTTGAGTAAGCCTCAAAATGAATTTCCAAATTAGTGTCTTAAAGTCAATTTTCAATTGGTATCTCATTAGTATGAAAAATTTCAATTGGTTTTTGATATTCATTTCAAAGGGAAAATTATTTCAAAAACCCTCTTGAAAGCTAAGGGGAGAATTCATTTAGGGGGAGCTTTTACTTAGTCAAAGGAAAAGCATTTGAAACAGGGGGAGGAATTTCAAATCTTAAAAATGCTCCTTGAAATCGTATTCTTATACCTTTGGCTATTTGCAAAACAATATGAAAAGACTTTTCTCAAAAGATTTGCAAAAAAATCTGAGTGGTGCAAATGTGGTCCAAAATGTTAAATATATCAAATCAAACTTATATGCTTAGAAATTCTTTCATTTTAAAATAACTTATGCACATTTGTCAAAATGCAAACTAGTTACATTTCTACACTTTGTATTTGCTTTTGGTTTGTGTTGGCATCAATCACCAAAACGGGGGAGATTGAAAGGGAAATAGTCTCAACATTTCCTATAATCGATTTTGGTGTTTGACGACCATCACAAACCTTGTGAACTAACCAGTTTGCCTAGTTGATCATTTCACAGGTGCATAAGTTCAGCTACAACTATTCTAAGTCGATTGTTCGGAATACCGTAGATTATTCTAGACAGGAGAAGCTTTTTGGAAAAACACCTATGCGCGGACTGTCCGGGCCCTTGCGGCGGACCGTCCGCGACACCAGGGTGACCCTGGGACAGGAACACTGCAAAAACACAAGGTTACACTACGGAGCGTCCGATGGAGAAGCGAACACCGTCCGAGACCAAGCGCGGACCGTCCGGCCTCAGGCGCGGACCGTCCGGCCGGTGAAAACCCAGAAAAACCCGAAGGTAACGGGTTCGGTAAAATGTATTTTTAGTGCCCTCGTGGACCGTCCGGGGTGCACGAACGGACCGTCCGCAACTACTTTATCTGACATCTGACGGCACATTAAATGCTCTATAGCCGTTACTGCTGACCGTTGCGATTTCAGCCGTTGATATGCAGGGGCGGACCGTCCGCGTTCGGCAGGAAAGGACCAACGGCTAGGAAGTGGTTGGAAGCTATAAATACAACCCCAACCACCTCCATTCACAAAATTCAAGCACTCCAATCCTTCACATTCAATACAAGAGCTAGCAATCTATTCCAAGACACAATCAAAGCTTCCAATCTCTCCAAGTTCCACAATTGAGACAAGTGATGATTAGTGATTAGTGATTTGAGAGAGAGTGATCCGTGTGTTATTTGTCGCTCTTGTTGCTTGGTTGTCGCAATCGTGCTTTCTTCATCTCTTTCTCAACCTTCTAAGTGAATTGAAAAGCTTGCAAGAGACACCTAATTGTGCAGTGATCCTTGCGGGGTCTTAGTGACCCGTGAGATTAAGAAGAAGCACTCAACCGGTCTAAGTGACCGATTGAGAGAGGGAAAGGGTTGAAATAGACCCGGGCCTCCTCAACGGGGACTAGGTTCTTTGAAACCGAACCTCGGTAAAACAAATCATCGTGTTTCCTTGTGTTCATTTCCACTTGATTTGTTTTCCCCTCTTTACTCTCTCTAACATTTCCTCACGAGTATTGATTTAAGTTTGCTCCCATACGTCATCCGCACTTTTGAGCAATTCCTTGCAAGAGAAACAATCTGTCAGACTTGAATCTCATTCTAGCGCTAACCCTGACCTTTATTGTGTGTTTAAGTTTATAAATTTCAGGTTTCGCCTATTCACTCCCCTCTAGGTGACTTTCAGGATTATGAACTCACAGCCGTCCATCTGGTATTGGAAGGCTCTGATCAACCGTACTCACACTGGTACGTGCCGGTGCTGGGGGGGGAGGTTTCTGGCCATTGCTCGGATGAGGGAAGGCCAGGATTAGACACACTTTCTAGATCGCTTGCCTCCGTATCCGACCGCTGGATATGGATGTAGGGTAATATGGGGCGTTGATTCCATACCAAACCGTTGGGATCGAGTACTAACCCATTTACGAGATCGATCTAATCTGGAGCATGGGAATCTGATCGAGCGGCCCACATGACTCATACCCCTTCGGCCATGCAAACATTCAAATCAGCCCCTCGGGTTTATCATATTGAACCCGCCGTCCAAGTAGAGTCATAAAGAATATAATTCAGATCCTCGTATTTACGTGTTAGCCCCTAGGTTCCGTATAATTAGTGAAAGTAGTCCAAAATCCTGTGAATTATAGATATTAATCCAAAAATAGGTTAATGTGTATGAAAATAAATCCAAGGACTTGCAAAATTCATATTTACCTCATTCTAGCTTGGAATTAATCCATTCAAATTGCAGTAGACTCATAATAATGTTGTCTATCGTTTAGTAACCTTATTTCACTATGTGACTTAGTTATAAAAATAACACTCATTTTATTTTATGTTTAACACCTAAATTATTCAGGAAATCATAACTTTTACACCTTAACCCCGATTCGACCCATTCGAATTGCGTTAGCCTCATAGAAATATTTACTACGCAGTAACAACATTAATTATACCATATCACATACTTTTATAGTTAGATATATATTTATCCTATGTCTACTAGATTAACTTTTCTAACCAAAGCTAACCTATCCATAATTATAATTTGATAAAATATGATCTCTAGTCAAGTTATAATGAAGATTAATGTTGAGTTAAGTATTTATAGAATAATCTCTCATATGATATACACTAACCAATTTATAATATAGTTTAATATTTAAACAACATAGATCTACCATAAATCATAAATCTTTAACTGTAACTCTGATTTTAGTGGTTCACGAACCCACGATCTCGTAGCGACGTGTAGATTATTATTATGCAGTTTGTTTTTATGTTTGGTGTAATGTTAATTTTGCCTATACCCTGTTTATTTGTATTGCTACGACTAGTGCGAGGTTACGAGTCACCTGAAGAGCAAGTTGGTACCTGGAATCTCAAGTCCTAGGCAAGTTGTGCCCTTGACCACTTTTATTACCCAATAATGTTCTTTATAATCATTTATTCATGCATAGGCTTAACTTTGATGGGACCCAATAGGTCACCCTAGTCTGATTACCTTTTCACCTTGTTTACCCCTAAATTTTTGGGTTGTCATTTCTAATGCTATATGATTTTGGGATTAATATTACATTTTGTTTATGTTCCAATTATACTATTGTTTTACTTATTGTTCATGTCAAGATCATTATTTTTAATTGGAACATGTAGCTTAACTTGAGAAACACGTGCCACCACAAGGGTGGAATGGGACACCCTTGGCTGACTAACTAGAAAAGTTAATGGAGGACAACCTTATCCGATATGGGCAAGGGCAGTAGGGGAGTAGGCGTATAGGGAGGTTCCCCGGTTGATTTTGCTGCGATGGCGGTTAGACGGGGGATTCCTGCATTACTCTTCCTAGAAACTGTAGCGGGTTTTCTAAAGCTAGTGGAACTTTGTAAAGGACTCGTAGTGGATCCCTAGCCATTCACCTCGGAAGTGTCTAAGGACCTTTCAAACCCAGGCAACATGGGATACACGACTTGTGGGTACAGGGTACAGCCTCTGCAGAGTGTAAAACTGATATACTAGTCGTGCTCGCAGTCATAAGCTGCTCAGGACTCTCGTAGGATTAATTTATGGAACTAAATTCAATTTGCCATATGCATTGCATCGTGGGCGTTGGTATCAATTTTGATCTACTACTTATTTGGTTTGGTATCTACTTATGCTTAGGAACAGCTAATAAAATTTTGACCAACTTTAAAAGCAATGCTCAACTTTAACCATACTCTTTGGTAAGCCTTACACTTCACATGGGCTCCCACCTTTGGCGAGTTCATGCACATTATTCCCCACAACTTGTTGAGTGATGAACATATGTGAGCTCACCCTTGCTGTCTCACACCCCCCACAGGTCAAGAATAGGTACCGCAGGATGAGGCACATGGAGGATGCTGCGATGTGTTCGTGAGAGGTCTAGGCCATCGTCTCCCAGTCAACTTTGGGTTAGTGGATCATTGTCTCCTTATGATGTAGTTATTTATTTATTTTGTATAGAACTCCTATTATATAGTAAATATGTGACATTCATTTATGTACCATGATTCATCATATGTGTGAGACTTTGTCCCAGCACACCTGATGATTGCGTTCGCTACCGAGTCCCTAAAACCCGGGTGTGACAGAAGTGGTATCAAAGGAATGTTGACTGTAGGACAAAACCTAGATAGAACTGGAAAACCAATACTTACTTACCTTTGCTACTCTGATCCTTTCTAAACTTTTCTTAATCTTTTCTCATTTATTTCCGCTTTACTCTGATTATTCTCACCTTTTCACTTCTAATGACAAAAGTGGATTTCACACCTTGAAAATCATGTACCTGAAGTGACCTTTAGGAATAGGAAACCTAATCCTAGGAACCGAATCAAAACTATTTTTATCTACGTGCTTGAATGTTTGTTCTTGTGATACATGTCTGATTTGGATCTTTGATTGAGTGTGATGAGTTGTGGAGTAATGTCCACAATTACATCTGCATATACATATAGGCATAAATATAAATAAATAAAATTCATAAGATAACTAAGTAACCTAGATTATCCTTTATTAAAGTGTATTTATTTTAAATAGATCCCTCTTAACTTAAAGGATTCTATCTTATCCTAATAGGTTCATCTTATGTTAAACAAATTCTATCTTATCCTCATAAATTGTTTATAAGATAAACTAGACCAACTAAAAATACCCCCACTATAATATATCAAGCCTAATAGATCCATATTATCTTAAAAGACTCTCTCTTATCTTAATAGATTCATCTTATCTTAAAGGAATCATCGTATCCTAACCACTTTACTTATCTCATCCTAAAGTAACAACCAGGATCTAATCCAAAATAATGAGATCTTATCTAGTCTAATCTAGTCATACAAATATAACTTAGATCCGATCTAATGTGATAGATAAATCTAACCTAACGAAGGCTAACCTCCAGTTGAGCTAATCTAATGTAAGTTGCTTAACAAGAAGGATAATACTAATGAAATAAATGAGACTCTACTCCTATAAAATATGCTTTTAACTTAATTCACTCTACACTAAATTAAGAACAACAAACCAACTCGGCCTTATGCAATTACCTTAACCATTTGATGGTTGCATAATCCCTCTATTTTAACCTAACAGAGATTCTGACTTACCTACACCATATAATCCATCCTATCTCAAAAGATTCTAACATATCCTAATAATATATATCCTACCCTGGTAGATCTATCTAACTTAAACTAGTCTGATCCAGTTATATCCAATCTAATCTAGACCCTACCTAATCTAATATGATCTGATCTAAAGGAAGTTACTTAAACAAGTTAGTTAATACTGGTAACATAGATTAGACCATATTTCTATAAATGGGTTTTAAACCTAAATTGGTGTCTTAGACCAACTCGTCCGTGAAACCATGACCCAACCTATGTTATAGGTTGCCCAACCCATTTATCCCAAAAGGAAAGTAAAACTCTGTTTAACCTACCTACCCCATGTACCTGCAATTGATACCCCAACTTAGATAATGGCATCTAACACCACGACCGATGGTCCCTAAATCAGACCCAAAAAGAAGGTTAACCTCGACAATGAAGGATACGAGTAGAAACAGATCTTCAGATGAATCAACATCCACCACCCAGAATAAAAGTCTCCCTTACCTAACTTTCTCTTACCCCCAAATCCTCTCTACACTCACCTAATAGCTAAAACTTGATGTACCCTTGTTTTCTATGCCACACCTCTAATGGCATGAAAATTTTAGGTGTATAAAAATTACTAATTGGAAGTTCCGCTTAGATAAAAAAAGGATACTAGAATTTCATAAAGATAAAGTCAGCTTGATATGCTCAACTAAATGGTATTCTTAAATAGGATTATAGAATCTAATGTGATATAATCTAATGTGGCCTACTTGAACAGAGTAGTGATACTGCTAGAAGAGATTAGATCCTACTACTAGCCAGGAGTTAACTTAACTTAGCATATTATACCAACTCAACCATGAGCAGAAGAGCTAACACAATCAATAGAGTCATGATGGATTGCATAATCTGTTTATCCCCACCTAACATCAAACAAACTTTTGACCTACATCATGCAGTCTATCTCATCCATATCTATCTTAACCATACTCCCCAACCCTAATAATATACACTAACCTCGAACCAATGAGACCAAGTCCTGTAACGCCCTGAATTTGGGGGTAGAATTTTTTCTTCTTTTTACTCACCAAATTCAGGCGTTACTCTCTTTTCTCTTCCCGTTTCGCTCCTTCTTCCCAATTTCAAAGCAGTATAGCGACTGGCATCCATATTGTGTGTAAACAAAACCTAAGTTGACATGAGTGTTGCTTCATGCTGAATCTTATTTCTTTGTCTGATTTCGTGCTTAATCGCGTGCGTTGCTTAGTTTCGTTTCGGATTTTTGCTTCACGAATTGATTTTCGATCTGTGGTTGTGCATGCGACGGGGTTTTGACCCACGATGCGGCCCAGCCTAGCCCAGCCCGACCCAGCCCGGCCCGGCCCAGCTCGTCTTGCGTGCCCCTGGCGCCCCTGGCGCCCCCTGCTCCCCATGTGCGCGCCCCCTGGTCCCTTTTCTCTCATTTGATTTCTCCCACGCAGCAACCTCTCTCTCTCCCATCTCTCTCTCCCTGTGGTGCCCTAGGTTTTGGAGACGGTGATCACTGGAGTTGGATCCCCGAGGTGAGCTCCCCTTCCCTCCCTTCTCCCCTCTCTCCCTCTTCCTCTCCCTCCCCTTCCCTTCCCTGCGCGCGCCCTCCTTCTTCGCCCCTGCGCGCGTCCCCCGGCCCCCTCGGCGCGGCGACCCCTGACCCCTCGCGCGTGGCTCCCCTGGCCCTCCTCGCGGCGGCCCCGCCCTCGCCCGCAGCGGCCCCGGCTCCCCGGCGCGGTGGCCCCCTGCTCCCCCGGCGGTGCGGTCCCCGCCCTCCCCCGCGACGGCCTTGGCCCCCCATGGCGTGGCTCCCTCGCCTCACCCCAGCGCGGCCCCCGGCGGCGTGGCTCCCTGGCCCCCTCGTGCGTCGCCCCTCGGCCCCTGCGCGCGGCCGTCCCAACCCCGGTGCGTGGCCCCTGCCCTCGGCAATGTGGACCCCCGGCGCGGCCCCTACGCGCGTCTCGGCGCGGCCTCGCGCTCCCCCCGTTTACCCAACGCGTTCTTGCATGTGCAGCCCCACGCGCGCGGTGATTTATTCTTGCTTTTTAATTAAATTTAAACCCTCGCGCGACGAATTTGTTTAATTTCAGATTCTATTAATGTGCAGCGTCGCACGCTTCGCCGCACGACGGTCCAATTTAATTTAAGGTTGTTTAATGTATGACGTCGCGCGCCCAGTTACACGACGTTCCATTCTAAATTCAGTTTGGATGACATATGCCGTCGTGGATTTCGTCGCGCGACGCTTAACGTATATTTATAAATAATGCAAGAGTCTCGTTGCGCGCCCCGTCGCGTGACGAGTCGTTTATTTCTTAATTCAATTCAAATGCTGTGTTGCGCGTCTCGCCGTGCGACAATCCTTTTAATCTATCTTAATCTGCTTATAATAATTAAACATGGAACATGACTTTACCTTATGCTTAACGCGATGGCTAAATTGATACTATTATGTTTAAACGAGTATTTTAATTTATAACCGTGTGATGTGATCGCTCTCCGACCGTAGCCTCGACTGTTACTTTCTCTTTCTCGCTTAGCCGTATGTGTGAGCCCTGCGTCGAACGTCTGTTTATTTATTGCATTCTACTGTATGGTGCACTATTCTTTTGTATTAAAGGTGTCGAATGTATGTTTGAACTCATATAGATAACGGTCAGTTGGCGGAGTCCGAAGGAGTTGCAGGTGAAGACCCTGAGCAGCAGTCGGTTGGTGAAGGCAAGTGTCCCTTGACCCATTAATGTCCTACTAATTCTTATAATTCACTTCCCGCATTTACACATTTATACCTAAGGATTGACTAGCTCTTGTCTATCTTGTCCTTGTTTACCTATTCTGGTTGGGTTATTTCATTTTACCTTTATGCTAGTGCTTCACATTAATCAATGAACATGATGAGATTATCTATGATACGATGTTTTCCCTTTTGATTATGATGATGGTACTTGTGCCCCTTAAGGGGACTCGAGCTGTTTCTCGAGTGCCTCTCCGTAAGGACCTGTTCGTTGGATGACCGCGCGGGAAAACAGTGCAACCATGAGGGTGGAGTGGGACGCCCTTAGCTGAGTAATTAGAGGAACTAGGGTGTAGTTCGCTTCGCCGTTGTGCCATTAATGGGGCTCGGTGTATGCGGCTCGCTCTGCCAAGGTTGGTTCGCCCCTTGGGGAGGAGTTCGGTGCATTTAGGAAACCTAACGGGCGGCTACAGCCCCAGGAAATCTTTGTAAAGGCTACGTAGTGAGACCTTGCCTATTCACCTTGGTAGTGTTTAAGGGTTTGATCGGCCCGAGTCAAGAGGGAATCACGGCTTATGGGTAAAGTGCGCAACCTCTGCAGAGTGTTATGAAACTGATATTCCAGCCGTGCTCGCGGTTAAGAGCGGCCAAGGGAGCTCCATTGATTAGACATACTTGATTAGAGATACTTGATCAGAGATGTATGGTTTACAGGTGGTGATGAGGATAATGGTTTTGGTTATGACTATGGTAATGGTAAGTGGTATTCTTTCCGTTTGGAAAGGATACATCGGGTTAATAACTTGGGTTAATGCTAAAACCTGGCTTTCTACTAGTAAATAATAACCTGACCAACTAAAAGCAACTGCTTGACTTAACTCCACATAAAGCTAGTCCACTACAGCCAAACGAGACATTTTGCTGAGTATGTTGATGTGTACTCACCCTTGCTTTGCACACCAAACCCCCCCAGTTTGTCCGCGTTGCAACCACTTCTCAGGTGAAGATGAAGTCGTGGAGGAGGACTTCCAGGAGTTCCAAGAGTATGATGAGTTCTAGGCGTGGGTTAGCGGCAAACCCCCAGTCGGCTGCCTGTGTAGGCCATGTGTATCTGCGTTTCTTTTCCGCACTTTGATTATTGTTAAAGACTATGTGGATGTCTCGGACATCATGATGTAATCAACTATTATACCCTCTTTTATGTCATTTCTTGAGCACTGTGTGATGATGTCCAGTTATGTAACTGCTGTGTACATGAATTGCTGATCCTGGCACGTACATGGTTCGCATTCGGTTTGCCTTCTAAAACCGGGTGTGACATAGGTGGTATCAAAGCCGTGCTGACTGTAGGACCGCTAACCTAGAGTAGAATGGTCGTTCTAAGGATATTAGACCCCTATTATCACCTTGACTTTAGTATCCCTTCAAAAGTTGGTCATATCGACCAAACTTATGTTCTATTATATATTATTATACCTTGCTGATAATTTTGTTTTATTCTAATTCCTCATTTATTTATGGTCTACTTGCTGGTCATATTAGTTCTGTTCTCACCCTTATGCTTACGGTTTCTTTTGTAGATGGCTCGTCTTAGACACACTGCACGGAAGTCTGTCATCCCCTTCTTACCCTCTCGTCTCGCGGAGCGTCCGCTTCGCCGTCCAGTGACTGGTCAGTCTAGCCACTTGGAGAGGCTGCACCACCGCCTACATGAGGAGCAGGAGCGTCGAAGACAGGAGCTGGAGCAGCACGACTCTTCTTTCTCGCTTCAGCAGGAGATAGAGTCTGTGAGGAGCTGCTCCCCCATGCTCCCACTGGAGGCGCCCCCTGCACCACCACTGTAACACCCTGAATTTGGGGGTATAAAATTTCTTTGCTCATATTCACAAATTTAGGTGTTACTTCCCTTTTCTCATCCTTCCCCAATCTCCTCTCTCTCATTTCTATAGGAGAAAAGTGGTTATCTTATTTATAATTATAGTCTATTAGCTCAAACTCCAAGGGAGTATGAATTGTTGCATCATGTTGAACCCTAGATTTCACTTTTGTTTGGTGCATAATTCTCAAAAGGTCTAATTTGAATTTGTGGCTCATTTGAATTTCAATCAAATAGAGAAAATAAAAAGAAAAGAGAAAACAAATACCAAAATAAAAGAAAAAGGAAAAGAAGTCCGCTTTCCCCGCCCCCTCGGCCTTTCGGCCCAGTCGGCCCGCCTTGCGCGCGCCCGCCTCCCGCTCTCTCTGCTCGCCCGGCCCCACCTGTCGGCGCTGCCGCTTCCCCGCGCGTGCGCCCGCTCCCTCGCTCTCTCTGCCCGTGGGCCCGGCCCGTCAGCCCCGCTTTCCTCGCGCCCGCACCCGCTTTCTTCTCTCTCTCTGCGCCGCGGGCCCGGCTTGTCAGCTTCTCCGTCTTCGCGTAACCGCCGCCGTGCGTGCCGCGGTCTCCGCGCCCACGTCGCGCGTGGGGCTCGCCCCACCTCGCCCTCGGCCACTTGAGCCCCGAGCCTTGCTCGCCATCTCCCCCTCCCTCATTTGCGCACCAACCGCCCCCCCCCCCCTCTTCCACCTCTCCCTCGCTGTGCGCACGCCAGAGCGCAGCCGCCGTAAACCCCGCCGTTCCGAGCTCGGTTCCCGGCCGCCGTTGGAGCTCCGCCGTGTCCATTGCCACGGTGAGCTTCGCCCCGACGTCCGCAACCCGGAACGCGCACCAATTTCCCCTTCCCCTCCCTATTTCGCTCTGCCCGCGCTCACCCGCCGTCCTCCGTGCAGCCGCCACCGTCGCCCCGGGCCGCCGTCGCGTCTCCGTCGCCACCGAGGAGTCCCCGGAGGCCGCTTTGAGGTAAGGGACCTCTCCCGCCCCTATTGGCCTTTGTCTTGCTCTCTATCGCGTTTAATTCCTCGCCGGAGTAGTTTAGCGCCGCCGTCGAGCCGCTCCACCGTGAACCGCCCCCCTCCGGTGCCCCTGCCCCGACCTAGTCCCCACCAAAAGGTTCCCCGCGCCCTCCCCAACCTTCCCGGCCACTCAGGTCGCCCCGGGGACCCGCAGGGCCCCCGCGCCCCTCGTCTCCGGCGAGTTCTCCGCCGCGGGACGGGCGCCGCCGCCTCAGCTGGCTGGGGAAGGAGACAGGAGCCAGCCGCCCCATCTCCGCCGTCCATCTTAGATCGGACGGCCCTGTTTCAAATAGCCCGAACCCAGCCTCAGCCGTTCGCCTGAGATCCAACGGCCCAGAGCCGTTTCCCCCGCGCCCCGCCTCCCTGCCAACTGGGCCCCGCCTGCCAGTCGCCCGCGCTCGCGCTGCCAACTGGGCCCCGCCTGTCAGCCCCGCGCCCGCGCTGCCCGCCCGGCCCCGCCTGTCAGCCGCTCACGCCGCCGCGCGCCCGCGCGCCCGCCCGCAGGATCTAATCCTGGTCGTCCGTTTGAGATCCAACGGCTGTAAGCGCCCGATACCCCTTCGCCCGCGCATTTTCTTAAAGAACCCCCCTGTTTTCTGGAAATTGCGCCCGCCGTCCCTGGTTTCTCGCAGTTAGGTCCTCGGACCTTTTATTTAATTCAAAATAGGTCCTTAGGGTATAATTTTAACCCCTAAACTTGTAAAATTCATAACTTTGTCATATGAACTCCAAATTAGGTGCTTCAAATTGCAAAATGTTCATAATATTATTATCTATCTGTTTATGCAATGTTTCCCTGCTGTTTCCATGTCCCAATTAATGGTTAATCATTAGGATAAAGTTAATGTTATGGGAACCCTATTTGAGATAAATAAAAGAAAGTAGACTTTAATAAAAGTTGGAGCACTTAAGTTTATGGACTCAAACACTTAAGTTTAGGAACTTAAACCAGATAATTATTTAATCCCACCACTGACTTAAACCTGAGTAGTGGATAATGACTCATTTTGTATAGTCCTCTACCCCAGGCCTAGAGAACACCAGAGTGCCTATCCCTTTTCTGTTATGAACATGTGACCTCTCTCTGCTGCATATGTTTGGTATTTTGTTTTTGTTTGTTATTTTCCCAAGTGCATAGTGTGAATGATTGCTTTACGTAGACAACGAGCAGTCTGTGTTTCCCGAGGCAGTTGCAGAGGAAGTCCCTGATCAGCAGTTTGGTGAAGGCAAGTGTCCTCTATCCCATTATGTCCTACTCATTTATAACTTACTATCCCGCATTACTTACTTGAAACCTAAGGATTGACTAGCTTTACACTTTACTTTGTCCTTGATGACCTATTGGGTTGTTATGGTTAGCACTCTGCTATTGCCTTAACTTAATCAATGAACATGATGTGACTATTTATGATACTGTTATCCTGATGATGTTGATGATCTGGTGATACTCTAGGGGGCTCAGGCTGTTTCCTGAGTACCTCTCCGTAAGGACTGGTTCGTTGAGAGACCACCCGGGATAACAGTGCAACCATGAGGGTGAAATGGGATGCCCTTAGCTGATTAATTAGATGAACTAAAGGTGTAGTTGCTTAGCCGTCGTGCCGTCAATGGGGTCCAGGCATAGTGCTTGCTCTGCCGAGGCTGAGTGCCGAGGTTCTTTCGTTTTGCTCTTTGTTAGTCACTCTCCTGCGGGGAGGGGTACTGTGTTTATCAAACTGGAGAAACCTAACGGGCAGCTATGATCTCTAGGGAATCTTTGTAAAAGCTACGTAGTGATGCCCTGCCGGACCACCTAGGTAGTGGTCAATGGGGATTAGCTCTCCCCGGGTAGAAAGGGAATCATGACTCATGGGTAAAGTGTGCAACCTCTGCAGAGGGTAGTGAAACTGATATATCAGCCGTGCTCACGGTTAAGAGCAGCCTTGGGATCCTCTTTGATTAGAGATACAGATGGTTCGAGATGCAAGGATTATGTTATGGTTTTGGTTCGACGATGATGATGATGTTCCTCGATGAGGAAATGGTTTACGGGTTGGTTAATGCTAAAATCTGGCTTCTACTAATGATAAATACCTGACCAACTAAAAGCAACTGCTTGAGCCTAACCCCACATAAAGCTAGTCCACCTCAGCCAAACGGGACATTTGCTGAGTACGTTGATGTGTACTCATCCTTGCTTTACCACAAAACACCAGGTTGTCCACATTGCAACCACTGCTCAGGAGAAGGCGAAGTCGTGGAAGGAGACTTCCAGGAGTTCCAAGACTACGACGAATTTTAGGTGTGGGTTGGCGGCAACCCCCAGTCAGCTGCCTGTGGAGGCCTTTTCTTTACTGCGTTTCGCTAGTACTTTGATTTACCTGTTAAGACGATGACTATGTGGATGTCTATGACTCTGTGATGTAATAAGTTAATACTCTTTTATGTTATTATTCGAGCACTGTGCGATGATGTTCATTTATGTAATCGCTGTGTACGTGAATTCTGATCCTGGCACGTACATAGTTCGCATTCGGTTTGTCTTCTGAAACCGGGTGTGACATAAGTGGTATCAAAGTCGTGCTGACTGTAGGACCGCTGACCTAGAGTAGCACTGGTCGTACTAAGGACTATTGACCTTCCCTCTCACCTTGACCTCTGTTGTTACTTCAAAAGTCGGTCACCTCGACCAACCCTATGTTTTACTATCTATCTATACTATACCTTGTTAAAATTTTTATCTTATTCTATCTTTGGTTTATTCACTTGTCATATTAGTTCTGCTCTTACTCTTGTGCTTACGGTGTCTTTTGTAGATGGCTCGTCTTAGACACACTGCACGTAAGTCGGTGATTCCTTTCCTGCCGTCTCGACTTGCGGAGCGTCCTCTGCACCGCACCGTGTCCGGACAGTCGAGTCACCTGGAGAGGCTGCACCACCGCCTGCGTGAGGAGCAGGAACGCCGGCGCCAGCACAGAGAGCAGCAGGGCTCTTCCTCCCCACCCCAGCGAGAGGTGGAGTCTGTGAGGCCCCGTTCCTCTGTGGCCCAGCTGGAGGCGCCCCCTGCACCACCGCGGGACGTCCCGGCTGTTGGAGGAGCTACTGGAGGAGATCCCGACGACGACGACTCAGACCACAGTACGGAGTTCTCTAAGCCGCAGGAGGCGGAAGGATGGGTCGCCCGACCCATCACCCGTGACGCCGCTCGCGGTTGTCACTTCCACGACGCACTCGACACCTTGCTGCGCCAGGCTTTCGACCGGCACACCTGGTCGATCGAGTATCGTTGTGTAGTCTACCAGCACAGTCGCGGGAGGTACCCGGACCGCTGGGAGGCTACCTGCCTAGTTCGCCGTCCGGAGGATGACCTCCGGGGTGCGGAGGCCGTCTCGGAGCACTACTCTATCTCCGAGAGGGACACTGCGGAGGCGGCTATGCAGGATGCAGCACGGCGTGCACTCTCCCAGTACTGTTCTCTGTTCGGTGTCGTGGCCGATGGTCTTAACCTTCGGTACTACCCCCGCTGCCCTACTGGCAGCACAGAGAGTGTGGTTGTCTCACCCGTTGGTGAGGCTAACCCTAGGTTGAGCAGCACAGTCAACCTAGTCGCAGTGCTTAACACTGAGCTGGATCACTCTCTGGACGAGCTAAGCAGGGCTCGAACGGAGATTGCGGGGTTGCGTGCTGAGCTGGCAGAGCGCCATCACCAGGAGAGTGGTTCTCCCGCACCTGTTGGGACTCAGCACCCATACCGCTCGCCGCCACGTGGTCACCACACTTATGGTTCCCCTGTCTGTAAGACCAGGATAGATCTGGATCCTTAGATCGTTAGCGTCGGAGTTTGTAATAATTCTTAAGTCAGATGTCCCAGTCTTAGGTAGTCAGTTTAGTTTGCTTATCAGTTGCTTCCATTTAGTTTAGTTTGCTTATCAGTTGCTTTATTGCTTGTTATGGTGAACTTGTGCTGGATTTGAATCTTTGTAATGACTGTTGCCAACCTGTGGGTTTCCCCTGCAGTTTGGCCTAGCTAGTAATGTTAATGAAGTCAGTTGCTTAGTTGGGAAACCATTTGCCTCCACTTTCCTTCTTATCTAAGAAGCGGTGTTGAATCATAATGAGGATCAGTGAAGCCCTTTGTTCACTCAGTGTCATGAAGAATTCTGTATTCTCTTTTCTTATGCTGAAGGGTTGTAGGATCAATGCTGATGTATGAATGTCTTCCACAGATGTCTGACAACAGGCGCCGATGCAACAGGCGTGCTCAGCAAGAGCAGCATGACCAGCAGGAGGAACAACAGAGGCAACCTCCCCCACCACCCCCGATGTCAGTGGAGCAGATGTTTTTGATGCAGACTCAAGCAGTGCAGGCCATTGGGCAGACTTTGGCAGCCATGCAGCAGGCTCAACAGCAACCCCAACCCCAATTGCAAGTGCAGATGCCCCAGATGCCACGGGATAAGCGTGGTGAGTTCATGAGAGGGCACCCTCCTACCTTCGCCCATTCTGCTGACCCCATGGATGCAGAAGACTGGCTGCGCGCAGTGGAAAGGGAACTGCGCACCGCCCAATGTGACGACAGGGAGAAGGTTCTGTATGGTCCCCGTCAGCTAAGGGGAGCAGCCCAGTCCTGGTGGGAGTCCTACCTCGCCACCCATGCTGACCCTGAAGCCATCACGTGGGAGGAATTCAGCGAGAGTTTCCGTCGGTACCATGTGCCGGAGGGACTGATGATCGTGAAGAAGGAGGAGTTTCTGGCTCTGAAGCAGGGACCCCTGTCTGTTAGTGAGTACAGAGACAAGTTTCTGCAGCTGTCTCGTTATGCACCTGAAGACGTCAACACTGATGCTAAAAGGCAGTACAGGTTCATGAGAGGTTTGGTGGATCCCCTGCATTACCAGCTGATGAATCACACTTTCCCCACCTTCCAGCACCTGATCGACAGGGCAGTTATGACCGAGAAGAAGCGTAAGGACATGGAAGATCGGAAGCGCAAGATGAGTGGACACCAGTCCGGAGGCATCAGCCGTCCACGTTTCTCGGGCAGTTCGTCTCAGCAAGGCAGGCCTGGTCACCCACAGGGATACCAGAATCAGAATCAGCGTCCGCATCAGCAGCAGTTTCAGAGGCAGTATCAGCAGCAGCAGCAGTATCGTCAGCACAGCCAGCAGGGAGGTAATCAGTATCAGAAGCAGAACAACCAGGCACCTCGCCTTCCTGCCCCAGCAGCGAATCAGAGCAACCAAGCAGCCCCAGCACAAGGAGGAGGCAGAGGATGTTTCCACTGTGGAGAACAAGGCCACTGGGCGATGCAGTGCCCAAAGAAGTTGGCGCAGCAGCAGACCAACCCCAATGCTCCAACAAGGCAAGGTGTACTGCAGCCGGCAGCAGGCAATCGTAACCAAGCGTACAACCGTGGAAAGGTGAACCACTTGGAGGCCGAAGCAATCCAGGATGCACCAGATGTGGCAGTAGGTATGTTTTCAGTCGAATCTCATCCCGCGAAAGTGTTATTTGATACTGGTGCAACTCATTCATTTGTCACTGCAACATGGGTAGAATTGCATAACATCTCAGTAGAGGCAATGATGCCGCCCATGAGGATTAATTCGGTCGGTGGCAAGGTGCAAACAGATAAAATATGCTCAAATATAATGGTGGAAATAAGGGGGATAGGATTCCCCAGTGACTTAATAGTAATAGACACCCCTGGGATAGACATTATTTTAGGGATGAATTGGTTAATGAAGTATGAGGCGAATGTTAGTTGTGACAAGAGGACCGTAACATTGAAGTCCCCGTCAGGAGAGGAGGTAGTGGCCGAGCTATGGATGCCTAAATCAGAAGAGGGAGTCTGTCACCAGATTTCAGTTGGTAGTAAGGAGCCTAACCCGCTCGAGGCTATCAAGGTTGTGTCAGACTTTCCGGATGTGTTTCCCGAGGAGCTAATGGGCATGCCACCCGAGAGAAAGGTTGAATTTGCCATAGAGCTTATCCCTGGTACCGCCCCCATTTCAAAAAGGGCCTATCGAGTGTCTGGACCAGAACTGGTAGAACTCAAGAAGCAGATAGATGAGATGTTAGAGAAGGGTTACATCAGGCCAAGCACCTCGCCTTGGGCCGCTCCAGTGTTGTTTGTAGAGAAGAAAGATGGTACCAAAAGGATGTGCATAGATTACAGAGCCCTGAACGAAGTCACTATTAAGAACAAGTACCCTTTGCCAAGAATAGAAGATCTGTTTGACCAACTCAGAGGTGCCAGTGTATTCTCGAAGATAGATCTGAGATCAGGTTACCATCAACTCAGAATCCGACCCTCGGACATACCGAAGACAGCATTCATCACCAAGTACGGGTTATATGAGTTCACAGTTATGTCCTTTGGTTTGACAAATGCACCAGCCTTCTTTATGTATCTGATGAACAGTGTGTTCATGGATTATCTAGACAAGTTTGTGGTAGTGTTCATCGATGACATTCTCATATACTCTCAAAGTGAGGAAGATCATGCAGAGCATTTGAAGATGGTACTGCAAAGGCTTCGAGAGCATCAATTGTATGCCAAGTTGGGCAAATGCGAGTTCTGGATTCATGAAGTCTTGTTTCTGGGTCACATCATAAATCAAGATGGGTTAGCAGTGGATCCAAAGAAAGTAGCAGATATCCTGAACTGGAAAGCACCGAAGGATGTTCGCGGGATCAAGAGCTTCATTGGAATGGCTGGATATTACAGGCGTTTCATCGAAGGCTTTTCAAAGATTGCTAGACCAATGACAGCGTTACTGGCGAAGAAAGTTGAGTTTAAGTGGACCCAAAAGTGTCAGGAAGCATTTGAAGAACTGAAGAGTAGATTGACTACAGCTCCTGTGTTAGTCCTGCCTGATGTTCACAAGCCATTTTCAGTGTATTGCGATGCTTCTTACACCGGATTGGGATGTGTGCTAATGCAAGAAGGAAGAGTTGTAGCATACTCATCTCGACAGTTGAAGATCCATGAGAAAAATTATCCCACACATGACCTAGAGTTGGCAGCAGTGGTTCATGCCTTAAAGACCTGGAGACATTACCTGTATGGACAGAAATGCGACATCTACACAGATCATAAAAGTCTGAAGTACATATTCACCCAGTCAGAGTTAAACATGAGGCAGCGAAGATGGTTGGAATTGATCAAAGACTATGAGTTGGAGATACATTACCATCCAGGCAAAGCCAATGTTGTTGCAGATGCTGAGCAGGAAGAGTCAAGTTAATATGTTGGCATCGTACCCGATGCCGTATGAGTTAGCCAAAGAGTTCGACAGACTGAGCCTTGGTTTCCTAAACAGTACGCAAGGAGTAACGGTGGAGTTAGAGCCCACCCTAGAGCGGGAGATCAAAGAAGGGCAGAAGGATGATGAAAACATCAACAAGATTCGGCAGCTGATCTTAGAAGGAAGAGGCAAAGACTTTCGAGAGGATGAAGAGGGAGTAATATGGTTCAAGGACCGATTGTGTGTTCCCGACCTCAAACCTATTCGGGAGCTGATCCTAAAGGAAGCTCATGAGGCAGCCTACTCCATACACCCGGGAAGCGAAAAGATGTACCAGGATTTAAAAAAGGAGGTTTTGGTGGTATGGCATGAAAAGAGAGATCGCAGAATATGTCGCCATCTGTGATAGTTGTCAGAGAACCAAAGCAGAGCATCAGAGGCCTGCCGGATTGTTGCAGCCATTGTGGATTCCTCAGTGGAAGTGGGATGAGATCGGGATGGATTTTATAGTTGGCCTACCTCGTACCCGGGCCGGTTATGATTCCATCTGGGTGGTTGTGGACCGCTTAACAAAGGTGGCCCATTTCATACCTGTGAAGACAACATACACCGGAGCAACGTTAGCTGAGTTATACATGTCACGGATAGTCTGCCTTCATGGTGTGCCGAAGAAGATAGTGTCAGATCGAGGAACGCAGTTCACATCTCATTTTTGGCAGCAGCTACAAGAAGCTTTGGGCACCCATTTGAACTTCAGCTCAGCTTATCACCCGCAGACAGACGGTCAGACTGAAAGAACTAATCAGATCCTAGAAGATATGTTGAGAGCCTGTGCGTTGCAAGACAAGTCAGGATGGGACAAAAGATTACCTTATGCAGAATTCTCCTACAACAATAGTTACCAGGCCAGCTTGAAGATGTCACCGTTTCAGGCACTCTATGGACGGAGTTGTAGGACTCCGCTGCATTGGGACCAGCCTGGAGAGAGACAGGTGTTTGGCCCCGACATTTTGCTTGAAGCCGAAGAGAATATCAAAATGGTTCGGGAGAACCTGAAGATAGCACAGTCAAGACAACGAAGCTATGCGGACCGCAGGAGAAGAGAACTGAGTTTTGAAGTGGGAGACTACGTCTATCTGAAGGTGTCACCTATCAGGGGAGTCAGAAGGTTCGGAGTCAAAGGCAAGTTAGCACCCCGGTACGTTGGACCATATCAGATTCAAGCAAAGCATGGAGAAGTGGCCTACCAGCTCAACCTACCAGAGAGCTTGTCAGCAGTGCACAATGTGTTCCACGTGTCGCAATTGAAGAAATGTCTGCGAGTACCAGAAGAGCAGTTGCCAGTGGAGGGTTTGGAAGTTCAGGAAGATCTGACCTACATAGAGAAGCCAACGCAGATTTTGGAGTTTGCAGACAGGGTCACCCGGAGAAACACCATCAGAATGTGCAAAGTCAGGTGGGGTCACCACTCTGAGGAAGAAGCAACCTGGGAACGAGAAGATGATCTGAAAGCCAAATACCCCGAACTCTTTGCTGACCAACCCTGAATCTCGGGGGCGAGATTCTTTTAAGGGGGATAGGTTTGTAACACCCTGAATTTGGGGGTATAAAATTTCTTTGCTCATATTCACAAATTCAGGTGTTACTTCCCTTTTCTCATCCTTCCCCAATCTCCTCTCTCTCATTTCTATAGGAGAAAAGTGGTTATCTTATTTATAATTATAGTCTATTAGCTCAAACTCCAAGGGAGTATGAATTGTTGCATCATGTTGAACCCTAGATTTCACTTTTGTTTGGTGCATAATTCTCAAAAGGTCTAATTTGAATTTGTGGCTCATTTGAATTTGAATCAAATAGAGAAAATAAAAAGAAAAGAGAAAACAAATACCAAAATAAAAGAAAAAGGAAAAGAAGCCCGCTTTCCCCGCCCCCTCGGCCTTTCGGCCCAGTCGGCCCGCCTTGCGCGCGCCCGCCTCCCGCTCTCTCTGCTCGCCCGGCCCCACCTGTCGGCGCTGCCGCTTCCCCGCGCGTGCGCCCGCTCCCTCGCTCTCTCTGCCCGTGGGCCTGGCCCGTCAGCCCCGCTTTCCTCGCGCCCGCACCCGCTTTCTTCTCTCTCTCTGCGCCGCGGGCCCGGCTTGTCAGCTTCTCCGTCTTCGCGTAACCGCCGCCGTGCGTGCCGCGGTCTCCGCGCCCACGTCGCGCGTGGGGCTCGCCCCATCTCGCCCTCGGCCACTTGAGCCCCGAGCCTTGCTCGCCATCTCCCCCTCCCTCATTTGCGCACCAACCGCCCCCCCCCCCCCCTCTTCCACCTCTCCCTCGCTGTGCGCACGCCAGAGCGCCGCCGCCGTAAACCCCGCCGTTCCGAGCTCGGTTCACGGCCGCCGTTGGAGCTCCGCCGTGTCCATTGCCACGGTGAGCTTCGCCCCGACGTCCGCAACCCGGAACGCGCACCAATTTCCCCTTCCCCTCCCTATTTTGCTCTGCCCGCGCTCACCCGCCGTCCTCCGTGCAGCCGCCACCGTCGCCCCGGGCCGCCGTCGCGTCTCCGTCGCCACCGAGGAGTCCCCGGAGGCCGCTTTGAGGTAAGGGACCTCTCCCGCCCCTATTGGCCTTTGTCTTGCTCTCTATCGCGTTTAATTCCTCGCCGGAGTAGTTTAGCGCCGCCGTCGAGCCGCTCCACCGCGAACCGCCCCCCTCCGGTGCCCCTGCCCCGACCTAGTCCCCACCAAAAGGTTCCCCGCGCCCTCCCCAACCTTCCCGGCCACTCAGGTCGCCCCGGGGACCCGCAAGGCCCCCGCGCCCCTCGTCTCCGGCGAGTTCTCCGCCGCGGGACGGGCGCCGCCGCCTCAGCTGGCTGGGGAAGGAGACAGGAGCCAGCCACCCCATCTCCGCCGTCCATCTTAGATCGGACGGCCCTGTTTCAAATAGCCCGAACCCAGCCTCAGCCGTTCGCCTGAGATCCAACGGCCCAGAGCCGTTTCCCCCGCGCCCCGCCTCCCTGCCAACTGGGCCCCGCCTGCCAGTCGCCCGCGCTCGCGCTGCCAACTGGGCCCCGCCTGTCAGCCCTGCGCCCGCGCTGCCCACCCGGCCCCGCCTGTCAGCCGCTCACGCCGCCGCGCGCCCGCGCGCCCGCCCGCAGGATCTAATCCTGGTCGTCCGTTTGAGATCCAACGGCTGTAAGCGCCCGATACCCCTTCGCCCGCGCATTTTCTTAAAGAACCCCCCTGTTTTCTGGAAATTGCGCCCGCCGTCCCTGGTTTCTCGCAGTTAGGTCCTCGGACCTTTTATTTAATTCAAAATAGGTCCTTAGGGTATAATTTTAACCCCTAAACTTGTAAAATTCATAACTTTGTCATATGAACTCCAAATTAGGTGCTTCAAATTGCAAAATGTTCATAATATTATTATCTATCTGTTTATGCAATGTTTCCCTGCTGTTTCCATGTCCCAATTAATGGTTAATCATTAGGATAAAGTTAATGTTATGGGAACCCTATTTGAGATAAATAAAAGAAAGTAGACTTTAATAAAAGTTGGAGCACTTAAGTTTATGGACTCAAACACTTAAGTTTAGGAACTTAAACCAGATAATTATTTAATCCCACCACTGACTTAAACCTGAGTAGTGGATAATGACTCATTTTGTATAGTCCTCTACCCCAGGCCTAGAGAACACCAGAGTGCATATCCCTTTTCTGTTATGAACATGTGACCTCTCTCTGCTGTATATGTTTGGTATTTTGTTTTTGTTTGTTATTTTCCCAAGTGCATAGTGTGAATGATTGCTTTACGTAGACAACGAGCAGTCTGTGTTTCCCGAGGCAGTTGCAGAGGAAGTCCCTGATCAGCAGTTTGGTGAAGGCAAGTGTCCTCTGTCCCATTATGTCCTACTCATTTATAACTTACTATCCCGCATTACTTACTTGAAACCTAAGGATTGACTAGCTTTACACTTTACTTTGTCCTTGATGACCTATTGGGTTGTTATGGTTAGCACTCTGCTATTGCCTTAACTTAATCAATGAACATGATGTGACTATTTATGATACTGTTATCCTGATGATGTTGATGATCTGGTGATACTCTAGGGGGCTCAGGCTGTTTCCTGAGTACCTCTCCGTAAGGACTGGTTCGTTGAGAGACCACCCGGGATAACAGTGCAACCATGAGGGTGAAATGGGATGCCCTTAGCTGATTAATTAGATGAACTAAAGGTGTAGTTGCTTAGCCGTCGTGCCGTCAATGGGGTCCAGGCACAGTGCTTGCTCTGCCGAGGCTGAGTGCCGAGGTTCTTTCGTTTTGCTCTTTGTTAGTCACTCTCCTGCGGGGAGGGGTACTGTGTTTATCAAACTGGAGAAACCTAACGGGCAGCTATGATCTCTAGGGAATCTTTGTAAAAGCTACGTAGTGATGCCCTGCCGGACCACCTAGGTAGTTGTCAATGGGGATTAGCTCTCCCCGGGTAGAAAGGGAATCATGACTCATGGGTAAAGTGTGCAACCTCTGCAGAGGGTAGTGAAACTGATATATCAGCCGTGCTCACGGTTAAGAGCAGCCTTGGGATCCTCTTTGATTAGAGATACAGATGGTTCGAGATGCAAGGATTATGTTATGGTTTTGGTTCGACGATGATGATGATGTTCCTCGATGAGGAAATGGTTTACGGGTTGGTTAATGCTAAAATCTGGCTTCTACTAATGATAAATACCTGACCAACTAAAAGCAACTGCTTGAGCCTAACCCCACATAAAGCTAGTCCACCTCAGCCAAACGGGACATTTGCTGAGTACGTTGATGTGTACTCATCCTTGCTTTACCACAAAACACCAGGTTGTCCACATTGCAACCACTGCTCAGGAGAAGGCGAAGTCGTGGAAGGAGACTTCCAGGAGTTCCAAGACTACGACGAATTTTAGGTGTGGGTTTGCGGCAACCCCCAGTCAGCTGCCTGTGGAGGCCTTTTCTTTACTGCGTTTCGCTAGTACTTTGATTTACCTGTTAAGACGATGACTATGTGGATGTCTATGACTCTGTGATGTAATAAGTTAATACTCTTTTATGTTATTATTCGAGCACTGTGCGATGATGTTCATTTATGTAATCGCTGTGTACGTGAATTCTGATCCTGGCACGTACATAGTTCGCATTCGGTTTGTCTTCTGAAACCGAGTGTGACAACCACTGAGTGCCCCAGCCGCTGGAGTAGCCGCTAGAGGAGACCCAGACGACGGAGGTGGCGACAGTATCTCAAGCCACGACACCGACCTTTCTGAGGAGCAGAAGTTGGAAGGATGGGTTGCTCGACCCATCACTCGCGACGCTACTCGCGGGTGTCACTTCCACGATGCGCTCGACACCCTGCTACGTCGGGCACTTGACCGGCGTACTTGGTCTATCGAGTATCGTTGTGTTGATTCCAGCACAGTCGCGGGGTTTACCCGGACCGCTGGGAGGCGACCTGCTTGGTGCGCCGTCCGGAGAACAGTCTCTAGGGTGCGGAGGTCTGCTCAGAGTACTATTCTATCTCTGAGCAGGACTCGGCTGAGGCGGCCATGCAAGATGCCGCATGTCGTGCGCTTTCGCACTACAACTCAGTGCTCGGTGGGGTAGCCGATGGTCTCAACCTGAAGTATTACCCCCGCCGCCCATCTGGCAGTACAGGAGGCATGGTTGTCTCACCTATCGGTGAGGACAATCCTAGGTTGAGCAGCATAGTCAACCTAGCCGCCGTCCTAAACACGGAGCTGGACCATGCATTAGATGAGTTGAGTAGGGCTTGTGCTAAGATCGCCCAGCTACGGGCTGAGCGCGCGGAGCATCGTCACCTGGAGGATGGCTCCCCCGCTTTTGTCGGGACTCAGCACCCGTACCGCTCACCTTAGCGTGGACACCATGCTTATGGTAACCCCGACTGTAGGACCAAGACAAATTTAGAACCATAGATCGTCAGCGTCAGATCTTGTAATTAATGCAAAAATACATATAGAAGCTATAGTCTTAGCATCAGTCTTACTCATAGTTAGTCTTAGTTAGACAGGGTAGTTTGCTTATCATGTGCCTTTATGTTTGTCATAATGAACTATGTTGGATTTGGATCTTTGTAATGACTGTCGCCAGGGTGTGGGTATCCCCTGCACTTCGGTTTACCTGTTGAATGTTAATAAAATTAGTTACCTAGTTGGGAAGCCCTTTTGTTCTACTTTCCTCTTTATCTGAGAAGCTGTGTTTGCCTGTGTTGGAAGTCAGTGAAGACGTTCATCCATTCAATATTGTGGAAGAATTCTATACTCTTTTCTTATGCTGCAAGGTTTGCAAGATCAGTTCTGATGTGTGATTGCATTCTGCAGATGTTAGACAACAGGCACAGAGGAGGAAGGTGTGCTCAGCAGGAGCAGGCAGCCCCGCAGGAAGAGGCACCCCATCAGCAGCTGCCACCCCCACCCCCGATGATGATCGAGCAAATGTTCTTGATGCAGACTCAGGCAATTCAAGCCATCGGTCAGACTCTGGCTGCCATTCAACAGCAGCAGCAACAGCCACCACCTCAGCCTCAGATGCCTCAGATGCCCAAAGACAAGCGTGCTGAATTCATGAGAGGTCATCCCCCAATGCTCACCCACTCTTCTGACCCCATGGATGCTGAAGATTGGCTGCGCACTGTGGAGCGGGAGTTGCACACCGCTCAGTGTGACGACAGGGAGAAAGTTCTATACGGTCCCCGTCTGTTGAGAGGAGCAACCAGTCTTGGTGGGAGTCCTATCTCACCACCCATGCCAACCCCGACACTATTACCTGGGAGGAATTCAGAGACAATTTCCGCTAGTACCATGTTCCAGCAGGTCTGATGATAGTAAAGAAGGAGGAGTTCCTGGCGCTCAAGCAAGGGCCTATGTCTGTCAGTGAGTACTGAGACAAGTTTCTGCAGTTGTCCTGCTATGCTCCTGAAGATGTCAACACCGACGCCAAGAGACAGTATCGCTTCCTGAGAGGCTTAGTTGATCCTCTGCAGTATCAGCTGATGAATCATACCTTCCCCACATTTCAGCACCTGATCGACAGAGCGATCATGACAGAGAAGAAGCGCAAGGAGATGGAGGATCGCAAGCGCAAGATTGGTGGACCTCAACTTGGAATCAGCAATCGCCCTCGTTTCTCAGGCAACCCACCTCAGCAGTTCAGGCAGAACCAACGCCCACCTCAGCAGCAGCAGTTTCAAAGGCAGTACCCTGAAAGGGAAATGTGCCCTTGGGCCATTTCTAAGTATTTTGGTGATTAAGTGTCAACACATGTGCTTAAATGTGAAAATATGCCCATGGATGAACAAAGTGCAAATCACAAGTTAAGGTATGTTTCTAAGCCCTAGTACATTGGTTTTGTGTACTAATATCTTGTCTAAGTGTTAGAAACAGGAAGAAGAAGAAAAGAAGTGGAGAGTGGCTGTGTACAGCCAAAGGCTGTTTCGGGCTGGGGCACCGGACTGTCCAGTGTGCACCGGACAGTGTCCGGTGCGCCAGACCAGCGCAGAGCAAACCAGCCGCTCTCGGGTTTTTCTCCGGCGACTTCGGCTATAATTCACCGGACTGTCCGGTGTGCACCGGACTGTCCGGTGAGCCAACGGTCGGCCGGGCCAACGGTCGGCCGCGCGATCGGCGCGCGACACGTGGCCGAGCCAACGGTCGGAAGGAAGCACCGGACTGTCCGGTGTGCACCGGACATGTCCGGTGCGCCAACTGTGCGCAGATCTGACTCAGACAGCAACGGTCGGATGCGCTGTTTAAGGAAACAAATCGGGCACCGGACAGTGTCCGGTGTGCACCGGACTGTCCGGTGCGCCCGACGACAGAAGGCAAGGATAGCCTTCCAGATGTGCTCTCAACGGCTCCTAGCTGCCTTGGGGCTATAAAAGGGACCCCTTGGCGCATGGAGGAGTACACCAAGCATTCCTTGAGCACTCTTGATCACTCACACATCAATCTCGCGCACTTGTTCGACATTCTAGTGATTTGAGCTCCGTTCTAGTGTGCTAGTCTTTTGAGCTCAAGTCTGGGTCTTGTGTGTGCGTATTCGCTGTGATCTTTGTGTCGTGTGTGAGTTGCTAATCCCTCCCTTGCTCTGTGATTCTCTGTGAACATCTTTTGTAAGGGCGAGAGGCTCCAAGTTGTGGAGATTCCTCGCAAACGGGATTGAGAAAAGAAAAGTAAGAACACCGTGGTATTCAAGTTGATCATTGGATCACTTGAGAGGAGTTGAGTGCAACTCTCGTCCGTTGGGACGCCACAACGTGGAGTAGGCAAGTTTTGTACTTGGCCGAACCACGGGATAACCACTGTGTCATCTCTGTGATTGGATTCTTGTGGTTATTGTGTTTTGACTCCTCTCTAGCCACTTGGCCATACTTGTGCTAACCCTTAACAAGTTTGTGTGGCTTAAGTTTTGAAGTTTTACAGGATCACCTATTCACCCCCCCCCCCTCTAGGTGCTCTCAATTGGTATCGGAGCCAGGTTCTCTTCAAGAAAGGGACTAACCGCCCGAAGAGATGGATCCTAAGGGGAAGGGAATTGTGATCAACGACAAGGAGAAGGAGTCCTTCGTCAACGAGCCAAGAGATGACAAGTCCAATGAATCGGGCTCGGGCCACAAGCGAAGAGATGGGAAGAAGAAGAAGACAAGACGCATCAAGGAGATCGTCTACTACGACAGCGATGAGTCCTCTTCTTCCCAAAAGGACGACGACCACGACAAACAAAGGAAACCGGTTAATTCTAACTTTTCTTTTGACTACTCTCGTATTCCGCAAAGTTCAAATTCACATTTGCTTTCCATTCCACTCGGCAAGCCCCCACACTTTGATGGGGAGGACTACGGATTTTGGAGCCACAAAATGCGTAGTCACCTATTCTCTCTCCATCCTGGCATATGGGAGATTGTAGATAGTGGAATGCACTTTAATAGTTCGGATAATCCTATATTCATTAATGAGCAAATTCATAAGAATGCACAAGCTACTACTGTTCTTCTAGCCTCATTGTGCAGGAATGAATATAATAAAGTGAGTGGCTTGGATAACGCCAAGCAAATCTGGGATACCCTCAAGATCTCTCATGAGGGAAATGACGCTACCTTGCTCACCAAAATGGAGTTGGTGGAGGGCGAGCTTGGACGGTTCGCGATGATAAGGGGCGAGGAGCCAACTCAGACATACAACCGGCTCAAGACCCTTATCAACAAAATAAGGAGCTACGGAAGCACGCGATGGACGGACCACGACGTCGTCCGACTAATGCTCAGGTCCTTTACCGTTCTTGATCCTCATTTGGTGAATAATATTCGTGAGAATCCCAGGTACACCAAAATGTCGCCCGAAGAAGTCTTAGGAAAATTCGTCAGCGGGCGAATGATGATCAAGGAGGCAAGGTATGTGGACGACGCCTTGAATGGACCAATCAACGAACCGCAACCTTTTGCTCTCAAAGCCACAAGGAGCAAGGAGGCGCTACCCAGCAAGGTGGCGCAAATTGAGGCGGCCGGTCTTAATGAAGAAGAAATGGCCCTCATTATCAAGAGATTCAAGACGGTGCTAAAGGGTCGCAATGGACAGCCGAGCAAGACTAAGACCAAGGGGAAGCGATCATGCTTCAAATGCGGTAAGCTTGGTCATTTTATTGCTAACTGTCCCGATAATGATAGTGACCAGGAAAAGGGAAACAAGAGGGAAAAGAAGAAGCATTACAAGAAGGCAAAGGGCGAGGCGCATCTAGGCAAGGAGTGGGACTCGGATTGCTCCTCGTCCGACTCCGACAATGAAGGACTCGCCGCCACCGCCTTCAACAAATCAACCCTCTTCCCCAACGAGCGTCACACATGCCTTATGGCAAGAGAGAAGAAGGTATGTACTCGCAACTCTACCTATGCTTCTTCAAGTGAGGACGAATCTAGTGATGAGGATGAAGTAGATTATTCATGTTTGTTCAAGGGCTTAGATAGATCTAAGATAGACAAAATTAATGAATTAATTGATGCCTTGAATGAAAAGAATATACTTTTAGAAAAGCAAGAGGATTTGTTGTATGAAGAGCATGATAAATTTGTTGAGGCACAAAAATCCTATGCTTTAGAAGTTAAGAGAAATGAAATGCTTTCTTTTGAACTATCTACTTGTCATGAAACCATTTCTACTTTGAAAGGTGTCAACAATGATTTAAATGCTAAATTAGAAGTAGCAAATAAATCCAATTCTTGTGTAGAACATGTTGAAATTTGTACTAGGTGTAAGGATTTTGACATTAATGCTTGTAGTAAACACCTAGTTTCAATTTCCAAGCTTAATGATGAACTGGCTAGTCTTAATGCTCAACTTAAGACTAGCAAGAATGATTTCGATAAGCTAAAATTTGCAAGGGATGCCTACACAATTGGTAGACACCCCTCAATTAAGGATGGACTTGGCTTCAAGAGAGAAGCTAAGAACTTAACAAGCCATAAGGCTCCCATTCCCGCCAAGGAGAAAGGGAAGGCCCCTATGGCTAGTAATGTGCAAAAGAACCATGCTTTTATGTATTATGATAGAAGACAAACTAGAAATGCTTATAGGAGTTATAATGCTTTTGATGAGTTTGACTCTCATGCCATGTTTGCTTCTAGTTCTTCCTATATGCATGGTAGAAATATGTCTAGGAGAAATGCTATTCATCATATGTCTAGAAAGAATGCTATTCATGCTCCTAGGAAAATAGTGAATGAACCTTCCACAATTTATTATGCTTTAAATGCTTCCTTTGCTATTTGTAGAAAGGATAAGAAAATTGTTGCTAGGAAATTAGGGGCAAAATGCAAGGGAGACAAAACTTGCATTTGGGTCCCTAAGGATATTTGCACTAACCTTGTAGGACCCAACATGAGTTGGGTACCTAAGACCCAAGCCTAAATTTGCCTTGCAGGTTTATGCATCCGGGGGTTCAAGCTGGATTATTGATAGCGGATGCACAAACCATATGACGGGGGAGAAGAAGATGTTCACCTCCTACGTCAAGAATAAGGATTCCCAAGATTCAATCATATTCGGTGATGGGAATCAAGGCAAGGTAAAAGGGTTAGGTAAAATTGCAATTTCTAGTGAGCACTCTATCTCTAATCTGTTTTTAGTAGAGTCACTAGGATATAATTTACTATCTGTTAGTCAATTGTGCAATATGGGATATAACTGTCTGTTTACAAATATAGATGTGTCTGTCTTTAGAAGAAGTGATGGTTCACTAGCTTTTAAGGGTGTATTAGACGGCAAACTTTATTTAGTTGATTTTGCAAAAGAAGAGGCCGGTCTAGATGCATGCTTAATGGCTAAGACTTGCATGGGCTGGCTGTGGCATCGCCGCTTAGCACATGTGGGGATGAAGAACCTTCACAAGCTTCTAAAGGGGGAACATGTGATAGGTCTAACCAATGTTCATTTCGAAAAAGATAGACCTTGTGCAGCTTGTCAAGCAGGGAAACAGGTGGGAGGAGCGCATCACAGCAAGAATGTGATGACCACTTCAAGACCCCTGGAGCTGCTGCATATGGACCTCTTCGGACCCGTCGCCTATCTAAGCATAGGGGGAAGTAAGTATGGTCTAGTTATTGTTGATGACTTTTCCCGCTTCACTTGGGTGTTCTTTTTGCAGGATAAGTCTGAAACCCAAGGGACCCTCAAGCGCTTCCTCAGGAGGGCTCAAAATGAGTTTGAGCTCAAAGTGAAAAAGATAAGGAGCGACAACGGGTCCGAGTTCAAGAACCTTCAAGTGGAGGAGTTCCTTGAAGAAGAAGGGATCAAGCACGAGTTCTCCGCTCCCTACACACCACAGCAAAATGGTGTGGTAGAGAGGAAGAACAGGACGCTCATCGACATGGCGAGGACGATGCTAGGAGAGTTCAAGATCCCCGAGTGCTTTTGGACGGAAGCCGTGAACACTGCTTGCCACGCCATCAACAGGGTCTACCTTCATCGCCTCCTCAAGAAGACGTCGTATGAGCTACTGACCGGTAACAAACCCAATGTATCGTACTTTCGTGTATTTGGGAGTAAATGCTACATTCTAGTGAAGAAGGGTAGAAACTCTAAGTTTGCTCCCAAAGCTGTAGAAGGGTTTTTGTTAGGTTATGACTCAAATACAAAGGCGTATAGAGTCTTCAACAAATCATCGGGTTTGGTTGAAGTCTCTAGCGACGTTGTATTTGATGAGACTAATGGCTCTCCAAGAGAGCAAGTTGTTGATTGTGATGATGTAGATGAAGAAGATGTTCCGACGGCCGCTATACGGACCATGGCGATTGGAGAAGTACGGCCACAGGAACAAGATAAACGAGATCAACCTTCTTCCTCAACTATGGTGCATCCCCCAACCAAAGATGACGAACAGGTACCTCAAGTGGAGGCGCTTGATCAAGGGGGAGCACAAGATGATCAAGTGATGGAGGAAGAAGCGCAACCGGCACCTCCAACCCAAGTTCGAGCGATGATTCAAAGGGATCATCCCGTCGACCAAATTCTGGGTGACATTAGCAAGGGAGTAACTACTCGATCTCGATTAGTTAATTTTTGTGAGCATTACTCTTTTGTCTCTTCTATTGAGCCTTTCAGGGTAGAAGAGGCCTTGCTAGATCCGGACTGGGTGTTGGCCATGCAAGAGGAGTTAAACAACTTCAAGCGCAATGAAGTTTGGACACTGGTGCCTCGTCCGACGCAAAATGTTGTGGGAACCAAGTGGGTGTTCCGCAACAAACAGGACGAGCACGGGGTGGTGACGAGGAACAAGGCTCGACTTGTGGCAAAAGGTTATGCCCAAGTCGCAGGTTTGGATTTCGAGGAGACCTTTGCTCCTGTGGCTAGGCTAGAGTCAATTCGAATCTTGCTAGCATATGCTGCTCACCATTCTTTCAGGTTGTACCAAATGGATGTGAAGAGCGCTTTCCTCAACGGGCCAATCAAGGAGGAGGTGTACGTGGAGCAACCCCCTGGCTTCGAGGATGAACGGTACCCCGACCATGTGTGTAAGCTCTCTAAGGCGCTCTATGGACTTAAGCAAGCCCCAAGAGCATGGTATGAATGCCTTAGAGACTTTTTAATTGCTAATGCTTTCAAGGTTGGGAAAGCCGATCCAACTCTTTTTACAAAGACATGTGATGGTGATTTGTTTGTGTGCCAAATTTATGTCGATGACATAATATTTGGTTCTACTAACCAAAAGTCTTGTGAAGAGTTTAGCAGGGTAATGACGCAGAAATTCGAGATGTCGATGATGGGCGAGTTGAACTACTTCCTTGGGTTCCAAGTGAAGCAACTCAAGGACGGCACCTTCATCTCCCAAACGAAGTACACGCAAGATCTGCTAAAGCGGTTTGGGATGAAGGACGCCAAGCCCGCAAAGACTCCAATGGGGACCGACGGACACACCGACCTCAACAAAGGAGGTAAGTCCGTTGATCAAAAAGCATACCGGTCAATGATAGGATCTTTGCTTTACTTATGTGCTAGTAGACCGGATATTATGCTTAGCGTATGCATGTGTGCTAGATTTCAATCCGATCCTAAGGAGTGTCACTTAGTGGCGGTGAAGCGAATCCTTAGATATTTAGTTGCTACGCCTTGCTTCGGGCTCTGGTATCCAAAGGGGTCTACCTTTGACTTAGTTGGATACTCAGACTCCGACTATGCTGGATGTAAGGTCGATAGGAAGAGTACATCGGGGACGTGCCAATTCTTAGGAAGGTCCCTGGTGTCATGGAACTCTAAGAAACAAACATCCGTTGCCCTATCCACCGCTGAGGCCGAGTACGTTGCCGCAGGTCAGTGTTGCGCGCAACTACTTTGGATGAGGCAAACCCTCCGGGACTTTGGCTACAATCTGAGCAAAGTCCCACTCCTATGTGATAATGAGAGTGCTATCCGCATGGCGGAGAATCCTGTTGAGCACAGCCGCACAAAGCACATAGACATCCGGCATCACTTTTTGAGAGACCACCAGCAAAAGGGAGATATCGAAGTGTTTCATGTTAGCACCGAGAACCAGCTAGCCGATATCTTCACCAAGCCTCTAGATGAGAAGACCTTTTGCAGGCTGCGTAGTGAGCTAAATGTCTTAGATTCGCGGAACTTGGATTGAATTGTAGCATACATGTGTTTATGCCTTTGATCATGTTCATTCTGCATTTTGTTGCTTATTGTGGTGCTCAAGTTGTACCAACACTCCCTGGACCTCACAAGTCCGTTGCAAAGTGATGCACATGTTTAGGGGGAGATGTGTTACAACTTGACCCTTTGAGACTAACCATATGGTTGAGTTTGATAATTTAGTCTCGAAGGAGGATTGAAAGGGAAAAGGTGGACTTGGACCATGAAAGACTTCCACTGCACTCCGATGAGAGGGTAACTAATTCCAAGTTCATCTCATGAAATCTTATTGCCATTTGCTCTTAATTGAAGACTTTGGTGAGGCAATGGGGTTAAGGGGCCAAGATTGATCCCGTTTTGGTGCTTGATGCCAAAGGGGGAGAAAATAAAGGCCAAAGCAATAAATGGATCAGCTACCACTTGAGAGATTTTGAAAATGGTAGAATAGAGCTTTTGTTTTAGCAAAACTCTTTTATTGTGTCTCTTGTCAAAAGTTGGCTCCTTGTGGGGAGAAGTGTTGATTATGGGAAATAGAATAGAGCTTTTGTTTTAGCAAAACTCTTTTATTGTGTCTCTTGTCAAAAGTTGGCTCCTTGTGGGGAGAAGTGTTGATTATGGGAAATAGGGGGAGTTTTTGAAATCCTTGATCTCTTTTGGAATGACTCTCTTTATACTTCAACATGTGTGTTTGACTTAGAGATAGAGATTTGAATTTGATTTGCAAAAACAAACCAAGTGGTGGCAAAGGATGATCCATATATGCCAAAAATGAATCAAAATAGATTTGTGTTTTATTTGAAGTGATTTTGCACTTGTTCCACTTGCTTTATGTTGTGTTGGCATAAATCACCAAAAAGGGGGAGATTGAAAGGGAAATGTGCCCTTGGGCCATTTCTAAGTATTTTGGTGATTAAGTGTCAACACATGTGCTTAAATGTGAAAATATGCCCATGGATGAACAAAGTGCAAATCACAAGTTAAGGTATGTTTCTAAGCCCTAGTACATTGGTTTTGTGTACTAATATCTTGTCTAAGTGTTAGAAACAGGAAGAAGAAGAAAAGAAGTGGAGAGTGGCTGTGTACAGCCAAAGGCTGTTTCGGGCTGGGGCACCGGACTGTCCGGTGTGCACCGGACAGTGTCCGGTGCGCCAGACCAGCGCAGAGCAAACCAGCCGCTCTCGGGTTTTTCTCCGGCGACTTCGGCTATAATTCACCGGACTGTCCGGTGTGCACCGGACTGTCCGGTGAGCCAACGGTCGGCCGGGCCAACGGTCGGCCGCGCGATCGGCGCGCGACACGTGGCCGAGCCAACGGTCGGAAGGAAGCACCGGACTGTCCGGTGTGCACCGGACATGTCCGGTGCGCCAACTGTGCGCAGATCTGACTCAGACAGCAACGGTCGGATGCGCTGTTTAAGGAAACAAATCGGGCACCGGACAGTGTCCGGTGTGCACCGGACTGTCCGGTGCGCCCGACGACAGAAGGCAAGGATAGCCTTCCAGATGTGCTCTCAACGGCTCCTAGCTGCCTTGGGGCTATAAAAGGGACCCCTTGGCGCATGGAGGAGTACACCAAGCATTCCTTGAGCACTCTTGATCACTCACACATCAATCTCGCGCACTTGTTCGACATTCTAGTGATTTGAGCTCCGTTCTAGTGTGCTAGTCTTTTGAGCTCAAGTCTGGGTCTTGTGTGTGCGTATTCGCTGTGATCTTTGTGTCGTGTGTGAGTTGCTAATCCCTCCCTTGCTCTGTGATTCTCTGTGAACATCTTTTGTAAGGGCGAGAGGCTCCAAGTTGTGGAGATTCCTCGCAAACGGGATTGAGAAAAGAAAAGTAAGAACACCGTGGTATTCAAGTTGATCATTGGATCACTTGAGAGGAGTTGAGTGCAACTCTCGTCCGTTGGGATGCCACAACGTGGAGTAGGCAAGTTTTGTACTTGGCCGAACCACGGGATAACCACTGTGTCATCTCTGTGATTGGATTCTTGTGGTTATTGTGTTTTGACTCCTCTCTAGCCACTTGGCCATACTTGTGCTAACCCTTAACAAGTTTGTGTGGCTTAAGTTTTGAAGTTTTACAGGATCACCTATTCACCCCCCCCTCTAGGTGCTCTCATACCCTCAGCACCAGCAGTAGAAACACCAGAACAATCAGTCAGGAGGAGGTCAGTTCCAGAGGTAGAATCAGCAGGCACCTCGTCTTCTCGCCCCAGCAACCAACCAGAGCAGTCAAGCAGCACCAGTTCAGGGTGGAAGCAGAGCATGTTTCCACTGTGGAGAGCAAGGCCATTGGGTGATGCAATGTACGAAGAAGGCAGTCCAGCAGCAATCATGCCCCAGGGCCCCAGCAAAGCAGAATGTGTCTCAGCCTGGAGCAGGCAACCGCTCTCAGCCACGCTACAACCATGGGAGACTGAATCACTTGGAGGATGAAGCAGTTCAGGAAACCCCCGGCATGACAGTAGGTATGTTCCCAGTTGACTCCCATATTGCAGAAGTGTTATTTGATACTGGAACAATGCATTCATTTATTACTGCATCATGGGTAGAAGCACATAATCTTCCAATCACTACCATGTCAACCCCCATCCAAATTGACTCAGCCGGTGGTAGAATTCGAGCCGATAGCATTTGCTTGAATGTAAGTGTGGAAATAAGGGGGATAGCATTTCCCGCTAATCTCATAGTAATGGGTACTCAAGGAATAGATGTCATCCTAGGGATGAATTGGCTAGATAAATATCAAGCAATTATCAGTTGTGATAAGAGGATAATTAAGTTGATGTCCCCACTAGGAGAAGAAGTGGTAGCCGAGTTAATCTCACCTGAGCCAAGGAAAGGATGTTGTCATCAGATGGCTATTGATAGCAAGGAGCCAGATTCACTCGAGATTATCAAGGTTGTGTCAGAATTTCCAGATGTGTTTTCGGAAGATTTACCAGGTATGCCACCTGAGCGGAAAGTTGAGTTTGCTATAGAGCTTCTTCCTGGCACCACCCCCATTTCTAAAAGAGCCTATAGAGTATCTGGACCAGAGTTAGTTGAACTCAAGAAGCAGATCGATGAGCTATCAGAGAAAGGTTACATCCGGCCAAGCACCTCGCCTTGGGCCGCCCCTGTCCTGTTCGTGGAGAAGAAAGATGACACAAGAAGGATGTGTATCGATTATCAAGCTCTGAATGAAGTCACGATCAAGAACAAGTACCCCTTGCCCAGAATAGAAGATCTGTTCGACCAGTTGAGAGGTGCCAACGTGTTCTCAAAGATAGATCTGAGGTCAGGTTATCATCAGCTCAGGATTCGACCTTCAGACATTCCGAAGACGACATTCATTAGGGAAATTTGGATCCATACCATTAAAAGATCACCACTTTGGATCCATACCATTACTATCTCACTTACATGTGGGTCCACATGAGTCAATGACATGTGGGGTCCATGGTATATATCTAAAGTTTGGATCTTTTAATGGTATAGATCCAATTGTTCCCATTCATTACCATGTATGGGTTGTATGAGTTCACTGTAATGTCTTTTGGTCTAACAAATGCACCAGCCTTCTTCATGAATCTGATGAACAGTGTATTCATGGATTATCTTGACAAGTTTGTGGTGGTATTTATTGATGATATTTTGATATATTCTCAAAGTGAAGAAGAGCACGTGGATCATTTGAAGATGGTTTTGCAGAGATTGCGAGAGCACCAGCTGTATGCAAAGTTGAGCAAGTGTGAGTTCTGGATTGATGAAGTCATGTTCTTGGGTCACATAATCAACAAAGAAGGATTGGTTGTGGATCCAAAGAAAGTGGCAGACATTCTGAATTGGAAAGCGCCAACAGATGCTCGAGGAATCAAGATCTTTATTGGAATGGCCGGATATTATCGGCGATCCATTGAAGGGTTTTCGAAGATTGTGAAACCAATGACAGCTTTGCTAGGCAACAAGGTTGAGTTCAAGTGGACTGAGAAATGCCAAGAAGCCTTTGAAGCGCTGAAAGAGAAATTGACTACAACACCTGTCTTAGTCTTGCCTGATGTGCATAAGCCCTTTGCAGTGTATTGCGACGCTTGTTACACTGGTTTGGGATGCATGTTGATGCAGGAGGGAAGAGTTGTGGCTTACTCATCCCGACAGCTGAAGGTTCATGAGAAGAATTACCCAATCCATGACCTAGAGTTGGCAGCAGTGGTTCATGCACTAAAGACATGGAGGCACTATCTTTATGGGCAAAAATGTGATGTTTACACAGACCACAAGAGTCTGAAGTACATATTCACTCAGTCGGAGCTGAATATGAGACAACGAATATGGTTAGAGTTGATCAAAGACCATGAATTGGAGATTCATTACCATCCAGCCAAAGCGAACATAGTGGCAGATGCTTTGAGCAGGAAAAGTCAAGTAAACCTGATGGTCGCTCATCCGATGCCTTATGAGTTGGCCAAAGAGTTTGACGGGTTGAGCCTCAGATTTCTGAACAATACGCGAGGAGTGACAGTTGAGTTAGAGCCTACCCAAGAGCGGGAAATCAAAGAAGCACAGAAGAATGATGAGAAGATCAGTGAAATCCGGCAGCTGATTCTGGAAGGAAGAGGTAAAGATTTTCGAGAAGATGCAGAAGGTGAGATATGGTTCAAGGACCGCTTGTGTGTTCCCAATGTCCAGTCCATTCGGGAGTTCATCCTTAAGGAAGCTCATGAGTCAGCTTATTCTATACACCCTGGAAGTGAGAAGATGTATCAGGATCTGAAGAAGAAATTTTGGTGGTACGGAATGAAAAGGGAGATCGCAGAGCATGTGGCTATATGTGACAGTTGTCAAAGGATCAAGGCAGAGCATCAGAGGCCAGCTGGATTGTTGCAACCGTTGCGAATTCCTCAGTGGAAATGGGATGAAATCAGAATGGACTTCATAGTCGGATTGCCTCGCACTCGAGCCGGCTACGATTCCATTTGGGTAGTGGTGGACCACTTAACCAAGTCAGCCCACTTCATACCCGTCAAGACCAACTACAGCAGTGCAGTATTGGCAGAGTTGTACATGTCTGGGATCGTTTGTCTTCATGGTGTGACAAAGAAGATAGTGTGAGACAGAGGAACGCAGTTCACCTCTCATTTCTGGCAACAGTTGCATGAAGCCTTGGGTTCACATCTGAATTTTAGTTCAGCTTATCATTCGTAGATAGATGGTCAGACCGAAAGAACTAATCAAATCCTCGAAGACATGTTGAGAGCTTGTGTGTTGCAAGATCAGTTTGGATGGGACAAGAGGCTACCTTATGCGGAGTTCTCCTATAACAACAGTTACCAGGCCAGCTTGAAGATGTCACCATTTCAGGCGCTTTATGGAAGGAGTTGTAGAACTCCGTTGCAATGGGATCAGCCTGGAGAAAGGCAAGTGTTTGGGCCAGACATTTTGCTCGACGCTGAAGAGAACATCAAGATGGTTCGAGAGAACCTGAAGATAGCACAATCAAGGCAGCGAAGCTATGCAGACACAAGAAGGAGAGAGCTAAGTTTCGAAGTCGGAGACTTCATCTATTTGAAAGTTTAGCCTACCAGAGGAGTCAGAAGATTCGGAGTCAAAGGCAAGCTAGCACCCCGCTATGTTGGTCCGTATCAGATTCTCGCAAGGCGTGGAGAAGTGGCCTATCAGCTCAGTCTGCCAGAAGGCTTGTCCGCAGTGCATGATGTCTTTCATCTGTCTCAGTTGAAGAAGTGTCTGCGTGTGCCAGAAGAGCAGTTGCCAGTGGAAGGTTTGGAGGTCCAGGAGGACTTGACCTATATAGAGAAGCCAGCGCAGATTCTTGAGACGGCGGACAGAGTCACCCGGAGGAAGACTATCAGAATGTGCAAAGTCAGATGGAGTCACAACTCTGAGGAAGAAGCAACATGGGAGCGTGAAGATGATCTGATGGCCAAGTACCCTGAACTCTTTGCTGCCCAACCTTGAATCTCGAGGGCGAGATTCTTTTAAGGGGGATAGGTTTGTAATGCCCTGAATTTGGGGGTAGAATTTTTTCTTCTTTTTACTCACCAAATTCAGGCGTTACTCTCTTTTCTCTTCCCGTTTCGCTCCTTCCCAATTTCAAAGCAGTATAGCGACTGACGTCCATATCATGTGTAAACAAAACCTAAGTTGACATGAGTGTTGCATCATGCTGAATCTTATTTCTTTGTCTGATTTCATGCTTAATTGCGTGCGTTGCTTAATTTCATTTCGGATTTTTGCTTCGCGAATTGATTTCCGATTTGTGGTTGTGCGTGCCACGGGGTTTTGACCCGCGGTGTGGCCCAGCCCAGCCTAGCCTGACCCAGCCCGGCCTGGCCTAGCTCGTCCCGCTCGCCCCTGGCGCCCCCTGCTCCCTGTTGGGGCGAAGGCGAAGACGCTACCCTTCGCTCGATGCCTTCGCCAGTCTCGCTGCACCAACGGGGACGACGACTGGCAGACTCCACCCTTCGTCCGACACGCCGAAGGACGAAGACCTATGGCGAGGTCGCCCCATTCCGCGGCGTCGCCCAACACGAGGGCCCACGTGCAATCCGGCCCATCATAACGGGCCCCGCGCTGTCGCTGCGCATTACTGGCCTAAATTGTAAAGGTTTTTCTGTTATTACAGTCTGTAACCCTGCTTTAATGGGAATATTCCGGGGAGGACCTTGGCACCTGTGGGCACATGTGTCCTTAATCCTTGACGCTGGGCACTCAGACACCTATAAATACCCCCGCACAGTGCCCTTGAGAGGCGAGATTAACAGAGCTATTGCCATCTCAAGAAAAAGCCTTGTTCGCATTGCTTTCACTCCCCCGTTGGATCAACTTGCCCAGGAGAGCAAGTTCCAACACTCCCCATGCGCGCGCCCCCTGGTCCCTTTTCTCTCATTTGATGTCTCCCGCGCAGCAACCTGTCTCTCTCCCCATGGTGCCCTAGGTTGGTGATCGCCAGAGTTGGATCCCCGAGGTGAGCTCCCCTCCCCTCCCTTCTCCCCTCTCTCCCTCTCCCTCTCCCTCTCCCTCCCCTTCCCTTCCGTGCACGCGCCCTCCTTCTTCGCCCCTGCGCGTGGCCCCCTGCGGCCCCCGGTGTGCGGCCTTCGGCCCCCGGCGGCGCGGCCCCCAGCCCCCTCGCGGCGCGGCTCCTTTGCCCCCCAGCGCGGCGGCCTCGCCCTTCCCCGCGGTGGCCCCCTGCCCCCCCGGCGGCGTGGCCCTCCCCCTGCTCCCCCCACGGCGGCCTCGGCCCCTCGTGGCGCGGCCCTCGGCTCCCGGCGGCGTGGCCCCCGACCCCCTGCGCGCGGCGTCCCGACCCCCAGCGACGTGGCTCCCTGCCCCCCTCGCGCGCGGCCCCTCGACCCCTGCGCGCAGCCGTCCCGGCCCGGTGCGTGGCCCCTGCCCTTGGCAGTGTGAACCCCCAGCGCGGCCCCTGCGTGTGTCTCGGTGCGGCCTGCGTGGCCTCGCGCTCCCCCCGTTTACCCAACGTGTTCCCGCTTGCGCAGCCCCACGCGCGCGGTGATTTATTCTTGTTTTTTTAATTAATTTTAAACCCTGTTTAGTTAGCGTGCTGCGTCGCGCGCTTCGTTGCGCGACAAATTTGTTTAATTTCAGATCCTATTAATGTGCTCGTCGCGTGCTTTGCCGTGCGACGGTCCAATTTAATTTCAGGTTGTTTAATGTTTAACGTCGCGCACCCAGTTGCACGACGTTCCATTCTAAATTCTGTTTGGATGACGTATGCCGTCGTGCGTTTCGTCGCGCGACGCTTAACGTTTATTTATAAATAATGCAAGAGTCTCGTTGCGCGCCCCGTCGCGCGACGAGTCGTTTATTTCTTAATTCAATTCAAATACTGTGTCACGCGTCTCAATCCTTTTAATCTATCTTAATTTGCTTATAATAATTAAACATAGAACATGACTTTACCTTATGCTTAATGCGATGGCTAAATTGATACTATTATGTTTAAACGAGTATTTTAATTTATAACCGTGTGACGTGATCGCCCTCCGACCGTAGCCTCGACCGTTACTTTCTCTTTCTCGCTTAGCCATAGGTGTGAGCCCTACGTCGAACGTCTGTTTATTTATTGCATTCTATTGTATGGTGTACTGTTCTTTTGTATTAAAGGTGTGGAATGTATGTTTGAACTCGTATAGATAACAGTCAGTTGGCGGAGTCCGAAGGAGTTGCAGGTGAAGACCCTGAGCAGCAGTCGGTTGGTGAAGGCAAGTGTCCCTTGACCCATTAATGTCCTACTAATTCTTATAATTCACTTCCCGCATTTACACATTTATACCTAAGGATTGACTAGCTCTTATCTATCTTGTCCTTGTTTATCTATTCTGGTTGGGTTATTTCAGTTTAGCTTTATGCTAGTGCTTCACATTAATCAACGAACATGATGAGATTATCTATGATACGTTGTTTTCCCTTTTGATTATGATGATGGTACTTGTGGCCCTTAAGGGGACTCGAGCTATTTCTCGAGTGCCTCTCCGTAAGGACCTGTTCGTTGGATGACCGCCCGGGAAAACAGTGCAACTGTGAGGGTGGAGTGGGACGCCCTTAGCTGAGTAATTAGAGGAACTGGGTGTAGTTCACTTCACCGGCGTTCCGTTAATGGGGCTCGGTGTATGCGGCTCACTCTGCCAAGGTTGGTTCGCCCCTTGGGGAGGAGTTCGGTGCATTTAGGAAACCTAACGGGCGGCTACAGCCCTAGGAAATCTTTGTAAAGGCTACATAGTGAGACCCTGTCTATTCACCTTGGTAGTGTCTAAGGGTTTGATCGGCCTGAGGCAAGAGGGAATCACGGCTTGTGGGTAAAGTGTGCAACCTCTACAGAGTGTTATGAAACTGATATATCAGTTGTGCTCGCGGTTATGAGTGGCCAAGGGAGCTCCATTGATTAGAGATACTTGATCAGAGATGTATGGTTTACAGGTGGTGATGAGGATGATGGTTTTGGTTATGACTATGGTAATGGTAAGTGGTATTCTTTCCGTTTGGAAAGGATACGTCGGGTTAATAACTTGGGTTAATGCTAAAACCTGGCTTTCTACTAGTAAATAATAACCTGACCAACTAAAAGCAACTGCTTGACTTAACTCCACATAAAGCTAGTCCACTACAACCAAACGGGACATTTTACTGAGTATGTTGATGTGTACTCACCCTTGCTTTACACACCACCCCCCTAGGTTGTCCGCGTTGCAACCACTGCTCAAGTGAAGATGAAGTCATGGAGGAGGACTTCCAGGAGTTCCAAGAGTATGATGAGTTCTAGGCGTGGGTTAGCGGCAAACCCCCAGTCGGCTACCTGTGTAGGCCGTGTGTATCCGTGTTTCTTTTCCGCACTTTGATTATTGTTAAAGACTATGTGGATGTCTCGGACATCATGATGTAATCGACTATTATACCCTCTTTTATGTCATTATTTGAGCACTGTGTGATGATGTCCAGTTATGTAACTGCTGTGTACATGAATAGCTGATCCTGGCATGTACATGGTTCGCATTCGGTTTGCCTTCTAAAACCGGGTGTGATAAGACCGGAGAAGAAAAGATCAACATCGACAAGGAGGGATATAAGAGTCAAAGCGAATCTCGAGATGAGTCAAGACTTAAACATTTCGGATGAAGTCTTTTCCTTGCCATAATCTTTCTTACCTCAACCTGTCTAGCTTATATCCTACATAATAAGCAGCTAGATACCTATGCTCTCCTAATCACCCACTATTGACGAAAAAATGAGACTTTGGATCTTTGAACCAATTATAGACTAAAAAACTGAAATACAAACCAATCCTTCTATATCCCTTTTCTTACTAATCTCAAGGACGATATTTCTGTTAAGGAGGTAGGATTTGTAAAGCCCTAAAAATTTGTATAAGGTAAAAATAATAAAATAAATAAATACATATATTTATATGAAAGTGTTTTGGGAATTATTTGATTTCCTTTTCTTTGTGCATACTCAATTAAGGGAATTAAAGTAGTCAGATAGCAAATAAATAAATATTGTTGCATTCATACTAGAGTTTTGCTTGAGCATTATCTTGGAATCTCAAAAAAACTTGAGTTTAATTTGAATTTGAAACATAAGCTTGATTTGGGAACATGAAATTAGGAACTAGAAATAGAAAAGGAAAAAAAAGAAACTCGCGTGGGCCAACTTCTCCTTCCTGGCCCAGTATCTTCTCCGCTGCCCTTCTTCCGGCTGGGCCGAAACTCCGCGGCCCACTTCGCCCACGCCACTCAGCCCATCACCGCACGTCTCTGACGATTGGGCCCACAACCAGACATCTCCACAATCACGTGTACCGGTTTGGGCAATCGCTGGTCCGTGGGTCCCAACCCTCCGGCCTCCTCCTCGTCGATTCGCTTGTGCAACCACTGCCCCGTGGGGCCCTCCTATCAGCTATTCCTTCTCCCCTGTAACAGAGCGTGTGACTCAGCCTGCAATTGCGTGAGCGCAACAACCTCCGCGCGATCTCCCCGATTCCGTTAGGATGCTTGACCATGGGGCTATAAGATCTGGGCTCTCGCGTCCCCTTCGGCCACCATTCCCCCCCCCTTCTGCTATATATTTACGTTGGTACTCACGCCGCCATTAGCGCAGAAAATGGAGATCTGTCGCCGCGGTTGAACTCCATGCTCTGGGCCTCCTAGCTCCAATCGCGTGCACGGGTGTGTCACCGGGGCACACAGATACGGGCCTGCGCTTTCCCGTGCACATGGTTGTTTTGGGGCACAAGTAATCTCTCAACGGAGTCAGGCATGGCCGAAGTACCGCCCTCGTCATGGCTGGGATCCAACACCGTGTCATCTCTGGTAAAGCCTCTTCCAATAGGTTCTGCATCTCCTTATCCTCTGTTCGCACCGATTAGCACTCGAGTTTGGGCACCGGGGGACGAACGACTGTGTTGCCGTCGGGCGCCGCCACGGGGAGGCCCCTGCGCCGCCGCTCGGACTAATTGTGGGTGGCTGTGGGTATGATAAACTCGCAGCCGTCCATCTGGTATTGGGCGGCTCTGATCAACCGTACTCACACTGGTACGCACCGGTGCAGGGGAGGGGAAGGTTTCTGGCCATTGATCGGATGAGGGAAGGCCAAGATTAGACGCACTTTCTAGATTGCTTGCCTCCGTATCCGACCGCTGGATCTGGATGTAGGGTAATATGGGGCATTGATTCCATACCAGGCCATTGGGATCGAGTACCGACCCATTTAGGGCTTGTTCGGTTAGCTCTCAATCCATGTGGATTGAGTGGGATTGGATGAGTTTGAATCCCAAACAAGTCAAACTTCTTAGGCCTTGTTCGGTTAGCTCTCAATCCATGTGGATTGAGTGGGATTGGATGAGTTTAAATCCCAAACAAGTCAAACTTATTAAGAATTTTTTCCAATCCCATCCAATCCATGTGTATTGGGAATAATCGAACAAGGCCTTAAGAATTTTTTCCAATCCCATCCAATCAATGTGTATTAGGAATAACCGAACAAGGCCTTATGGGATCGATCTAATCTGGAGTGTGGGAATCTGATCGAGCGACCCATATGACTCATACCCCTTCAGCCATGCAAACATTCAAATGAGCCCCTCGAGTTTATGATATTGAACCCACCGTCCAAGTAGAGTCATAAAGAATATAATTTAGATCCTAGTATTTACGTGTTAGCCCCTAGGTTCCGTATAATTAGTGCAAGTAGTCCAAAATCCTGTGAATTATAAATATTAATCCAAAAATAGGTTAATGTGTATGAAAATAAATCCAAGAACTTGAAAAATTCATAATTAATCCATTCCAATTGCATTAGACTCATAATAATGTTGTCTATCGTTTAGTAACCTTATTTCACTATGTAACTCAGTTATAAAAATAACACTCATTTTATTTTATGTTTAACACCTAAATTTTTCAGGAAATCATAACTTCTACACTTTAACCACGATTCGACCCATTCGAATTGTGTTAGCCTCATAGAAATATTTACTATGTTGTAACAACATTAATTATACCATGTCACATACTTTTATAGTTAGATATTTATTTATCCTATGCCTACTAGATTAACTTTTCTAAACCAAAGCTAACCTATCCATAATTATAATTTGATTAAAATATGATCTCAAGTCAAATTATAATTAAGATTAAGGTTGAGTTAAGTATTTATAGAATAATCTCTCATATGATATACACTAACCAATTTATAATATAGTTTAATATTTAAACCACATAGATCTACCATAAATCATAATTCATTAACCGTAACTCTGATTTTAGTGGTTCACGAACCCACGATCTCGTAGCGACGTGTAGATTATTATTATACAATTTGTTTTTATGTTTGGTGTTGTCGGGGACCATAATTAGGGGTACCCTCAAGACGCCTAATTCTCAGCTGGTAACCCCCATCAGCATAAAGCTGCAGAGGCCTGATGGGTGCGATTAAGTCAGGGATCAGTCCGTACGAGCGACTCGATCACGCCTCGCCCGAGCCTAGCCTCGGGCAAGGGCAGCCGACCCCGAGGGGTTTCCGTCTCGCCCGAGGCCCCCCTTTTTTAATGGTGGACACATCTCCGGCTCGCCCAAGGCCTTGCCTTCGCTAAGAAGCAACCCTGACTAAATCGCCGCACCAACCGACCAAGTTGCAGGAGCATTTAACGCGAAGGCCCTGCCAAAAGCGCCATAAGAAACTCCGCTCCGCCCGACCCAGGGCTCGGACTTGGGCTAAGCCCCGGAAGACGGCGAACTCCGCTCCGCCCGACCCAGGGCTCGGACTCGGGCTAAGCCCCAGAAGACGCCAAACTCCGCTCCGCCCGACCCAGGGCTCGGACTCGGGCTAAGCCCCGGAAGACGGCGAACTCCGCTCCGCCCGACCCAGGGCTCGGACTCGGGCTAAGCCCCGGAAGACGGCGAACTCCGCTTCGCCCGACCCAGGGCTCGGACTTGGGCTAAGCCCCAGAAGACGACGAACTCCGCTCCGCCCGACCCAGGGCTCGGACTTGGGCTAAGCCCCAGAAGACGACGAACTCCGCTCCGCCCGACCCAGGGCTCGGACTCGGGCTAAGCCCCGGAAGACGGTGAACTCCGCTTCGCCCGACCCCAGGGCTCGGACTCCGCCCTGGCCTCTGCCGAACGACCTTCGCCTCGCCCGACCCAGGAGCTCGGGCTCGGCCTCGGCCACGGAAGACAAACTCGACCTCGGCTTCGGAGGAGCCACCACGTCGCCCGACCTAGGGCACAGGCCTGCCACGTCAACAGGAAGCGCCATCATCACCCTACCCCGAGCCGACTCGGGCCGCAGAGAACAAGACTGGTGTCCCATCTGGCCAGCTCCGCCAGATAGGCAATGATGGCGCCCCGCTAGCCCTGTGACGACGGCGGCTCTCAGCTCCCTTACGGAAGCAGGGGGACGTCAGCAAGGATTCAACCGCTCCGACAGCTGTCCCTCCACCAGGCTCCGTTGCTCCTCCGACAGCCACGACATCACGCCAGCGGGGTGCCAAGATCTCTCCGGCTGCCACATTGGCATGTACTTAGGGCGCTAGCTCTCCCTCCGCTAGACACGTAGCACTCTGCTACACCCCCATTGTACACCTGGATCCTCTCCTTACGCCTATAAAAGGAAGGACCAGGGCCTTCTTAGAGGAGGTTGGCCGCGCGGGGATGAGGACGCGGCAGGCGCTCTCTTGGGGCCGCTCGCTTCCCTCACCCGCGTGGACGCTTGTAACCCCCTACTGCAAGCGCACCCGACCTGGGCGCGGGACGAACACGAAGGCCGCGGGATTTCCACCTCTCTCACGCCCGTCTCCGGCCGCCTCGCTTCCCCCCTTCGCGCTCGCCCACGCGCTCGACCCATCTGGGCTGGGGCACGCGGCACACTCACTCGTCGGCTCAGGGACCCCCCGGTCTCGAAACGCCGACAGGTGTAATGTTAATTTTGCTTATACCCTATTTATTTGTATTGCTACAACTAGCGCGAGGTTACGAGTCACCTGAAGAGCAAGTTGGTACCTGAAATATCAAGTGCCAGGCAAGTTGTGCCCTTGACCACTTTTATTACCCAATAGTATTCTTTATAATCATTTATTCATGCATAGGCTTAATTTTGATGGGACCCAATAGGTCACCCTAGTCTGATTACCTTTTCACCTTGTTTACCCCTGAATTTTTGGGTAGTCATTGCTATTGCTATATGGTTTTGGTATTAATATTACATTTTGTTTATGTTCCAATTATACTATTGTTCTACTTATTGTTCATGTCAAGATCATTATTTTTAATTGGAACATGGAGCTTAACTTGAGAAACATGTGGCACCACAAGGGTGGAATGGGACGCCCTTGGATGACTAACTAGGAAAGCTAGTGGAGCACTACCTTACCCGATAGCGGCAAGGACAATAGAGGAGTAGGCACGTAGGGAGGTTCCCGGGTTGATTTTGCTACTATGGTGGTCAGACGGGGGATTCCTGCATTGCTCTTCCTAGAAACTGTAGCGGGTTTTCTGAAGCTAGTGGAACTTTGTAAAGGCCTCGTACTGGATCCCTAGCCATTCACCTCGGAAGTGTCTAAGGGCCTTGCAAACCCACGCAACATGGGATACACGACTTATGGGTATAGGGTACAACCTCTGCAGAGTGTAAAACTGGTATACTAGCCGTGGATAGTTTAATTCAGATTATTTCAAAATCTTATTATTTGTTTGCTTGTTGCCCAGAAAAACCTTTTGGTTTTGGATGCTCGTTGCCCCTAGAAAATGATCTTGATTTTGCTAAAGAATAAGATTGTACTATGGAAAATTAAGTCTTTTTTTCCATGATCGCGGTCATGAGCAGCTCAAGACTCTTGAAAGGGAAATGTGCCCTTGGGCCATTCCTATAAATGTTTTGGTGATTAGATGCCCAACACATTGTTTTAAGCTGATGTGTGCTAAGTACTAAATACATGCATATCAAGAATCAAGTTATGTCTCTAGCCTTAGTGAATTGTTTGTGGTACTAACATATTTCTCTAAGTGCTAGGAACCTTGTTAATCAACTGAGAGTGGATTGGAGAAGTCTGGCTAAAAGCAGCCAGAAAAGCACCAGCCTGTGGTGCACCGGACTGTCCGGTGCCTAGGCTGGCTCGGCGACAAACTCGTCGCTCTCGGGAATTCGCCGAGGGGGCTGTAGCTATAATTCACTGGACTGTCCGGTGAGCCAACGACGCCCACGGCCAATAGTCGGCAGCGCGATCAACATGCAACACGTGGCCCAAGCCAACGATCACTTGGTCGCACCGGACTGTCCGGTGTGCACCAGACAATGTCCGGTGCGCCAAGGGGACCGATGGCTCAACGGTTGGCTTCGCTAGAAAAGGAAGGAGATCGGGCACCGGACAGGCACTGTTCATGTCCAGTGGTGCACCGGATTGTCCGGTGCGCCACCCGACAGAAGGCAAGAATTGCCTTCCTAATGGAACTCCAACGGCTCCTAGCTGCCTTGGGGCTATAAAAGGGACCCCTAGGCGCATGGAGCATAGCACCAAGCATTCACAAAACATTCTAAGACGCATAGACTCCGCAACCACGCATTCGGATCTTCGTGTTTGAGATTTGAGCACTTCTAGAGTTGTAAACTCCCTGCGCTGTGTTTGTGTGCTCTCATCTTGACTTGTGTGTGTGTGATTGTTGCGATTCTTGTGTGTGTTTCTTTCCCTCCCTTACTCTTGAGCTTTTGTTGCGATCAACATTGTAAGGGTAAGAGGCTCCAACTTGTGGAGATTCCTCACAAACGGGAAAACAACTATAAGGAAGAAAACCGTGGTTTCAAGTTGATCATTGGATCACTTGAAAGGGGTTGCGTGCAACCCTCGTCCATTGGGACACCACAATGTGGAAGTAGGCGAGTGTTACTTGGCCGAACCACAGGACAAAAACACCGTGTCTCTTGTGTTGCTTTTCTCTGTGATTGATTTCTTCTCAAGAGCTCTCGCTATAGCAAGTTGGTTTAACCTAACTAACATTTTATAACCGAGTTTGTGCTATTAGTGTTGAAATTTGCAGTATCACCTACTCACCCCCTCTAGGTGCTCTCAATTGGTATCAGAGTCGTACTCTTCATCAAAGGGACTAATTGCCCGAAGAGATGGATCCTAAAGGCAAGGGGATGGTGATCAACGACAAGGAAAAGGAGTCCCTCTTCAACGAGCCAAGAGATGACAAGCCCACTGACTCAGGCTCAAGTCACAAGAAGAGGGACGGGAAGAAGTGAAAGTTGCCTAGAGGGGGGGTGAATAGGCAAGTTAAAACTTTTTCAACAAAAACTAGAAGCAAACTGGGTAAAACTGAATTGATCTCGAAATTCACCCAGTTAACTTTGGAAATGAGATGTTCTAAATGATCCACAGGGTTCAAAGTAGTAGATCTGAGAAGGGCACTTCTCAAAATCCACACACCAAAAAGATATAAACAATCTTCCACGGAATGGTGAGAGAACGAAGAACATGAACAAACACAATGAGCAAGAACACAAGAGACACAAGATTTATCCCGAGGTTCGGTCACACCACAAAAGGTGCCCTACTTCCTCGTTGAGGCGCCCACAAAGAGCCGGGTCTCTTTCAACCCTAATCCTCCCTTTGCCGACCACAAAGGTCAAGCCCACACAATAATCTTTGCTCAAACGAGCGGGTAATACAAACTTTCTTGTGGTCTTCCACAAGATTTGGAGACTCACAAGAGACACCTAGTCGTCTAGGAGCTAGAAGCTCCAAGAGTAATGAATCCACAAAGAACTCGATGTAGTACCAAAGCTCGAATGAAGAAGAAGAGCAAGAGAGATTTAGAGATGAAGCACAAAACCGCAGCTCTCAAGCTCACTCAAAGATTTCTCTCCAAAGATTTGAAATGGGAGAGGCAAGAGATGTGTGTGAGAGAGAGGGAGGTGTTTCTTGGGTTAGAAATGGAGTTCAAATCGTGCTCACTGCTTTGGGGAGAGAGGTAGGAGGTAGTATATATAGGTGGAGCTCAAAACTAGCCGTTGGGCAGATTTTTCTGCCTGAGACCGGTTGAACCTCCCCCTAGGGCGGTTGAACCTCCCCTGGTAGGCCTGGCAGCCTGTCTGCCAGTCAGACTGGCAGACTGACGCGCAGACTGACCTGCAGACTGGTCAGGGTTGACCAGACCGGTTGAACCTCCCCCTAGGGCGGTTGAACCTCCCCCTAGGGCGGTTGAACCTCCCCTGGCAGGCCTGGCAGCCTGTCTTCCAGTCTGACTGGCAGACTGACGCGCAGACTGACCTGCAGACTGGTCAGGGTTGACCAGACCGGTTGAACCTCCCCCTAGGGCGGTTGAACCTCCCCTGACACCTCTGGCGACCTGTTTGCCAGTCTGACTTGCAAACTGTTGGTCAGAGGTCAGAGGGGTCAGAGACCAGCTGAACTGCCCCTCAGGACCAGTTCAACTGGTCTCGACCAGAGAGTTTAGGAGAGAAAACCCCAGCTCAACTGCCCGGAGGCAAGTTCAGCTGGTGTATGGTCAAAGAGGTTCACAGCTGAAGTTGAGTTCAGCTGAAGTTGAGAAAGCTCAACTCAGCTGAAGTTCAGCTCAGCTGAAAAGCTCAGCTGCAGCTGAAGAAGCTCAACTCAGCTGAAGTCAAGTTCAGCTGGAAAGCTCAGCTGCAGTTGAAGAAGTTCAGCTGCTTTTCAGCAAGAACACTCTAGGTTTCTCAACCCTAACCACGGTCAACCATAGAATATTAAAGAGATTTTTGCTTTTCAAAAATAGCTTTTGAATAGAGAGGTTTGAGCTTTGGCAAACACCAACCTTCTTTTTGGATCCCCCTTTATAGTACGACGATTCCTATACTCAAGTTAAATAAAATAAATTGAAGTAAACTCCTTGAGTCATTGGTGTCTCATGTGTGATTGCTCCATGGCATTGCTTCATAAGGATCACAAACATCTTTGTCTCACCTTTTGAAGCAAACTCAAATCAAACCCTGTGACTTGTACCATATCACCTCATATGAGTTCAAATCATGGCTTCAAGTCATCTTACTGATGCATCAACATGTTGTAACTCTTCATAGCTGATTAGTTCATCGACTTAGTGCAAGTACTCTCTTCTTCACCTTAGCCATGGTACCTTGGTCTACAAGCCGTCGCTTGGCCTTCACCTTCGCTTAGTTCCTCGAAGCCCTTTCCTTGCTATCTTCACCCTATCAAGCCATTCTTGAGTTACATCATATTGAGCATCCATTGAGAGAATCATTTCTTCAATATTGTGAACCTTGCTTGAATGTCTTCTAGATATAACTATCAAGATCAATCAAGCTCTAGTTTGATTCTCATAGAAGCATATATGGACTGACAGTAATATGGTCAAGCCAATTCACGATTCCTCATATCTTATTCTCTTTGGCTTGACCAATCCTCTAAATCACTTTGTCCTCTATTCTGGTCATATGTATGTAATGATTTCTCAGGTCTTGTCCATATATTCAAACCAATATAGAGATCATATTATATCCATTTGCATTGTCTCATTGGTTATTTAACCTCGTGTTGAACCTTTGTTCACTGATCATTATACACTATTCAAGTATGTTCATCATACTGAATTTCCTGTTCAACACTTAGCAAACTCGTTAGACCTTTAAATGTGTTGTTATCCAAATCACCAAAACTCACAAAAGGGATGAATGCACTTTCAATCTCCCCCTTTTTGGTGATTGATGACAACACATTTAAAGCTTACATAAGATTTGATAAATAAGATTTTACATCCTATGATATAGTTTCCTCCCCCTAAATATGTGCATTTCAGAAAATAACACTTTTGTACTCAAATGCCAAAAGCACATATTTAGGTCAAAGTATGGAGACAACTTATATCATACTATTCATTGGGTGCAGTGTGTCATAAAATAAACGTGATGCTCATGACATGGAATGCACTTATCAACTTTCTTCATCTTATGTTTTTCTTATGACTTCCCTTTTTGTTAATTATTTCTCCCCTTTTTAAAAGTCTTCTAACACTTAGTTACATAAGACTAAAGGTAAGCTTTAATACAAAATTTCTCCCCCTTTGTCATAAATCTCCAAAAAGGATACAAAGAATATAAAGGGTAGAAATTATGATTAAGCAAGATGTTAACACACTATCATGAAGAGGGTACTTAGATGGCACAAAGGTAATGGATAAGTGTCATAAGTGATGTACCTTTGCGTTTTACCTTTTCAAGGGGTTTCCAGACTTGTGTTGGATTTATAATTCATTTGCAAGCTCTTGTTGGCATAATTGTGACATAGGTCCAAGATATCAAATGAATATAGTCATACTAACTGAAGGATAAATCTTGATACCTGAAGTCTAGATGTCACCTAGCATTTTCTTATCACAACAAGAGGCAACATGAAAATTGCACAAGTATGGATTATACAACTAGTGACCATGTACGAAATATCAATTGAAAAACACCAATTGATACAATTTGATAGATAAGCAGATCACTAATAGCATATTACACAATGTTCTCCTCAAGTTTAGTGCACACATATATATGAATTCAATTGATATCTATTGAGAGTACTTATTTGCAACTTAAAGTACCATTGGCATACAAGGAGTATCAATTGAACATAATCATGCAACATAAGAAACATGTGCACTATTTAATCAATTAAGTTCTAGACAGGAGAATCTATAAGCTATGCTACTTCAGATATTTGTAATCCAAAAAGATGTGATACATATTCACCAATTTTAGATGAAGTTGGAGTAGCATATACAAGAGAAACTCATTCTCTTATGAAATGTATAAAAGATACATTTATTGGAGCAAAGAATCTTTGATACCCATCAAAATTTGCAGTGGAAGCGATTGTCTTTGCTTGAAGATTCCTTTCTAATTTGAGACTACACACATAATAGACTTGAAAATGAAGTTAGTCTCAAAGATTCAAATTATAGACCATTCTCCCCCTAAATGTGTGCATACAAGTGATGAATACTTGTTTAGCTTATGCACTTGGACTTGTGAGGCCAGGGGATTAAGTTCTACAATTTGAACCTTGGTGCAAATAAAGTGTGAAAATATGAAATTGCACCAATTGAAGGAATTACTCATAATCAAAAGGTATACTAATAGACATGATATGCAATATTTTAAGCCAAGATTCAAGTGCAACCTTATGATGTGACTTAAGATATTGCATATACATGCATACACTAACTTGTAAGAGCCTAAATACACAAATGTAATACAATAGTTCATGGAGTGACACACATTTGTTCTACGCCACATGGTCTCTATTATAATCATGAATTTCCATCTTAGCTTTTGATAGGCTTGACATTTCAAAGAGAAACTTATCCTCTTCAAACAATCAAGAGAAATTCTTCATTTCTATGGAACCATTCATCCTCATTTGATCTTCTCCAAGGTGTGAGACTACACAACATGAACTTAAAAGAATTCATTAGTCTCACAAGATATAGGCTAAACTCTCCCTCAATTTGTGCATGCAAGAGTACACAAAGTACACTTATGCACATCAACAATACGAGGTTAAAGGAGATGTTTGCACTATATCTTGGTTTAACATAACATGCTTTACATAGATGATGAAAATTAAACCAATTGAAAGTTTAAGAATTGAAAGTATATCAATTGAAATCCTGAAGGGTAAAGCATGCTAATATGAACCTTAAACCTCATAATGAAGGATATCTTATAAATATGTCACTACATCTTCATTATTAGGTTGACAAAAAGTGTAACTCCCTTCTTGAATCATTGTGATTTCTTTTCTCTTTATGATTTCATCCAACCAGGCGATCTTGAACTTCATTGATCTTGGCTTGGTTCAATCAAACTTGATATGAGACCCATTGAAACTCAATGATTGAAACAACCAAGACTCTTATATCCGTGGATTTTGAATCCATCTTGAAAGCACTTGGAAGGACCTTATTTAAACACTTAGAAAAGAGAGCATTAGAAACACAAGGGAGGGTTTCACAAATGATAATCCTTATATGTGGATGGAAAATGAATCATCATTCTTGAAACCCAAAAAGATAGATTAAATTCCTTTAAATTAGTGCACACATATAGTTGATGTCAAAGTTATATGCACTATTGAACATTTTATATTGCAAGGAAATTAACCTATACTATGGAACATCCCACTAAGGATAGAATACTAAAACAACTGAAGGAGAGGAAGTTTTCATACCTTGGCCTCTTATCAACTTCATCTTACTTTAGTTGAATAGTATCCTTTAAGCTTGTGGTTTATCCAATGTAAAACAAGCACCATCTCTTAACATAGATTTTCACCCTTGCTACTATCTCCAAATATGATTATACATTCATTATCGAGCACCCAACTTGATCCATTGAAGGCGTGATCCTGCAAAACAAGTTTAAGCTGCATATCTTGGTACCCAATTTGAATTGAGTCCTTTGAGATTAGTAGGAAGAGCCTTGAGTACCCACACAATCCTTATTGTAACCTTTCTCTTTGTGTAGGCACCCACATATACTTGACAACCATCTTACATGGTTTCAAGTCAATATTTAATCACATAGATAAAAGCTAGAGTTAAGAATAGGAGCCTTTTCTCCTTTTCTTGATACATCATTGTGTTGCCTTCTTGATGATGAACCTAGCTTGATCTTGGGTGCACCGATTGAAGTAGATTTCTAAGATATCAAAATATGGGTTTTCAAAATGTAGATAGTATGGATCACTAATTGTACCTTTTACAGTTTAAAAATCATATCTATGTTAGTGCATATGTATGTCATAAATATCAACAAAAAGGATTCTTATGCACTTTTAGATTTAATGATAAGGAAATTTTAAACTGTCTCAGGAGTAGCTATTTAGAAACCAAAGATAACAATCCATATGAATGAGATACAAATTTACCATTATGGATTGAGTTAGTATAGCTTACTAAAGAGAAACTTATTCTCTAAGACACAAGATATATAATGTGCTCCTACTAGATATGTGCATCAAGTATTTGAATGACTTGCCACATGCACTTTCAATTCAGTTAAGAATCTCATGAGGAGTATATTACATATCATGGTCAAGGCATGACAAATTTGCAATGAATTAACTTATGCCTAAGAATACTTACGACCATATAGAATGTACCATTTGTTATACCAATTGAAAGGTCTTGCTATATGAGATGGTGTGATCTAAGTATTCTTCTTGTCTTCATTCGTGGAGACTTCCTTCTTTGTTATCTCTTTTCCTTTTAAAACTAGTTGATAAAACACTTTGAAAAGAGGCATTAGTAGTACAAGGAAGTATTTAATGAATGATGATATCTATATATGAATGGCAAACAAATCATCATTTATGAGGCATAAAGGCATAAAATAATTCCTTTTAAATTAATGCATATGGATGAGTGAATTAATAATATGCACCAATTTACAAATTTAAGCCAAAAGGAATTTAACCTTCATATTGACATTTTTTTATAAAATAGATTATTACCAATTGAAAGAATGCCACTTGAAAGGAACTATTATTGGTCACATACCAAATGAAACAGTAAAAATCTGCAAAAATAGAGCTGAAAAGGTTGCGACCGAGTGTCTGCGCAGATGAGACCGGACGACAAAAGAAAAAGAACTGCGCAAAAGAAAAGTTCTGCGCGCCCTGTATCCCTCACACTGCTGCACGGAAGTGACAAAAAAAATTGTTTCCTTGCTGCGCGGGTGACACAGCGACTGGTCACAAGGCAGTAGTGTGGGGCTGAAAAAAAAATGTGCGCGCAGCTGCTGGAAGCGACTAGACAGAAAAATTGGCGCCCCTGACACGCATGCATGGCGCGCGGGCTGAGCAGGAGCGTCCAAAAAAAACTGCGCGCGCACAGCAGAGAAGAGGTGACCGGACAGAACAAATAAAAAAATTCCTGCATGCTCACCCCTGCTGTTGACCGGACAGCACAAATAAAAAAAATTCCTGCATGCACACCCATGCTGTTGACCGGACAGCACAAATAAAAAATTCCTGCATGCGCACCCTTGCTGTTGACCGGACAGCACAAAGGTGTCTGCATGCAAAGCCAAAAAAACAAAAAATCTGCGCGCGCGGCAGGGGGAAATGACCAGACGCTGCATGCAAAAAAAGATTCTGCATGCACACCAGACCGGACTCCACACAAAAAATTTTTTTGGCGCGCACAGGTCCTGCTGTCCTGCTGAGCGGCAGCAAGCAAAAAATCTGCGCGCCAGGGAAGTGAACGGACAAGGCGTGTCTGCATGCAAAAGAAAACTGCGCGCGCCGCAGGGGAAGTGACTGCACAGGAAAAGTGGCGCGCCTGACACGCAAACAAACAAAAAAGTGGCGCGAAATGACCGGTCAGAAAAAAAAGGTTACTGGCGCGCTGGCAAGGCAGTGGCGAAGCGACCGGACACAAAAAAGCTGCGCGACAAAAGAAAAAAGGTGCAGCGCGACAAAAAAGGGCAGGTGACAGACCTGCGACCGGTCAAAAAGGTGTTGTGCGCCCCAGCAGGATGTGACCGAAAAAAAAATCCTGCGCGTCTGACACTGCTGCAGCTGACAGACTTGCGTGAACAGGCCTGCGCGGTCAGACCGGGCAGAGACCGGTTCAACCGGTCCACCAAACCGGTTCAACCGGTTTCAACCAGGATGGTCCTGGTAAAGACTGGTTAAAAACAGCTGAGCTGAAGTTCAGCTCCGAAGTTCAGCTGGCCTCCTCCAGCTGAACTAGAAAGTTCAACTGGTGAAGCCAGTTGAGCTTGAAATGAATTTTAAAATAATTTTTCCACAATAAACCTCATTTCAAATTTTAAAATGTACGCATAGATTGAATGGCACACTTCATTTGAGAAACAAATTCTCATGATGAGAGACTACATAAACACTTAGATAGAAACATTAGTCTCACAACTTTAGTCATATAGAGAATTCCCCTTTTGATAAGTGCTTTAAGAATTTGAATTTCTTACTTAGCACTCTATTCATTTAAGAACATGGGATAATACTCTTTATGTCTAGGTCATGGCAATAATATGATGATTAACTTGAAATATGCCACAAGATACATACAATCAATTAAAGCATGTAGATTGTCACAATATAAAAATATGAACTTGCAATCTACCATATAATTAGAATTTTTCCAAAACAAGGTAAAATATTTTAAGTTCATTCTCAAGTGCTTCATTTTTCTTATGTGGCTACAAAAGACACAAAGGAATATACTAATTAAAAACAATATGCACTTAAGATTTAATTGTTACCATCCTTTGGATATCACTTGGTTGTAGGCCTTTTGCTTGATTCCCACAAAGATTAATCCTTATTCCCTACAACACAAGTTCTTGCTAGAGATGAATATGAAGTTAGTGATATAACAACTCAATTCATCTTTGGGTCAATCTTAAAGGATAGACAATGTAAGATTGATAGCTTGAGATAAGAATTGAGTTAAACCGCTCAAGCACCCCAAAGCTTCATATCATCTCTAGGTACCTGCAAAACTTATTAAGTACATTTTGGTACCCATCTCATGATAGGTCCATCAAGGTTAGCCAATAAGGACTTAGGCACCCAAATAGCCTTGGTCCTAGAATGTGGTGAACTCATCACCTTTCTAGCACAAGAGTCAAATTTGGGTCTCCGAGGCATATTTGAATGTATTGACAAGTTAGGCTTAGGAGTTTTACCCTTTGGACAAACCTTGAATAGATGACCTTTTTCACGGCAATTGTAGCAAATGCGATGCTTGTCCTTGCAATGCATTTGCCTTTTGCTTTCATCCTTTTTGATGGTCATCTTTCTTGATCGTGCAAGGTCTTGATTCTTCATGTGGGGGCATGAATCAATTTCATGGCCCTTCTCCTTGCATCTATAGCACCTCCTATCGCTTCTTTTTGATCTTTCTTTGTTGAAGCACATAGGTACATTGTTAGAGCAAATCATATGAGCATTAATTTTCTCACCATGGATTTTGATCATGCCCTTCTTGGAAAGCTTGGTATTCTTTTGAAGGGGTTTTGTGCATGCTACGGTTGTCTCCTTATCAAGCTTTTTCACCATATTATCACGGTTATCTTGAGAAGGTTGAGCATGACACTTTCCCTTCAAACGAGTTAAGCTCCTTCTTAGCATTCCAACTTCTTCCTTGAGCTCTTTATTTTCTTGTGTGATAGAAATATCACTAATTCCTGAAATTTCTAGCTCAATTGAAGATTGGCTTGCTTGATAACAACAATTGTTAGCACATGGTAATATAGTTTCAATTTCAACACATGTGCACATGTGAGGTTGGTATGATTTCAAATTAGTTAACAGAACCTCATGAGCCATTTCTAACATGATATGTGAATCCATAAATTTATTATGAGAGCATACAAGCATATCATGTTTTTCTTGTAAAGCTATATTTTCAATGTTTAGCTTTTCTACCGTGTTCTTGAGCATAGCATTTTTATTTTCTAATTGAGCAATATATGATGAATGATTAATAGCTTTAATTTGCTCAATTGAAATGTCTTCATACCTTTGGACCAAATCATCATGAGAGCACTTTAGCTTCTCATGCTCTTTGGTCAACTTCTCCAAGTCTTTGATTTTTTCGATGAGGATATCTTCTTGCTTATGAAGCATTTCCTTTTGTTCTTCCGCTCTTTTCATGAGTTTGAGCAAGCTCATTCGGTTCTTCTTACTTAGTTGAGCGAAGAATTTTTGAAGATCATCCTCATCTTCACTATCACTTTCATGCTCCTCCTCATCCTCACTTTCGCTTTCACTGTCACTCTCATTAGCAACAAAGCACATATGAGAAGTGGATTTGAAAGACGAACCTTGTGAAGAGGTGGATTCGTCGTTTGGTCTCCATCGATCATTTTCTTCTTCTTCAATAATGTTCTTCGCCTCATCTTCCTTCATTTTGAGGAACATCCTTTCGGCGATTCTCATGGCAAGGTCTATTGCCCTAGGATCAACATCTGCACCAAAAGATGAAGTCGAGGCAACCTCAGCTTTTTCAAGCTTAGAAGCACTTTCGTTTCTTAGTCCCCCCGACATGATCTTTCCTCACGCGGTTAAGCGTTAGAACGAGGATTAGGCTCTGATACCAATTGAAAGTTGCCTAGAGGGGGGTGAATAGGCAAGTTAAAACTTTTTCAACAAAAACTAGAAGCAAACTGGGTAAAACTGAATTGATCTCGAAATTCACCCAGTTAACTTTGGAAATGAGATGTTCTAAATGATCCACAGGGTTCAAAGTAGTAGATCTGAGAAGGGCACTTCTCAAAATCCACACACCAAAAAGATATAAACAATCTTCCACGGAATGGTGAGAGAACGAAGAACATGAACAAACACAATGAGCAAGAACACAAGAGACACAAGATTTATCCCGAGGTTCGGTCACACCACAAAAGGTGCCCTACTTCCTCGTTGAGGCGCTCACAAAGAGCCGGGTCTCTTTCAACCCTAATCCTCCCTTTGCCGACCACAAAGGTCAAGCCCACACAATAATCTTTGCTCAAACGAGCGGGTAATACAAACTTTCTTGTGGTCTTCCACAAGATTTGGAGACTCACAAGAGACACCTAGTCGTCTAGGAGCTAGAAGCTCCAAGAGTAATGAATCCACAAAGAACTCGATGTAGTACCAAAGCTCAAATGAAGAAGAAGAGCAAGAGAGATTTAGAGATGAAGCACAAAACCGCAGCTCTCAAGCTCACTCAAAGATTTCTCTCCAAAGATTTGAAATGGGAGAGGCAAGAGATGTGTGTGAGAGAGAGGGAGGTGTTTCTTGGGTTAGAAATGGAGTTCAAATCGTGCTCACTGCTTTGGGGAGAGAGGTAGGAGGTAGTATATATAGGTGGAGCTCAAAACTAGCCGTTGGGCAGATTTTTCTGCCTGAGACCGGTTGAACCTCCCCCTAGGGCGGTTGAACCTCCCCTGGTAGGCCTGGCAGCCTGTCTGCCAGTCTGACTGGCAGACTGACGCGCAGACTGACCTGCAGACTGGTCAGGGTTGACCAGACCGGTTGAACCTCCCCCTAGGGCGGTTGAACCTCCCCTGGCAGGCCTGGCAGCCTGTCTGCCAGTCTGACTGGCAGACTGACGCGCAGACTGACCTGCAGACTGGTCAGGGTTGACCAGACCGGTTGAACCTCCCCCTAGGGCGGTTGAACCTCCCCTGACACCTCTGGCGACCTGTTTGCCAGTCTGACTTGCAGACTGTTGGTCAGAGGTCAGAGGGGTCAGAGACTAGCTGAACTGCCCCTCAGGACCAGTTCAACTGGTCTTGACCAGAGAGTTTAGGAGAGAAAACCCCAGCTCAACTGCCCGGAGGCAAGTTCAGTTGGTGTATGGTCAAAGAGGTTCACAGCTGAAGTTGAGTTCAGCTGAAGTTGAGAAAGCTCAACTCAGCTGAAGTTCAGCTCAGCTGAAAAGCTCAGCTGCAGCTGAAGAAGCTCAACTCAGCTGAAGTCAAGTTCAGCTGGAAAGCTCAGCTGCAGTTGAAGAAGTTCAGCTGCTTTTCAGCAAGAACACTCTAGGTTTCTCAACCCTAACCACGGTCAACCATAGAATATTAAAGAGATTTTTGCTTTTCAAAAATAGCTTTTGAATAGAGAGGTTTGAGCTTTGGCAAACACCAACCTTCTTTTTGGATCCCCCTTTATAGTACGACGATTCCTATACTCAAGTTAAATAAAATAAATTGAAGTAAACTCCTTGAGTCATTGGTGTCTCATGTGTGATTGCTCCATGGCATTGCTTCATAAGGATCACAAACATCTTTGTCTCACCTTTTGAAGCAAACTCAAATCAAACCCTGTGACTTGTACCATATCACCTTATATGAGTTCAAATCATGGCTTCAAGTCATCTTACTGATGCATCAACATGTTGTAACTCTTCATAGCTGATTAGTTCATCGACTTAGTGCAAGTACTCTCTTCTTCACCTTAGCCATGGTACCTTGGTCTACAAGCCGTCGCTTGGCCTTCACCTTCGCTTAGTTCCTCGAAGCCCTTTCCTTGCTATCTTCACCCTATCAAGCCATTCTTGAGTTACATCATATTGAGCATCCATTGAGAGAATCATTTCTTCAATATTGTGAACCTTGCTTGAATGTCTTCTAGATATAACTGTCAAGATCAATCAAGCTCTAGTTTGATTCTCATAGAAGCATATATGGACTGACAGTAATATGGTCAAGCCAATTCACGATTCCTCATATCTTATTCTCTTTGGCTTGACCAATCCTCTAAATCACTTTGTCCTCTATTCTGGTCATATGTATGTAATGATTTCTCAGGTCTTGTCCATATATTCAAACCAATACAGAGATCATATTATATCCATTTGCATTGTCTCATTGGTTATTTAACCTCGTGTTGAACCTTTGTTCACTGATCATTATACACTATTCAAGTATGTTCATCATACTGAATTTCCTGTTCAACACTTACCAAACTCGTTAGACCTTTAAATGTGTTGTTATCCAAATGCACTTTCAAGAAGTAGATGCGCATTAAGAAGATTATCTACTATGACAGCGACGCCTCCTCTTCTTCACCAAGGGATGACGATGACGAAGATTCTTCGTCGAAAAAGAAAACGGTTAACCAAAACTATTCTTTTGATTATTCCTGCATCCCTTACAATTCAAATGCTCATTTACTCTCTATTCCACTTAGAAAACCCCCACACTTAGATGGAGAGGATTACTCTTTTTGGAGTCATAAAATGTGTAGTCACTTATTTTCCCTCCATCCTAGCATTTGGGAAATTGTAGAAAATGGAATGCATTTTGATAGCACTGATAACCCTGTGTTTATCAATGAACAAATACATAAAAATGCCCAAGCCACTACTATTTTGCTAGCATCTCTATGCAGGGATGAATATAACAAGGTCAGCAGCTTGGACAACGCCAAACAGATATGGGACACCCTCAAAATTTCTCACGAGAGAAATGATGCCACCATGATCACTAAAATGGAACTGGTGGAAGGCGAGCTGGGGAGATTCGCGATGGTAAGGGGAGAAGAGCCAACACAAACATACAACAGGCTCAAGACCCTTGTCAACAAAATCCAAAGCTACGGGAGTACAAGATGGATGGATCATGACGTCGTCCGACTCATGCTTAGGTCATTTACGGTTATTGACCCCCATCTTGTAAATCTTATTCGTGAAAACCCCAGGTACACCAAGATGACGTCCGAGGAAATCCTCAAAAAATTCGTGAGCGGGCGCATGATGGTGAAGGAGACAAGATATGTGGACGATGCTCTAAACGGACCGCTCCCTCTGCATGAGTCGCAGCCCATTGCTCTCAAAGCAACCAGCAGCAAGGAGGCGCTACCTAGCAAGGTAGCACAAGTGGAGGCTGTCGGGCTCAATGAGGACGAAATGGCGCTCATCATCAAGCGCTTCATGACCACCTTAAAAGGATGCAAGGAGTACCCTAACAAGAACAAATCAAGGGGAAAACGCTCCTGCTTCAAATGCGGTAAGTCTGGTCATTTTATAGCACAATGTCCCGATAATAACAATGACTAGGCACAAGAGAAGTATGGGAAGAAGGAAAGAAAGAAGAATTACAGGAAGGCCAAGGGCGAGACGCACATTGGGAAGGAATGGGACTCTGACTGTTCCTCATCCGACTCCGAATATGAAGGACTAGCTGTCTCGGCCTTCGACAAATCTTCACTCTTCCCCAACGAACGACACACGTGCCTCATGGCTAAGGAGAAAAAGGTACGTATTCGAGATACTCCTAAATATTCTTCTTCCAGCGATGAGGAATCTTCCAATGATGAGATAGATTATAGTGATTTATTTAAAGGACTAGATAGATCTAAGGTAGATAAGATAAATGAATTAATTGATGCTCTTAATGAAAAGGATAGATTGCTAGAAAAGCAAGAAGATATTTTGTATGAGGAACATGATAAGTTCATTAGTGTTCAAAAATCTCTTGCTCTAGAAGTTAAGAAAAATGAAATAATATCCTCTAAATTGTCTACCTGTCATGAATCTATCTCTAGCCTAAAGAATTTAAATGATGATTTGAATGCTAAGCTAGAGAAAGTTAATATAACTAGGTCATGTGTAGAGCATGTTGTTATTTGTAATAGATGTAAAGACTTTGAAATTGATGCTTGTAATGAACATGTTTCTACCATTACTAAGTTAAACAATGATGTTGCAAATCTTAATGCTCAACTTAAGACTTGCAAAGAAAGTTATGAGAAACTAAAATTTGCTAGGGATGCCTACACCATTGGTAGACACCCCTCAATTAAGGATGGACTTGGTTTCCAAAAGGAAACCAAGAACTTAACAAGCCAAAGGACTTCCAGTCTCAACAAGGAGAAAGGGAAGGCTCCTATGGTTAGTAGCTCATATTCTTCACATGATCAAAAGAACCATGCTTATCTTTATGCTCATGTCAAGAAAATCTCTAATGTTGCTCATCATGATAAGTGTTGTAATCATGCTGCTTTACCTACTTATCATGATTCACATGCTATGTTTGCAACTAGCTCCACATATGTTCATGGTAGAAGTAGACCTAGGCGTAATCATATTGTTTCTCATGCACCTAGGAAAGTATACACTGATCCAACTACTATGTATCAAACATGTAATGCTTCTTTTGTATTGACGTGTAAAAATGCCAAAGTAGTTGCTAGAAAATTGGGATCTAAATGCAAGGGAGACAAAACTTGCATTTGGGGTCCAAAATCTATTTTAACTAACCTTGTAGGACCCAACAAGAGTTGGGTACCTAAAACCCAAGCTTAATTACCTTGCAGGTTTATGCATCCAGGGCTCAAGCTGGATCATTGATAGTGGATGCACAAATCACATGACAGGGGAGAAGAAAATGTTCACCTCCTACGTCAAGAACAAGGATTCCAAAGATATTATCATTTTTGGAGATGGTAACCAAGGCAAGGTCAAAGGCTTAGGCAAAATAGCCATCACAACCGAGCATTCGATCTCTAATGTGTTTTTAGTAGAATCGCTCGGGTACAATTTGTTGTCTGTAAGCCAATTATGTCATATGGGTTATAATTGTTTATTTACAAATATTGATGTATCTGTCTTTAAAAGAAGTGATGGTTCATTAGCTTCTAAGGGTGTATTAGACGGCAAGCTCTACTTAGTTGATTTCTCAAAAGAGAATGCCGATCTAGATGCATGCTTAATTGCTAAGACTAATATGGGCTGGCTCTGGCACCGCCGTCTAGCACATGTTGGAATGAAGAACCTTCATAAACTTCTAAAGGGAGAACATGTACTAGGACTAACCGATGTCGGTTTCGAGAAAGACAGACCTTGCGCAGCATGCCAGGCAGGAAAGCAGGTGGGAAACACTCATCAAAGCAAGAACGTGATGACAACAACAAGACCATTGGAACTCCTCCACATGGATCGCTTTGGCCTCGTTGCCTATCTCAGCATCGGGGGAAGTAAGTATGGTCATGTTATAGTTGATGATTTCTCCTGCTTCACTTGGGTGTTCTTTCTGCAGGATAAATCCAAAACCCAAGGGACCTTAAAGCGCTTCTTAAGGAGAGCTCAAAATGAATTTGAGCTAAAGGTGAAAAAGATAAGAAGCTATAATGGGTCTGAGTTCAAGAATGTACAAGTTGAAGAATATCTTGAGGAGGAATGCATCAAGCTCGAGTTCTTCACTCCCTACACACCACAACAAAACGGTGTGGTAGAGAGGAAGAACAGGACGCTAATTGATATGGCAAGGACGATGCTTGGAGAATACAAGACGCCTGAGCGGTTTTGGTCAGAAGCTGTGAATACAGCCTGCCATGCCATAAACCGACTCTATCTACATCACCTCCTCAAGAAGACATCATACGAACTCCTAACCGGTAACAAACCAAGTGTTTCCTATTTTCGTGTATTTGGGAGCAAATGCTACATTTTGGTAAAGAAAGGCAGGCATTCAAAGTTTGCTCCTAAAGCTGTAGAAGGTTTTTTACTAGGATATGACTCAAATACAAAGGCGTATAGGGTTTTCAACAAATCATCAGGATTGGTTGAAGTCTCTAGCGACGTTGTATTTGATGAGACTAATGGCTCTTCAAGAGAGCAAGTTGATCTTGATGATGTAGATGATGATGAGGTTCCGACGGCCGCAATGCGAACAATGACAATAGGTGATGTGTGACCACATGAACTACAAGAACAAGATCAACCTTCTTCCTCTACGGTGGTGCAACCCCCAACTCAAGACGATGAACAGGTACCTCAAGAAGAAGGGCAAGATCAAGGGGAGCACATGAAGAACAAGATAAGGAGGAGGAAGCATCACGGGCCCCTCCAACTCAAGTCCGAATAACGATCCAAAGAAATCATCCACTAGATCAGATTCTGGGTGACATCAGTAAGGGAGTAACAACTCGCTCATGATTAGCTAATTTTTGTGAGCACTACTCGTTTGTTTCTTCTATTGAGCCTTTCAGGGTAGAAGAAGCCTTGCAGGATCCGGACTGGGTGTTGGCCATGCAGGAAGAGCTCAACAACTTCAAAAGAAATAAAGTTTGGAGCCTGGTGCCACATCCAAAGCAAAACGTTGTAGGAATCAAATGGGTGTTCCGTAACAAGCAAGACGAACACGGAGTGGTGACAAGGAACAAGGCTCGACTTATAGCAAAAGGTTATGCCCAAGTCGCAGGTTTGGATTTTGAGGAGACTTTTGCTCCTTTGTCTAGGTTAGAATCAATTCATATTTTATTGGCCTATGTTGTTCACCATTCCTTTAAGCTATTCCAAATGGACGTGAAGAGCGCTTTCCTCAATGGACCAATTAAGGAGGAGGTATACATGGAACAACCCTCTGGCTTTGAGGATGACAGGTATCCCGACCATGTCTACAAACTCTCTAAGGCGCTCTATGGACTTAAGCAAGCCCCAAGAGCATGGTATGAATGCCTTAGAGATTTTCTTATGGATAATGCTTTCAAGGTTGGGAAAGCTAATCCTACTCTATTCACAAAGACTTGTAATGGTGATCTTTTTGTAGGCCAAATATATGTCGATGACATTATATTTGGTTCTACTAATCAAAAGTCTTGTGAGGAGTTTAGCAGGGTGATGATGCAAAAGTTTGAGATGTCGATGATGGGTGAGTTAAACTACTTCCTTGGATTTCAAGTGAAGCAACTCAAGGAAGGCACCTTCATCTCCCAAACAAAGTACACTCAAGATTTGCTCAAGAGGTTTGGGATGAAGGATGCAAAGCCCACGAAGACACCGATGGGAACTGACGGACATCTGGACCTCAACAAAGGAGGTAAGTCCGTTGATCAAAAGGCATATCGGTCAATGATAGGATCGTTACTTTATCTATGTGCTAGTAGACCGAATATTATGCTAAGTGTATGCATGTGTGCTAGATTTCAATCCGACCCCAAGGAGTGTCACCTTGTGGCCGTTAAGTGAATTCTTAGATATTTAGTTTCTACGCCTTCCTTCGGGATCTGGTATCCAAAGGGGTCTACCTTTGACTTAATTGGATACTCAGATTCCGACTATGACGGGTGCAAGGTTGATAGGAAGAGCACATCAGGGACATGCCAGTTTCTGGGAAGGTCACTGGTGTCTTAGAGCTCTAAGAAACAAACATCTGTTGCCCTATCCACCGTTGAGGCTGAGTACATTGCCGCAGGACAGTGTTGTGTGCAACTGCTTTGGATGAGGCAAACCCTCTGGGACTTTGGCTACAATCTGAGCAAAGTCCCACTCCTATGTGACAATGAGAGTGCAATCCACTTGGCAGATAATCTTGTTGAACATAGCTGCACTAAGCACATAGACATCCGGCATCACTTCCTAAGAGACCACCAGCAAAGGGGAGATATCGATATATATCACATTAGCACCGAGAACCAGCTAGCCGATATCTTCACCAAGCCTTTAGATGAGAAAAGGTTTTGCAGGTTGCATAGTGAGCTAAATGTCTTAGACTCGCGTAACTTGGATTGATCTATAGCATACATGTGTTCTATGCCTTTGATCATGGTACTTTATGCTTTATTGTCTTTAATTGCTTATTTCTGGTGCTCAATTTGTACAAGTCATCCCCGGACCTCACAAGTCCCTTTGCAAATGATGCACATGTTTAGGGGGAGATGTGCTACAACTTGACTTCCTTGAGACTAACTTGTTTGTTTGAGTATTCTTGTAATAGCCTCAAAGGGATATTGAAAGGAAAATGTGAACTTGGACAATGAAAGAGCTTCCACTTCATTCTGGTAAAATGTATCTTGTCCTAAGTTCTTTATTGTGTTCTCATTGCCTTTTTGCTCCTATTTGACATTTTGGTGAGGCAATGGGGTTAAAGGGCCAAAAGTTATCTCGTTTTGGTGTTTAATGCCAAAGGGGGGAAAATTAAGGCAAAAGCAAATGGATCAGCCAACCACTTGTGAATTTCAAAAATTATAGAGTTATACTTTGTATTTCGTCCAAAATCCTCTTATAGCAAAATTTGGTTTATTATGGGGGAGAATTTTGATCATGGGAAATAGGGGGAGTTTTTGGCATTTGATCAAATTTACTCATGAAGTATCTCTCTATTTGCCCAAACAAGTGTGTTTGACTTAGAGATAGGAAAAAGAAATTGTTTTGTGAAAATAAACCAAGTGGTGGCAAAAGTAATCCAAATATGCCAAATCCTAAGTGAAGATAAATTGGTCTTCAATTTGCATTCTTTGAGAATGATGTTGCACTTTTAGTTGCTTTTTGATGTGTTGGCATAAATCACCAAAAAGGGGGAGATTGAAAGGGAAATATGCCCTTGGGCCATTCCTATAAATGTTTTGGTGATTAGATGCCCAACACATATTGTTTTAAGGTGATGTGTGCTAAGTACTAAAGAGATACAAATCAAGAATCAAGGTATGTCTCTAGCCTTAGTGAATTGTTTGTGGTACTAACATATTTCTCTAAGTGCTAGGAACCTTGTTAATTCAACTGAGAGTGGATTGGAGAAGTCTGGCTAAAAGCAGCCAGAAAAGCACCAGCCTACGGTGCACCGGACTGTCCGGTGCGCATCGAATAGTGTCTGGTGCCCAGGCTGGCTCGACGACGAACTCGTCGCTCTCGAGAATTCGCCGAGGGGGCTGCGGCTATAATTCATCGGACTGTCCAATGAGCCAACGGCGCCCGCGGCCAACAGTCGACAGCACGATCAATGGGAAACACGTGGCCCGAGCCAACGGTCACTTGGTCGCACCGGACTGTCCGGTGTGCACCGGACAGTGTCCGGTGCGCCAAGGGGACCGATGGCTCAACGGTCGGCTTCGCCAGAAAAGGAAGGAGATCGGGCACCGGACAGGAACTGTTCATGTCCGGTGCGCCACCCGACAGAAGGCAAGAATTGCCTTCCAAATGGAACTCCAACGGCTCTTAGCTGCCTTGGGGCTATAAATGGGACCCCTAGGCGCATGGAGCATAACACCAAGCATTCACAAAACATTCTAAGATGCCTAGACTCTGCAACCACGCATCCGGATCTTCGTGTTTGAGATTTGAGCACTTCTAGAGTTGTAAACTCCCTGCGTTGTGTTTGTGTGCTCTCATCTTGACTTGTGTGCGTGTGATTGCTGTGATTCTTGCGTGTGTTTCTTTCCCTCCCTTACTCTTGAGCTTTTGTTGGGATCAACATTGTAAGGGTGAGAGGCTCCAACTTGTGGACATTCCTCACAAACGGGAAAACAACTATAAGGAAGAAAACTGTGGTATTCAAGTTGATCATTGAATCACATGAAAGGGGTTGAGTGCAACCCTCGTCCATTGGGACACCACAACGTGGAAGTAGGCGAGTGTTACTTGACCGAACCACGGGATAAAAACACCGTGTCTCTTGTGTTGCTTTTCTCTGTGATTGATTTCTTCTCAAGATCTCTCGCTATAGCAACTTGGTTTAACCTAACTAACATTTTATAAACCGAGTTTGTGCTATTAGTGTTGAAATTTGTAGGATCACCTATTCACCTACCCCCTCTAGGTGCTCTCAATTCTCGCATGATTAATTTATAGAACTAAATTCAATTTGCCATATGCATTGCATCGTGGGTGTTGTTATCAATTTTGATCTACTACTTATTTGGTTTGATATCTACTTATACTTAGTAACAACTAATAAAATTTTGACCAACTTTAAAAGCAATGCTCAGCTTTAACCATCCTCTTTGGTAAGCCTTACACTTCACATGGGCTCCCACCTTTGGCGAGTTCATGCACATTATTCCCCACAACTTGTTGAGCGATGAACATATGTGAGCTCACCCTTGCTGTCTCACACCCCCACAGGTCAAGAACAGGTACCGCATGATGAGGCACATGGAGGGTGCTGCGATGTGTTCGTGAGAGGTCTAGGTCGTCGTCTCCCAGTCAACTTTGGGTTGCTAGATCGTTGTCTCCTTATGATGTAATTGTTTATTTATTTTGTACATAACTCCTATTATATGGTAAATATGTGACATTCGTTTCTGTACCATGATTCATCATATGTGTGAGACTTTGTCCCAGCACACCTGATGATTGCGTTCGCACCCGAGTCCCTAAAACTCGGGTGTGACATGCATCACTTGAGAGGGGTTGAAAGCAACCCTTGTCCAAAGAGGATACCACAACATGGATGTAGGCAAGCATTTCAGGCTTGGCCGAACCACGAGATAAAATCATCTGTATCACTTGTGCATTTACTTTCTTGCAATTTTATTGCTTTCTAAGTTCTCCAAATTCACTTGTAATATTTCTCTTAGTCTAATTTATATCTTCAAATAGCAATCAAGTGAAGAGGACTTTCTTTCTTCTTTTCTCTTGAACTTGGTTTAGTTTTGTGCTAACTCCTAATTTTAGACCAAGTTTGTGTTTTGAGTTGCATTTCTACAAGATTACCCATTCGCCCCACCTCTAGGTGCTCTCAGTCGGCTTGTGGTGTGCAGGTGTGTAGCACAGGGACGGTGGTCGACGACGAAGGTGAATGTCATGCGGGTTTGTGCTGATAGATCGGGAGTGGCAAAGGACGAGCGTTGGTACTTGTCTGAGGGACCAAAGAAGCTGAGTGACTAGTCGTGGTGGCTAACACCTAGGACACACACTAGCATGAGGATGTGGCAAAGCAGATCGTGTTGTCGGTGCGGTCAAGGACTGCGGGACACGTGTCTAGGATGTGGGGGACGCGTATGTGGTATGCTACTCACGGTGGTTTGGTGGTTGAGCCTCAAAACCTCCCAACGCTACGGATGGCGCTTTTCACCGAGTTTGGGCCTCAAAACTCGGCGGTGAGGTTTCGACAGGAATCGGAGACGGCACGTGGTGTCATCGTGAAGGGTGTGTCGAGCAAACGCAACTTCGTGTGGAGTGCGTGGGCATCAGATGCATATTCCAGGAGTTAGTCTATTTTGATCCGATTAAGTGGATGAGCTCTATGTATCTAGGTGTAGTTTAGACTAGTGAAATAACCCCTTATAAATAGGTGGGAGGGTTGTTGTGTGCAGCCATATCTTTGGCTATTTCATTTGGCCCTTGTTAAAAAAAACCTAGTTTCCATTTTCTAAATTGCTCTAGTTCTTATCCTGGAGATCCGCAGGTGTTCATGTGAACTCCACATATGTATAATCGTTATTTTGAGAGGAATAGTGGTCGTAACCATACGTGGTCTAGTGTTGTTCAGATTGTGTCTTGTTGATTTCGTTGCGATTTTGAATCAGTTTCTCCTTTGGACCCCTCTCTTTGGATTTGTGAGACTCGTTGATTTCTTGAGTTGGGACTTGTTTGAGCAGTTTGTTGTCATCATCCAATCTGAACTCGTTTTGAAAACTCCAACAAAACCCTAACAAAACCCTGTTCTGATCTGTGTTTTCTGATTTGCGATTGATTTACAAATCCATTCGAGTTCAAAAATTGTGGATACCTTGGAAACTCGTTTTTCAAGGTGTGTATAAAATTTCAGCTCAATCGGAATTCATTTGCATCAGTTTCACATTCTAAATCTGAATTTCGAGCTGTTAAAAAACAACACTAAATAGCGACATGGTTTTGACCGTTTCAGACTTTTTGGTGTCCGATTTATGATATGTTCCTTTTGTTGGTCTCGTGTAAGTTCTAGGAACATTTTCAAAACATGAAATCAATGATTAGTTGATGTGCTTTTGTTTTGATCGACTTCTTCATCTTTATTAAAGTTAAGTGCTAAAGTTTTTTAAGCCACAGAATTTAATTGGCTCTCACCCTCTAGTCACGTTTTGATCCTCCAGTAGTCTCGATCAGGCTGGGAAAAGGAACATTTCTCCTGTCTAATCAACGTGCTCGAGCGAAGAGATAAGATCTTTCACATTGAAAATTAAAGGTATTTACCATCAGCCAAAAGCGGCCGGCGGACGTCAAAACGAAAACTATAAACAACTAAAACTGCGGCCACCAGCGGCTGCCAATACCTGGGGCCAAAACTGCCAAAGCGGTTCGCCAACGAACGATTGGAATTGGAAGCCGAACGCGGCCAAGCGGCCTGGCCGCCTATTTCTTGCGAACGCGACACTGCGCGGCGCGCGCACAACGCTTAGGACTTCCTTTTGCTTCTTACATTTGATTTTCTAATGCCCAGGCAGCACCGCCAGCGACAGCCGCCGAGTGTCCGGCCCAACGGCTGCTCCCTCGTCTGCTATGGCATCGTCGTGGCCACCGCGTCGCTGCTCCTGCTCGCCATACTCGCTGCCACAGTCAGCATCGTCAAGGCGTGCGCCCTCGCCGGCGCTGTCGCGGTGGTGTTCAGCGCTGCGGGCTATGTCTCTCGGTGGTGCGCAGCAGAGGACGGCGCTGCTCATGCGCTGGCGCTGCCCACGACGATGGCGACGCCAGCCGCGCGCGGCCGCGCGGTGTGTGGCCTCGTTGACGCGGCGATCGACGCGCTGCCGGCGTTCGCGTACGCGCGCCCTGCCACGTGTGGCGCAGAAAGTAGCAGCAAGTCCGGAAGACTCGCACTCTGCCCGGTATGCCTGGAGGAGGTCGAGGCCGGCGAGATGGTCCGGCAGCTGCCTGCGTGCGGCCACCTGTTCCACGTGGAGTGCATCGACATGTGGCTGCACTCGCATGCGTCGTGCCCTCTGTGCCGATGCGACGTCTCGCCGCAGGCAGTTGCTATGACGGTCACGGAAGCTGCAGATCCACCGCATGGTGCGCTGCCGGTGATGGTGAGCTGCTGAGATCATACTCACGGCCGGGAGTGCGACTAAGGTCGTCGATTTTTGCTCATGTCCTACTATGAGCCCTTGGCTTCACCCAAAAATGGAGAGATTGGATAGCTACTAAGCTATTATCCTTCGTTCATCTTCTAAAATTATTATTAATAGTCAGCAAACCAAAACCATCAAGCACATGAGAGTGGTGCGTCAGAGAGATCCACTATCGTCTTTTCTCTTCATCCTTGCAATGGACCCTTCAGCGTATGATTGAAATGGCAGCTCATGAGGCGCTCTTGGGCCGAATATTAACGAATGGGGCGAAGTTTTGTTGTTCTCTGTATGCAGATGCTGCGAGGATGTTTGTTAGAGTAGATAAACTAGACCTCAAAGTTCCGAAAAGATTTCTGGAAAGCTTTCGAAGGGTGTTCAGGTCTAAAGATCAATTTTGAAAGAAAAAAATAGATATTTTCCGATATGTTATTCAGAATCTTTATGGCCGAATTTAGTGGAAGTTTTTACGGTCAAGTATTCTAACTTTCCTAGAAAGTACCTTGGGCTACCTCTTCACTTCAGGAATATAAAAAGAATTGAGTTTCAACCTCTAACTGAGAAAATCAATAAAAGGCTAGCCGAGTGTAAAGGTAGACTTCTTTCAAATGTAGGTAGGGAAACTTGGTTAAATCTGTGTTGATTGCGCAACCAATTTATCTTCTAACTGTTTTCCTAGCTCAGAAATGGTTACTTAAAAGGATTGACAAGATTAGAAGGAACTTCCTTTGGAAAGGAGAAAATTTGGATTCATGTAATGGAGGTCATTGCTTGATCAATTGGACTACAACTTATTTGCCAAAGAATAAGGGGGTCTTGGCATCCTTGATTTGGAGCGCTTTGCAAGAACATTAAGACTTCCATGGCTATCGCTACGATGGACGGATAGAGATAAAGCATGGGCTGGTTTGCAACTACCTTGTGATAAAGCAGATGTCAATCTATTTAATGCATCCACAACTATAACAATTGGAGATTGAGCTAGATTCAGGGTCAGGCGCCAAGGAACATTGCACCAACCTTATACATGAAAGCAAAGATGAAGAATATCTCAGCGCGCTAAGCCCTTAGAAACAATCGCTGGATACACTTCTGTTCTCCTTACACACAAGATGAAGAAATAAAAGAATTCATCTCCCTCTAGCAAGGTATCAATAGCACTCATGAACTCAATGATCTCGACGATACTATTTTATGGAGGTGAACGACGGATGGGAGATACAGTTCAAGTAGCGCATACAAAGTTCACTTCACCACGAATTTTTGTAAAATAAAAATCTGTCCTATTTGGAAAGCGAGAACTGAGCCCAAATGTCGTTTTTTCGCATGGACCTTGTTGCATAACAGAATTCTAACTACGAACAACCTACAAAAGAGGGGATGGCCTTGCAATCCAATTTGTCGCCTTTGCAACTTATCATAGAAAACTATGTCCCATTTATGTAAAGACTGCTTGTTTTCTATAGAGGTATGGTGCATGATCCTATCTTGGGCCAATATGTCCTTCCTAAGTGGCGCTTCTAGCCTCGGGACGTTGTATAATTGGTGGAAGGGATTTAGGATTCTTTGCTGCAAGGAGTCAAAGAAGATTTTCGATGACCTTCTCATCTGTTTCCGATGGAATATATAGTCGAAAAGAAATAATAGAATCTTCTAGGGATAGCAAAGATCTGCGGTCCAGATGGCGCAATTGGTGAAAGATCAAGTCGTGAGCTTTAGTGTATCTTAGCTAGATGAATGGGCGGTGGTTTTTTGCTTTTTTTAAATTTATTTTCCTTGCTAAGCTTTTTTTTGCTCGGTCTTGTGAAGTCTCTTATTCATTTCTCTTCTAATACATTGAAGAGGCAAGTATTTTGCTGCTTCCTTTCAAAAGCAGAAGTTTGTGCCTAATAGGGTGTAATGTAATCCATAAATAACAAAGCAAAAGAATTCAGTAACCACAGTCCACAGCCGATGACCAACGTCACTGTTGGGCATCCTCATCGTTTCTTCTCTGTACTAGGTGCCAGCCAGGACCTTCGGAGTTTCCGTACTCTTTAGCCTTTTCCGCTAGTGAACAAGTACTAGAAAGACAAGAGGGTCCAGCAAGCACGAAGCATCGAGCCACGGGCGTCCGTGAAGAAGCGTCCATCTAGCCAAGCTTGCGCCTGACAAACCCGATCGAGTCGAGGCACCACCGCTGCACCCCAGCCATGGACTGGTGCCTCTGCTGCATCCGCGTGTACACGCTGTCCATCGCCAACTCGTTGTACCTGGGCGTCACGGGGATTCTCGTCTACGTGCTCGCGCGATCGCACTCCCGCACCACGTCCGGCATCGTCGTGGCCTCCGTCTTCCTCGTCCTCTGGGTGAGCATCGGCGCCGTCATCTACGCCTCCTTGTGTTTCGCCTTCTTCCCGTGGGCTGCGCTTGAGAACGCGCGCCTCTGCTGCGTCCGTTGCACCGCCGGGTGGCTGCGGCGCCCAAGTGGCGGCGGAGGCAGCGCCTTGCCGCAGTATGCGGTGCGGAGTCGGAGTCATGCCATGAACGAGCTTCCGGGGGAGCCCACGGTGCGTGCCGGCGAGGCGCGCGTAGCCGCAGCGGCTGACATCCCGGCGTACGAGCTGCGCGACGACGCCTGGCAGGGGCAGCCTGATGGCTCGTCTGATTGCGCGGTGTGCCTTGGCGAGATGGAGACGGGCGATATGGTCAAGCGGCTGCCAGTGTGCCTCCACATGTTCCACCAGCAATGCGTCGACAAATGGCTGAACAACAACTCGACCTGTCCGGTGTGCAGGTGCGTCGTGTTCGCGCCGCTGCCGTCGTAAATGGTGTGGACCTTGATCTATTTCTCAATTCTCTTCTGAGTTCTGTCTTCTCATGATGCGGCTGAGAAAACAGACACCAGCCCAAATCCATGGACCACTGTCTTTATTAAACCGGGTATCACTATCAGAATTGAATTCAGGAGAGAGTAATTGCTAGAGATGAATCTACTTATCTACCTCAGGGTTTAAAATATCACCGATACAAAACCGATATTTCTAATATTTCAGTATTATTGATATGGAACAATATTTACTCTATATGTGTAAAAATTGTCACTAATTTGAATTTAAATGTCCTAAATTTCTGCTCACAAACTAGCGCTAGTCCACAATAACTCTGTAAGGCTTCCGTGGTACCCCTAAATCTTTAGAGATAGACATGTAAATGATACGGATATTATCCGTTCGTATTTGAATTCAATTCGTCTAAGAGTTGAGATCCGATCCATATATGAGTCCAGGCACTTAGTATCATATCTTTATTTGTATATGTATTCTAAAAGTTGGATATCTGATACGCCGAGTGATATTTGTATCCGATCTAAATCCGAAAAGAAAATATGAAAATAAATATGAAACAAGTAATATTCGTCTGTATTCGATCTGATTACACCCCTATTTACCTCTATTTAGAGGCAACCTAAAGCCACATTGGTTGCCCTAAATATAACACTCTAAATTTAGGGCAGATCCACCTACCTCTAAATCTAGGGTGTTCTCTCTTTCTCCCTAAAATCTTTTATAGCCTAGTCTACGAATTAAACATTGAATTAATATATGCATACCATTTTAAAATACGACAAATACATTTGTGGAAAATCTAATTTAAAATATATTAAGAATATTGTGTAATGTGTATAGAGGGATGGATTTAGAAGTAATAGTTGCGGGAACTAGCATTTAAGGGATAGAATCTTTAAAGGGTGGCGAAAAAGTAGGCTTTAGGAATGACATAGAGAGAATTGTTGCGGGTAGTCTAATCTTTAAGTACTACTTTAGCAACAAAGTTAAATTAACCTAATGAAAAAGAAAATCCTACAAGTACAATATTTTTTCTGTTTCCCGCCTCTATCCCTATTGCTATTTGGTAGCACAGCAACACATCTTGTTATCTACATCAAGGATCACCTTTGAATCTTTACCTTTTTGTCTCGATGATGGACAAGGCCATAAATAAAATACTCTTTTGGTATATGCCTTTTACGGACGATGTAGTGCTAGTTAATGAATGTCGACCAATAGTAAATAGGAAACTAGAGTTATGGCGAAAGATTATAGTCCAAAGGATTTTAGAATTAGTAGAACTAAAACAAAATATATGAGATGTGATTTCAACACTAAGCAAGAGAAATGAGATATTAGGTTGGAAGACCAAACGATATTAATGATATGTGCCATGGTTATCTAGATTAAGCTTCATGAAAAAGAGCCTGAGTAGGACTCATGGGCTCGGCCACGAGCCCAAGGACTTGGCAATCAAGACCGAGAGGGAGCCTAAACCTAGAAAGATTCTAGAAGCGTAGATATGACAAAGGTCTCATGAGAATAAGAGATATGACAAAGATCTTGGTGGTCGTAGCCTCTTTGGAGGTCAAGGTCAGACTATGTTTCCATTATCTAAAAAAATGACAAAGATCTTGGTTGATAAGGGAGACATGCTTGTAAACATAGAACTGTACTTGTATACAACTTTGTACTGACTTGGTTACACACCATGCTAAATGGGTTGAATTTTTTAAATCTTTTCCTTATGTTATGAAATACAAGAAAGGGAAGGATAATGTGATTGCCGATGCTTTGTATAAACGATATACCATGTTGTCTCAACTTGATTGCCATATATTTGTATTAGATCAATTAAGGAACAATAAGCTAATGATGATGATTTTAAATATGTCATATTACATTGTAAAGAGGGACAAACATGGGCAAATATGTGATAAGTGATGGGTTTGTGTTTAGAGCTAACCGCCTATGCATTCTAGTCGGATCCGTTCGTCTTCTTTTGATGCAGGAGACGCATGGAGGAGGATTGATGGCTCATTTTGGTGCCAAGAAGATGGAGTTTTTGTTGTCCATGCATTTGTTATGGCAAAATATGAGGCGAGACGTTGATAGGTTTGTATCACATTGCACTACATGTCAAAAGGCTAAATAACGATTAAATCCACATGGTTTATACGTCTCCTTCTGTTCCTAGCACTCCAAGGGAGGATATATCTTTGGACTTTGTTTTAGAATTACCTAGGACAAAGAGGGGGAGGGATAGTATTTTTGTGGTGGTTGATAGATTTCTAAGATGGCTCAATTTATTCTTTGTCATAAGAGCAACGATGTAGTTCATACTGCTAATCTTTTCTTTCAAGAAATTGTTCGCTTGCAAGGTGTGCCTTCTACTATTATTTTAGATCATGATGCCAAAATTTTAAGCCACTTTTGGAGAACACTATGTAATAAATTGGGACTAAGCTATTGTTTTCAAAGGCATGTCACACCAAACCGACGGTCAAACTGAGGTAGTAACATTATCTACCATGTTGAGGGTTGTTTTGAAGAAGAATTTGAATATGTGGGAAGAGTGCTTACAACATGTTGAGTTTTCTTAATAGGGCGGTTTACTCCACCAAGGTAAGTCCTTTTCAGGTAGTGTATGGGTTTAATCCCCATGCTCTTATTGATCTTTTACCTTTACCTATGGGACAAAAAATTCATCTTGATGCTAAGGAACAGACTGAACTTATTCCAAACTTGCATATAACCACTAAAGAAAATATAGAAAAGATGAACAAACGATATCAAGAAGCTGGTAGTAAAGGTTGAAAGAAAGTAAAACTTGACCCACGTGATTTAGTGTGGTTACACTTAATAAAGGATCATTTTCCCGAGTTGAGAAAGTCAAAATTAATGCCTAGAGTTGTTGGTCCTTCCAAGATAATTGAGAAAATAAACAACAATGCATATAAGCTTGAATTGCCTCCCGAGTTTGGGATTAGTCCCACATTTAATATTGCAGATTTGAAACCAATCTTTGGAGAAAATGAGATTGAGTCGAGGTCGACTCTGCTTCAAGAGGGAGAGGATGATGAGGACATCACTCCTATGCATATGATCGAGACTCCTCAAATGCAAGGTCCTATTACAAGAGCCTAAGCACGACAATTAAATCAACATGTGAGCTCATTCTTAAGTTCTAGTGCATGTACTTATGAGAATAGTATGCTACCTAATGGAAGTGTTGATTATGTTGTACTTAGGAACTTTGGAGAGTATTCATGGCCTAGGCCACAAATGAGCTCCAATTTTGGTGATCCACATATGTATGGAAAGATAAAAACATAAGGCTTCTAATGGTGTTAGTTTCAGTCCATTTGGACTTTAGAGTCAACGAGAATCTACATCGCAAGTTGGCGGACGAAATCTGTCTAAGGTGCTACGACACCTATTCGGGCCATTGACCCATGTATCGTGTTGGAGTCCCTTACGGACACGTCTAGGGTTTTAAGGTCGCCCCATCCCTCATATAAGTAGATGTTGCCACCCTATGAGATTGGATTATGCTTAGATTAATCTGTACTCTTACAGTTTCGCCGTTCATCGATTGGTGAGACCCAAACTCGTGGTCTTCATCTTTATTCGCAAATTAAGTTGCATCTTCTTTGTTCTTGCTCGTGTTCTTGATTTTACTTGCAGGAATTAGCCTTCGTGGCATGGTCAACATTGTTGCATTGGATGATACCAATAGGACGTGTGGTGTTGTCATTGTGGGGTTCTTATCTGTCGATTAGAAGCCGGATGGTGTGTCTCGTGTCAGCCAATCAAGAGTTATTTGTCACCTGATGGACGTTCGGATGAGGGCATCACTCATATGCATACGACCAAGACTCCTCCAATGCAAGGTCCTATTACAAGAGCCTGAGCATGACATTTGAGTCTACAGGTGAGCTCGTTCTTAAGTTCTAGTGCATGTACTTATGAGAATATTATGCTACCTAATGAAATTTTTTATTATGTTGTACTTAGGAACTTTGAAAAAGATCATGAAGAACTTGGGAATCAGCAAGGACAAGGAGGGCATCCAAGTCTATGTGGAGTTCTAAATCATCTCGTACTCTATGTAAGGAAAATGGACCCCGGGCCATTTGGCTAAATGAGTTTTGGTGTTTGATGATTAACACAACCTGTGAACTAATGTGTTTGCTAGTGTTTATGTTTATAGTTCACAGGATGCGAAGAGGATTGGACTAAGACACTGAGGATGCAACACCTCAAATGAAGACATAAAAAGAGCTTAGAAGTCCAAGACTCAAGACCAAAGGAGCCTAAGAACAAAATACAGAAGACCTAGAAGATGGGCTGTCAGCTGGCGCACCGATGGCACACAGTTGGCTCACCGGTGGCACACAGTTGGCGCACTGGTGGCACACAGTTGGCTCACCGGTGGCACACAGTTGGCGCACCGGTGGCACACAGTTGGCGCACAAGACAGCCAACAGAGTTTTCTTAGAGGAGGCAACGGACTGTCCGGTGCGGCTAGCCGTCTGCTGCACACCGTTGGCACAAAGTTGATTCACCGGTGGCACACAGTTGGCTCACCGGTGGCACACAGTTGGCTCACTGTTGGCACACTATTGGTGCACCGGACTGTCTGGTGTGTCAGAACTAGCCGTTGGCTGCACAACGTTGGCGCACTGTTGGCTCACTGTTGGCGCACTGTTGGCACACAGTTGGCGCACCGTTGGCTGACAGGACTGTCCGGTGTGTCAAAACTTGTCGTTGGCTGCAAGCGTTGGCGCACTGTTGGCGCACCGTTGGCTCACTGTTGGCGCACTATTGGCACACAGTTGGCGCACCGTTGGCTGACAGGACTGTCCGGTGTGCCACCCTTACAACAGTCTGCTTTTCAATGGCTAGTTGAGTTGGGGCCTATATATACTTCACCCAACCAGCCAATTGGAGGTGAGGGATCTCAAGCAACATACCAAGGCATATTGTAGACATTTCCAAGTGCTCAAACATCCATGTGCTTAATAGAATCACTCGGTGATTAGCGTAGGTGCTTTGCGAAGTGCTTAGGTTAGTTAGACCGCATTAGCGCTTGCTCTAGGTGAATCCTAATTAGTTGAGTGAGTTTAGACAAACCACACAACCCCTCGGCTCTTGCGCGGGCCGTTGTAATTGTACCGAGTGGGGCGAGAATCTTGCGAGACCGTGACAACCGTGTTTGTGTCACGGCCGCCACCGTGTACAGGAGGGAACGAGGCCCGCGGCATTTCTGCCGGAAGCTCGATAGTGGAGACGGCGGGGAGCGTCCGAGAGGAGCCGAAAGCGGAGCACCACTTGCGCGTGGAGAAGGCCCGCGGCTCTCTACGGAGTTACTCGACCGAGGTGCTTGGCCCTCGCGTGTGCTTCCCTTTGCGTAGGGGTACCAACGAGGATTAGTCGGGACCTTGCGCGGTTTCGGATACCTCGGTAAAAATACCGGCATCATCCACGAGAGTTTGATTCTCTACTTTGCTCTTTAAGTTTCCGCATTTATATTAAGCCTTTAAGTTTCAATCTTGTATTCATGCTTATATAGTGTAGATTGAAACTTAGACATTATGGTAGAGGTAGCAACACTTAGACAAAACTTAGTTTGCACATTCTAGTTTGATTATTTGCATAGGTTTTGCTCTAAGGATTTATTTGTGGCCTAGTTTAGCGAAAGTTTTAGAAGTCCTAATTCACCCCCCCCCCTCTTAGGCGTCACCCGTTTCCTACAAGTGGTATCAGAGCCTGGTTTGGCTCATTTGAAACGCTTTAGCTTCACCGCTAAAAGAGCCGACGCTTTTTAGAGGAAGGGATGGATATCCATAGGCCACCACACTTCGACGGCACTAACTTCTCATATTATAGTGCTAGAATGGCTTGTTACCTAGAGGCAGTTGATCTAGGTGTTTGGAGAGTCACTCGTGACAGGATGAAACCCTTCAAGAATCCCGAGAAACCCACCACGAGTGAGGAAAAGAAATTCATTTAAATGCTAGAGCCAAAAAATGCTTATATGAATCTCTTAGCATGGATATTTTTAATCAAGTATTTACCTTGAAAACTACTAATGAGATTTGGCTAAAATTGCATGAGCTCCATGACGGCACATCCAATGTCCGTGAACAAAAACATTGCCTAGTCTTAAATGAGTATAATTCTTTTGCTATGAAAGATGATGAGCTTGTTAGAGACATGTATTCTCATTTGAATCTAATTATCAATGAGCTCAATTCTATTGGCATTTATAAGCTAGGTGATGCGGACATTGTGAGGAAGATTATCTCCCTGCTACCACAACAAAGATATGGGAGCATCATCACCATCCTTCACAACATGGAGGACTTGAGTACCATGACCCCGACCATTGTGATTGGGAAAATCGCGGCTTTTGAGATGTCGCGAAAAATGTGTCGGGGAGAGGAGCCAACTTCCTCAAGGCCATATGCTTTTGCATGTGATGAAAGGAAGGGCAAAAAGAAGGCTCCCACTCCAAGTTCCTCAAGTGAAGAAGAGGAAGAGGAAGAAAGTGATGATGATGAAGATAATCAACCATGCACATCATCCTCCGAGGATGAAGAAACAATCTGACGCGTCAAAAAGGTAATGGGGATGATCCGCAAGATTAATCTAATGGGTGTACCTCTGCAGGTAGAGGATCTTCTCTTTAACATTGACAGGAAAAAGCAAAGAAAGAGAGGATGTTTCGCATGCGGGGAGAAGGGCCACTTCAGGGACAGCTGTCCAAATATGGCCGAACCCAAAAAGGGGAGGAGCAAAGGCAAGTCGCTAACAAGTGTCAAAACTTGGGATGATTCTTCAAGCAAAGATGAACCTCCAAGAACGCGCAGCCACCGATCCTCATCACGCTCATCACGGTCATCACACAAATGTCTTATGGAAATGAGTATTCCATCCTCTAGTGATGAAAGTAGTAGTAATGATGAAGGTGAGGGAAAGCCCTCCATAGATGAGCTTGCGGAAGCCGTTGAATTTTTCCAGGATGTTTGTACTAAACAAAAAGCTCAACTTAAAACTCTAAAAAATAAGTTGATTAGCTCTCAAAATGATTATAAAGGTTTGCTAGAAAAATTTGAAACTTTTGCAAACTTAAATAGTCAGCTATCAACTAAAATTGAGTTATTAGAGTCTAGTGCTCCATCCATTGCTACCGATGATGGCCTTATTAAAAAGAATGAAAAACTTAAGGCTAAGTTAGCTAGCTCCCAAGAAGCTATTGAAAATTTGCTAGAGAAAATGGAAATTCTTAGCATACACAATAACGAGCTAACTACTAAGCTAGAAAACATTGGTAGCACCCAAGTAGCATCTTTAGTTGAAATACCTGAGATAATTAAGAAAGATGCTTCTACTTCCTGCTTTGATTTAATTGATGATTCTAACCCCTGCAACCAAGTCTTTGTTAAGAATATTGTTGTAGAGACATGTTCGGATGAGGTTGCAAAGAAAAATGAGCAATTAAAGCAAGAAGTGGCTCGCTTTGGCAAGGCTTTGTATGACAAGAAAGGCAAAGCCAAACAAATCTGACCTCCACAGGATAACACCACTGCGGGAGTGAACAAGCCTATGGAGGGAGAAACTGTGATTTGTAGGCTATGCCACAAGGAAGGCCATAAGTCTTTCTAATGCAAGGCGATGACCGGGGATAAGCAAAGGCAAAAGCTTAAGCAAAAGCCATCAAGCAAAATCTCCAACACCTACATCAAAAAGGTGGACAAAAAGGCTGCTACACCATATTTAATCAAGAAGAAAAAGAGTGGAAAGGTGATAGCAATCAAGGCCAACAAGCAAGCCAACAAAGGAAAGGGGGCCAAACGCATCTGTGTGCCAAAGGAAATAATCTCAACCATGAAAAGCGCCAAGAAGGTTTGGATCCCAAAAGGGAAGTGAGTGGACCGAAGGTCGTCGGGAAATTTGGAGACTTGGCAAAGTTGGGATGTATATCATGGGATACATCATGTTGGATCAAGTTTATTGCCAAGTGAGTTAGTGAAAATCTTGGACCCAAATTTCCCACCCATGACTAAGGTAACTAGATTTACTGTATTTCTTATCTTTAGATATGAGCATCTATCTTTTATGTATCTAGTTTTACCTTTCATGCCTAGTATTACATTTTGTGCTTACTTTAGCTTAAATGCATGCATACTAGGTAAATCACATGGTAGGTCTACTTGTTTTAAAATTCATACACTTAAGCAAGCCTACATGATTTAAAGTGTTCATTTGAGCACGACACATAGCTCCTTTATCACTCCATAATAAATGATGCATCAATTGATATTGTTAATATTACAAGTGGTAACACTACAGGAAACGCCTAAATTTTCGTGGGCCAAAAACCCACGAAAATAAGCCTAAACCGTCGGCAGGCCGACGAAAATAGCCGCCGAAAATAAGTTCGACGAAAATAGGCACTTATTTTCGTCGGTACCGACGAAAATAACCTATTTTCGTCGGCTTTCCCAAGGCCGACGAAAATCAATGGTCGACTGACTATTTTCGTCGGCCCGGTGATGGCCGACGAAAATAAGTGCCAGGCTATTTTCGTCGGCCTCGGTGATGGCCGACGAAAATACGTGCCAGGCTATTTTCGTCGGCCTCGGTGGTGGCCGACGAAAATAGCCTGGGAACATATTTTCGTCGGCCACCACCGAGGCCGACGAAAATTGATGGTTCCCCCCCAAAACAGATTTTTCTGCACCTATTAATAATTCACAGCAATATACACAATATCACAATTCACATATACAGATTCACAAGCCTAATACATAATTCACAAAACACATTCACATATACATAAATAGTCCATAGTCCATTCAAATAAGTCTAGAGTCCATAAGTCCAAAAGTCCATTGTCCATTCAAATACACAATTCACAAAACTCTAGTCCATAAGTCTAGAGTCCATAAGTCCATAAGCTACTCACTACTCACTACTCACTCCTCACTGATCACTCCAGCGGGCTGTGAGAGTTTTGGCCACTCCCTCCTCCGCCACCAGGAAGGTGGCCACTCCCTCCAGCACCATGGACGAGGAAGTCTTGGACGTTGACACCATCCTCCGATCCATGAGCATGTGACGCTGAACCCTGCAATTCATCAATCATTCAAATAAGGCTGTATTTTGCTATCACTATACATATACATTGCTGTGTTTGGTCAATATTTGCATAAAACTAAACATGGAACATCACCTGTGATCCATGGTGAGGAGGAGGTTGTGCATGCATCCACGGGTACTGTTGTGGTGGCCACCCCAGAGGTGGTGGCACCCACCCCGTCGGTGGCGGTGCCATCCACGCTTGAAATGGCTGAGAGCCCGCCGGTGGCTGGGAGACCGGTGGCACCCATCCCGGGACTGGCTGCGATCCTTGGGGTGGAGGCGTCCAAGTGCCTGGAGGTGCCTGCGTCCACCCAACACCGGTCCACTGTGGCTGCGACGCTGGAGCTTGTCCTGGCCAATGTCCCCATCCTTGTGCCTGCGAGCCATTTTTGATAATAAAGAAAGAGTTGCTATGGAATTGAAGTGTTCAGATAGTGTTACCTGGGGAGGGCGAAAAGCGGGCAAGTTCATATCAGGGCCGAGTCGAGTAGTCATTTCCTGCAAATGGATGCAACGTTAGAATCACAACATTATACTTTGAATTCAATGACGACACGTGATGAGATAGACGGATTACCTGAAAATAAGAAGCCATATATTGCGTCAGCTGTCCAACCTGCTCCTGCGCTGCTCGAGCCTGCTCCTGTGCTGCTCGAGCCTGCTCCTGTGCTGCCCGAGTCTCCTCCTCCAGCTGAGCCTCTCGAGCAGACCTGGAGGAGCGAGAACTCCCTCCCGAAGACGATGCCTTCCCTTGACCTATTGTCCTGTTATATTCCACAACGTCGGTGCCAAAGGCAAACCTGCATGATACACATAGTTGAGCCATTAAGTGGACACATTCTTGTTAATGAAATCGTCGAATAAAACACAAACACCTCACCTGCCATGCTTTCTACCCCCACCACTGTGGTACAACGCCGAGGCATCTAAGTCTGAATGCATCCAGTTGAAGTCAAGCCCATGGCGTTGAGTCATTTCCTCCCCATATGCATTCTGCAAAGAAAGTTGGAGTTAGACACAAAACATGCAATTTAATTCGTAAATACAAACTTGTTTACCATTTTCTCCCTTGCCGCCTCGCTGTATAGCACATTAGGGTTCGCCGGATCAGGGCCACGGTGACCACGGACGTAAACCTCCATAAAACTTGGAGCAACTCCACTTTCAGCTTCCTGCATGAAAAAGAAGAGTTAAACCATATAATTTTCATAGGTGTAACATACAAGTTTGATTTATATACTTACCATGCGGCGTGCAGTACCAAGGTGTCCATCGGCGCCGTACCTGTGCCCCGGTCCTTCAGTGCCACGGTTGGCACGGTGCTTGTTGGACTCTGCAATCCACTCAGGCGACGCCCATCTCTTAGTCAACCACCTCCAGGCTTCCATGTCCTTCGCCAGCCAATCCACAACGCTCTCCAGGTACTGCTCCTCTATGAGGTAGATCTCATTGGCCCCTAATGCTTTGCTCATTTTCTGCCCCTTTATCTTCTTGTAATAGTAGTTGACGGCCGCGATGCGAGCATTGTACATGGCATCCTTGATTATCTTATCAGCGCACTTCCGAAAGTGCCTCTTCACACGTGTCCACTGAGCCTGATCCTCCTCGATGTCATCCGACAATTGGAACCTCCCCTACATATCAATGTAGAAGTTAAGTTAAAGTAAGATTAGCAGAAGCAATAATTCAATGAATTGCTTATATACGAAAGTAAACTCACCCAGAACTCGTCCCACACAGCCACCTGACAAGTCCTTCATTTTTTTTCCGAACTTCCCCCTCCGCTACTGCTTTCCCCTGACTCCCCTGGCTCGACATAGTCCTTTAGACCCCAGTCAGCCCACTGCATAGCCGCGAACCTCTCGCCATTCAGCTCCACCATGCCAGGGTAGTAGAAGCGACAGAGGCTACCCAACACCGCGTTCACCTTGGGACGTCTGCCTGTACCGTCCCAAGTCAAGTCTTCCCATGACCTACAAAAATTAATAAAACAAGTAAACTAGTGCAATCACGTTCACATTAAAAAATTAACACAACAGAAATAAGCCCCACCATTCTCCATGCGGCCGGATGAGCCTCCTCTCGGCAGGTCTCAGACCAAGCGCATTGCTCTTCTTATACCTAAGTATACAAGTAAATTCAATATGATGAAATGATTAGAAACTAATATCAATTAAACTAATATGCATAATAATACTTGAAGGACGTAGAACCATCTGACGTGTCGCCCGCGCTGCCTGCCCCCATTGGGTCAACCTCCTCATCCTGCTCACCCTCCTCATCCTGCTCACCCTCCTCACCCTGCACATGAGCATCCTGCTGAGGAGTCTCCTGCTCACCCTCCTCACCCTGCACTTCGTCTAGACAGTCGAGAAGTTGCTGCAGCCTCTGTCGGCTCTGTGAGGTGCCCTGAAAAAGCCCACTGCCCGAGCTGTCCTCGCTGGCCGCGCTGCCCCCACTCCTCCTCGATCTCCTATGCTTGAACATGTTCAACTGTAGATAAATTAATGTCAAACCACACTATATGAAACAAATAATATGAAAATTAATAATGTGGAAATTGGAATACATAGCTTAATTGATTAACTAAAAGAAACATACTAATCAAAAGTCATCCGCATCCGATGATGCTTCTTCGGCTCGTTGTTTATTCATACGCTCTTGATTTCGTTGGATCCTTACTGATCTTCTAACGACGACAGGTCGTTTGCGCTTTGACCTAGGTTCTTCAATTAAGTCGCTTGAATTGCAACAGAGATTTTCAAGTCCTTCTCCATTGGTCACATGAAATCGGTGAGCTATGTCTTGATTCGACGCCGCTTATGGTTGAAAAACAGCATCATCGTTGTCCCTGCTCGTACTCACGTAGTCAGCACTCTCTGGAGCGACGACTTGTGGGTTGACTTTGATTGCAACCCACCAAGCCCTAAGGCTTGGGTGAGGATATGGCAGGTAGTACACCTGTTTTGCCTGATTTGCAAGGACAACATCGCTCATACTGCTTGGAATCCTAGAGCTATGCTTCACGTTGACATTACCATACTTGTCGACACGAGTCCCACTATGAGCATCAAACCAGTCGCACTCGAAAAACACGACTTTAAGTTCTTTGGGGCCATCGAAAATCAACTCTACAATGTTTTGAAGAACACCGTAATAGTCCACTACTTTGTCATCGTCAACATATGAACTTGCCAACACACCACTATTGGTGGTGGCTGCCAATGGTCGACTCTTCTCCAATTTCGTAACTACCAATTCACCCTCATCATTTGTCACCTCGACATATCTAGAAGCTTCACAATGCTTACAACGGTCCAGCTTGTCATCCTCCTCAAAGAATAGCATGCAACTGTTGGGACACACGTCGATCTTCTCATATGTCATCCCAAGACCAGCCAACATCTTCTTTGCGAAGTACATATTCTTTGGCAACTTATGATTCTCCGGGAGAACCTCGCTCATAAGTTGGACGATGTTGTTGTAAGCACTGTTTGAAATGTTGTGCTTCGACTTTATCGCCATTAGTCTTGTGAGAGTCCCAAGAACTGACATCTGAGTGTGCTCGTGCAGTCTCTCTTCTCCCGCGGCGAGTAGCCGGAAGAATTCTTGAGCATCGCGTGGAAGCTGCCCCGGCTCCTCAGCGTTCATTTCAACCTCCCTACCAAGATCATGCAACATATCGTCCATCCTATCATGATCGTCATCAAGCTCCACCTCCGCGTCAACGTGTCTAATAGACTCTCCATGCCGGTACCATACAAGGTAGTTCGGCATAAACCCACTTTTGCAAAGGTGTTTCTCCATTTCTTCCTTCTTCTAAGGCCACTTGTTCTCGCAGCGATTGCAAGGACACTTCACTAGACGACCAGTTGCATCTTTGAAAGCGTGCTCAAGAAAAGCCTTTGTTACACCCATCCATTCATTCGAATGTGCCCCATCCTTTCTCCACCCGTCATACATCACCCTCCGATCACCGTCCATTTTAAAGGCTAAACAAAAGTCAAAGAACATCAACGATCGTCCGTGGCTTAATTAGGTGAACTCCCTATTAGGTAAAGGCCCTAAACCCACCCAAGAGTGTAGGCTGATGCTTGTGATTTATGACGTGTAGCCTACGATTGTCGCTAAATTTCGGCAGCATAACCCCGCTGCTCTCCAAGCACACGCCTGAACATGGTGTGTTGGAGAACAACTGGGTTACACAACCGAAATTCCGCGTCAATCGTAAGGCATATGTCACAAATCACAAGCATCGGCTTACACTCTCAGGCTGTCCAAAATACGTGGACAATTCCGGAACGGTGAACCTCAAAGCCAATGTGACGTTCGCCGTTCCCGAACGGGTGACGCATACGGTTCGCTACGGTTAACGATTAAAACTGAGAATAATGTATACCTGAGAAATTACGAAAACAATGTATACCTGAGAATAATGTACGAGTCTAGCTAACGGTGGAGAAGGTCAAGTCGGAAGAACACCTATGTACAAAAAATATTATTGTCAATAAAAAATTCGGCAGCACCTCCCCTATAAACTGATGTTTCTAAAACCTGCAAATAAACGACAACACGATGGTTGCCAACACAGAAAACTACACGATAGCTACATAATAAACAATATGCTGACCAGTATATGCTAAACAATATGCTACAAGTATATGCTAACTATATACTCACTAACTTTCCTTCATCAAATATACTAACAATTTCCTAACTATATAATCACTATATGGTTAGTTTAACATAATGCTATGTTAAACAATATACTTTACCATGTGCTAAGTAACTAAAAAAATTTAAAATTTTACCTGTCGGACTAGGAGGCGAGGCGGAGCTCGGTGCGGCTGCGGCGGGGGACGGCGGTGGAGAGAGCCGGTGCCCGAGGCTCTCGGGCCGAGGGCGGTGGTGGGGGCGAGGCTGCCGCGCAGTGGGGGCCGTGTCGCCGGAGCTGCACGGGCGAGCGGTGCCCCTTCGAGGAGCCGGGGCGCAATGGGGCGAGCGCCGCCGGAGCTGCAGGGGGCCGGGGCGCGATGGGCGCGAGGCGAGGGCGGCGCGGCGGGCGCGCAGCGGCGACGGCGCGAGGCGGGCGCGCAGCGGCGAGGGCGCGTGAGGACGGGCGGCGTTGCGGCGAGGGAGGACGGGGGACGGGCTACGACGGTGGCGCGGCGACGGAGGTCGGGCGGGCAGCGGCGCAAAGAGAGATTGCCGAGCGAGAGAGAGAGAGAGAGAAACTGCGCGCTGAGGCCGATTAACGGGCCTCTATTTTCGTCGGCCTCAGTGAGGCCGACGAAAATAGTGGTCAGTTAATGCCTTATTTTCGTCGGCCGGGAGAAGGCCGACGAAAATAATTGACTTATGTTCGTCGGCCTGGCTATGACCGACGAAAATAAACCTCATTTTCGTCGGTCTCGGGGCCCACGAAAATATCGTTCCTATTTTCGTGGGCAGGCCGACGAAAATATGTACTGGCCCACGAAAATAAGGTGTATTTTCGTCGGTTCCGAGGGCCGACGAAAATAACTATGTATTTTCGTGGGCCGACCGACGAAAATATCTAGGCCCACGAAAATTTAGGCGTTTCCTGTAGTGTAAAACACGCACATACTCCATGTGTATCATTTAATTTATATGTGCCAAAGTTCGGATTATAGATAATTTGCCTCTCTTGATATCAAATCAAAGTGCATGTCTCCTACAAGTATTCAAAACTTTTATGCACACCTTTAGGGGGGAGGTTACTCTATAATCTAAGACTTTGAGACTAACATCTTTTCAAGTCTATTTTTCTGTGATAGTCTCATTGTAAGGAAAATGAAGTCCCGGAGAATGACAACAAACTTCCACTGCAAAATCTCCAAGAACTCTCATGTCTCACAAGCACGCCATTTGGTACCTTTGAGACTACATTTAGTATCATTTACATGTCTTCTCTAATATTTGATTAGACTATATTTCATATCATATACTTCTATGTTGCTAAAAATGCATAAGTGGTTAACTCATATTTCGTTACCTATGTATAAGGGAAGTTAGTCTTTTCAAATCATAACTTGCACCTCTAACTTTCACATGATTTTCCTAAGTAGAAGATCTCTGACAGGGGGAGTTTTTCTTCGTCTCTAAAGGGGGAGAAAATTCTTTCTAAAGGAGAACACTCATTTAGGGGAGTAATCTTTTAGTGCTTCTATTGATATTAATTGATAATTCTTTAGAGAGGGCAAGTCTTATTCGCTTCCTATATGCTCTTAATGTCTTCCTTTTTGGTGGTTGATGCCAAAGGGGGAGAAGTTGTAGGGACCAAAGCAATATAAAATGTATCAAACACCAAACACCACCACTTTAAAATTTTATTTCTTCAAGTGGTTTTTCAAGTGGTTTTGGTTCTTTGGTCCAAAATAGGAAGTAAGTGAATTATGGAGTTAGGGGGAGGCTTAAGTCCATAATATCACTAAGTGGGGATAAACACATGCATCCTAGCAAGTAGATTGCATATTTTCATTCAAATGTTTGTTATATTTGCTTGCTTTGGTTGTGTTGTCATCAATCACCAAAAAGGGGGAGATTGTAAGGAAAATGGACCCCGGGCCATTTGGCTAAATGAGTTTTGGTGTTTGATGATTAACACAACCTGTAAACTAATGTGTTTGCTAGTGTTTATGTTTATAGTTCACAGGATGCGAAGAGGATTGGACTAAGACACTGAGGATGAAACACCTCAAATGAAGACATAAAAAGAGCTTAGAAGTCCAAGACTCAAGACCAAAGGAGCCTAAGAACAAAATACAGAAGATCTAGAAAACGGGTTGTCACCTGGCGCACCGGTGGCACACAGTTGGCTCACCGGTGGCACACAGTTGGCGCACCGGTGGCACACAGTTGGCGCACAGGACAGCCAACAGAGTTTTCTGAGAGGAGGCACCGTACTGTCCGGTGCACGTAACGGCTAGCTGTCAGAACTAGTCGTTTGCTGCACACCGTTGGCACACAGTTGGTTCACCGGTGGCACACAGTTGGCTCACCGTTGGCACACTGTTGGTGCACCGGACTGTCCGGTGTGTCAGAACTAGCTGTTGGCTGCACAGCGTTGGCGCACTGTTGGCGCACCATTGGCTCAATGTTGGCACACTATTGGCACACAGTTGGCGCACCGTTGGCTGACAGGACTGTCCGGTGTGTCAGAACTAGCCGTTGGCTGCACAGCGTTGGCGCACTGTTGGCGCACCGTTGGCTCACTGTTGGCGCACTATTGGCACACAGTTGGCGCATCCACGAGAGTTTGCTTCTCTACTTTGCTCTTTAAGTTTCCACATTTATATTAAGCATTTAAGTTTCAATCTTGTATTCATACTTATATAGTGTAGATGGAAACTTAGACATTGCGGTAGAGATAGCAACACTTAGACAAAACTTAGTTTGCATATTCTAGTTTGATTATTTGCATATGTTTTGCTCTAAAGATTTATATGTGGCCTAGTTTAGCGAAAGTTTTTGAAGTCCTAATTCACCCCCTCTTAGGCGTCACCCGTTTCCTACACTCTAGGATCAACGTGCACAAATTTTGTCGCCCAGACCACAAACATACTCTAATTTTTGTGATCCACATAATCCGATAAAGATAAAAACATAAGGCTTCCAATGGCATTGGCTTCCGTCCATTTGGACTTCAGAGTTGACAGAAATCTACATCGCAAGTTGGTTGATAGAATCTATCCAGGGTGCTGCGTCACCTTTTCGGGTCGTTGACCTATGTACCGTGTTTAAGGACATGTCTAGGGTTTTAGGGTCACCCCATCCATCATATAAGCAATTGTCACCGCCTCTATGAGATTGGTTTTTGCTTAGATTAATCTGTACTATTACAGATTCGCCGTCCATCAGTTTCTAAGACTCCAACTCGTGATCTTTATCTTTATTCACAAATTAAGTTGCATTTTAACTCATGGTCTTTATCTTTATTTATAAATTAAGTTGCATTTTCTTCGTTCTTGCTCGTGTTCTTGATTTCACTTGCAAGGATTAGCCTGCCTTCGTAACAAGGTCAACAGAGTTGCGCTGATTGATAACCAGAGAACACGTGGTTCTACGATTGCGAGATTCTAATCTGTCGATTAGAAAGTGGATCGTGTGTCTCGTACCGACCAATCGAGAGTATCCATCACCTCACAGACGTTCAGGCACCCCGTTCCTATCAGTTCTACTGCCCCTGGAAAATCCATTTCCATGGGGTAACTTAGGCTAGGCAAGTTGAATAATGAAAATGTAAGGTAGTGTTTGGTTGAAGAGCCAAGTAGAACGGAGCCGTTCTGTCCCAGTTTTGTTACTGTTTGGTTACAAAGTAACTAGAACGGAATGACTCCAATTAGGGAATATTCTCCTCAGATCCGGAACCATTCCGCTCCAAAAAATCAACCGAACGGAGCCACTCCGTTCCCATCCCGCTCTCATAGTCACGCTCCGTTCCGTTCACTCTGCAACCAAACAAAAAACAGAGCCGCTCCGTTCCAGATTACCAAACACAGAACAGAGCGGCTCCGTTCCTAGAATCAGGATGGAATGGCTCCGTTCTATTTGGCTCCTCAACCAAACACTACCTAAAGCAATCTGCCAATCATAATATCAGCATAGGGGCGTGACAAATTCACCATATTTCATCAGGGACGACAAAAATGTTACATATGAACTCTATAATAATTAAATTAATTTCCTTTATGGGACTTATGATTATGGACACCTAGCCCGTCCTGTGTTCCCTCGGGAAAACAAGGGAGAAGGGAATAACCACTCGTAACCATTGATATGGAACCACGACTGGTTTGTCACTTCGCAAGCAGAAGCGCGTCCAGCAACTGGGCTGTAGATGATCTTAAAGAAGGGCACACTGTGGATTTACCAAAGAAGCCATCATATAGAGCATAATTAACAGTAGCAGATTTGATCTCTGCATCAACTTGACGTGGATCTTCATCTTCCGAAATGGAGATCTACACAATAAAAGTTAACAGCATTCAAATTGAGCTCCCTCTCTACGTAAATCTCTACAAGCCCCCTTTTTATACTTTTATTTATGCACAAACTTGTTAATTTTTTCCAGAATGCAATGATCATTCTGTTCCGTAACTAACAAAATAAAATTTAATGTTAAAATATTCAAAATTTGAATAAATCCATCAGTAGATAAAAGGAAATCTGGCTAACAAACAGAATTCCAGCTTTACTGTCAAATCTTTGATGCAATTCAAGCTTCTTGTCAACCTCAACTAAAGCTTTAAGGTCTACAATTCAGAAAAGTTTGCTCTAGTCAGTTAAACCAATAAGATTTCCATCCTAGTAGTAAGTACATATTTTGTTTTTTTTTTCTTTGGATAAAAAAGGTGTCACACTGTGTCTGTGTGTGCCTTTTCTTATTTGTGCAAGTTGTCAGTTCTTGTGCCACTAGTGAACTAAAACAAGAAATGGTCAATGCATGCCAGCTTTTATTCTCCAGGTAATGTAGGCAAATTTACATGACGGAGAGAAGTTGGCAGGTCACTTCCATTTAATCCTATACAATCTAACCCCCTCTACTGCCATCTTTACTGTTTGAATTCCACTGTTTTCTATGTTAGAGGTGACGGCATTAGCCTCATTACCACGAAATGCAGCACATTGGCTAATGATCTGACAGAAGTATCAGTACAGAAAAAAGTGAGCAACCTTGGAGTATCATGTCCTAAAAGAAGCATTGCTAGTTCTTGTACGATGGAAGCGTATTCATTGTGGGATAAGTTTGTTATTTCTAAATAGTTTATAAAATCAATATTCAACTTTGAGGGATGAAACAGCATCGAAGATTCATAAGATTCACAGTATTGACAGTGACTGACCAGCATTCTTTTGGGTTCAAGCCAAGTTAAGTATATGCTTGTTCCCTGTTTGAGATTGCGCCCAAGAAAGGTATTCTGCAAGGTTGACAGGGAAGATTCTTCCTCGGCGTTTGGGTTTTTTATTTGGCGGGCAATGACATCATTTAGAGCATTCACAAAGGTCTTGCCATCAACGGCTCTAACAAGAATTATACTCAATGATTTCACAACCGGTGCTGCAAAATAAACTTGTGATATTAGCACATATTACGATTCCTTAAATTTGGAATTGATAGTTATGTCTTACCCTTAAAAATGGAGTCGAAAACAGAGGAACTGTCAAAGCTCTCAATACCAGTCTTTGCTTTCCATTGCTCAGTATCAAGGCGAAGTGAGTAATCTACATAGAACGCGGCAGCATATACTTTGACAAAAAACTTTTCTCTGTAACCTAAAAGTGAGCTAAAAGTCAATTTGCGAACTATGATTAATAATAGACATTAAAATTAAGTCCGAAAACATAATTTTACTTATATATCTATCTTGCACTCCTGATACCAGGAGAACAATATTTAACTTTGAGGTTTCCCTGGCTGCTATTGGGTTTTCCCTACAAATTTTAGCTTGAGTCAGCTTGGCCAAAGAGAGAGATGACTATCAAAAATGAAAGGAGGCTTCTGACTTCTTTCCTAGTTTCTTAAGAATATGCCATTATGGAGTTTCCTTTTAGTTAGAGCTCATCTATTCTACCAAATAAGCTTGATACCCTAAGTGAGGTTTAACTGGTTAAGCAATCCAACAAACCTAATCAAACTAGCTTGAGAAACTATTTAGTATTTTGGGCTCCTTGCTGCACCGATCCACCTCAGGTTCCAGCAGCGCCAATATGGCACCTGAATCCTGATGCAGCACAGCACTGGCATTACCATCCCAGCATAACATATGCGCACAAAAAATGCTTTCCAAAATACTTCGATTTTTTTGTTAGTTTCAAGTTTCAACTCATCTTAGCTTTTATTGAAGGCAAATAGTTAGTATCGTGTCTACCAAGGCTCGAACTATGGTGCCCTGGCTGTAGTAACCTCAGGAGACTAGCAAAGTGGCTTGTTGAGTTCCTGAAATACTTCAATTTTTTTAGCGTAATGGCAGGAGCTATGCTTCTCAATTAAGAAGAATAGAATTGGACCAGTTTTAAGGAACAACTGGGCCCAAAACCTACACAAAGTGCACGACAGAGAAACCGGCAAAAGGCCCCCTCAAACAACCCATACAACAGTTGTTATGACCGGCCTGGTGTACTAGAAGGCGACTAGACCCACCAGGGTAGGCACAAGAGATCAGGAGATAAGTAATCAGTTTAGTTGGATAAGTCTTAGCAATTTATCTCCTAATATTATGGAGTAGTTTAGTTGGATAAGTCTCTTAGTATTGTAGAGTGGTCGGTTGGCCTTAGGCCTATATAATTAGGACTTTGTAATCAAGAGAAGGCAAGCAATAGCAGATATCTTCTGCCAGCTTCCTCACGGGAGCTGGAATCCACATCCCTGTGCGTCGTTCCCTGTGACTACGACGCCCAAGAGGCAGCCACCAGCACCACCTCTAGGCAGTAGCCCGGCTTGCTCCTCCTATCAAGGGCGTCAGCCCCTAGGGTAGCTGGCCCTCAACTACGGAGATTGTAGTCTCGGTCGTCTTCTCCGGCGAGGTTAATCACCTCTACCGCAGGCTTGTTAGAAACTGGGAAGAGGGAATTAAACAGGTAGCAAATTACTTGATTATTCCTTGCTGCCATGTGGCTTACATATAGCCCTATTGCTAACCAACTCTTCCTAAAAACTCTCATCTAATCTTGGACTTATCTAACTAACTAACTCTCCTCAATTCTCTCATCTAAATCTTATTCTCTGGACTTATCCAAATCGACTCCTAATCAGCCCCTGGCTGTTGGCGCCCCCTTGTGGTCTGTGCGCTCGGCCGCCCTGCGCACGTCGCAGGCGCGCCTAAGTCTGTTGTAGGTCCGGCCCCACATGACATCCCTCCCCCCTCGAGACCCAGCTCGTCCTCGAGCTGAAAGTCGGGGTACTTATCGTGGAATCAGTCCAAGTCCTCCCATGTTGTTGATGACGCAGATTGGCCCTTCCAATGGACTAGCACTTGACGGACGCCTCGAGCCATGCGGGCGCGTAGGTCTGGTTCCGGCTCTACCGCGCCATGATGAATGTTGGGCAGCGATGGCGGAGCTGCTGCAGGGGCGCCCACTCACTTCTTCAGCAGGCCCAAATGAAAGACGTCGTGGAGCTTGGCGCGAGGTGGGAACTCCAGACGAACAACGACGTCGTTGATGAGCTTGGAGATGCGGTAGGGCCCGAAGTACCTTGGCTGCAACTTGCCTTGGACCGCCGGTGACAGGGAGGCAACTGGGTGGTGTCGAAGGCGGAGCAGGACCCAGTCGCCCACTTCATAGGAGACCTGGCGGTGGTGTTTGTCATAGTGGAGCTTCTGAACAGCTTGTGCTTGCTCCAGTCTGTACCGCACATCGACCAAGAACTCTTCTCGTTCTTCCATCGTCTTGGCCACAGCGGCCACTCGCATATCTCCAGGCTCATACGACCGGATGGACGGAGGATCCCGGCCATAGACCACCCTAAAGGGCGTATCTCGTAGGGACGACTGGTAGGCAGTGTTGTACGTGTACTCAGCCCATGGTAATCATCGGAGCCAATGGCGGGGACGATCACCTATAAAACAGTGGAGGTACATGGTAATAACACGGTTAGCAGCCTCTGTTTGGCCGTCGGACTGTGGATGGAATGTCGAAGTCATGTGCAGCTTGGCACCCATAAGGCGCATCAACTCCTTCCAAAACGTCGAGGTGAACACAGGATCCCGATCGGACACCATGGACTGCGGCATCCCAGCGGACAATGTCGGTGAAGAACGCCTGGGCCACTGATTCCGCCAAATATGGATGGGCAAGCGGAATGAAGTGGCAGTACTTGCTGAAGCGATCCACCACCGTGAGGATGACCGACTTGCCCCGAACACGTGGCAGTGCTTCCACGAAGCCAATGCCCGCCCAGGCAGCTGTTGGTACGGGTAGCGGAAGGAGGCCCGCTGGATGTAGGTGCTCCGATTTGTACCTTTGGCATGTGGCGAAAGCGCACAAAATCCTGAACGACGCGCACGCGACGCATGTCGGGGAAGTGAAAGTCTCGGCGAAGACGATGCAAGGTGCGCTGCACCCCTTTGTGGCCGTACTCATGTACTGCCGCCACCAGCTCCTGTAGGAGCGACGATGTCGGTGGCACGTACAGCCGACCGTCATAGGTCACCAAGTCGTCAGTGAGAGCCCATGGGGCCGATCGAGATCCCGCAGCCAACTCCTCGCAGGCCTAAACGTCGTGGAGACGTGTGATGAAGTCGAAGCGCGGTGCGGAGATAACGAGAACCGTGCCTCTGTTAGCCTCCTGTGTCGCGACGGGAGAGGGCATCCACCACCATGTTGAGGGCGTCGGGTTTATATTCGACGGCGAAGTCGAAGCCAAGAAAATTGTCGACCCAATGATGTTGCGGGATCGTGGCGAGGCGTTGATCAAGTAGAAATTTAAGGATGTAGTGGTCTGTCCACACCGTGAAACGCCGGCCCCACAAGTACGGCCGCCAATGTCGAATGGCTTGCACAAGACCGATGAGTTCCCGCTCATAGGCAGCTAGGGATCGGTGCCAGGGAGCCATCGGCCGGCTGAAGTATGCAATGGGGTGCTTGTCCTGGGTCAATACCGCCCCAAAGTCGTAGCCCGTAGGTTGATGCATCGCACTCCACCACGAACGGGCGCGTGAAGTCGGGAAGCGCCAAGACTGGAGCGGAGTTCACCGCGACTTTGAGGGCCTGGAAAGCCGCGGCGGCGGCGTCGTTCCACATGAAGTCGTCCTTCTTCAACATCGCGGTCAGTGGGGCCGCAATCATGCCGTAGTCGTGGACGAACTTGCGGTAGTAGCCCGCAAGACCCAAGAACCCCCGTATAGCCCGCGCGGGCCGGGGTTTGGGCCAATCAGCCACCGCCTGCACCTTGGCGGGATCCATGGCGACGCCGGCGTCGGAGATGACGTGCCCCAGATAGGCGATGGAGCGCTCACCGAACGTGCATTTGGAGCGCTTGGCGAAGAGGAGGTGTTGCTGCAGCACCGTGAGGATGGCCCGAAGACGTCGAAGATGGTCCACCCATGACGCATTTAGATCAAAATGTCGTAAAAAATACCAGCACGAAACGGCGCAGGAACAGTCGTAGCACATCATCATTAATGCCTGGAACGTCGCCGGCGCATTGCACAGGCCGAACGACATCACTAGAAATTCGTAGAAGTTGTCGTGGGTACGGAACGTCGTCTTGTTGATGTCAGCTGGACGCATGCGGACTTGATGATAGCCCGCACGCAGGTCAAGTTTGGTGAAGAACTTGGCGCCGTGGAGTTCATCGAGGAGCTCGTCCACGACGGGGATGGGAAAAGCATCCTTGACAGCGATGGCGTTCAAGGCGCGGTAATCGACGCAAAACCTCCACGAGCCATCTGGTTTCTTAACAAGGATGACGAGTGAGGAGAACGCCAAGGAGCTCCGGCGAACGAGCCCTTGCTCGAGCATGGCAGTGCACTGTCGCTCCAGCTCATCCTTGTGGGACGCTGGGTAGCGGTAGGGGCGCACCGCGACCGGCTCCGAGCCGTGGACGAGAGTGATGCGTGGTCGTGGGAGCGTATCGGTGGAAGCCCCCGTGGTTCAGAGAAGACGCCGGCGAAGGGCGCAAGTAGCTCGTCCAGTAAGGATGGTGGCGCAAATTGGTTGGCCCTGCCGATAGAACGTCAGTTTCCGGGCGCCAAAATCCTAGAGGACCGGCCCCAACGTGGCCAGCCAGCGAGTGCCCAACACCATGTCAAAACCTGTAAGGGTCATCACAAACAAATCGGTGTGGAAGGTTGCGTCGTGGATGGTGAATTCGGAACGCAGGTGACGCGTTCGCCATTCGCCACAGTCCCCGTAAGTCACGGCTGGCTTTGGAGAGGCAGGCCGGTACGTCTGGCTGCGGACTCGGAGATGAAGTCATGGGTCAACCTGGAGTCAAGGAACGCCAGAAGAGGGGAGGCTCCCAACTTGACGGCGACCTGCATGGTGTCGCCGAAGCGGACGCCTGCCAATGCGTGCAGGGAGAAGACATGAGTCTCTGCCTCAGTGGTGTCGTCGATGTCCACGCCATGGACGTAGAAGAGTCGCTTGCAAGTGCGGTTGTGCCCCCACATATATTTCTTGTTGTAGTTGAAGCGCAGGCCCAAACGACGGCGCTCCTCCTGCTCCGGTCGTGATAGACGCTTCACCGGTTGCCCGACCACCGTGGCAGTTGGTGTAGCTGCCCGGTCTGCTGTGGCCGCAGGGAGGCGTGGTGGAGGGGTCGGCAGAATGGCGTGGCGCGCAACATTGGTGAAGGCCGGCGTGGACAGCTCCATTTACTCGATCTGTCGCGCCAGACTCATGGCAACCGCGAGCGACTGCGGGTTGTGGATGCGCACAGTGTGGCTGAGCGGAGGTCCCAGCCCGCCCATGAACAGCTGCACCCTCTAGATCTCCTGCAGTGGCCCGGCCCGAGGTAGAAGTGCCTGGAAACGGTCCTGGTATTCGGTGACCGTACCTGTGCGCCGGGAGTCGGCGAGTTCAAACAGCGGGGCAGAACAGAGCAGCGACCCGTAGCGGAGGTTGAGGAGGACCTTGAAACGGCGCCATGTGGGAATGCCGCCCTCGTCCTGCTGGATTTGGATGTACCACATCTGAGCGCCTTCCTCCAGGTTGTATGAGGCCATCCAAACCTTTTCTTCCTCCATGATGCGCTGCTGATGAAAGTACGATTCGCAGTGGCTGATGAAGATGAGGGTTGGACTTGTCGTCGTAACGGGGAAAATCCATTTTCTGGAACCGCGGTGAACGATCAGTATGGTGTTCGCCCATGTTCGAGCGAGACCCGTTGGAGGACGATGATGAGCGATCGGCCAGGGCCTGGATTGCTACAACATTCGCCTGGACAACGGACTGTAGTGTCTGCATGTTGGCCATGAGTGTTTCCAAGGTGGACTTGAGGTCGTCCCCCATGGTACCGGTGGCGGGCGGCAATGTCACCGAGGCGGCGAATGGTGGAGAGTGGGCGGCGGCTGGTAGTGGCGAGGATGTGCGAGCGTAGGAGGATCGTCGGGATCGCGATACCAGGTTGTCAAGGGCGTCAGTCCCTAGGGTAGCTGGCTCTCGACTACGGAGATTGTAGTCTTGGTCCGTCTTCTCCGGCGAGGTTAATCACCTCTGTCGCAGGCTTGTTAGAAACTGGTAAGAGGGAATTAAACAGGTAACAAATTACTTGATTATTCCTTGCTGCCATGCGGCTTACATATAGCCCTGTTGCTAACCAACTCTTCCTAAAAACTCTCATCTAATCTTGGACTTATCTAACTAACTAACTCTCCTCAATTCTCTCATCTAAATCTTATTCTCTAGACTTATCCAAATCGACTCCTAATCAGCCCCTGGCTATTGGTGCCCCCTTGTGGTCTGTGCGCTCGGACGCCCTACGCACGTCGCGGGCGCGCCTAAGTCTGTTGTAGGTCCGGCCCCACATGGCACCTCCCCTCACCCATACTCCCTTCGGCAGATCCCTGGTAGGACTAGAAACACTACCAACGGTAGCCCCACACACAAACCCCATCTAGAATCATCGTTGCCAAGCTCAACACAATGTACGAGCAGTTCCGACTTCCCAAGACGGGCAGCACATGGCCAAAGGAACTCGATGACGTCTACACCCAAACACCGACACACATGGGTGAAGCCTGCGGTGCGCCATCGTTGCCAAGCCTCGACACACCCCATGCGAGGCAGCTCCGATTCTTCACCAACGAGCTTGAAGCCATAGCGCCGAGCACCGGGAGCAAGCAGATGCCCGGAGCGACAAAGGCCCAAACACCACCGAGACAAGCGGAATGACGAAAGGCCTCCACTTTGCCGACAACCACGCAAAATGAAGGTCTTCTGGACAGTGCCTTCAAGAAGGAGAAACAACGCCGAATTGCCGCCCGTCTAGGATAATTCAGACAAAGTTTCCTCCGAAGACCCAGTAGAGTAGCTGCGATCGCCAGTACCATGGAGAGGGCTGCAGGGATAGCCACCACCGATGTCACCCCACGAAGCCGACACACGTTGCCACTTTCTGTCATCCACCGACGCACCAACCCAGCATGACATCCACACGACAAAACCCTGAGACGACCGAGACGAGGACATCCACACGATGGGACAGAGATTCCATGGACGGCACCCACAAAAGGGTAGGAGCAGCGCCCACAGGCGTAACTGCCGTCCACCCGCAAGCGAGCATGGCTTTTGCCAGGGGACCCCCCACCACACGTCTTGCCGCACGGATCCAGTCACCAACCGGCCGAACGGAAGGAAGAGAGATGGATGTGGACAGAGAGGCTCAAGATTCGGCCTCCAGTCGACTGAGGAACCCCGACCGGAACCACAACACCGGGAGCCGCACTCCCTGGGGTAGCCCCCACCCCACAACCTCCAGCCCCGCCTCCCCAAACATCCCACTGGCAGCAGCGGAGTCCCCAAACATCCCCAAACACTTAAGAGGCTAGCAGTGCTACAGGTAGGCGGGCTAGCTCTTTGGCTCCTACAAGACACCACAGATGAGCCTCCTCAATCCGGGCAAGAGTCCTTTGGATACTCATTGTGGTCCCATTGAAAACTATCTCATCTCTTTGTTTCCAAATAATCCAAGAGCCTAGGATTACCAAGGAATTCACACCTTTTTAAGGTTGAAGGCTCCCATTTGTCGATCTTGACCCACCACCCACCAAAACTATTATCCTGCCCTTGTGGCGCGAGGATGGCCAGGCCAATAGACATAAGGAAGTGGAACCAGGTTGTCTAGAGAAGACACATCTAATCAACAAGTGATGGATATTCTCCTCTTCTTGATCACATAAAACAAAGCACTCTGGATGGGACAAATTCCTCCTTGTCACCGTGTCTACTGTCCAGCATTGATCATGGAGAGCTAGCCATAAGAATTGACACTTTCTCGGTGCCCAACTCTTCCATAGTATATCCCAGTCCTAGAAAAAAGTTGATCCAATGAAGTAAGGTTTCATAAGCGGACTTTGCAGAGTACTGTCCAGAAGCTGCAAACTTACATCTGTGGGTGTCATGAGTATCTTTAGTCAATTCACATCCTCCAGAACACCGAGCACGTCTAGAAATTCAGCCAGGGCCGTCACACTTAGCGTTCCTCTGATCTTGCAAAGCCTCACAGACAGTACGCTTGGATTCGAACCTTCTGGAAACCGCCCCCATGATATAAGGTGCCAACCAAGCAATTGACTTGCCATGTAGCCAATTATCTGTCTAGAAGAGTGTTGCATCCATCTCCCACCACAGACTCCATAGCTGCATCAAAGAGGCTCTAAACATGGCTATTGATCTGAATCGGAAAAGTTGCACATGGCTTATCTGGTTGCGTTTTCCTTCACCAAAGTCACCTAATTCTCAAAGACCAGGATAGCATCTTGAGGTCATGGATCCCCAAACCTCCCAAATCGAGGGTCTCATCGCTTTGGGCCAAGCAAGCAGATAGTAACCACCTCTAGCATCTTTACGCCTTCTCTATAGAAAACCACATCTCACCTTATCCAAGCCTTAAGTGCCCAAGGTGGAAGCTCAACCGCCATAGCTAAATATATCACCATAGCCATCATGACGAACCTGGCAAGAAATGTGATTAAACGCTAAAATGTGATTAAAGTGTAGAACGTCCAGACGTTTTAACCAAATCACGTAGAACATTCGTGAAACACGTTTAAACGTCCATTTCGCGCCTTTTAAACGTTTTTGGACGCTTTAGATGCATTTATAACGTTTTATGTTATTGGGCCTCTTAAAGGCCCAAAAAATACTAGGTCAAGACAGTCTCCTCCCAGTGCAGCGTCGTCTGCCTCCCTCCTCTCCTCTAGCTCCTGCTAGCGTCGTCGCCCGCATCCCTCCTCTACTCCAATGTCGTCAGCTCCAGTTATCCATCTCCACCTACCTCCCTCTCCTCCAGCATCACCCGCCCCTGCTCCAGCCGTCCATTGCCTACTAGCATCGCCGCACGGCTCCCTCCTCTCCTCTAGCACCACCCGCTCCAGCGTCCAGCCGTCCAACCTCGACTGCCTCCCTCCTCTCCTCCGCCCCTCCTCCCTCGTCCAGCGTCATCAGGTCCGACACGACGCCACCATGACGCTCCGCAATAGCGTTGACCGCCTCCTCCAGCGCTCGAGCGCCCGCCTCCCTCCTCCAGCGTCGAACACCTCTAATGTCGCTCGCCAGCTCCTCTAGCAGCCAACGTCACTTGCAAACATCAAGTTCCAGACTTCCTGGGCAAGAGTGAAGACAATGAATCACCCAACTGCATGCTCTGTTTGGTAAGTGATCTGGCCATCTGAGATTATGAATCAAGGTTGTCATCATCCTACTCAGCTGCTCTGCACCCAGCAGTTAGCACTTGGCATTTTCTCACAATCACACTGAATCAATGTTTTAGGCTCTGAATAATTTCAATGGCAACCAATAGTGAGTCACTGCCTGGCCGTCAAAGTAATGAATCCTATGATCCACTAAAAGATCAGTCACGAAGGCCAAAGTCAAATGATCTAGGATGGAAATATGCATATTATGTTGAGGCAGGAAAGCAAGAGCTGATTCAATGTGCTTTGTGCCCCCAAACAGATAAAAGGAGGAATCAAGAGGGTGAAACAACATTTAGCAGGTGGGTATGGAGACATTGTCAAGTGTCCAAACACTACAAGAGAGATTGCTAAACACTACAAACAGGATGATGAAGCAAAACCGGGGCATGATGATCTGCAAGTTATAGGGTCAATGTCAGTGCCATCCAAGGGTTCCTCATGTATTGTGCCTCGATCATGGCGATACATGGTTCCAGAACTTGGCAACGGCCCAATAGCAGAAATGGAATGCCAACGGCCCAACCCAGATGCGCGTGTTGAGGCCCAATAAGAGCAGCCAGGTCACCTAAATCCTTAAACCCTAATTTTATCAGGCACAGGCACACGCACAACTGAATAACATTGTTCAACGTTCGCCCGTTCCACTGACATCGTCACGTCGCCCGCCACCCGCCACCGTAGCTTCACACCGTTGCAGGCTTGCGGCGCTACGCGCCTGCGCCTACGTCGCTGACCCCTCCGAGTCCGACCTCCGTCGTCGCGCTCGCGTGTCAGGTCGGCCTCCTCCGAACATCTTCCATCAGCCTCCTCCGACCTCCATCATCCGCAAGAAGCAGCCCGTAGGCCTCATCTGTCGGCTACTGCCACTCGCGTCCGGCCTCCGCCACTAGCCAGTAAGTACCACTACCACGTTCGCGTACCGTACCAGTGGAGGACTATGGAGTAGCTAACCCATTTAGTTTATCTATTGATTCAAACCAACCTGCTCACAGTTCATGCAAGTTGTCCCTCGCATAGTCTTATGTGTGAACATGTTTCTTTTGTGAGACCTAATCGGCCAAGTAGATGCTACTTTTTCCTGCGAAGTTCAGTGCCAAAATTATTTGTTTTCCGTGAGACCTGATTAGGGATGTTGGTAAGTGGTAATGGTAACTAGATTTTATCACCACATTTAGAGATCTTACAATTTTAGATATAATGATTTGATTTGAGACTCATGTTGTCTTCTCTTCTTTATCAGCCAAGATGATGGAAGCATGACATATGTGGTAAGTTGGTATTTTACTATTTCTTAGAGATGGTTTCTCATTTTTTTCAGATTTTGATTGAAGTTTGTAAGTTTTTTCAACAAGTACATGATGAGGATGATATGGAGACTTTCGTTTCCAATAAGTTTTGTGGAGAGCAACTGGTAATATACATTGCAATTTATTACTTTTATTCAATACTTATTTATGGCTAGTAAGATGCTTATGTGTGGTCGTTTTCTTGTTCAGGTGCAACTATGCAAGTGCAATCAGGCTGCTGGTGCTAGAGCAGCAAGCAAGCTGCTGATCTTATACCTTGGATGTTTTTTGCATGCTGCTGGTCTGCTAGAGCAGCAAGCTCCTGGTGCTGGATGTTTGGATGTTATCAAGTGCTACAGGCCTACAGCTGGATTGCTCTGTTTTGTTCAAGTCATATGTTGTTCTGTTTTGTTTTATGTTGCACTATGGACTTGGAGTCTGGACTGGTGATGGTGCTTGGATCATGCTGGATGGCTTATTATCTCATTGAATCGTTCAAATGCTACAGCCTACAGCTAGAAGATGCTATTTTCCATTACGTACTGCTCGGCTCGTTTCCACCCTGAACTTAAACCCTCTGTTATCACAGACCAACTCAACCACAAAAGCCAGTACGAAAAAATGGTGACAGAACAATATGGAATTTAGTTTGACAGTGACATGACAGTGAAAAATACCTGTGCCAACTGCAACCAATGGGTGTGTATAGCCTGGAACTGTTACTTCCCGAGGAAACATCACATTTGTAGTGTCCTCAGTAACAAAAGTGTCACCAACTACAGAGAAAGATGGGTTGAGTCATTGTAATAGTAAATATTCTAGAGAAAAAACTCAAACACATTTGAAGAAAAAAATATATCATGACAAGCGAACTTGGGACAGACAGTTTATCTAACAATCTTTTTTCTAAAGCTTCAAAAGCTAAGATAGCAAGCTTTGCAGCTAGATGACTGGATGTAAAATTTTCAATGTAAGACTCCTAATCGACTAATCACAACTTACAACATATTCATATGTATAATTGTGTATACATGAGACTTAAGTACAAGTCCAACAGATTGACAGTTATCAAGGGAACGCCAAGAATCAGGTCTTCTGTAGATTTGACTGTGGTACGACCAACCTGATATTAAGGAGCAACAGAAGTTATATAAAATACATGCATTGCTAGCTAAGATGTGTGCACACAAAAGGGAAAAATATAGATCAGGTATCAGTCCCAATCATTTCTCCACCCTAAAACTATTTCTATTGCACTTGGTCATCCAGATCCATATTTCAGGCAAGCTCTTTGCTTGGCGCCAGCACCTAGCTTTTTGGGTAGTGGGAATTGTGGTTGGTGCAGCCCAAGATGTTGACATGCACAGTGTTGAATATGGAACAATTCCCGTGTACCACTGATCAAGGTGGGTTATGACATAACTTTCACTTTAGAGGTTGACGAATTTATACAAGCCATCCCACCTATTGAGATTGATCCCAATGAAAAAGATGATTATAGCAATGGGGCACAAGACAAGACTGACAATAATGGTCTTCACTGCCTGTGAAAGAAACACAAAAGTTCAGAACCTAAACAGAATGAGCACAATGCTTCATCATGAGGTCCAGCACCAATGCATAGCAGTAACACCTTTCCTTATAACTGCACTTGCAGCAAAAAATAGTGCTTCAGAAGTCAGTTCAGCACAATAGAGGAAGCTGAATAATTCTCCTTTTCAAGCTGCTCAATCCACTTGTTTTTTAGTGCCAACAAAGTTTGGTTTTACTACTGTGGACCAAGCTGCATCCTTACATTCTTTGGCTACACATAGAGCGCTGCAGGTGCTCTCTCCCCAGTGACAACCTGCAGGTTCGCCGGTGGGATTCCCAATAGTGGCTGATAAGCTAGTTGCAGATCAGTTGCTATTCCACCATATTTTCTGCCTGGGGATTGCAAACTACTACTGGAAACCTTTGTTCAACAAACCCTAATGCAACTGCACCCAGTATTGCTGCTTCTCCTTACCGGATTGTTCTGTATGGATCTACTGATGTAACACCCTAAAAATGATTTTCCTAGTGAGTAAATAAGTTTTATTTGTTTATTTTAATTTCCCATGAATTTAAATATTCCAAATAATAACTTCCCACACAGTTAATCTTAGTGGCAAAAAACTAAATATATGAGTTTCAACCTACACTTATTTCATAATAAAGGACAGCATAAAGAGTTCTTTTCCAGAAACTAGAAAGTGCAGACATCACCTTTTCCCCTTTTTGATTATGATGGATAGAATCAAAGTTCAGCACACCCTGTAGCAGTAAGGCTCAAAGATTTTGGACAACAGGAATAACACTCGGGCCAGCGATGCTAAACATGGAACAGAAGCAAGTAGAATCCATAAGAGAGGATGAGAACTGCTGTTACCCGTCGTGTAAAAGAGCAAGTATCCTCGATAATAGATATCGGGAGCAGGTATGAACCGGGATATGAATTGGCATGTTCTTTCTCAACTATTAGTGCTCATCGTAGATGAAAGAATTGAGACCACTGGAAATTGCACCAGTTTATTCAAGAACTTAGATCTGATTTGATGACTCACTCTGTTGGATAAGCATGAAGCGAACGCCTATCTCCCCCAAGAGTACTCCAAGCCCCTCACCAAGCAAATTCCTCCCATGCTGCATCACCAACTACTCGAATCTAATTTTTCTACCTCAAGTTCGAACTGGAAGGAAAATTGGGAACCAAAACTTGCAGCAAACATAAATAGACAAGTCACACGGACCCTAACCTGCACCGCCCCCGGCTGCACAGGAGACCGGCAGCCACCGGGTGCCCCCGCTGCGCGCGACGCGGCAGGCCAATCCGCTCTTGGAGGCCGCCGCATGCGTGTGGACCCGACGGTGGGAGCCAGCGGCGGGAGTCATTAACGCGAGGAATGCCTGCGCGCAGGGAACGACGGACGCCAAGTTCATCGTGCGTTATAGCGCTGCTCGCTCGACGCGATCGCCGATCAGGGATGAAGTGAAGTGGACTGGAGAGCGCTGGTGAGTGGCGAAGGATGCACATGGCCTTATCTGTCGTGACGAGAGCTGTGATTGTGAGCCTGTGTCAAACGGCCAAACCCCGCAGGCTGTGCTGTAACGCCTGAGCCGAATTGGTGCCAGTGGGCTGGGCCGAGCCCATTCGAGCCCTTTTCTTTTAGTTAGAATTTACTTTTTCAAGTTCAAAGTGGAATCTTGTGAAATTCATATAAAATCAAATCAAAACCTAAAAATAGCAAACCTAAATTTTGTAGACTTATGATACACAGATCTAAACAATAAAAATACCAGTACATGTGAAACGACTAGTATGAACATAGCTATTTTAGTCATGCTTTTATATTCATCCAAAACTTAAGATAAATTCAAAGTATGACCACATCACTAATATATTGTTATGGCCTATTTGAATCCCATATACTAAACTTTAGCGAAGTATTAATGTTTAGCACACTTTAAGGAAGCTAAATTGATATTGAGTGCTAAATTTTAGCACTTCACTTTAGCACTCATATTTGAATCTATAAGTGCTAAAAATGTAGTGCTAAACTTTGGTACCATGGATCCAAACATACCCTAATGCTAAAAGTTTCAAACTCAGAAAAGTTCATATGGACGTGTTGTTATATTTTTATAGGAAGTTCTTTTCAAATAATTTATTTAAAAACACATTAAGTTAGTGGAACACTATAGTAAAAGTTTCACGCTCAAAGAAGTCAAAATGAGGAAGATATATATGGATTGTGTTTCTAATATAGTATTTTTTTTCATTTGCACATGTTACCTAAATGTCGTCAATGATACATTAGTCTTGTTATTGAGGTATGATGTTACTATAAATTTGTCATATCGAGAAAACATAGCATAAAATAGCAATGGATTTATTGTTCTTATTACTTATTTATCTTATTCAAAATGAATAATGGTAAGAAATGAACTAATACTTTCATATGTTCCTTAGTTAATTTTTTTTCTCAAACGTGTTGTACCATATTTTCTATTAAAGGGCCGTTTGGATCCATTAAATTTGAAGGAATTAGAAATCACTTAACAAAGTGGATTATTTGGTTGAAATTTGATATTCCACCACTTTCCAAAGTTTAGATATAATCCCAAATTCTTAGGATTAGGGGTGAAAATTGATTTTATGTATTACAAGCCCATATTTCTACTCTGTAACTTATCACGAACTCTCCGGCTCACTCCCTAATAGTAAAAATATAGCGTATAAATATCCCTCCATATAGCCAACACTAGCATATAAATATATTGAGTATACAAATATAATAGCTTAATTGGTCTATGTCTAAATTGTGATTATTAGAATTGAATTCCATTATAAAGGATACAAACGAGGCCTAAAAGAATTTACAGCATCCCCTGATAATCGGGTAATGGCCCATTTAAAAGGATCAGTATGCCTAAAACAAGAGGTGAATGCACTAATATAAAAGTTCTCACGAAATTAAAACATACCACTTACATCATTTAACTATTGTTCCTAAATTGTGTTTCTAGACTGCTGCATAAAGTTCTGCAACTTAGAGGGTGTTTGGGACTCCTCAGTGTTCTAGCTTTAGCGTGAAACTATAGTTTATAATATAAATTTAAGTAGTTTAAAAAATAATGACTTGTCTAAATGTCTTCGGTTCATAACTCTAGCTTCATGATTTTCTGGAGCATCTAATGACTTGCTCCACCATTCCACCAAATTTTCTGGAGCTGGATCGGAGTAGTCCCAAATAGGTCCTTAGTTCGAACCTATTAAGAACAAGGAGATAACTAGAGTGGGGGCTAATAGTCTTTTCTAAAGTTAAGTCATGTCAACTAATTGAAACTTCTCTCTAGATATGAAGTGTTAGGCTTAGCAATTTTGGTGAGGTCACAGGATTGTGAGTTTTGCAACTCAATACAAATACACCGTAGACTAGTGTGAAAAGGTACATGGAAAAGCTAATGTGAGAGTTTGTGTGGGTTTGTAATATGGATTTCTGTGCTTTTTGAAAAGACTATGAACACCTAATAGGAGTGAATTAGGCCTTCTAAAATTCTCGTTGATCTAGGCCACAAATAACTCTACTAAATAAAATCTATGCAAATAACTAAACAATAAGGTATAAACTAGGTTTCGTCTAAGTGTTGCTATCTCTAGTGTAAAAGGAGTTATGCAACCTAAGTTCCAATCCTATATTCTAAACTAAGAATAATAAAGATTGTAACTTAAGTAATCAATGCAAATGAAAAAGCTTAAGAGCAAAGGTAGAGAATACAAACTCCCGTGGATGCGTCGATATTTTTGCCAAGGTATCTAGAACCACGCAAGGTCCTTACTAATCTTCGTTGCCCCTTCACAAAGGGATGTCTACGTGAGGGCCAAGCACCGGGACAACTAACTCCGTAGAGGGTTGCAGACCTTCTCCAGGCGCAAGCGGTGCTCCACTTCTGGTCTCCTCTTGGACGCTCTCTGTCGTCTTCACTATCGAGCTTTCAGCCAAATCATCATGGGCCTCGTCCCCTCCAATACACGATGGTGGCCACACCACAAACGTAGATGTCGTGGTCTCGCAAAATGTCGCCCCCACTCGGTACAATATTACAATGGCTCGTGCAAGAGTCGAGAGGTTTGTGGGTTTTTTAACCTCACTCACACAACTAGGAACAAACCTAGAGTAAATGCTAAAGCGGTCTAACTAACCTAAGCACTTTTCAAAGCACCTACGATAATCACCGAGTGATTATATTAAGCACTTGGGCGTTGGAGCTATTGGAGATGTGTATCACTTGTGTTAGTATGAGCTCTACACACCTTCATGGTCGGCTAAGGGGTATTTATAGAGCCCCCATCCAAAACTAGTCGTTGGAGGAATCTTGCATTTTTGCACCACTGGATCGCAGATTTGGTTCCTCCACGCCAGCTAGCCATTAGCTTCTGACTGCTACAGTTGTGGTTCGGTGTACCACCCGCACGGTTCGATGCCTACCATGTCAGATAGACGTTGATCGACTAATCGTTGCTAACCGTACAAACTGGTCTGATGTACACTCACCCAGTCCAGTGCCCCAACTCGCCGAAAACCCTAGAAGGGTTTCTCTAGCAAACTGACCCAGTGCCTTGGTCCGGTGAGCCTCCCACACGGTCAGGTGCACCTAGTTTCAACCCATGTTCTATTTCTTCAACTTTTTTTGCTTGGGCTCTTTTGGTCTTGTGTCTTGGACTTGTGTTGAGTATTTGTAAGTCTTCTATGAGTCTCCTAAGTCTTCTTTTTAGGTGTTGCATCCTTAGAGCCTCAGAACAATCCACTTTGCATCATGTGAACTACAAAACACAAACACTTGCACAACCATTAGTTCACCAGTTATGTTGATCATCAAACACCAAAATCACTTAGTCAAATGGTCTGGGTCCATTTTCCTTACAATGTCTCCCTTTTGGGTGTTCGATGACAACACAACCAAAGCAAGCAAATATTAAATAACAAAAGAAAATATGCACTCTACTTGCTATGGATGCATGTGCATAAGCAAGATGTATGAGATACCAAATTGACATATATGAGGTCATTTAGAATTTGAACACATTCTTGCGTATGCAACTAGTCCCCAATGTGTGATTATGGACTTAAGCCTCCTCCTAACTCCATAATCCACATACTTCCTATCTTGGACCAAAACCAATATAAATAACCACTTGAAAAAAATCATAAACCAATTGAAAGGTCATAAAAAATGAAAATGGTGGTTTTTGGCATTTGATAACTTTGATTTGCTTTGGTCCACAAATTTCTCCCCTTTGGAATCAAACACCAAAAAGGAAGACATGTTAAAGCATATAGGAAGTTATTAAAGACTTGCCCTCTAAAAAGATTTGTACCCCTAAAAGAAAGTTCTCCCCAATTATTGGTAAAGCAATCTAGCCCTTTGAGGAAAAAGACATACCCCCTGTCGAAAAACTCTCTTCCTAAGGAAAATCATATAAATACAAGAGGAAACAAGACATAAATGAATAGACTAACTCCCCCTTAATCTATTGCATAGATAAATGGTAAAGGATATCCTATCGATACCAAATGAAGAATTTAAAAGCATATGCATATGTGAAAACATGGGGGTACAAGATATGAAATGACATAGTTTATTCAAAATTGAAGAAGACATTCAAATGATACCAATTGTGGAATGAAACCACTTGTAGATTAAGAGGTCTTGCAGTGGAAGCTTGTTGTCTTTTTTTGTGACTCCATTTTTCTTCAATGGGACTACTACACACATAATAGGCTTGAAGAATGGTGTTAGTCTCAAAGACTCATATTATAGAGTAACCTCCCCCTAAGAGTGTGTATACAAGTTTTGAACACTTGTAGGAGACATGCACTTGACTTTTAAGATCAAATAGGGGCAAATTATCCATAATCTAAACTTTGGCACATATAGATCAAAATGATACTAATAGAAAGATATCAAATTAAAGGTCCAAGCAAGTATCATTTATCTAGAAGTTTAATTAAGCCATGTGCCATGCTTTGCTAAATATTTTAAACCATGTAGGTTTGCTCAACAAGTATGAGTTTAAACTGAGCATTCCTACCATAACAAATACCTAGTATGCATGCAAGATGCAACAATACGAATTGAAAAGCATAACAATTTAAAGCAAAACTAGGCAAGAATGGTAAACTAGATGCATGAAAATAGATATGCATATCTAAAAACAATAAATTGAAATAAATATAGTTACCTTAGTCATGGGGGGAGAATTTGGGTCCATAATGTTCACTAACCCAATTGGCAATATACTTGATCCCATATGATGCATCCCATGGACCCATGATATACATTCCATTTTTGCCAAGTCCCCAAATTCCCTGAAGTCCAACGGACTTCTCATTTCCCTCTCGGGACCCAAACTTTCTTGAAGCTTTTTATGGTTGAAATAATTTGTTTTGGCACCCAGATTCATTCGGCCCATTTCCCTTGTTGCCTTGCTTGTTAGCCTTGATCGCTATCACATCCATTCTTCTTTTTCTTGATCAAGTACTGTGTAGTGGCCTTGTTATCCACCTTGTTGATGTAGGTGTTAGAGATCTTGCTTATTGGCTTTTTCTTCTTTTCTCCCCTGATCTTTGCCTTGCATTGGTAAGGTTTATGCCCTTCCTTATGACATAGCTAGCAAAACATGGTTTCACCCTCCACATGCTTATTCACTCCCGAAGTAGTGTTATCCTATGGATGTTGGGTTTGTTTGACTGTGTCTTTCTTATTATATAAGGCCTTACCAAGGTGAGCCACTTCTTGCTTTAATAACTTATTTTCCATAGCAATCTCATCGAAATAAGTTTTTAGAATAACATTCTTAACAAGGAATTGATTGCATGGATTAGAATTAACATCAATTAAATATAAGCAAAAAGTATAAGCATCTTGAGAGCTAGCTAACTTATCCTTAAGTTTTTCATTCTTTTCAACAAGGCTATCATTAGTAGTTGAGGATGGAGCTTTAGACTCTAGTTGATCAATTTTAGTTGTTAGCTCAACATTCATATTTGCAAAGGATTCAAATTTTTATAGCAAATTTTTATAATCGTTTTGAAAGCTAAGCAACTTATATTTTAGCACTTTTAATTGAGCCTTTTGTTTAGTGAAAACATCCTCAAAAAATTTAACGACATGTGCAAGTTCGTCTACAAAGGAATTATCTTCAGCATCACTATCACTATCATTATCATCACTAGAGGATGAGATACTCATGTTACCTCTTGCCATAAGGCATTTGTGTGATTAACGTGAAGAGTGCGATGAAGAGCAATGGTCGAGGCTACTTGGAGGTTCATCTTCTCTTGAAGAATCATCCCAAGCCTTGACACTTGCGAGCGCCTTGTCTTTACTCCCCCTCTTCTAGGGTTTGGCCATATTTGGGAATTACCTCAGAAGTGGCCCTTCTCCTCACATGTGAAGCATGCTCTCTTTATTTGCTTTTCTGAATCAATGTTAAAGAGAAGATCCTCGACCTGCAGAGGCCCACCCATTAGGTTAATATTGCGAATCATCCTCATTACCTTTCTGACGCGTCGGACCATTTCTTCGTTCCAGAGGATGATGTAGAGGGTTATTCATCTTCATCATCATCATCTTCTTCTTCTTCATATTCCTCTTCTTCACTTGAGGAATTGAGCTTTTAACCTTCTTCTTGCCTTTCATTTTTTGTGCTCATTACACGTGAAAGCACATGGCTTTGAAGGGATTGGTTCTTATTGACCCATCTTTCATGACATTTCGAATGCCATAATTTTCCCGATCAAAAGTGTGGGGTTCATTTGACTCAAATCCTCTAGGTTGTGAAGGATGGTGATGATGCTCCCATATTTTTGCTGTGGTGGAAGGGAGATCATCTTCTTCACAATATCTGCATCATCTAGCTTATTAATGCTAATAGAGTTGATTTCATTAATAACAAGATTTAAACAAGAATACATGTCTCTAACAAGCTCATTATCTTTCATTGTAAATGAATTGTACTCATTTAAAGCTAGACAATGTTTTTGATCATGGACATTTGATGTGCCGTCATGGAACTCATGCAATTTTAGCCAAATATCATTAGTCGTTTTCAAAGTAAGGATTTGATTGAAAATTTTTAGGCTAAGAGATTCATACAAGCAATTTTTGGCTCTAGCATTCAAATGAATTTCTTTTTCATCACTCGTGATGAACTTCTCGGGATTCTTGGATGGTTTAATCCTATTGCGAGTGACTCTCCAAACAACTTTATCAACCGCTTCTAGGTAACAATCCATTCTAGCACTATAATAAGGGAAATTAGTATTGTCAAAGTGTGGTGGCCTATGGGTATCCATCCCTCTCCTCTAAAAGGTGCCGGCTCGATTAGCGGTTAAGCTAAAAGATTCCTAATGAGCCAACCGGGCTTTGATACCAATTGAAAGGACTACAAAGGCCTAAGAGAGAAGGTGAATTAGGTATTCTAAAATTCTCGTTAATCTAGGTCACAAATAATTCTCCTAAACAAAACCTATGAAAATAACTAAGTAATAAGGTACAAACTAGGTTTCGTCTAAGTGTTGCTATCTCTATGAAAAAGAGTTATGCAACCTAAGTTCCAATCCTATATTCTAAACTTAGAATAGTAAAGATTGCAACTTAAGTAATCAATGTAAATGTGGGAGCTTAAGAGTAAAGGTAGAGGATGCAAACTCCCATGGATGAGTCAGTAGGTATCTCAAACCGCGCAAGGTTCTAACTAATCCTCGTTGGTGCCCCTATGCAAAGGGAAGCCCATAAGAGGGCCAAGCACTAGGACAGGTAACTCCGTAGAGAGTTGTGGGCCTTCTCTACATGCAAGTGGTGCTTCGCTTTTGGCCTCCTCTTGGATGCTTCACACCATCTTCACTATCAAGCTTTCGGCCAAAACACAGCAGGCCTCATCCCCTCCAGTACACGGTGGCAGCCACACCACAAACGTAGTTGGTGTGGCCTCGCTAGACGTCGCTCACTCGATACAATGTTACAATGGCTCACGCAAGTGCCAAGGGGTTTGTGGGTTTTCTAACCTCACTCACACAACTAGGAACAAACCTAGAGCAAGCGCTAAAGCGGTCTAATTAACCTAAGCACTTCGCAAAGCACCTACACTAATCATCAAGTGATTCTATTAAGCACTTAGGCGTTGGAGCTATTGGAGATGAGTATCACTTGTGTTGGTAAGTTATTGAGCTCTCCACACCTTCAAATGGTCGGCTATGGGGGTATATATAGAGCACCCATCCAAAACTAGCCATTGGATGAATCCTGCATTTCTGCGCCACACCAGACCGCGAGTCTAGTTCCTCCATGTCAGCTAGTCATTGGCTTCTGACTACTACAGTTGCAGTCTGGTGTGCCACCCGCACGGTCCATTGCTTGCCATGTCAAATAGCTGTTCACCCACTAGCCGTTACCGACCGTTGGACCTGGTGTGATGTACACTCACCTGATCTGGTGCCCTAGCTCGCCAAAAACCCGAGAAGGACTTCTCTGGCAAACCGGTCTGTTGTGCCTCCCGCATGGTCTAGTGCACCTAGTTTCAGCTCATGTTCTACTTCTTCAACTTTCTTTGCTTGGTCCCTTTTAGTCTTGTGTATTGGACTTGTGCTGAGTATTTAAGTCTTCTATGAGTCTCTTAAGTCTTCTTTTGAGCTGTTGCATCCTTGTAGCCTTAGTCCGACCCACTTTGCATCCTTGGAACTACAAAACACAAACACTTGCAACAACCATTAATTCACTAGTTATGTTAATCATCAAACACCAAAATCACTTAGTCAAATGGGTCGGGATCCATTTTCCTTGCTGATTCTGAAAGGGAAATGTGCCCTTGGGCCATTTCTAAGTATTTTGGTGTTTGAGTGCCAACACAAGTGGACTTATGTTAATCTAGGCAAAGTGATGGACAAAGTGCAAATCAAGTGAAAAGGTATGTTTCTAAGACTTAGTACATTGTTTTGGAGACTAATGTATTGTGTCTAAGTGCTGGAAACAGGAGAAATCAAGTTGTAAAAGAGATGGCTTTATTCAGCCAAAGACAACTCGGTCTGGGTGCACCGGACTGTCCGGTGGTGCACCGGACAGTGTCCGGTGCGCCAGACCGGCATCTGTCAACTGGCTGCTCTCGGGAAGCAATTAACGGCGTATGACTATAAATCACCAGACTGTCCTGTGGTGCACCGGACTGTCCGGTGAGCCAACAGTCGGCCGCGTAATCCGCGCGCGACGCGTGGCAGAGCCAACGGTCAGAAGGGGGCACCGGACTGTCCGGTGTGCACCGGACAGTGTCCGATGCGCCAACGGCTCTGAACCGCCAACGGTCGGCTTCGCCAAAGAAGGAAAGAAATCCGCACCGGACTGTTCGGTGCGCCAGGTGACAGAAGGCAAGAATTGCCTTCCAGGAATGCTCTCAACGGCTCCTAGCTGCCTTGGGGCTATAAAAGGGACCCCTAGGCGCATGGAGGAGAATACCAAGAAACCTTTGAGCATTGTTGATCATTCACACTTCATTCTTGCACACTTGTTCGACATTCTTAGTGAATTGAGCTCCGTTCTAGTGAGAACCTTATGATACTCTTTTGAGCTCAAGTCTTGATCTTGTGTGTGCGTATTTGCTGTGGATTTGAGTGTGTTGCTTCCCTCCCTTACTCTAGTGCTTCATTGTGATTCTTATTGTAACGGCGAGAGACTCCAAGTTGTGGAGATTCCTCGCAAATGGGAAAGAGTAAAGTAAAGAAGAACACCATGGTATTCAAGTTGATCATTGGATCACTTGAGAGGAGTTGAGTGCAACTCTCGTCCGTTGGGACGCCACAACGTGGAGTAGGCAAGTTTTGTACTTGGCCGAACCACGGGATAAATCCTCGGGTCTCTTGTGCTTGTCCTTATTGTGTCTATTGTGCTTCACAAGAGCTCTCCTCTCTACTCACTTGATTTCATTGATCTAACTCTTAATCAAGTTTGTGGTGTTAAGTTTCAAGTTTTACAGGATCACCTATTCACCCCCCTCTAGGTGCTCTCAATTGGTATCAGAGCCGTTCTCTTCAAGAAAGGGACTAATCGCCCGAAGAGATGGATCCTAAGGGCAAGGGGATGGTGGTCAATGATAAGGAGAAGGAGTCCTTCGTCAATGATCCAAAGGATGACAAGCCTACTGACTCAGGCTTGGGCCACAAAAGAAAAGACGGGAGGAAGAAGAAGACAAGGCGCATCAAGGAGATAGTCTACTACGATAGCGACAAATCTTCCTCTTCCCAAAAGGATGACGACAACGACTACGAGAAAAGGAATACGGTTAATTCAAACTTTTCCTTTGATTATTCTCGTATTCCGCAAAGTTCCAATGCTCATTTGCTTTCCATTCCCCTCGGTAACCCCCCCACTTCGATGGAGAGGACTACGGATTTTGGAGTCACAAAATGCGTAGCCACTTGTTTTCTCTCCATCCAAGTATATGGGAGATAGTAGAAAATGGAATGCACTTTGATAGTACGGATAGTCCCATGTTCATTAATGAGCAAATTCACAAAAATGCACAAGCTACTACTGTTCTTTTAGCTTCATTGTGTAGGGATGAATACCATAAGGTGAGCGGCTTGGATAACGCCAAGCAGATTTGGGACACCCTCAAAATCTCACATGAGGGGAACGATGTCGCCATGCTCACCAAGATGGAGTTGGTGGAGGGCGAACTTGGGAGATTCGCAATGATCAGGGGCGAGGAGCCAACCCAAACGTACAACCGGCTCAAGACCCTCGTCAACAAAATAAGGAGCTATGGAAGCACACGATGGACGGACCACGACGTCGTCCGCCTAATGCTAAGGTCTTTTACTATCCTTGATCCACATCTTATGAACAATATTCGTGAGAATCCTAGGTACACCAAGATGACGCCCGAGGAGATACTTGGAAAGTTTGTAAGCGGGCGGATGATGATCAAGGAGGCAAGATACGTTGACGATGCGTTGAACGGTCCAATCCACGAGCCTCAAACCGTTGCTCTCAAAGCAACAAGGAGCAATGAGGCGCTACCTAGCAAGGTGGCACAAGTTGAGGCGGCCAGACTTAATGATGAAGAAATGGCCCTCATCATCAAGCGCTTCAAGACGACGCCAAGGGGTCGCAAGGAGCATCCCAACAAGACCAAGACAAAGGGAAAGCGCTCATGCTTCAAATGTGGTAAGATTGGTCATTTTATCGCTAACTGTCCCGATAATGATAGTGACCAGGAACAAGAGAACAAGAGGGAAAAGAAGAAGGCTTACAAGAAGGCCAAGGGCGAGGCACACCTTGGAAAGGAGTGGGACTCGGATTGTTCGTCGTCCGACTCCGACAACGAAGGACTCGCCGCCACCGCCTTCAACAAGTCGGCCCTCTTCCCCAATGAGCATCACACCTGCCTCATGGCAAGGGAAAAGAAGGTAAGCACTCGTGATACTAGTACTTACGTTTCCTCAAGTAATGAAGAATCTAGCGATGATGAAATAGACTATTCATGTTTATTCAAGGGCCTAGATAGAACTAAGGTTGATAAGATCAATGAATTAATTGATGCCTTGAATAATAAAAATAGGTTATTAGAAAAGCAAGAGGATCTTTTGTATGAAGAACATGATAAGTTTGTAGAGGCACAAAAATCCCTTGCTTTAGAAATTAAAAGGAATGAAATGCTTTATTGTGAATTGTCTAATGCCATGACTCTATTTCTAGCTTAAAGAGCATAAATGATGATTTGAATGCTAAGTTAGAAATAGCTAATAAATCAACATCTCGTGTAGAACATGTTGCAATTTGCAATAGGTGTAAAGATTTTAATGTTGATGCTTGTAGTGAATATCTAGTTTCAATTTCTAATTTGAATGATGAAGTGGCTAGTCTTAATGCCCAACTTAAGACTAGCAAAAGTGAATTTGACAAACTAAAATTTGCAAGGGATGCCTACACGATTGGTAGACACCCCTCAATTAAGGATGGTCTTGGCTTTAAGAGGGAAGTCAAGAACTTAACAAGTCATAAGGCTTCCATCTCCGCCAAGGAGAAAGGGAAGGCCCCTATGGCAAATAGTATTCAAAAGAACCATGCTTTCTTATACCATGATAGGAAATATTCTAGGAATGTTCATCATGATAGAAGTTGCAATGATGTTGTTTCACATGCTTATGATTCAAATGCAATGTTTGCTTCAAGTTCTTCTATGATGTATGATAGAAGTTTGGCTAGGAAAAATGTCATTCAACATGTGCCTAGGAGAAATGCTCATGTACCTAGGAAAACAAGTAATGAACCTTCTACAATCTATCATGCTTTAAATGCTTCCTTTGCTATTTGTAGAAAGGATAAGAAGATAGTTGCTAGAAAATTAGGGGCAAAATGCAAGGGAGATAAAACTCGCATTTGGGTCCCTAAGTGAAAGTCGCCTAGAGGGGGGGTGAATAGGGCGAAACTGAAATTCTCAAAAATAAACACAACTACAAGCCGGGTTAGCGTTAGAAATATAATCAAGTCCGCGAGAGAGGGTGCAAAACAAATCACAAGCGAATAATGAAGTGAGACACGCGGATTTGTTTTACCGAGGTTCGGTTCTCTCAAACCTACTCCCCGTTGAGGAGGCCACAAAGGCCGGGTCTCTTTCAACCCTTACCCTCTCTCAAACGGTCCCTCGGACCGAGTGAGCTTTCTCTTCTCAATCACTTGGAACACAAAGTTCCTACAAGGACCACCACAAGATTGGTGTCTCTTGCCTCAATTACAAGTGTGTTTGATCGCAAGAAAGAATCAAGAAAGAGGAAAGCAATCCAAGCGCAAGAGCTCAAAAGAACACAAGCAAATCTCTCTCACTAATCACTAGGGCGTTGTGTGGAATTTGGAGAGGATTTGATCTCTTTGGTGTGTCTAGAATTGAATGCTAGAGCTCTTGTAAGTAGTTGAGAAGTGGAAAACTTGGATGCAATGAATGGTGGGTGGTTGGGGGTATTTATAGCCCCAACCACCAAACTAGCCGTTTGGTGAGGCTGTCTGTTCGATGGCGCACCGGACAGTCCGGTGCACACCGGACATGTCCGGTGCGACAGCCACGTCACCAAAAGCCGTTGGGTTCGACCGTTGGAGCTCTGTCTTCTGGGCCCGCCTGAATGTCCGGTGGCGCACCGGACATGCGCTGTAGATTGTCCGGTGCGCCAGCATGGGCGTGCCTGACTTCTGCGCGCGCAGCGCGCGCATTTAATGCGTCGCAGGTAGCCGTTGGCGCCGAAATAGTCGTTGCCCCGCTGTTACACCGGACAGTCCGGTGAATTATAGCGGAGCAATTACAATGAATTCCCGAGGCTGGCGAGTTCCGGAGGCCGCTCTTCCTTGGAGCACCGGACATGTCCGGTGTACACCGGACAGTCCGGTGAATTATAGCGGAGTCGCCTCTGGAATTTCCCGAAGGTGACGAGTTTGAAGTTTGAGTCCTCTGGTGCACCGGACATGTCCGGTGGCACACCGGACAGTCCGGTGCGCCAGTCCAGAGGTGCCTTCGGTTGTCCCTTGCTTCTTTGTTTGAACCCAATACTTGGTCTTTTTATTGGCTAAGTGTGAACCTTTAGCACCTGTATAACTTATGCACTAGAGCAAGCTAGTTAGTCCAAATATTCGTGTTGGGCAATTCAACCACCAAAATTAATTAGGGACTAGGTGTAAGCCTAATTCCCTTTCAATCTCCCCCTTTTTGGTGATTGATGCCAACACAAACCAAAGCAAATATAAAAGTGCATAATTGAGCTAGTTTGCATAATGTAAGTGCAAAGGTTGCTTGGAATTGAGCCAATACAAATACTTACAAGATATGCATGGATTGTTTCTTTATTTTTAACATATTGGACCACGCTTGCACCACATGTTTTGTTTTTGCAAAATATTTTTGTAAATCCTTTTCAAAGTTCTTTTGCAAATAGTCAAAGGTAGATGAATAAGATTTTTGCAAAGCATTTTCAAGTTTAAAATTTTCTCCCCTTGTTTCAAATGCTTTTCCTTTGACTAAACAAAACTCCCCCTCAAATAAATTCTCCTCTTAGTGTTCAAGAGGGTTTTAAGATATCACGTTTTGAAAATACTACTTGCTCCCCCTTTAGAACACAAAGAGATACCAATTTGAAATTTTCCAATTGAAAACCATTAATTTTAAAATTAGGGTGGTGGTGCGGTCCTTTTGCTTTGGGCTCATACTTTCTCCCCCTTTGGCATGAATCGCCAAAAACGGATACTTTGAGTGAGATATAAGCCCTTTCCTAACTACTTTCTCCCCTTTGGCAAATAAAACATATGAGTGAAGATTATACCAAAGATGGAGAGTGATGCGAAGCGACAGCGAAGGATGAGTAGTAGAGTGGAGTGGAAGCCTTTGTCTTCGCCGAAGACTCTAATTCCCTTTCAATATACCTATGACTTGGTTTGGAATACACTTGAAAACACATTAGTCATAGCATATATAAAAGAGACATGATCAAAGGTATACTTATGAGCTATGTGTGCAAGTTTAGCAAAAGAAATTCCTAGAATCAAGAATGTTGAGCTCATGCCTAAGTTTGGTAAAAGATTGTTCATCAAGTGGCTTGGTAAAGATATCGGCTAATTGATCTTTAGTGTTAATGTATGCAATCTCGATATCCCCCTTTTGTTGGTGATCCCTAAGAAAATGATACCGAATGGCTATGTGTTTAGTGCGGCTATGCTCAACGGGATTATCCGCCATGCGGATTGCACTCTCATTATCACATAGAAGAGGAACTTTGGTTAGTTTGTAACCGTAGTCCCGCAGGGTTTGCCTCATCCAAAGCAATTGCGCGCAACAGTGGCCTGCGGCAATATACTCGGCTTCGGCGGTAGAAAGAGCGACGGAATTTTGCTTCTTTGAAGCCCAAGACACCAAGGATCTTCCCAAGAACTGGCAAGTCCCCGATGTGCTCTTCCTATTAATCTTACACCCCGCCCAATCGGCATCCGAATAACCAATTAAATCAAATGTGGATCCCCGAGGGTACCAAAGCCCAAACTTAGGAGTATAAGCCAAATATCTCAAGATTCGTTTTACGGCCGTAAGGTGTGATTCCTTAGGGTCGGCTTGGAATCTTGCACACATGCAAACGGAAAGCATAATGTCCGGTCGAGATGCACATAAGTAAAGCAATGAACCAATCATCGACCGATATACCATTTGATCCACGGACTTACCTCCCGTGTCGAGGTCGAGATGCCCATTGGTTCCCATGGGTGTCTTGATGGGCTTGGCATCCTTCATTCCAAACTTGGTTAGAATGTCTTGAGTGTACTTCGTTTGGCTAATGAAGGTGCCCTCTTGGAGTTGCTTGACTTGGAATCCTAGAAAATACTTCAACTCTCCCATCATAGACATCTCGAATTTCTGTGTCATGATCCTACTAAATTCTTCACATGTAGATTCGTTAGTAGACCCAAATATAATATCATCAACATAAATTTGGCATACAAACAAATCATTGTCAAGAGTTTTAGTGAATAAAGTAGGATCGGCCTTGCCGACTTTGAAGCCATTAGCAATAAGGAAATCTCTAAGGCATTCATACCATGCTCTTGGGGCTTGCTTGAGCCCATAAAGCGCCTTAGAGAGCCTATAGACATGGTTAGGGTACTCACTATCTTCAAAGCCGGGAGGTTGCTCAACGTAGACCTCCTCCTTGATTGGTCCGTTGAGGAAGGCACTCTTCACGTCCATTTGATAAAGCTTAAAGCCATGGTAAGTAGCATAGGCCAATAATATATGAATTGACTCAAGCCTAGCTACGGGTGCATAGGTTTCACCAAAATCCAAACCTTCGACTTGTGAATACCCCTTGGCCACTAGTCGAGCTTTGTTCCTTGTCACCACACCATGCTCGTCTTGCTTGTTGCGGAAGACCCACTTGGTTCCTACAACATTTTGATTAGGACGTGGAACTAAATGCCATACCTCGTTCCTCGTGAAATTGTTGAGCTCCTCTTGCATTGCCATCACCCAATCCGAATCTTGAAGTGCTTCCTCTACCCTGTGTGGCTCAATAGAGGAAACAAACGAGTAATGTTCACAAAAATGTGCAACACGAGATCTAGTGGTTACCCCCTTATGAATGTCGCCGAGGATGGTGTCGACGGGGTGATCTCGTTGTATTGCTTGGTGGACTCTTGGGTGTGGCGGCCTTGGTTGTTCATCCTCCTTGTCTTGATCATTTGCATCTCCCCCTTGATCGTTGCCGTCATCTTGAGGGGGCTCATCTCTTTGATCTTCTCCTTCATCAACTTGAGCCTCGTCCTCATTTTGGGTTGGTGGAGATGCTTGCGTGGAGGAGGATGGTTGATCTTGTGCATTTGGAGGCTCTTCGGATTCCTTAGGGCACACATCCCCAATGGACATGTTCCTTAGCGCGATGCACGGAGCCTGTTCTTCACCTATCTCATCAAGATCAACTTGCTCTACTTGAGAGCCGTTAGTCTCATCAAACACAACGTCACAAGAAACTTCAACTAGTCCTGATGACTTGTTAAAGACTCTATATGCCCTTGTGTTTGAATCATATCCTAGTAAAAAGCCTTCTACAGTTTTAGGAGCAAATTTAGATTTTCTACCTCTCTTAACAAGAATAAAGCATTTGCTACCAAAAACTCTAAAATATGAAATATTGGGCTTTTTACCAGTTAGGAGTTCATAGGATGTCTTCTTGAGGATTCGGTGTAGATATAACCGGTTGATGGCGTAGCAAGCGGTGTTGACCGCCTCGGCCCAAAACCGATCCGGTGTCTTGTACTCATCAAGCATGGTTCTTGCCATGTCCAATAGAGTTTGATTCTTCCTCTCCACAACACCATTTTGTTGTGGCGTGTAGGGAGAGGAGAACTCATGCTTGATGCCCTCCTCCTCAAGAAGGCCTTCTATTTGTGAGTTCTTGAACTCCGTCCCGTTGTCGCTTCTAATTTTCTTGATCCTTAAGCCGAACTCATTTTGAGCTCGTCTCAAGAATCCCTTTAAGGTCTCTTGGGTATGAGATTTTTCCTGCAAAAAGAACACCCAAGTGAAGCGAGAATAATCATCCACTATTACAAGACAATACTTACTCTCGCCGATGCTTATGTAAGCAATCGGGCCGAATAGATCCATGTGGAGTAGCTCAAGTGGCCTGTCGGTCGTCATGATGTTCTTGTATGGATGATGGGATCCAACTTGCTTTCCTGCTTGGCATGCACTACAAATCCTGTCTTTCTCAAAATGAACATTTGTTAGTCCCAAAATGTGCTCTCCCTTTAGAAGCTTATGAAGATTCTTCATCCCAACGTGGGCTAGTCGGCGATGCCAGAGCCAACCCATGTTAGTCTTAGCAATTAAGCATGTGTTGAGTTCAGCTCTATCAAAATCTACCAAGTATAGCTGACCCTCTAACACACCCTTAAATGCTATTGAATCATCACTTCTTCTAAAAACAGTGACACCTACATCAATAAAGAGACAGTTGTAGCCCATTTGACATAGTTGCGAAACGGAAAGAAAATTGTAATCTAAAGAATCTACAAGAAAAACATTGGAAATAGTATGGTCAGGTGATATAGAAATTTTACCCAATCCTTTGACCAAACCTTGATTTCCATCCCCGAATGTGATAGCTCGTTGGGGATCTTGGTTTTTCTCATATGAGGAGAACATCTTCTTCTCCCCTGTCATGTGGTTTGTGCACCCGCTGTCGAGTATCCAACTTGAGCCCCCGGATGCATAAACCTACAAAACATTTTTAGTTCTTAACTTTAGGTACCCAAACGGTCTTGGGTCCTTTGGCATTAGAAACAAGAACCTTGGGTACCCAAACACAAGTCTTGGAGCCCTTGTGTTTGCCCCCAACAAACTTGGCAACTACCTTGCCGGATTTGTTAGTAAGCACATAAGATGCATCAAAAGTCTTAAATGAAATGCCATGATCATTTGATGCATTAGGAGTTTTCTTTCTAGGCAACTTGGCACGGGTTGGTTGCCTAGAGCTAGATGTCTCACCCTTATACATGAAAGCATGGTTAGGGCCAGAGTGAGACTTCCTAGAATGATCTCTCCTAATTTTGTTCTCGGGATAACCGGCAGGGTACAAAATGTAACCCTCGTTATCCTGAGGCATGGGAGCCTTTCCCTTAACAAAGTTAGACAAATTTCTAGGAGGGGCATTAAGTTTGACATTGTCTCCCCTTTGGAAGCCAATGCCATCCTTGATGCCAGGGTGTCTCCCATTATAGAGCATACTTCTAGCAAATTTAAACTTTTCATTTTCTAAGTTATGTTCGGCAATTTTAGCATCTAATATTGCTATATGATCATTTTGTTGTTTAATTAAAGCCATGTGATCATGAATAGCATTGATATCAACATCTCTACATCTAGTACAAATAGAAGTGTGCTCAACGGTAGATGTAGAGGGTTTGCAAGATTTTAATTCTACAACCTTAGCATGCAACATATCATTCTTAGTTCTAAGGTCGGAAATAGTAGTATTGCAAACATCAATATATTTAGCCTTAGCACTTAACTTTTCATTTTCAATCCTAAGGCTATCAAGAGAAATATTCAATTCATCAATCCTAGCAAGCAAATCAACATTATCATCTCTAGGATTGGAAATTGAATCAATACAAACATGGGAATCAACCTTAGCAATTAATTTAGCATTTTCATTTCTAAGGTTGTCAATGGTCTCATGGCAAGTGCTTAGCTCACTAGACAATTTTTCACATTTTTCAACTTGTAGAGCATAAGCATTTTTAACCTTAACATGCTTTTTGTTTTCCTTAATAAGGAAGTCCTCTTGAGAGTCCAAGAGATCATCCTTCTCATGAATAGCACTAATCAATTCATTTAATTTTTCCTTTTGTTCCATGTTAAGGTTGGCAAAAAGGGTACGCAAGTTATCCTCCTCATCACTAGCATTTTCATCACTAGAAGACTCATATCTAGTGGAGGATTTAGATTTAACCTTCTTCTTTTTGCCGTCCTTTGCCATGAGGCACTTGTGGCCGACGTTGGGGAAGAGGAGTCCCTTGGTGACGGCGATGTTGGCGGCGTCCTCGTCGGAGGAGGACTCGGTGGAGCTCTCGTCGGAGTCCCACTCGTGGCACACGTGGGCATCGCCTCCCCTCTTCTTGTGGTACCTCTTCTTTTCTCTCCTCTTGCCCTTCTTATCGTTATCCCTGTCACTGTCACTTGATAATGGACATTTAGCAATAAAGTGACCGGGCTTACCACACTTGTAGCAAACCTTCTTGGAACGGGATTTGTAATCCTTCCCCTTCCGTTGCTTGAGGATTTGGCGAAAGCTTTTGATGATTAAAGCCATCTCCTCATTGTCGAGCTTGGAGGCGTCAATTGGTTGTCTACTCGGTGTAGACTCCTCCTTCTTCTCCTCCGTCGCCTTGAATGCCACCGGTTGTGCTTCGGACATGGAGGGTTCATCAAGCTCGTTGATCTTCTTTGAGCCTTTAATCATACATTCAAAGCTCACAAAATTCCCGATTACTTCCTCGGGAGTCATTAGTGTGTATCTAGGATTACCACGAATTAATTGAACTTGAGTGGGGTTAAGGAAAATGAGAGATCTTAGAATAACCTTAACCACCTCGTGGTCGTCCCATTTCTTGCTCCCGAGGTTGCGCACTTGGTTCACCAAGGTTTTGAGCCGGTTGTACATATCTTGTGGCTCCTCCCCTTGGCGAAGACGAAAGCGACCGAGCTCCCCCTCGATCGTTTCCCGCTTGGTGATCTTGGTGAGTTCATCACCCTCGTGTGCGGTCTTGAGTAGGTCCCAAATCTCCTTCGCATTCTTCAACCCTTGTACCTTGTTATATTCCTCCTTACTTAGAGAGGCCAGGAGTATGGTTGTAGCTTGAGAGTTGAAGTGCTCGATTTGGGCCACCTCGTCCTCATCATAATTTTCATCCCATACGGATGGTACCTGTGCACCAAATTCAACAACATCCCATATACTTTTGTGGAGCGAGGTTAGATGAAATCGCATTAAATCACTCCACCTAGCATAATCTTCACCATCAAACGTTGGTGGTTTGCCTAATGGGACGGAAAGTAAAGGTGTATGTTTGGGAATGCGAGGGTAGCGTAGGGGAATCTTACTATACTTCTTGCGCTCTTGGCGCTTAGAAGTGACGGATGCCGCGTCGGAGCCGGAGGTGGATGTTGATGAAGAATCGGTCTCGTAGTAGACCACCTTTCTCATCCTCTTCTTCTTGTCCCCACTCCGATGCGGCTTGTGGGAAGAAGATTTTTCCTTCTTCTCTTTGTGGTGAGAAGAGGATTTCTTCTCTTTCCCTTTGGAGTGAGAAGAAGACTTCTTCCCTTTGGAGGAGTCCTTCCTCTTCTCCTTCCTCTTGGTGCGGGACTCTTCCGATGAAGTGCTCTCGTGACTCGTAGTGGGCTTGTCGCCGGTCTCCATCTCCTTCTTGGCGTGATCTCCCGACATCACTTCGAGCGGTTAGGCTCTAATGAAGCACCGGGCTTTGATACCAATTGAAAGTCGCCTAGAGGGGGGGTGAATAGGGTGAAACTGAAATTCTCAAAAATAAACACAACTACAAGCCGGGTTAGCGTTAGAAATATAATCAAGTCCGCGAGAGAGGGTGCAAAACAAATCGCAAGCGAATAATGAAGTGAGACACGCGGATTTGTTTTACCGAGGTTCGGTTCTCTCAAACCTACTCCCCGTTGAGGAGGCCACAAAGGCCGGGTCTCTTTCAACCCTTACCCTCTCTCAAACGGTCCCTCGGACCGAGTGAGCTTTCTCTTCTCAATCACTTGGAACACAAAGTTCCTACAAGGACCACCACAAGATTGGTGTATCTTGCCTCAATTACAAGTGTGTTTGATCACAAGAAAGAATCAAGAAAGAGGAAAGCAATCCAAGCGCAAGAGCTCGAAAGAACACAAGCAAATCTCTCTCACTAATCACTAGGGCGTTGTGTGGAATTTGGAGAGGATTTGATCTCTTTGGTGTGTCTAGAATTGAATGCTAGAGCTCTTGTAAGTAGTTGAGAAGTGGAAAACTTGGATGCAATGAATGGTGGGTGGTTGGGGGTATTTATAGCCCCAACCACCAAACTAGCCGTTTGGTGAGGCTGTCTGTTCGATGGCGCACCGGACATGTCCGGTGCGACAGCCACGTCACCAAAAGCCGTTGGGTTCGACCGTTGGAGCTCTGTCTTCTGGGCCCGCCTGAATGTCCGGTGGCGCACCGGACATGCACTGTAGATTGTCCGGTGCGCCAGCATGGGCGTGCCTGACTTCTGCGCGCGCAGCGCGCGCATTTAATGCGTCGCAGGTAGCCGTTGGCGCCGAAATAGTCGTTGCCCCGCTGTTACACCGGACAGTCTGGTGTACACCGGACAGTCCGGTGAATTATAGCGGAGCAGCTACAATGAATTCCCGAGGCTGGCGAGTTCCGGAGGCCGCTCTTCCTTGGAGCACCGGACATGTCCTGTGTACACCGGACAGTCCGGTGAATTATAGCGGAGTCGCCTCTGGAATTTCCCGAAGGTGACGAGTTTGAAGTTTGAGTCCTCTGGTGCACCGGACATGTCCGGTGGCACACCGGACAGTCCGGTGCGCCAGTCCAGAGGTGCCTTCGGTTGTCCCTTGCTTCTTTGTTTGAACCCAATACTTGGTCTTTTTATTGGCTAAGTGTGAACCTTTAGCACCTGTATAACTTATGCACTAGAGCAAGCTAGTTAGTCCAAATATTCGTGTTGGGCAATTCAACCACCAAAATTAATTAGGGACTAGGTGTAAGCCTAATTCCCTTTCACTAAGGCTATTTGTACTAACCTTGTAGGACCCAACAAGAGTTGGGTACCTAAGACCCAAGCCTAAATTTGCCTTGCAGGTTTATGCATCCGGGGGCTCAAGCTGGATTATCGACAGCGGATGCACAAACTACATGACGGGGGAAAAGAGGATGTTCTCTTCCTACGTCAAGAACAAGGATCCCCAAGATTCAATCATATTCGGTGATGGGAACCAAGGCAAGGTGAAAGGGTTAGGAAAAATGCTATTTCATCCCAGCACTCTATTTCTAATGTGTTCTTAGTTGAGTCGCTTGGATATAACTTGTTGTCTGTGAGTCAACTTTGTAATATGGGATATAACTGTTTATTCACAAATGTAGATGTGTCTGTCTTTAGAAGAAGTGACGGTTCATTAGCTTTTAAGGGTGTACTAGATGGCAAACTTTATTTAGTTGATTTTGCAAAAGAGGAGGCCGGTCTAGATGCATGCTTAATTGCTAAGACTAGCATGGGCTGGCTGTGGCATCGCCATTTAGCACATGTGGGGATGAAGAACCTTCACAAGCTTCTAAAGGGAGAACACGTGATAGGTCTAACTAATGCAACTTTCGAAAAAGATAGACCTTGTGCAGCTTGTCAAGCAGGTAAACAGGTGGGAAGCTCTCATCATGTCAAAAATGAAGTGTGAATGATCAACAATGCTCAAGGTTGCTTGGTACTCTCCTCCATGCGCCTAGGGGTCCCTTTTATAGCCCCAAGGCAGCTAGGAGCCGTTGAGAGCATTCCTGGAAGGCAATTCTTGCCTTCTGTCACCTGGCGCACCGGACAGTCCGGTGCACCATCGGACACTGTCCGGTGCGGATTTCTTTCCTTCTTTGGCGAAGCCGACCGTTGGCGGTTCAGAGCCGTTGGCACACCGAACACTGTCCGGTGCACACCGGACAGTCCGGTGCCCCCTTCTGACCGTTGGCTCTGCCACGCGTCGCGCGTGGATTACGCGGCCGACCGTTGGCCCGACCGACTGTTGGCTCACCGGACAGTCCGGTGCACCACCGGACAGTCCGGTGATTTATAGCCGTACGCTGTTAATTGCTTCCCGAGAGCAGCCAGTTGACAGACGCCGGCCTAGCGCACCGGACACTGTCCGGTGCACCACTGGACAGTCCGGTGCACCCAGACCGAGCTGTCTTTGGCTGAATAAAGCCATCTCTTTTACAACTTGATTTCTCCTGTTTCCAGCACTTTGACACAATACATTAGTCTCCAAAACAATGTACTAAGTCTTAGAAACATACCTTTTCACTTGATTTGCACTTTGTCCATCACTTTGCCTAGATTAACATAAGTCTACTTGTGTTGGCACTCAATCACAAAAATGTGATGACAACATCAAGACCCCTGGAGTTACTTCATATGGACCTCTTCGGACCCGTCACCTATCTAAGCATAGGAGGAAGTAAGTATGGTCTTGTTATAGTTGATGATTTTTCCCGCTTCACTTGGGTATTCTTTTTACAGGATAAATCTGAAACCCAAGGGACCCTCAAGCGCTTCCTAAGGAGAGCCCAAAACGAGTTTGAGCTCAAAGTGAAGAAGATAAGGAGCGACAATGGGCTCGAGTTCAAGAACCTTCAAGTGGAGGAGTATCTTGAGGAGGAAGGAATCAAGCACGAGTTCTCCGCTCCCTACACACCACAGCAAAATGGTGTGGTAGAGAGGAAGAACAGGACGCTACTAGACATGGCAAGGACGATGCTTGGTGAATTCAAGACGCCCGAACGGTTTTGGACGGAAGCTGTGAGCACGGCTTGCCACGCCATAAACCGAGTCTACCTTCATCGTCTCCTCAAGAAGACTTCATATGAGCTTCTAACCGGTAACAAACCCAATGTATCTTACTTTCGTGTATTTGGGAGCAAATGTTACATTCTAGTGAAGAAAGGTAGGAATCCTAAGTTTGCTCCCAAAGCTGTAGAAGGGTTTTTGTTAGGTTATGACTCAAATACAAAGGCGTATAGGGTCTTCAACAAATCATCGGGTTTGGTTGAAGTTTCTAGCAACATTGTATTTGATGAGACTAATGGCTCTCCAAGAGAGCAAGTTGTTGATCTTGATGATGTAGATGAAGAAGACGTTCCAATGGCCGCAATGCGCACCATGGCGATTGGAGATGTGCGGCCACAGGAACAAAAGGAGCAAGATCAACCTTCTTCCTCAACAATGGTGCATCCCCCAACTCAAGACGATGAACAGGTTCATCAAGAGGAGGCATGTGATCAAGGGGGAGCACAAGATGATCATTTAATGGAGGAAGAAGCACAACCGGCACCTCCAACCCAAGTTCGAGCGACGATTCAAAGGAATCATCCCGTCGACCAAATATTGGGTGACATAAGCAAGGGAGTAACTACTCGTTCTAGATTAGTTACTTTTTGTGAGCATTACTCCTTTGTCTCTTCTATTGAGCCTTTCAGGGTAGAAGAAGCATTGCTAGATCCGGACTGGGTGTTGGCCATGCAAGAGGAGCTCAACAACTTCAAGAGAAATGAAGTATGGACACTGGTGCCTCGTCCCAAGCAAAATGTTGTAGGAACCAAGTGGGTGTTCCGCAACAAACAAGACGAGCACGGGGTGGTGACAAGGAACAAGGCACGACTTGTGGCAAAAGGTTATGCCCAAGTCGCAGGTTTGGACTTTGAGGAGACTTTTGCTCCTGTGGCTAGGCTAGAGTCAATTCGCATATTGTTAGCCTATGCTACTCACCATTCTTTCAGGTTGTTCCAAATGGATGTGAAGAGTGCTTTCCTCAACGGGCCAATCAAGGAGGAGGTATACGTGGAGCAACCCCCTGGCTTTGAGGATGAACGGTACCCCGACCACGTGTGTAAGCTCTCTAAGGCGCTCTATGGACTTAAGAAAGCCCCAAGAGCATGGTATGAATGCCTTAGAGACTTTTTAATTGCCAATGTTGGGGACTCGTTCTCAAATGCTATGAATTAAGAACAAGGCAACATAGAATATTAAACATCAAAGCCCTTCGTCCTTCGAAACATTATTTCCCCTTGGGTATAATGAATTTCGGACGAAGGTTATGAAGGTCATACCTTCATAATCATAATAAGAGACAAGAAAAGATTTATGCATGAAATAGAGAGAATAACATAATTATTTTAAACATTATTATTGATTTATTTCTATTTCATTTTACTTGTATAAACGATGACAAATTACAAATGTACCTTCGGTCTGAAGGAAAGCGAGGGTACAAGCGTGATGCAAATGCCAAGTCAGCGTGAACAGTACGGGAGTACTGTTCATCTATTTATAGGCACGGGACGCAGCCCGTGTAAAATTACATTAGTGCCCTTTACATTTATCAATAACTCTACAGTAATTCTTCAGGGTCTAATTTGGCTTTTCATCTTTAAGTCGGTTCCCCTTTTCTACTGTCATGCCGAAGCTTATCTGCGCATAGCTTCGTGATGATCTTTTCCTTCGTCACAATCGCCTTCCGTCTCACACAAGCTTCGTCTTGACTATACTCTTATATACTCGTAATCCAATTCCGAAGATACCTGCTCACACATTTCACTTGGAAAACATTGTCAAATCATGTTTTTGAGGACCTTCAGAAGCCGAAGGCCCCAACAGTAGCCCCTCGCAATATTAATTTGCTGTACTGATAAATTCATATTGCGATATGGACGAAGGCCTTAAGCCGAAGGTCCGAAAAAACACCTTCCCCTTGCTAGAATAGCAATCAGTCTTTGACAAGCGGGACCCTCCAGTTTTCAATGCTCTGGGCGTATAAATAAGAGCTCATCCCGAGTTATTTGACACGCTCTCTTGCCAACTGCTTTTACTCACCCAACCTTTAGCCTACGCGCAACAACCTTTGCTCGGCCTTTTGAATTTTAAGGCTTCGGCGTTGAGAGCACTTTCTCAGCGTTTGCAAGGATGTCTGAAGATAACAAAGTTGTTGGTGATTCGAAGCTGAGTCTTTCTGAGGAAATGCATCTAGGTTTTCTTCAATCTATGTCGAAGACTAATACAGAGAAGATTACTAAAGAAATTTTGGAAGGTTTATCTGAAGATACTGGTGACAGCGACAACTATGATGTGGATAGTGGTGGTGAAGACTCCGAAGATCGACCTTGGCGACCAAGCCATGCGGTTTTCGGCAAATCAAGTATTAAAGAAAATCATCTTGTCAACATGAGGGGAAGATATTTCCGGGACTTGTCCGTTGTGAGGGCCGACGAAGGAGAGAAGACTTGTCCAACTCCGGAGGAAATGAAGTCGTAGTATTCCGAAGCTTCTTGAAAGCTGGACTACGATTTCCCCTAAGCAGCTTTGTTGTAGAGGTGCTGAAGATATTTGAAATCTACCTTCACCAACTTACCCCCGAAGCAATCATAAGGATGAATATCTTCGTGTGGGCCGTGAGAAGCCAAGGCCTGGAACCTGATGCGAAAAGTTTCTGCAACATACACGAATTGTTATACGAGATAAAACCCTGGGGTAAGGAACAATATCACAACAATTTTGGCTGCTACAGCTTCGGCTCCCGGTCTGGGTCAAGCTGCCCAGTGCCAACCTTTCGAAAGAGGTGGCCTGGCGACTGGATGACGGAATGGTTTTACGTGAGAATGACTTGAAATCACGAGAAGATACAAAAAAGATCATTATGCGTCCCATCTGGCAACGCTTCGGCCTGCGGAGGCCGAAGGTGGAAATGAATGAAGCAGCCGAAGAATGCCAGAGAGCTTTTGGAGTTGTTTGCTCTTTTATTGGGACGAGGGATTTGGTCCAAGAACACATTGCCTTCAGAGTACGGCCGCTTGTGGAAAAATGGGAAATGCCGCAGGAGACCATTAAAGAGGCTGACGAAGGTGGACTAGTCAGGCTGAAGTACACTTTTAAGTTCGGAGATAAATTCGTTGAGCCAGATGATGACTGGCTAAAAAGCATTGAAACTGTAAGTGATGAACTACTTGGGGTATATTCAAAGGCCGAAGATACTGCATTGTCAGCAGCCTTCGGAGGCCAAAAAAAGAAGAGACTGAACCGAGTGTTTGACGCAATTGGGTTCGTGTACCCCGACTACCACTATCCAGTGCGGGGTCAAAAAAGAAAGAACACTTCCTCTGCGAAGGAAACTACTTCAGCCACTCCTGGTGAGCCGGCGCCGAAGAGGAAAAGGGTAAAGGTTCTCACACACCGGCCACGTTACATTGAACTGGCCACAGTGCCTGAGTTCGCCGGTGAGACCTCTTCGGCCACCGAAGCTAAAGAATCAACTCTGCTGCCAGGAATCAAAGAGCTGGTCGAAGAGCCAGCAACAGAAAAGATAGAAGAAGCAAAGACTGAAGAAGCAAAAACATTAGAAGTTTTAAGTCCTTCAGCAAAAATTGAGTCAGAAAAAAGCCAGAAGGGTCCAACAGTAACCCCGAAAAGAAAAAGGATGGTTAATGTGTTAGATGTTTTGGAGACAATTAAATCTTCGAGCATAACTCCAAAGAAAACCATTGGAACTTCTGAAGTGTCTACTGAAGCCTTTGTTGCTGAAACTTCGAAGCAACAACTTGAAGCTGAAGCTGGGCCTTCAGAGCCCTCCAAGGAACAACCTTTGGAAACCGAAGAAACAAAGGTTACAAAGGCAGCATTGGAAGCCGAAAAAATAAAAATGTCAGAGCCAATTTCGGTTGAAGGAATTGACACTGCTGCCCCCGAAGCACCTTCCAACATAAGCGATTACATTGTACGACATGCTTCGGGGAAAAAACTATCTGAAGAAGAGATTTATGAAGCTAATCACTATGCTAGAGAATTAAAATATCCGAAGGGAGCATTAGTGTTCAATGGAACAGACGAAGATGACTTCCTATACTGCCTCCCTGACAATAAAGAATTATCTGTCTGCCGGGAGATGGCTAGGAGTATGGGGTTTCCGAAGCTTGAAGCTGGATTATGCGCTATGACGAAGGAGGATCTTGCGGATAGCCTTGCATACAATAGCCTGAAGGTGCGAGAATTGTATATTTAGAAATTTACAATTTTTGAATCATTCTTTTATTCTTATACTAATTCTTGTATATATAGGGTTTAATATTGAGTAACGCGTTGAGAGCGCAAAAGAATGCCGAAGACGAGAGCTATAATATTGCTTTCGATAATCTACGATCAGAGGTTATTAAGCTGAGGAACGAAGCTTTGGAAAAAGATAAAATTCTGCTTACATTGGTGGACAAGATAAAGGAAGACGAAGCTACCTCTAAGGCTCAAGTTGAAGCCCAAAAACGCGAAATTAAAGATCTTCAGAAACAGCTAGCCAGAGCTAAGGAAGAGCGTATTCTTGAAGAGACAAAACGAGAGCTTAGTGATCAATGGGCCAATCATTTAGAAATAAATGTTAAAGAGCTTCGTGCATCCCAGAGAAGATGCTATGATAAATCCATAGTGTGTGTCAAGAAGATAAAATCCAGCTTCACCAGCGTTGGCGCATTCTCTAGCGAAGAGAATTTCTCAAGAGGCAATCCCGAAGGTCCGATGGAATGGATCAGTCACGAAGCTGAGGCCTTCGAAGAAATCCTGAATAGTCGCGGAGACATATGTGCTTTTTCAGGTGCTAGAGGAATTGCTACTGTTTTGGAGAAGAAAGGTTGTGATCATGTAAAATCTGTAGCGCAATCCGAAGCTACCTTGTCCTCCGAAGACATTAAAGACCCCTCAGCCGAAGCAAGCATGATCGGCGGAAATTTTTTCACCGATATCTGGGACAATGGCGGCCGAGAAATGGCGCAAGAAATTATTCAAAAGAGCGAAAAAGGCATCCATGATGCTAGAAAAGTAGCAGAAGCTGCCGAGAAAAGTACAGAGCCCGAAGGGCAAATAGGTATTAACTAGTGGTTTTTATTATGTTGTAATTTTTAATTCCAGACTTTGTTCGCAGTTTGTAATAGTAATATAGCCGTATCTTCTCTTCCCTCAGAACCTGATGAGGCATCTCTGGGCCCCCACCCGAAGGGGGACGATGAAATTAGAAAAATGGCCGAAGCCATTATGGACAAGGTTGTCGACCAACTACTGAACGAAGCTGCAGAAATAGTTCTTAAGGAGGATTAAATGCTATTGTAGAAACATTTGGAACGTAACATGTGTAATACATTGTAACTTTGAATGTAATATATAATCTATTTATAGTTTAATTTTTTACGATGCATGAAATTTTGCATACATACCATTTTTTGAGCCTTCGGCGAAAAAACACCTTCCCTTCTTTTCATGCTTTGTGAAGAAGATCTTTTCTATATCACAAGAATTTGCATACTTCTCTGATGAAGAATATCCAAGCTTCGTGAAATATTCTCCGAAGCTATAAAAAAGTTTTATGTTGCCTCTCTAATGAAGCTACACTTCTTCTCGATTTATCTTGTGCCTTAGCACGATTTTCTCTTTTCCAAAATATTCTCCGAAGATCAACACTGTATCCCCTTCTTGTTCCACATGCAATATGATGTATGATGCTTATGTTATGTAGAATGATGTGATGATGTTATGTTATGCAAAATGATATTTGTACCGCAGATACATATCCCTGTAATAGAGCACACACACTTTTTATATCAGCGCTGACTTTTCGCTGTAAGCCTCCCTTAGGAGCTTCTTCGCCTTTTACTTTCAGCGGAATCAGCATTTATTTTTTGCTGTAAGCCTCCCTTAGGAGCTTCTTCGCCTTTTACTTTCAGCGGAATCAGCGTTTATTTTTCGCTGTAAGCCTCCCTTAGGAGCTTCTTCGCCTTTTACTTTCGGCGGAATCAGCGCTGACTTTTCGCTGTAGGCTCAGAAAACTTACACTGCGCTCCCTTAGGAACGACTTTTTACTGTTTCGAACAATTTGCACCGTGTCCGTTAGAACAAATTTTTGATAATACAAAGGTCCTTCATGCCACCATAAATTTGTATGCTTCGGCAACTCAAGCCTATGGAAAAGACATATTTTATTATGGTAAAAGACGAAAGTGTTACAAGAAATTGAAAAACGATAAAAGACACTTAAACTTCCCGTAATTGTTCCTTATTAACAAAAAAGTAATACTGAATGTAAAAATGCGAAAAAACTACTGTTGAGGTAGGATATTTATCAATAAATGTGCTTCGACTCTGGCACAGTGCAATTGACTGTGCGAGCTTCGGACTCCTCTCTGAAGTCCCTCTGAAGGTGATTGTGCTGACTCCCTTCTGGCTGCTGTCCTCGCTACGTCGGCGGTGGCGGTGGAAGTTGTTGCCAAGATGCTTGGGGTTGGCTTGCCGAAGCAACAGAAGCTGCAGGGTGGTTGCCTACATATTCTGGAATATAAGGCGAATGATACGAAGCAGTATGCATGACCTGCTTCGGCTGACTTTGTTGCACTGCTGCTTCTGCTATCTCCTTCTGCTTCTGGATGGTAACGTGGCACATCCTGGTGGTATGGCCCTTGTCTTCACCACAGAATAGGCAGTAAATTTTTCTTGGCTGATCTCCAAACCTTCCTCCGAAGCCCCTGGCGCCTCTGCCCCTTGGCGCTGACGACCGAAAAGAATTTTGCTGCTGCCCCGAAGCTTGTGAAGTGTATTGTGGCCTTTGCTGCTGGCTCCCTCGATCATCACTTTGAGTAGAGTTATGAATTGACCTAACATGCCTCGGGTGAAATCTTCCTCCGAAGCCCCTCGTTATCTCAGAGAACCTGAATGCTTCCTCCCTTCTTTGGCGGAAGTCATTGTCAGCTCGAATATACTCGTCCATCTTTTGGAGCAGCTTCTCCAAAGTTTGTGGTGGCTTCCTGGCAAAGTATTGCGCTGAAGGTCCCGGTCGAAGCCCCTTAATCATGGCCTCAATGACAATTTCATTGGGCACTGTTGGTGCCTGTGCCCTCAGACGCAGAAACCTTCGGACATACGCCTGAAGGTATTCTTCATGGTCCTGGGTACACTGGAAGAGAGCCTGAGCGGTGACTGGCTTTGTCTGAAATCCTTGGAAGCTGGTTATCAACATATCCTTCAGCTTCTGCCAAGAGGTGATTGTCCCTGGCCGGAGAGAGGAGTACCAGGTCTGAGCGACACTCTTGACGGCCATGACAAAAGACTTTGCCATGACTGCAGTATTGCCACCATACGAAGATATGGTTGCTTCATAGCTCATCAAAAATTGCTTCGGGTCTGTATGACCGTCGTACATGGGGAGCTGGGGTGGCTTGTAAGACTGGGGCCATGGTGTAGCCTGCAATTCTGTTGATAGAGGAGAAGCATCATCGAAAGCAAAATTTCCATGATGGAAATCTTCATACCAGTCGTCCTCATTGTAAAAGCCTTCCTGATGGAGCTCTCTGCGCGGAGGCCTTCGGCTCTGGTCATCTTGAACAAGATGACGAACCTCTTCGGAAGCTTCATCTATCTGTCTCTGAAGGTCAGCTAAACGAGCCATCTTCTCCTTCTTGCGTTGCACCTGTTGCTGAAGGATCTCCAGGTTTTGGATTTCCTGATCCAAGTCATCTTCCGGAGGCGTTGGACTAATAGCCTTCCTCTTCTGGCTTCAGGCCTCTCTAAGAGAAAGGACGTCCTGATTGGGATCCAACGGCTGCAGAGTAGCAGCCCCTGTCGCTGAAGCTTTTTTCGGCGGCATGATGAAGGTGATGCTTGCCGAAGGTGTTCAAAGCTCAAGAAATGGAAGTGAGTTCACCGAAGGTGGGCGCCAATGTTGGGGACTTGTTCTCAAATGCTATGAATTAAGAACAAGGCAACATAAAATATTAAACATCAAAGCCCTTCGTCCTTCGAAACATTATTTCCCCTTGGGTATAATGAATTTCGGACGAAGGTTATGAAGGTCATACCTTCATAATCATAATAAGAGACAAGAAAAGATTTATGCATGAAATAGAGAGAATAACATAATTATTTTAAACATTATTATTGATTTATTTCTATTTCATTTTACTTGTATAAACGATGACAAATTACAAATGTACCTTCGGTCTGAAGGAAAGCGAGGGTACAAGCGTGATGCAAATGCCAAGTCAGCGTGAACAGTACGAGAGTACTGTTCATCTATTTATAGGCACGGGACGCAGCCCGTGTAAAATTACATTAGTGCCCTTTACATTTATCAATAACTCTACAGTAATTCTTCAGGGTCTAATTTGGCTTTTCATCTTTAAGTCGGTTCCCCTTTTCTACTGTCATACCGAAGCTTATCTGCGCATAGCTTCGTGATGATCTTTTCCTTCGTCACAATCGCCTTCCGTCTCACACAAGCTTCATCTTGACCATACTCTTATATACTCGTAATCCAATTCCGAAGATACCTGCTCACACATTTCACTTGGAAAACATTGTCAAATCATGTTTTTGAGGACCTTCGGAAGCCGAAGGCCCCAACAGCTAATGCTTTTAAGGTTGGGAAAGCCGATCCAACTCTTTTTACTAAGACTTGTGATGGTGACCTTTTTGTGTGCCAAATTTATGTCGATGACATAATATTTGGTTCTACTAACCAAAAGTCTTGTGAAGAGTTTAGCAGGGTGATGACTCAAAAGTTTGAGATGTCGATGATGGGCGAGTTAAGCTATTTCCTTGGATTTCAAGTGAAGCAACTCAAGGATGGGACCTTCATCTCCCAAACGAAGTACACGCAAGACTTGATCAAGCGGTTTGGGATGAAGGACGCCAAGCCCGCAAAGACTCCAATGGGAACCGAAGGACACACCGACCTCAACAAAGGAGGTAAGCCCGTTGATCAAAAGGCATACCGGTCTATGATAGGGTCTTTACTTTATTTATGTGCTAGTAGACCGGATATTATGCTTAGTGTATGCATGTGTGCTAGATTTCAATCCGATCCAAGGGATTGTCACTTAGTGGCTGTGAAGCGAATTCTTAGATATTTAGTCGCTACGCCTTGCTTCGGGATCTGGTATCCAAAGGGGTCTACCTTTGACTTGATTGGATATTCAGACTTCGACTATGCTGGATGTAAGGTCGATAGGAAGAGTACATCGGGGATGTGCCAATTCTTAGGAAGGTCCCTGGTGTCATGGAGTTCTAAGAAACAAACTTCCGTTGCCCTATCCACCGCTGAGGCCGAGTATGTTGCCGCAGGATAGTGTTGCGCACAACTACTTTGGATGAGGCTAACCCTCAAGGACTTTGGCTACAATCTGAGCAAAGTCCCACTCCTATGTGATAATAAGAGTGCTATCCGCATGGCGGATAATCCTGTTGAACTCAGCCGCACAAAGCACATAGACATCCGGCATCACTTTTTGAGAGACCACCAGCAAAAGGGGGATATCGAAGTGTTTCATGTTAGCACCGAAAACCAGCTAGCCGATATCTTTACCAAGCCTCTAGATGAGTCGACCTTTTGCAAGCTGCGTAGTGAGCTAAATGTCTTAGATTTGCAGAACTTGGATTGATTTATAGCATACATGTGTTTTATGCCTTGATCATGTTCCTTAATGCATTTTGTTGTTTATTTATGGTGCTCAAGTTGTACAAGCACTCCCCGGACCTCACAAGTCCATTTGCAAGTGATGCACATATTTAGGGGGAGATGTGCTACAACTTGACCCTTTGAGACTAACTGTGTGCTTGAGTTTGCTTAATTTAGTCTCAAAGGAGGTTTGAAAGGGAAAAGGTGGACTTGGACCATGCAAGACTTCCACTGCACTCCGATGAAAGAGTAACTAATTCCAAGTTCATCTTTGTACTCTTATTGCCTTTTTACTCTTAGTTGAAGATTTTGGTGAGGCAATGGGGTTAAAGGGCCAAGATTGATCCCGTTTTGGTGCTTGATGCCAAAGGGGGAGAAAATAAGGCCAAAGCAACAAATGGATCAGCTACCACTTGAGAATTTTGAAAATAGTAGAATAGAGCTTTTGGTTTGTCAAAAATCTCTTATTGTCTCTTTTGTCAAAAGTTGGCCTCTTGTGGGGAGAATGGTTAATTATGGGAAAAAGGGGGAGTTTTTGAAATCGTTGATCAATTTCTTTTGGAACAACTCTCTTTATGTCTCAACAAGTGTGTTTGACTTAGAGATAGGGAACTGAGTTTGATTTGCAAAAACAAAACCAAGTGGTGGCAAAGAATGATCCAAATATGCCAAATTTGAATCAAAACAATTTTGAGTTCTCATTTGTATTGATGTTGCACTTCCTTTAGTTGCTTTTTATTGTGTTGGCATAAATCACCAAAAACGGTCGGCCGCGTAATCCGCGCGCGACGCGTGGCAGAGCCAACGGTCAGAAGGGGGCACCGGACTGTCCGGTGTGCACCGGACAGTGTCCGGTGCGCCAACGGCTCTGAACCGCCAACGGTCGGCTTCGCCAAAGAAGGAAAGAAATCCGCACCGGACACTATCCGGTGGTGCACCGGACTGTTCGGTGCGCCAGGTGACAGAAGGCAAGAATTGCCTTCCAGGAATGCTCTCAACGGCTCCTAGCTGCCTTGTGGCTATAAAAGGGACCCCTAGGCGCATGGAGGAGAATACCAAGCAACCTTTGAGCATTGTTGATCATTCACACTTCATTCTTGCACACTTGTTCGACATTCTTAGTGAATTGAGCTCCGTTCTAGTGAGAACCTTGTGATACTCTTTTGAGCTCAAGTCTTGATCTTGTGTGTGCGTATTTGCTGTGGATTTGAGTGTGTTGCTTCCCTCCCTTACTCTAGTGCTTCATTGTGATTCTTATTGTAAGGGCGAGAGACTCCAAGTTGTGGAGATTCCTCGCAAACGGGAAAGTGTAAAGTAAAGAAGAACACCGTGGTATTCAAGTTGATCATTGGATCACTTGAGAGGAGTTGAGTGCAACTCTCATCCGTTGGGACGCCACAACGTGGAGTAGGCAAGTTTTGTACTTGGCCGAACCACGGGATAAATCCTCGGGTCTCTTGTGCTTGTCCTTATTGTGTCTATTGTGCTTCACAAGAGCTCTCCTCTCTTCTCACTTGATTTCATTGATCTAACTCTTAATCAAGTTTGTGGTGTTAAGTTTTAAGTTTTACAGGATCACCTATTCACCCCCCTCTAGGTGCTCTCAGATTCAAATTACCATCCCTCCTGGTTTAGAGATACTTATCCTTGGTAATAAAATAGTCAAGATGAGATTCAAGAAAAACTGAGTTATTAGAAGCTAATTTATAAAGAGATAAGATTGTGTATGGCTTAAAGAATATAAAGAATGATATTTAGCTTGAGACTATGATTAGGAGTATTAACAACTAAGTTATCAAAGTAAATGGCCGATGAGACTAACATTCATATCTTCTCATTGGTAATGTGGATTGGATCATGCCCCTTATACTTGTTCCATGCCTTTAGTTTATCATGTTCGCCTAAAAATGTGATCTGTGGCCCAGTATCTGTGTACCAATTGGAGTCTACACACAAGAGATGGTATCCACCCCTTCAAATCTATCATCTCGAACATAATTTTATTAGAACATCATCAACATTTTGTTGTAGTATGACCCCTTTTGCCACAAATTTGGCATTTGGGTTTGTTCTCTTGTCGTTCGTTGCTTCTGTGGACACCACTACGCCCACAACCTCTTAGACCGTGACTACCTCTGATGAGAGCATCACTCCAATACATACAATGTATGGACCAATAACACGAGCACGTGCATGATAGATTAATCTCTAGGTTTGTTCTAACTTAGTCAATTATGTTTTAGAGCTTGCGTTTAGTGGCATGCATGTTTTGATGATTAGAAACCTTGGAGAGACCAACAAGGAATTGGGAAGTGCCGATGTGTCAAGGAGGAGAAGCTAGGATGTCTATAATAAGAGGGAGTTCGATTTCACATAAGAGTCTAGGACTAGCCTGCACTAAAACTGATACCCATGAAGCATACAGACTCCGTTTTTTACGTTCTTTATACGGATGTAAAGCTAAATAGATACAATTTTAAACCCAAGTGATATTATCTCAAAATGCCTTCAAAGTCAATGGGCATCATTGAAAGAATCAGCATCCAGATTCTTTTGGGCTGTTGGCCCATGTATCTTGTTGGATCCCATTAGGGGTGAGTCTAGGGGTCTTGCACACCCCCTAAACATTATTTTATCAGTAGGGTTTTGCTTAGATTCAATCTGTCCTTGAACAGTGTCATCATTCATCAAATTGTGAGATCCCAATCTCGTGTGTGACACTGTCTTTTGGGCTGTTGGCTAGAGATGGCAATGGGTACCCGAAACCCGACTACCTGACAGGTTTTAGCAGATATGAAGATGGGTACGGGATGATTTCTCTACCCATGGGTATGTTAATGGGCAAGAACCTCTACCTGTTGGGTAGACGAGTACTGGTACGATTTGGTACTAACAATACCCGTCTACCCATGGGTAAAATATACCCACATCAGTACCATTATAACAATCTAATAGAGCCCATCTTAGCTAAAATAGAACCCTTCTCTAGCTATCATTTGTCTAAGCTACCAAGTTATGCAATCATATGATTTGTTATATATGAAGTTGAACTTGTTTTTGTATGTTTATTTAATATTTTGAGTGATTGGTATATTGGAATTTAAGACTTTCCTAGCAGGTATGGGTTACCCGACAAATAAAATTACCCGCACGGGTATGAGTATGGGTAAGACTTTATATCCACGAGCATATATGGGTAACTCGATGGGTAGAATTTTTTTGATGGGTACGGGTGTGGAATGGTACTACCCGACGAGTATGTACCTGCTGCCATCCCTATTGTTGGCCTATGTATCATGTTGGGGCCCATTAGTGGCGCATCTAGGGATCTTACATGCCCATAAACCCTATTTTATCAGCAGCCACTGTCTCCCTTAGGGTTGGGTTTTGCTTAGATTCGATTTATCCTTCAATAGTGTCATTGTTCATCGGTTTGTGAGACCCCAACCTCGTGATCAATACAAGTTTGATTGTGTCCTTCCTGTTCTTGCTTGTGTTCCTAAATGCGCTTGTAGGGATAAGCCTTCTTGGCGATGTCATTCATGTGACACGGGTGATAACCAACAAAGTAGTGATGTAGTGATTGCGAGGAGTCGTTCGCACGGAGCCTTGGATCATCAATATTAGAACTACACCCAATCAAGTTTATCGTACTTCTCTAAAGATCGCACCTCATCCTCTATCAAGTGGTATCAATTATTAGGTTGCCCATGAGGTATAATGGTGTGCCTTTAGATTCATTTTTGTTTCATCTCATAGTCCACAAAAAGCCAAAAATATTTGTTTCCTGTTCTACAAACGTCGCCTTAGCCTTTGCACAATTCAATTTATGAGTCCACAGTTTTGAGTTTGTGTCCTAGGTTGAATGACACACCCAGTTTTAGAGGGCAAATCGAATGTGAACTATGTACGTGACAGGATCAGAAACTCACGTACACAGCGATTACATAATTGGACATCATCACACATTGCTCGAAGTAAATAGCGGAAAGGAACTTTATTACATCAAGATGTCCAAGACATCCATAGATTCTTTAACATCAAGGTATTTTAGGGAAGAAGGGAGTGACTGACAGGCAGGGTCCGTAGACTAGCGAGGGTGAGCGGGCGAACTAGCGGTCAGCGCTGACAAAAAGGTTCCACCGAGCAGCGAGCGAGAGCGGTCGCGTGCGCGGGCGGGTCGGCGTCGACAGATCAGTCCCACTGGGCAGTGGGAGGGAGAGAGGGAGAAAGAGCGTGCATGCGCGGACGCGGGCGGTCGCTGGCAGGTGGGGTCCACCTGTCAGGCGACGTAGGCGCGCGCGGCCAGGCTGGGCCGAGTTGAGCCGGCTTGGGCTGAAATGAGTTTTTCCTTTTTCCATGGATTTTCTAAATGCTTTTCTTTTTATATTCTCTAGGGTTTTCAAATAAACTTCAAACCAAGTTTCAAATTCAAACCAAATCGACATAATAGGTCTGAGGGCACTTGACTTCACCAAGTTGTTGCTCAGGAAGATCTTCGGTGACACACTCAGGAACCACGAGCTGCTCGTCGTCTAAATAAAGCGATCATGCATTCAATACATTTGGATAATAACAAATGAACAACACACCAATCATGTACAAACAATTGAACACATCTCAAAAGAAATAGTATAAACTCAAAAGGGAGTTTAGGTTATAGGGTGAACTAACACATTTAGTAGTTTGTTATTCTCTAAGCGTTGTCTATCTCCATGGACTACATAATTAGATACCAGTTAATTTAATAAGACACAAAATTACACCAGTGGTAGATTCATACTTTACATATTATTAGTATCACAAGGTTAAACACCGGAGCAACAACGGGGACGCAGGGATGTGTCGGGTCGACGACGGTGGGCTTCGGCTGCATGGGGAAAATGACGGTGAGCGCTGACCGGGCAAAATAGAGAGACTGGGGGCAAACCAGAAGATGTCCCGCGTTGCTGGCGAAGGGGCGGAGCTCACTGGGGCAACGGACGCGGCAAACGCTCGACGACGGCCACGTGTAACACCCTGAATTTGGGGGTATAAAATTTCTTTCTAATTATCACCCAAACTCATATGTTACTCTTCTCTCTCTCACTCTAGGTTTTATCTCTCTCTAGATTCTCTCTCCCTTTTTCCCTTTTAAGTAGAAATAGCTTAAAGTTAGGGGGATTTAATTATTTATTTTTGCCAAAACATTTATGAGTCATGACATGTTGCATCATGCTGAGCTTAAAATATTCTTTGAAGTGTTGCACATGTTTGAATTTATTTGAATTTGAAACCTAATTTGAATTTGGAATTGGAAACCCTATAGAAAAGAAATAGAAAAGGAATTAGAAAATCCAGAGAAAAAGAAAAAAGGAAATACAGCCCAGCCGGCCCAACTCGGCCCAGCTAGGCCGCGCGCCTGCGCGCCCGTGCCGCCTGACAGGCGAACCCCGCCTGTCAGCGGCAGCCCTCTCTCTCGCTCACTGTCCAGTGGGACCAACCTGTCGGCACCAGTTTCTTCACCCGTGTGCCCCTCCTCTCTCTCGCTCACTGCCCAGTGGGACCAACCTGTCTCGCGGGCCCAGTTCGCTAGTTGCTGAGTCGTTGCCCCGTGCGTCCCCTTTTCTCTCTCTCTCTGCGCCGAGGGCCTGTCCTGTCAGATCCCCCCCCCCCCCGCCCTCGCCGTGGACCAGCCAGTGCGCACTCGCGCACGTCGCCGGATTTCTCGGCCACAACGCCCGCCCAAGCGCCCAGCTCCCTTCTTAGAGCCCCGCCAGTGCCCCACGCTCGCCCCCATCTCATTTCACGCAGCTCCGCCCTCTCTCGCGCTCTGCCCACACCGCCAGCAGCCACCGGAGACCTGCACCCGCGTTTCCGACCATCCAGCTCGCCGGAGACCGCGCTAGGCCTCCCCGAGCTCCGCCCCGAGGTGAGACTCCCGCCCCCGTGCTTGTTTTACCTTATTCACGTCTGCTTTTAGCCAATTTGGCCTCGCCGGCGTGCGGCCGCGCCTGCTCGCCGCGCCCGCACGGTGTCCGGCCATCCCGACCTCGTCCAATGCCCAGGCTTTGGCCCAGGGTGTTCCCCCACCTCCAGTAGAACTAGCCCAAGCCCTATCACGCCCGATTGCCCTCTCTGGCGGTCGGACTTCCTCACCGGAGTTACTCCGACCCGCCCGAGACCTTCTCCTCGCTGTTCTCCCCTCTCTGCCCTCGGATTCGTGGCCTCTTCCCCGCCATTGAGTTCGCTGTGGCGTTCTCTCCCTCTCTGCCTAACTCTGGCGACACCGGAGCCACCTTAGCTCACGCCTGCCCCAACTACGACGACCTCACCGCCGCGGAGAGGAGCAGCGCCGCCCGCAGCCGTTCGCCCCTCCCCGGTCTGATCCCCTCCATCCGATCTTCATCGCACGGCTCAGATCGCGAGATACCGCTTCGCGCACGCGCGCCTGACGTCCTGGCCCGCCTGTCAGCGCCTAAGCCCCCTGGCACTGGGCCCGCTCGGTCAGTGCGCCCTCCCCCTCTGTCGCTGACGCCCGTGGCCCGCTTGTCAGTGCTCGCCCGCTCGCGCGCGCGCCCTTGGCCGCAGATCTAATCTCAGATGTTGGTTTTAGATCTGACGGTTAGAGTTACCCGATTCCCCTTCGTGCGGTAGTTTTATTAAAGAGACCCTCGGGTTGTTGGGAATTAACCTGCTGTCCCTGATTTTCGCGCGCAGGCCCCTATACTTTTGCTGATTTAACCCTGGACTTTTAAATATTCACAGAAATTAGACCTAATTTCATATTTTGAATTCCCAAACTTGTTTATTTCATAACTTTTGCATACGAACTCCAAATTTAGTGATTCAAATTGCAAAATGTTCATAGAATTATTCTCTGTCTAAATAAAATGGTTTCATTTACTTTCTGCACCTTCTAATTTTTATGATTAAGTATGAACTAAGGTAGATGTAGATTTATTTATTTAATAAAATAAAAAAGGAAAACCTTAGGGATTTAAACATGTTTTATCTTGTGAGATTAATAATGTGTATTACATGAGTTCATCTCTGTTCTAATTTTTAGGTCACAATAAAATAAGTTGAACTATGATTATGTACTTGTAGGTAACACTTAGGGAAATAATAATCTATTTCCAAAGGAAGTGAATTTATGTTATAGTTCATGTTATAATTTGAATTCATTATCCCTTATGTAGTATGGTGTCTTTTTAAGATGTGTTCCAATGTTTGTACATGTTTGGTGTGATGTTCATTTGTACTTTCGAAATGTATTGAATGCATGCTCGCTTTATTTAGACAACGAGCAATCCGAGGTTCCTGAGCGTGTTGTTGGAGACCTCCCTGAGCAACAACATGGTGAAGGCAAGTGTCCTCTGACCTATTATATATGTCCTACATACTTTATGATTCACTGTCCCGCATTACTTTATGAAACATAAGGATTGGCTAGTCTGTATTTACTTATCCTTGTTTTACCTTTTGGGGTTATCATGGTTAGCATTTTGCTATTGCCTTAACTATAATAAATGAACATGATGTGAACATTTATGATACAATACTGTTATTCTGATTATGTTGATGAACTTATGATACTCTAGGGGACTCAGGCCTTTTTCCTGAGTACCTCTCCGTAAGGACCTGTTCGTGGAGTGACCACCCGGGATAACAGTGCAACCATGAGGGTGGAATGAGACTCCCCTAGATGATTAATTAGATGAACCTGGGGGTGTAGTTGGCTTTGCCGGTGGGCCGTGAATGGGGGCCGGGGCATAGTGCTCGCTCTGCCAAGGTTGGGGTGTAGAGGTTCATTCGATTTGGTTTTGTTAGTCACCCACCTTGGGGAGGTGTACTGCGTTTGTATGACTGGCGAAACCTAACGAGCAGCTATGCTCCAGGGGAATCTTTGTAAAGGCTACATAGTGAAACCTTGCCGACTCACCTTGGTAGTGTTTGAGGGTTTGATCGACCCGAGGCATAAAGGGATCACGACTTGTGGGTAAAGTGTGCAACCTCTGTAGAGTGTTAAAAACTGGTATATCAGCCGAGCTCACGGTTAAGAGCAGCCTTGGGATCCTCTTTGATTAGAAGAACTTTGGATACTTTTATGATGATGGTTGATAATGATGTTATAAAATCTGATCTCTGGTATTTTCCTCTTTTGAGGGGGGTACTTCTGGGTAATAACTGGGTTTATTACTAAAACTTGGCTCTACTAATAATAATAAACACTTGACGAACTAAAAGCAACTGCTTAACTTCAACCCCACATACAGCTAGTCCACTTTAGCCAAACGGGACATTTGCTGAGTACGTTGATGTGTACTCACCCTTGCTTTACACACCACCCCCACCCCAGGTTGTCCCCATTGTACCCAGTGCTCAGGAGGTGATGCTGGCAACATGGAGGACTTCAAGGAGTTTCGGGACTACGACGAGTTCTAGTTCTTTCTTAGTGGCAAGCGCCTAGTCAGCTGCCTGTGTAGGCTTAGCTTCTACGTTTCGTATTTCTGCACTTTGATAGTTATGTTAAAGACAATGGTTATGTAATAGACTTTGTGGATGTCTTGGACATCTTGATGTAATAAAGTACCTTTCCGCTATTTATTTCGATTATTGTGTGATTATGTCCAATTATGTAATCTCTGTGTACGTGAGTTTCTGATCCTGGCACGTACATGGTTCGCATTCGGTTTACCTTCCAAAACCGGGTGTGACATAAGTGGTATCAAAGCCTTGTTGACTGTAGGACCGCTAACCTAGACTAGAATGGACGATCTAAGGATTATAGACCCCTACTCTTACCTTGACCTTAGAGTTCTTTCAAAAAAGTAGATCATCTTGACCAACTCTATGTTATCTACTTATCTCAAAAAGTTTGGTCTCACTTTTCTTTTGGTTTACTTTTTGGTCTCATAGTTCTACTCTTACTCTTGTGCTTATGATGTCTTTTGTAGATGGCCTGTATCAGGTGCACTGCACGTAAGTCTATGATCCCCTTTTTGCCTTCTCGACTGGTGGAGCGTCCACTGCGTCGCACGGTGCCAGGTCAGTCCAGTCACCTGGAGAGACTGCATCGTCGCCTGCACGAGGAGCAGGAGCGCCAACGCCAGGAGCAGGAGCAGGAGCAGCAGGACTCTTCCCCCTCGCCTCAGCGGGAGGTGGAGTCTGAGAGGCCGCCTTCCCCTACACCTCAGCCAGAGATGCCCCCTGCACAACCACAGGGCATCCCGGCTGTTGGAGGAGACCCTGACGGAGATGGAGATGACGACGACGCCAGTGGCAGTTCGAGCCACAGCACGGAGCTCTCCGAGGAGCCGGAGCCAGAGGGATGGATCGCTAAACCCATCACTCATGATGCCGCTCGCGGGTGTCACTTCCACGACACTCTCGATACCCTGTTGCGTCGGGCCTTTGACCGACACATATGGTCTATCGAGTACCGTTGTGTAGTCTACCAGCATCGGCTATACCTGGACCAGTGGGAGGCTACTTGCTTAGTGCGCCATCCGGACGATGATCTCCGGGGTGCAGAGGCCTTCTCAGAGCACTATTATATTACTAAGAGGGATAATGCTGAGGCAGCCATGCATGATGCAGCACGACGGACACTTTCTCAGTGTTGCTCGTTGTTCAGCGAGGTAGCTGATGGCCTCGACCTGAAATACTACCCTCGCCGTTCGACCGGCAGTGCTGGAGGTGTGATTGCCTCGCCAGTTGGTGAGGGCAATCCCAGGCTGAACAACATGGTCAACTTGGCCGCCGTGCTCAACACAGAGTTGGACCACGCCCTTGACGAGTTGGGCAAGGTTCAGGCAGAGGTTGCGGAATTGCGTGCTGAGTGCGCAACACGCCACTATCTGGATGGTGGTTCTCCCGCCCCTGTCAGGATTTAGCATCCTTACCGTTCACCGCCCCATGGTCGCTTCGACTATGGTACCCCAGACTGCAGGACCCGCATAGATTTAGATCCATAGATCGATGGAGTCAGAGTCTGTAATAATGCTTACTTTAGTGTCTTAGTCTAGTTAGTCTTGGTTCGAGTTAGTTTGCTTAATCGTATGTTGGATGCTTGTTATGATGGGCATGTAATGAAGTTGGATCTTTGTAATGATTGTCACCAAGGTGTGGGTATCCCCTACAACTTGGTGTAGTTATTAATAAAGTTAGTTATTTAGTTGGGTAATCCATGTGTCTCCACTTTCCTCTTTATCTGAGAAGCTGTCAGTGAAGATGGTCATTTGTTCAGTGCTATGAAGATTTTTGTATATCTTTTCTTATGCTGAAAGACTCCATAGTCAGATTTGATATATGTGTGTGATTTCTATAGATGTCTGAGAATAGGCGCAGAGGTGCGAGGCGTGCTCAGCCTGAACAGCAGACACCCCAAGAGGAGGCAGCCCTGCAGCAGCATTTGCCACTGCCACAACCGATGACCATTGAGCAAATGTTTTTGATGCAGACCCAAGCAGTCCAGGCAATTGGTCATACCTTAGCAGCTATGCAGCAGGTGCAACAGCAGCCACCACCGCCTTAGCCTCCAGTGCAAGTCCAGATGCCACAAGTGCCTAGAGATAAGCAGGCAGAATTCATGAGGGGCCATCCCCCAGTCTTTGCCCACTCTGCTGATCCCATGGACGCCGAAGATTGGCTGCATACCATGGAGCGTGAGTTGCACACTGCCCAGTGCAACGATCGTGAGAAGGTGTTGTACGACCCCTGACAGCTGAGGGGAGTAGCCCAGTCTTGGTGGGAGTCTTACCTCGCCACCCATGCCAACCCTGAAGCCATCACTTGGGAAGAATTCAGGGACAACTTCTGTCGCTAGCATGTGCCCGAGGGACTGATGATAGTGAGGAAGGAGGAATTTCATGCCCTGAAGCAAGGTCCCCTATCCGTCAGCGAGTACAGGGATAAGTTTCTGCAGCTGTCTCGTTATGCCCCAGAAGATGTCAACACGGATGCCAAGAGGCAGTATCGCTTCTTGAGAGGATTAGTTGATCCCCTTCATTATCAGCTAATGAACCATACATTCCCTACCTTCCAACATTTGATCGACAGAGCAATTATGACAGAAAGGAAGCGTCGGGAGATGAAGGACAGGAAACGCAAGATTGGTGGATCTCAGGTTGGGAGTAGCAGTCGTCCTCGCTACTCAGGCAACCCATCTCAACCATTCAAGCAAGGTCACCAGCACTAGCATCAGCGTCAGAATCAGCAGCAGCAGCAGTACCAGAGGCAGTTTCCTCAGCAGCAGCAGCAGTACCGTCAGAACAACCAGCAAGGAGGAAATCAATACCAGCGTCAGAGCAACCAGGCAGCTCGTCTTCCTGCCCTAGCAACCAACCAAAACAACTAAGCAGCGCCAGTGCAAGGAGGAAGTCGTGCGTGTTTCCACTGTGGGGAACAAGGCCATTGGGCGAATCATTGCCCAAAGAAAGCAGCTCAGCAATAGCCAGCTCCCAATGCCGAGTCAGACAGAATGCAATGCAACAAGGAGGCAACAGCCGTGGGCAACCTCGTGCCCAGTATGGAAAGGTGAACCACTTGGAGGCCGACACGGTCTAGGAGACTCTAGGAGTGGCATTAGGTACGTTTTCAGTCGAGTACCATTCTACAAATGTCTTATTTGATACTGGAGCAACGCATTCTTTTGTGACTGTATCATGGGTAGAAACACATAATATACCAGTAGCACCAATGTATCCACCTATGAGAGTTAGTTCAATTGGTGGAAGGACCGAAACTGATAGATTTTGCCCTAGTGCAAAGGTTCAAATAAAGGGGATAGAGTTCCCTGCTGATTTAATAGTTATGGGTAACCAGGATACAACTATAGATGTCATCCTAGGGATGAATTGGCTAACCAAGTATCAAGCCAGTCTTAGATGTGACAAGAGAACGGAAGTTAGTGTCCTTATCAGGAGAAGAAGTGTTAGTGGAGTTGGTCTTGTCAAGACCAAGGAAATGGAGTTGTCACCAAGTCACCGCCCATATTGAAGAGATTAAACCATCAGAGGCTATCAATGTAGTATCAGAATTCCCAGATGTGTTTCCCGAAGAGCTACCAGGTATGCCACCTGAAAGGAAGGTTGAATTTTCTTCCATGAGAGCCTATCGAGTGTCCGGCCCAGAGTTGGTGGAACTCAAGAAGCAAATTGATGAGTTGTTAGAAAAAGGCTACATTAGACCGAGTACCTCACCTTGGGCAGCCCCAATGTTATTTGTGGAGAAGAAGTATGGAACAAAGAGGATGTGCATTGACTACAGATCCTTGAATGAGGTTACTATCAAGAACAAGTACCCCCTGCCTAGAATTGAAGATTTATTCGATCAGTTGAGAGGAGCCAGCGTGTTCTCGAAGATAGATCTGAGGTCAGACTACCATCAGCTTAGAATCCGACCTTCAGATATGCCGAAGACAACATTCATCACCAAGTATGGATTATATGAGTTCACGGTTATGTCATTCGGCTTGACAAATGCGCCAGCTTACTTCATGTACTTGATGAACAGTGTGTTCATGGACTACCTTGACAAGTTCGTAGTGGTGTTTATTGATGACATTCTCATATATTCCCAGAATGAGCAAGAGCATGAGGAGCATTTGAGTAAGGTACTTCAGAGGCTACGAGATTGTCAGCTGTATGCCAAGCTTAGCAAGTGCGAGTTCTAGATCAGTGAAGTCCTGTTCTTGGGTCACATTATAAACCGAGAGGGATTGGTTGTAGATCCGAAAAAGGTAACAGCTATCTTGGACTGGAAAACACAAAAAGATGTCCGAGGAATCAAGAGTTTCATCGGAATGGACGGTTATTATCAGTGTTTCATTGTATGTTTCTCCAAGATTGCTAGGCCAATGACAGCATTGTTGGAAAAGAAGGTTGAGTTCAAGTGGAACCCAGCATGCCAGAAGTCCTTTGAGACATTGAAAGAGAAGTTGACGACGACACCAGTACTGATTCTGCTAGATGTTCACAAGCCATTCTCAGTATATTGCGATGCTTCGTACACCGAACTGAGATGTGTGTTGATGCAGGAAGGGAGAGTAGTGGCATACTCGTCCCGACAGTTGAAGATTCATGAGAAGAATTATCCTACTCATGATCTGGAATTAGCAGCTGTGGTTCATGCGTTGATGACCTGGAGGCATTATCTTTATGGGCAGAAGTGTGATATCTACACAGACCACAAGAGTCTCAAATATATATTCACTCTATCAGAATTAAACATGAGATAGCGAAGATGGCTAGAGTTGATCAAAGACTATGAGCTGGATATTCATTATTACCCAGGCAAAGCAAATGTGGTTGCAGATGCTCTGAGTAGAAAGAGTCAAGTCAATATGTTGGCCGCTCACCCGATGTCGTATGAGCTAGCGAAGGAGTTCGACAGATTGAGCCTCGGATTTCTGAACAACACTCAAGGAGTGACGATTGAGTTGGAGCCCACTCTAGAGCAAGACATCAGAAAAGGTCAGAAGAATGATGAGAAGATCAACGAGATCCGGCAGCTGATCATAGATGGGAAAGGCAAGGATTTCCGTGAAGATGCAGAAGGAGTGGTGTGGTTCAAGGACAAATTGTGTGTTCCCGATATCAAATCGATCTGGGAATTGATTCTCAAGGAAGCCCATGAGATAGCATACTCTATACACCCTGGTAGTGAGAAGATGTACCAAGACCTAAAGAAAAGATTCTGGTGGTACGGTATGAAAAGGGAGATAGCAGAGTATGTGGCTGTATGTGACAGTTGTCAGAGGATTAAAGCAGAACATCAGAGACTTGCAGGTTTGTTGCAACCGTTGCAGATTCCTCAGTGGAAATGGGATGAGATCGGAATGGACTTTATAGTCGGTTTGCCCCGCACTCGTACTGGTTATGACTCCATCTGGGTAGTAGTGGACCGTTTGACAAAGGTGGCCCATTTCATACCAGTCAAGACCACCTACAATAGTGCAGTGTTAACCGAACTATACATGGCTCGAATTGTGTGCTTGCATGGTGTTCCGAAGAAGATAGTATCAGATAGAGGCACCCAGTTCACCTCTCATTTCTGGCAGCAGTTACATGAAGCTTTGGGCACACACTTGAAGTTCAGTTCAGCTTATCACCCACAGACAGATGGTCAAATAGAGAGAACCAATCAGATTCTAGAGGATATGTTGAGGGCTTGTGCTTTGCAAGATAAGATAGGTTGGGACAAGAGATTACCATATGCGGAATTCTCTTACAACAACAACTACCAAGCCAGCCTGAACATGTCACCGTATGAAGCGCTTTATGGAAGGAATTGCAGAACTCCATTACATTGGGATCAACTTGGTGAAAGATAGGTGTTCAGTCCAGATATTTTGCTTGAAGCCGAAGAGAACATCAAAATGGCCCGAGAGAATTTAAAGGCAACATAGTCCAGACAAGGAAGCTATGCTGACACCAGAAGAAGGGAGCTCTGTTTTGAAGTGGGAGACTATGTCTACTTGAAGGTGTCACCCATCAGAGGAACCAAATAGTTTGGAGTCAAAGGCAAGCTAGCACCTCGATATATTGGCCCGTATCAGATTCAAGCAAGACGTGGAGAAGTGGCTTACCAACTCAGCTTATCGGAGAATCTGTCCGCTGTGCACGATGTGTTCCATGTGTCTCAGTTGAAGAAATGCTTAAGAGTGCCAGAAGAGCAGTTGCCAGCAGAGGATCTTGAAGTTCAAGAAGATCTGACTTATATTGAGAAGCCAACTCAAATTCGGGAGACAGCAGATCGGGTCACTCGGAGAAGTACCATCAAGATGTGCAAAGTCAAATGGGGTCACCACTCAGAAGAAGAAGCAACCTGGGAAAGAGAAGATGATTTGAAAGCCAAGTACCCTGAGCTCTTTTCTAGCCAGCCCTCAATCTCGAGGGCGAGATTCTTTTAAGGGGGATAGGTCTGTAACACCCAGAATTTGGGGGTATAAAATTTCTTTCTAATTATCACCCAAATTCATGTGTTACTCTTCTCTCTCTCTCACTCTAGGTTGTATCTCTCTCTAGATTCTCTCTCCCTTTTTCCCTTTTAAGTAGAAATAGCTTAAAGTTAGGGGGATTTAATTATTTGTTTTTGCCAAAACATTTATGAGTCATGACATATTGCATCATGCTAAGCTTAAAATATTCTTTGAAGTGTTGCACATGTTTGAATTTATTTGAATTTGAAACCTAATTTGAATTTGGAATTGAAAACCCTATAGAAAAGAAATAGAAAAGGAATTAGAAAATTCAGAGAAAAAGAAAAAAGGAATTGCAGCCCAGCCGGCCCAACTCGGCCCAGCCAGGCCGCGCGCCCGCGCGCCCGTGCTGCCTGACAGGCGAACCCCGCCTATCAGCGGCAGCCCTCTCTCTCGCGCGCTCTCCCTCTCTCTCGCTCACTACCTAGTGGGGCCAACCTGTCGGCGTCGGTTTCTTCACCCGCACGCCCCTCCTCTCTCTCTGTCTCGCGGGCCCGGTTCACAAGTTGCTGAGCCGTTGCCCCGCACGTCCCCTTTTCTCTCTCTGCGCTGTGGGCCTGTCCTGTCAGATCCACCCCACCCTCGTCGTGGACCGGCGAGTGCGCACTCACGCACGTCGCCGGATTTCTCGGCCATGACGCTCGCCCACGCGCCCAGCTCCCTTCTTAGAGCCCCGCCAATGCCCCGCGCTCTCCCCCGTCTCATTTCACGCAGCTCTGCCCTCTCTCGCGCTCTGCCCATGCCGCCAGCAGCCGCCGGAGACCCGCGCCCATGTTCCCGACCATCCAGCTCGCCGGAGACCGCGCCAGGCCTCCCCGAGCTCCACCCCGAGGTGAGACTCCCGCCCCTTGCTTGTTTTACCTTATGCGCGTATGCTTTTAGCCAATTTGGCCTCGTCGGCGTGCGGCCGCGCCTGCTCGCCGCGCCCGCACGGTGTCTGGCCATCCCGACCTCGTCCAGTGCCCGGGCTTTGGCCCAGGTTGTGCCCCCACCTCCACTGGAACTAGCCCAAGCCCTATCACGGCCGATTGCCCTCTCTGGCGGCCGGAATTCCTCACCGGAGTTACTCCGGCCCGCCCGAGACCTTCTCCCCACCGTTCTCCCCTCTCTACCATCGGATTCGTGGCCTCTTCCCTGCCATTGAGTTCGTCGTGGCGTTCTCTCCCTCTCTGCCTAACTCCGGCGACACCTGAGCCACCCTAGCTTACGCCTGCCCCAACTCCGGCGACCAGACCGCCGCGGAGAGCAGCAGCACCGCCCGCAGCCGTTCGCCCCTCCCCGATCTGATCCCCTCCGTCTGATCTTCATCGCACGGCTCAGATCGCGAGATACCGCTTCGCGCACGCGCGCCTGACGTCCTGGCCCGCCTGTCAGTGCCCAAGCCCCCTGGCGCTGGGCCCGCTCGGTCAGTGCGCCCTCCCCCTCTGCCACTGACGCCCCTAGCTCGCTTGCCAGTGCTCACCCGCTCGCGCGCGTGTGCCCTCGGTCGCAGATCTAATCTTAGCCGTTGGTTTTAGATCTGGCGGTTAGAGTTACCCGATACCCCTTCACGCGGTAGTTTTATTAAAGAGACCCTCGGGTTGTTGGGAATTAACCCTCCGTCCCTGGTTTTCGCGCGCAGACCCCTGTACTTTTGCAAATTTAACCCTGGACTTTTAAATGCTCATAGAATTAGACCTAGTTCCATATTTTGAATTCCCAAACTTGTTTATTTCATAACTTTTGCATATGAACTCTAAATTTAGTGATTCAAATTGCAAAATGTTCATAGAACAATTCTATGTCTAAATAAAATGGTTTCATTTACTGTCTACACCTTCTAATTTTTATGATTAAGTATGAACTAAGGTAGATGTAGATTTATTTATTTAATAAAATAAATAAAAGGAAAACCTTAGGGATTTAAACATGTTTTAGCTTGTGAGATTAATAATGTGTATTACATGAGTTCATCTCTGTTCTAATTTTTAGGTCATAAAATAAGTTGAACTATGATTATGTACTTGTAGGTAACACTTAGGGAAATAATAATCTATTTCCAAAGGAACTAAATTTATGTTATAGTTCATGTTATACATTGAATTCATTATCCCTTATGTAGTATGGTGTCTATTTAAGATGTGTTCCAATGTTTGTACATGTTTAGTGTGATGTACATTTGTACTTTCCAAATGTATTGAATGCATGCTCGCTTTATTTAGACAACGAGCAATTCGAGGTTCCTGAGTGTGTTGTTGGAGACCTCTTTGAGCAACAACCTGGTGAAGGCAAGTGTCCTCTGACCTATTATATATGTCCTACATACTTTATGATTCACTGTCCCGCATTACTTTATGAAACCTAAGGATTGACTGGTCTGTATTTACTTATCCTTGTTTACCTTTTGGGGTTATCATGGTTAGCATTTTGCTATTGCCTTAACTCTAATCAATGAACATGATGTGAACATTTATGATATGATACTGTTATCCTGATTATGTTGATGAACTTATGATACTCTAGGGGACTCAGGCTTTTTTCTTGAGTACCTCTCTGTAAGGACCTGTTCGTGGAGTGACCACCCGGGATAACAGTGCAACCATGAGGGTGGAATAGGACGCCCCTAGCTGATTAATTAGATGAACCTGGGGGTGTAGTTGGCTTTGCCGGAGGGCCATGAATGGGGCCCGGGGCGTAGTGCTCGCTCTGCCAAGGTTGGGGTGCAGAGGTTAATTCGATTTGGTTTTGTTAGTCACCCACCTTGGGGAGGTGTACTGCGTTTGTACGACTGGCGAAACCTAGCTAACGAGTAGCTATGCACCAGGGGAATCTTTGTAAAGGCTACATAGTGAAACCTTGCCCACTCACCTTGGTAGTGTTTGAGGGTTTGATCGACCCGAGGCATAAAGGGATCACGACTTGTGGGTAAAGTGTGCAACCTCTGCAAAGTGTTAAAAACTGGTATATTATCCGAGCTCACGGTTAAGAGCAGCCTTGGGATCCTCTTTGATTAGAAGAACTTTGGATATTTTTATGATGATGGTTGATAATGATGTTATAAAATCTGATCTCTGGTATTTTCCTCTTTTGAGGGGGTACTTCTGGGTAATAACTGGGGTTATTACTAAAACTTGGCTCTACTAATAATAATAAACACTTGACCAACTAAAAGCAACTGCTTAACTTCAACCCCACATACAGCTAGTCCACTTTAGCCAAACGGGACATTTGCTGAGTACGTTGATGTGTACTCACCCTTGCTTTACACACCACCCCCACCCCAGGTTATCCCCATTGTACCCAGTGCTTAGGAGGTGATGCTGGCAACAGGGAGGACTTCGAGGAGTTTCGGGTCTATGGCGAGTTCTAGTTCTTTCTTAGTGGCAAACCCCCAGTCAGCTGCCTGTGTAGGCTTAGCTTCTATGTTTCGTATTTCCGCACTTTGATAGTTATGTTAAAGGCAATGGTTATGTAATAGACTCTGTGGATGTCTTGGACATCTTGATGTAATAAAGTACCTTTCAGCTATTTATTTCGAGCATTGTGTGATGATGTCCAATTATGTAATCGCTGTGTACGTGAGTTTCTGATCCTGACACATACATAGTTCGCATTCGATTTCCCTTCCAAAACTTGGTGTGACACCACGGAACGGTCGCGGACCTTCGATGGAGTTCCATGGGCATGTGAACAGAGCGAGAGAGAGAGAGCGAGGGAGTTCAGCTGAGGGCGCAACTGGGTGAGTGGAGCGAGTGAGTGGGCGTGGGCTGCAGAAAAGGGCTCGGGCGCGAGTGAAAGTCGCCTAGATGGGGGGGTGAATAGGCGAAACCTAAAATTTATAACTTTAAACGAACTCTAAGTTCGGGGGTTAGCGTTAGAATTAAATTCAAGTCCGATGAGAGGGAAAACAAATCAAACAAGAATCAAGGTGAGTGAACACATTGATTTGTTTTACCAAGGTTCGGTTCCAAAGAACCTAGTTCCCGTTGAGGAGGTCACTAAGACCGGGTCTATTTCAACCCTTTCCCTCTCTCAAATGGTCACTTAGACCGAGTGAGCCTTCTTCCTTAATCTCACGGGTCACTAAGACCCCACAAGGACCACCACACACTTGGTGTCTCTTGCTTCGCTTACAAAGCACTTGAGAATAAGAATGGGAAAAGAAAAAGGCCAAGCCAAGCAACAAGAGCAACAAAGAACACAAAACACCCTCTCTCAAGTCCCTAATGGAATTGAGTTGATGTGTCTTGGAGTGGAGTCTTTTGCTCTTGTATTGAATGAGATGTTTGGAATGCTTGGATGGTTATGAATGAGGTGGTTGGGGGGTATTTATAGCCCCAACCACTTCCATAGCCGTTGAGAAGGCTGCTGGCGATGGGCGCACCGGACAGTCCGATGCACCACCGGACAGGCACTGTTCCTTGTCCAGTGCGCCGCCACGTCACCTAATCGTTAGGGTTCTGAGCTGGTCGACCATTGGAGCTTTTGTCTTCTAGCTGCACCGGACAGTCCGGTGCCACACCAGATAGTCTGGTGCCCTCTAACTTCTGTGCTCTGACTCTGTCGCGACACTGTTCATCATGTCGGAGTCAACCGTTGGTCCTAGAGAGTCGTTGCTCCGCTGACTCACCGGACAGCCCGGTGAATTATAGCGGAGCGTGTCTCCAAATTCGTGAGAGTGGCTGGTTGACATTTGTACGTTCTTGGTGCACCGGACACTGTCCGGTGCGCCAATTTTCAGCACACTCAAGGATTTGCTCCAATAAAATTGTGTCCCTAACTTGGTTCTTTTCTTGGTTTGTGTTGAACCTTATGCACCTGTAATAGATGAATTCTAGACAAACTAGTTAGTCCATGTGTTTGTGTTGATCATCAACCACCAAAATTAATTATAGGAAATGGTTAACCAATTTTCCCTTTCAATCTCCCCCTTTTTGGTGATTGATGCCAACACAAACCAAAGCAAATATAAAGTGCAGAAATGTAATTAGTTTGCAATTTGAGATGACAGTGCATAGGTTACTTGGAGTTAAACCAATTGAAAGTCTCACTAAGTATGAATGGATTGCTTTTCTTTTATTTAACATTTTGGACCACATTTGCACCACATCTTTGTTTTTGCAAATCTTTTGGAAAATCTTTTCAAAGTCTTTTTGCATATAGTCAAAGGTATATGAATAAGATTGCAAGAAGCATTTTCAAAATTTGAAATTGCTCCCCCTGTTTCAAATGCTTTTCCTTTGACTAAATAAGAGCTCCCCCTGAATGAAATTCTCCTCTTAGCTTTCAAGAGGGTTTTGAAATAGATACCAATTTTGAAATTTTATTTTCACAAATCAAGTGAAACATAGATACCAATTGATACCTCTAGAGAACACATCAATTGAAAAATTCATTTATAAAATTTTGAAATGGTGGGGTGCGGTCCTTTTGCTTTGGGCTTAATATTTTCTCCCCCTTCGTCATTAATCACCAAAAATGGAGAACTTGAGAGCCCTTATGACTTTTTCTCCCCCTTTGGGGCATAATACCTTCTCCCAAATGGTAAGATAAATACGAGTGAAGGGTCATACCATTGAGAGTTAGTGGCAAAGGGTAAATAATACCGGTAGAGTTGGAGTGGAAGCCTTTGTTTTTGCCAAGTACTCCATTTCCCTTTCAATCTAAGACTAGTCATAGAGATATACTTGAAAGTACGTTAGTCTTAGCCTTGGCACAAGAAGAAAGAGATATGATCAAAGGTATATAAATGTGCGATGTGTGCAATGTTTCAATCAAAATTCCGAGAATCAAGTATATTTAGCTCATTTCTAAGTTTGCTAAAGGTCTTCTCATGTAGTGACTTGGTAAAGATATCGGCTAATTGGTTGTTGGTGTTAACATAAGCAATTTTGATATTCCCTTTTGTTGGTGATCTCTCAGAAAGTGGTACCGGATGTCTATGTGCTTAGTGCGGCTGTGTTCAATGGGATTATCCGCCATTTGGATTGCACTCTTATTATCACATAGGAGGGGGACTTTGCTCAATTTGTAGCCATAGTTCCTGAGGGTTTGCCTCATCCAAAGTAATTGCGCGCAACAATGGCCTACGACAATGTACTCATCTTCGGTGGAAAGAGCTACTGAATTTTGTTTCTTTGAAGCCCATGACACCAGGGATCTTCCTAGAAACTGACAAGTCCCTGATCTGCTCTTTCTATCAATCTTACATCCGACCCAATCGGCATCGGAATACCTAGTTAGATCAAAGGTAGATCCCTTAGGGTACCAAAGCCCAAACTTAGGAGTGTAAACTAAATACCTCATGATTCTCTTTACAACTCTAAGGTGAACTTCCTTAGGATTTGCCTGGAACCTTGCACACATGCATACGGAAAACATAATATCCGATTGAGATGCACATAAGTAGAGTAAAGATCCTATCATTGACTGGTATACCTTTTGATCTACGGATTTACCTCCTGTGTCGAGGTCGAGATGCCCATTGGTTCCCATGGGTGTCTTGATGGGTTTGCCATCCTTCATTCCAAACTTCTTAAGTATGTCTTGAATGTACTTTGTTTGGTTGATGAAGGTGCCATCTTGGAGTTGCTTGATTTGAAATCCTAGGAAATACTTCAACTCTCCCACTATTAACATCTTGAATTTCTGTATCATGATCCTACTAAACTCTTCACAAGTTGACTTGTTAGTAGACCCAAATATAATATCATCAACATAAATTTGGCATACAAACAAGTCTTTTGCAACAATTTTAGTAAAGAGAGTAGGATCGACTTTACCGACTTTGAAGCCATTAGTGATAAGAATATCTCGCAGGCATTCATACCATGCTCTTGGGGCTTGTTTGAGCCCATAAAGTGCCTTTGAGAGTTTATAAACATGGTTAGGGTACTTACTATCTTCAAAGCTGGGAGGTTGCTCAACCTAGACCTCTTCCTTGATAGGTCCATTGAGGAAGGCACTCTTCATGTCCATTTGATAAAGCTTGAAACCATGGTAAGTAGCATAGGCAAGTAATATGCGAATTGACTCAAGCCTAGCTACAGGTGCATAAGTTTCATCAAAGTCCAAACCTTCGAATTGTGAATAACCTTTGGCCACAAGTCGGGCTTTGTTTCTAGTCACCACACCATGCTCATCTTGCTTGTTGCGGAATACCCACTTGGTACCTACAACATTTTGGTTACGACGTGGAACTGCCATACCTCATTCCTCGTGAAGTTGTTGAGCTTCTCTTGCATAGCCACCACCCAATCGGGATCTCTTAATGCATCCTCAACCTGTATGGCTCAATAGAAGACACAAAAGAGTAATATTCACAGAAATGTGCAACTTGAGATCTTGTGGTTACCCCTTATGAATGTCACCAAGGATGGAGTTGACAGGGTGATCTCGTTGAATTGCGTGGTGGACTCTTGGGTGCGGCGGTCTTTGATCCCTTATTTCTTGATCTTTTCTTGTCTTGATCATATTCATCTCCCCCTTGATCCATGTCCTCCTCTTGAGGTGGCTCATCCTTGTGATCTTCATCTACATCATCTTGAGCCTGATCCTCGTCTTGAGTTGGTGGAGATGCTTGCGTGGAAGATGATGGTTGATCTTGTGCTTGTGGAGGCTCTTCGGATTCCTTAGGACACACATCTCCAATGGACATGTTCCTTAGCGCAACGCACAAAGCCTCTTCATCATCTAGTTCATCAAGATCAACTTGCTCCACTTAGGAGCCATTAGTCTCATCAAACACAATGTCACAAGAAACTTCAACTAATCCAGTTGATTTGTTGAAGACTCTATATGCCCTTGTGTTTGAATCATAACCAAGTAAAAAGCCTTCTACAACTTTAGGAGCAAATTTAGATTTTCTACTTCTTTTAATAAGAATAAAGCATTTGCTCCCAAAGACTCTAAAATATGAAACATTGGACATTTTACCAGTGAGGAGTTCATATGATGTTTTCTTGAGGATTCGGTTAAGATATAACCAGTTGATGGAGTAGCAGGCGGTGTTAATCGCCTCGGCCCAAAACTGGTCTGGTGTCTTGTACTCATTAAGCATGGTTCTTGCCATGTCCAGTAGAGTTCTATTCTTCCACTCCACTACATCATTTTGTTGAGGTGTGTAGGGAGAAGAGAACTCATGCTTGATGCCCTCCTCCTCAAGAAATCCTTCAAATTGAGAATTCTTGAACTCCGTCCCATTGTAGCTTCTTATCCTTTTGATTCTCATTCCGAACTCATTTTGAGCCCATCTTAAGAATCACTTTAAAGTCTGTTGGGTTTGAGATTTTAACTGCAAAAAGAACACCCAAGTGAAGCGAGAATAATCATCCACAATAACAAGATAGTAATTACTCCCACTGATGCTTATGTAAGCGATCAGGCCGAATATATCCATGTGAAGTAGCTCAAGTGGCCTGTCGGTCGTCATTATGTTCTTGTGTGGATGATGGACTCCAACTTGCTTCCCTGCTTGGCATGCGCTGTAAATCCTGTCTTTCTCAAAATGAACATTGGTTAGTCCTAAAATGTGCTCTCCCTTTAGAAGCTTGTGAAGATTCTTCATTCCAACATGGGCAAGTCGGCGATGCCAGAGCCACCCCATGTTAGTCTTAGCACTTAAGCAAGTGTCTAGTTCAGCTTGATTATCATTAAAATCAACTAGGTATAGTTGACCATCTAGCACTCCCTTAAATGCTATTGATTCATCATTTCTTCTAAAGACAATAACACCTATATTAGTAAAAAGACAGTTGTAGCCCATTTTGCATAATTGAGAAACAGAAAGCAAATTGTAATCTAAAGAATCTACGAGAAAACATTGGAAATAGAATGGTCAGGAGATATAGCTATTTTACCCAAACCTTTGACCAAACCTAGGTTTCCATCCCCGAATGTGATAGCTCGTTGGGGATCTTCATTTTTCTCATAGGAGAAGAACATACTTTTCTCCCCTGTCATGTGGTTTGTGCACCCGCTATCGATTATCCAACTTGAACCACTGGATGCATAAACTTACAAAACAATTTTAGGCCTTGTTCTTAGGTACCCAAACGGTCTTGGGTCCTTTCACATTAGAAACAAGCACCTTGGGTACCCAAACACAAGTCTTAGGACTCTTGTGTTTGCCCCCAACATATTTCGCAACTATTTTTCCTGATTTGTTAGTTAAAACATATGAAGCATCAAAAGTCTTAAATGAAACATTATGTTCATTTGATGCAGCAGAAATTTTCCTTCTAGCCATTTAACATGAGTGGTATGCCTAGAGCTAGAAGCCTCATTTCTGTACATAAATGCATGGTGAGAAATATTGTGAGGTTTCCTAGCAAAAATCTTCCTAATTTTGTGTTCGAGATAGTTAGCAGGATATAAAATGTAACCCTCACTATCCTGAACCATTTCAAAATTAGACAATTTCTTAGGGGCATTAAGCTTGACATTGCTTTGGCTCCCTTGTTGGAACCCAATGCCATCTTTAATGCCAGGGCGACTCCCATTATAGAGCATGCTTCTAGCAAATTTAAATTTTTCATTTTCTAACTCATGCTCGGCAATTTTAGTAGTTAATTTAGCTATGTAATCAGTTTGTTGTTTAATCATGGCAAGATGATCATCCATAGATTCAATGTTAACATCTCTACATCTAGTGCAAATGATAACATGATCAATAGTAGATGTAGATGGTTTGCGAGCATTCAATTCCTCTATCTTAGCATTTAATTTAATGTTCTCATCTCTAAGACAGGAAAATGAATCATTGCAAACATTCAATTTTTCAATCTTAGAAACTAAACTAGCATTTTCAGTTCTAAGACTTGAAATTGAATCATGACAAATGCTAAGCTCCTTAGATAAGTTTTCACATTTCTCTATTTCCTGAGCATAAGCATTTTTCAATTTAACAATTTTTTTGTTCTCTTTAATGAGGAAGTCCTCTTGGCTTTCCAAGAGATCATCCTTCTCATTAATGGTTTCTATTAATTATTTTAATTTTTCTTTTGTTCCATGTTAAGGTTGGTAAAAAGAGCAAGTAAATCATCTTCATTATCACTAGAGCTACCCTCATCACTAGATGTTGTTTATTTGGGGGTGGCTCTAGAGTGTACCTTCTTTTTCTTGCCGTCCTTAGCCATGAGACATTTGTGGCTGACGTTGGGGAAGATGAGGCCTTTGTTGATGGCGATGTTGGCGGCGTCCTCGTCGGAAGAGGAGTCGGTGGAGCTCTTGTCGGAGTCCCATTCCCGGCATATGTGGGCATTGCCGCCCTTCTTCTTGTAGTATTTCCTCTTCTCCTTCTTCCCCTTTTGACTTCGTCCCTGTCACTTTAACTAGAAATTGGATATTTAGCAATAAAGTGACCAGACTTACCACACCGGTAGCACACCCTCTTGGAGCGGGACTTGTAGTCCTTCCCCCTTCTTTGCTTGAGGATTTGGCGAAAGCTCTTGATGATGAGCGACATTTCCTCGTTGTCGAGCTTGGAGGCGTCGATCGGAAGCCTACTTGGTGTAGACTCCTTCTTCTCTTCTTTCGTCGCTTTGAATGCGATAGGTTGTACCTCGGGTGTAGAGGTGTCGCCTTGCTCTAAGTTGACAATGTGTTTGGAGTCTTTGATCATAAGTTCAAAGCTGACAAACTTGCCAATAACCTCCTCGGGAGACATTTGTTTGTATCTAGGATCTCCACGTATTAATTGAACTTGAGTGGGATTACGAAATACGAGAGATCTTAGAATAACCTTGACCATTTCATGGTCATCCCATTTTGTCCTCCCGAGGTTGCGCACTTGGTTGACCATCGTCTTGAGCCGGTTGTACATGGCTTGCGGCTCTTCTCTTTTGTTGAGGACGAATCGACCGAGTTCTCCCTCGATCGTCTCGCGCTTGGTGATCTTGGTCACCTTGTCCCCTTCGTGTGCGGTTTTGAGGACGTCCCAAATTTCTTTGGCGCTCTTTAATCCTTGTACCTTGTTATACTCCTCTCGACACAAGGAGGCGAGGAGTATAGACGTGGCTTGGGAGTTAAAGTGCCTAATTTGGGCGGCCTCGTCCGAGTCGTAGTCCTTGTCCCCCACCTTTGGTACATGCGCTCCAAACTCAACAATGTCCCAAATGCTTTCGTGGAGTGATGTTAGATGATGCCTCATTTTATCACTCCACATACAATAATCCTCACCATCAAAATATGGTGATTTGCCTAGGGTTAAGGAAAGTAATGGAGCGCGCTTTGAAATACGGGGATAACGTAGGGGCATCTTACTATACTTCTTGCGCTCATGGTGCTTAGAAGTAGTGGACGACTCGAAGCTTGATGTGGACGGTGACGAAGAGTCGGTCTCATAGTAGACCACCTTCTTCATTTTCTTCTTCTTGTCACCTCTCCGATGCGACTTGATGGAGGAAGAGGATTCTTTCTTGTGTTTGTTGTGGACTCCCTTGAGAGAGTCCTCCCCGAGCTTGCAGCCTTTTCGTCAGTCATGATCTCTAGACATCACTTCGAGTTGGTTAGACTCTTAATGAAGCATTGGCTTTGATACCAATTGAAAGTCGCCTAGAGGGGGCGAATAGGCAAAACCTAAAATTTATAACTTTAAACACACACTAAGTTCGGGGGTTATCGTTAGAATTAAGTTCAAGTCTGAAGAGAGGGAAAACAAAATCAAACAAGAATCAAGGCCAGTGAACATAGTGATTTGTTTTACCGAGGTTCGGTTCCAAAGAACCTAGTCCCCGTTGAGGAGGTCACTAAGACCGGACAGTCCCTATCCAAAGAACCTAGTCCCCGTTGGAGGTTTTGTCTTCTAGCTGCACCAGACAGTCCGGTGCACTCTGACTTCTGCGCTATGACTCTATCGCGGTACTGTTCATCCTGTCAGAGTCGACCGTTGGTCCCAGAGAGCGGTTGCTCCGCTGACTCATCGGACAGTCCGGTGAATTATAGCGGAGCGTGTCTCCAAATTCCCGAGAGTGGCTGTTTGACATCTGTACGGCCTTGGTGCACCGGACACTGTCCGGTGGCACACCGGACACTCCGGTGCGCCAATTTTCATCACACTCAAGGATTTGCTCCAATAAAATTGTGTCCCTAACATCGTTCTTTTCTTGGTTTGTGTTGAACCTTATGCACCTGTAATAGATGAATTCAAGACAAACTTGTTAGTCCTTATGTTTGTGTTGATCATCAACTACCAAAATTAATTATAGGAAATGGTTAACCTAATTTCCCTTTCAGCGAGGGTCGTGGCCGGAAAACGCGCGGTCGTGGGCGCGTCCACGATGGAGAGCGCGGACGGGAGGTTAGGGAAGAGGAGAGTGGCTGACAGGCGGGGTCCGCAGACCAGCGAGGGTGAGCGGGCGAACGGGCGGTTAGCGCTGACAGGAAGGTCCCATCGAGCAACGAGCGAGAGCGGCCGCGTGCGCGGGCGGGTAGGCACCGACAGATCGGTCCCCCCGGGCAGCGGGAGGGAGAGAGAGCGCGCGTGTGCGGACGCGGACGGTCGCTGGCACGTGGGGTCCACTTGTCAGGCGACGCGGGCGCGCGCGTAGCCTGGCTGGGCCGAGTTGGGCTGGCTTGGGCTGAAATGAGTTTTTCCTTTTTCCAGGGATTTTCTAAATGCTTTTCTTTTTATTTTCTCTAGGGTTTCAAATCAAATTCAAACCAAGTTTCAAATTCAAACCAAATCAAACATGTGCATCAATTCAAAGAATTTTTTAGGCTCAGCATGATGCAACAATTCATGACTCACATAGTTTTGACAAAGTAATTAACTAATCCCTCACTTAATTAACCTAATTTTATTCAAAAGGTAGAGAGAGGGAGTGACTAGAGAGAAAGACAAAGGGTAACACCTGAATTTGGTAGGCATTTAGAGAAGAAATATTATACCCCCAAATTCAGGGTGTTACATTGAATCTGGTTGTTGGTTTACAATTGTTTTGGATCAATTTTGATTCTTAAATCTGCTACCATCAAAAACTTCAATCTACACAAAAATCCCATCTACTAATCTATCACACCCGAGTTTTAGGGGTCCGAAACCCGTGCACGAAATAATCACCAGGTGTGTTGGGACCAAGTCTCACACATATGATGAATAGTGGTACAGAAATGAATGTCACATCTTTACTAGATAATAGGAGTTCTGTACAAAATAAATAACTAATTACATAATAAGGAGACAACGATCCAGCAACCCAAAGTTGACATGGAGACAACGGCCTAGATCTTTCACAAACTCGTCACAGCATCCTCCATGCGCCTGATCCTGTGGTACCAGTTCATGACCTGTGGGGGAGTGAGACAACAAGAGTGAGCTCACATACGTTCATCGCTCAACAAGTTGTGGGGAATAATGTGCATGAACTCACCAAAGGTGGGAGCTCATGTGAAGTGTAAGGCTTACCAAAGAGGATGGTTAGAGCTGAGCATTGCTTTTAAAGTTGGTCAAAATTTTATTAGCAATTACTAAGTATAAGTAAATACCAACCCAATTAAGTAGTAGAACAAAATAATAACAACACCTGCGATGCAATGCATATGACAAATTGAATTTATTTTCATAAGTTAATCATGTGAGTGTCCGAGCTGCTCATGACCGTGAGCACGACTAGTATACCAGTTTTACACTCTGCAGAGGTTGCACATCTTTACCCAGAAGTCATGTTACCCATCTGCCAAGGGATCGTGACTTCCCATACACCTCTACCGAGGAGGCGAGGCAGGGTAACACTACGAGGCCTTTACAAAGTTCCACTAGCTTCAGAAAACCCGCTACAGTTTCTAGGAAGCTCCAATGCAGGGATCCCTTGCCTGACCGCCATCGCAGAAAAATCAACCCAAGGACCTCCCTACACTGACCACTCCCCTACTGCCCTTGCCCCTTTCAGGTAAGGTAGTCCTCCACTAGCTTTCCTAATTAGTCAGCCAAGGGTGTCCCATACCACCCTTGTGGTAGCACTGTTTTCCCAGGTGGTTCTCCATGTTCCATTTAACATAATGATCTTATCATGAACAATAAATAACAACTAATAACAAGAGTATGAATAATGTGTATCTCAATGCCCAAATCCACATAAAGCACTAGCAAGTACTACCCAAAAGTTCAGTGGTAAACAAGGTATAAAGATAGTCAAACTAGGGTAACCTATTGGGTCCCATCAAAAGAAACCTATGCAGATCATTATGATTAATAGGAACATGATTGGGTAAAAAGAAGTGATCAAGGGCACAACTTTCCTGGGACTTGAGATTCTCGGTGCCAGAATGATTCTTCAGATCCTCGTGACCTCACTGCTAGTCGTAGCAATACAGACAAACTTGGTATAGGCAAAATTAACTTCACATCAAACATAAGCTCAAACTAAATAATAATGATCTACACGTTGCTACGAGATCGAGGGAACGAGAATCGCTAAATTCGGAGTTACGGTTAAGAAGTTATGATTTATGAAAGATAAATGTGATCTAAATATTAACTATATTATAAATTGGTTAATATACATCATATGACCAAATATACTCCATATAGTTAAGGAAACTTTAATCCAGATTATAACTTGTTTAGAAATCATATTATAGTCAAATCATTATCATGGTCTAGTTTAACTTTGGTTAAAAGGTATAATCTACCAAACATAGGCTAAACAAATATCTAATTATAAAAATATGTTCTATGGTACAATTAATGTTGCCACTGCTTAGACAATATTTTTATGAAGCTAACGCAATTTGAATGGATCAAATCAGAGTAGAACAAAGAAATTATGAATTTCTGGAGTTATTAGTACCTATAATAGAGTAATTCAAGTGAACAATTTTAAATTAAGTTTCGTGGATAAACAAAGGTAATAGGTGATAAACAATATTAAAACAAAATTAATGCAACTAGAACGAATCAATTTGGAATTAAAACGGATGAGATATGGACTAAACAAGATTCTAGGTTATTTAGAATTAATTTTATACCTAAAAATGACTTCCAGGGGTTTATATGCAAAGTCTCTATTTAATTCTATTTTATTTTCACAGAAAATGGATGGTGGGTTCTTTTGAAGAAAACCGAGGGGTCTCTTTGAAACTTTGCCCACGAAGGGGTATCCATGGATTTCGGCCGCAGGATTAGATCTGGACGCCTCAGATTATATCCGAGCCGGGACACTATGGCAACCCTTGGATCACGATCCACCGGTCTGGATCCAATCACGAAGGAGAGGTACACTCGCTCTAATCTCGCCCCTCCATATCCGATCCAACATCCATAAGCCCTTCCCCCGAAACACTCAATATGGGTCGTTCATCAATCTTACGACGGATGGGAGCCTCTCTTCCTCCGACGCCAATCAGAACGGCGGTGCTTCCCCACGCCCAAGGCAGAGACTCGCCGGCGTAAGCCAACCGAGTGCCTGGTTTCATGATTCTTCCCCCCGGACACGCGCTATATAACCCAAGGAACAATCCGAGTCTGTTCAGGGGCTTACCAGGGATAGGACCCGCGTGGAGGTCTGAAGCCACGCCGAGGGTGGATTTCCGGTGATGAATTCGGTACGATGAGCAATTCCTCGTGCGTTAGTCGATTATCACCCGCAATGGCACTCCGAGTGTCCTTGCCGCCCTTAACCCAAGCACCCAGGACTCCCTGTGACGGAACCGCCCTAATTATTCCAACTTATGTGCCTACGTCCCGCTGTAGAGGCTAGACCACACTTAAATAGGAATAAACCGTCAGTCCCTCGGATCTAGTCCGACAAGGCCACTAACAGGATCAAGTACCACTTACTCACTCAAAGGTGAGGCACAGAGAAAAAGTCAATAAAGCATAAAACCATAAATTAAAGGAGTACTTAAGGTTATTACAATATCATCGGAGTTTTGCAAAAGTAGTAATCATTGTTCTTGATGCAGCGGAAATTAACTACGGTAAATAAAAGGGAGGATGGGGAAGCCTGTCCCATCACTCCTCATGCTCCTCTCCTGCTGAGGTAGGGTCCCACTCGACTGTCCAACCTGGTGGCAAGGTGGACGACCAGGTCACTCCAGCAACCATATCCTCCAGAGTACCTGTAAAATTGTGCCATAAGCAAGGCTGAGTATACTAATACTCAGCTAGACTTACCTGGTGTGAGGAGTCTACTCCTCTACCTCTAGACATGCAGCTGTTTGGCTGAGGGGTTTGTTTTGCCAAAAGCACCAGCTGAGTCTAAAATCAAGTTTTAGCTTTTCAAGTTTTAGTATGATCCTTTTAAACTAGATGAGTACCTAGCTATTCATACATGGTATCAAACATTTTATCAATCAACATCTTTTGCCAGTCACCTCATTTCCACTTATTACGCAATGCAGTATAATGGATCAAGCAGTCTCATTAGCTGCGAGAAGCAGACGATTCGAATCGAGTTTTAACCTTGCAAGGTAAACCTAAACACACGACGTGGCGAGGCACTCCGTCCCCACACACATCAACTGTCCCCATTGATTCCCTGGCAATAGAAAGAGGCTCACCGCCTTGGCGTACAATGCCTCACTGACCCCGACTACCGTCGTGCAGTGACCGCACTTGTACCCACCATAACCGGAATGGGAGACCACGTCTCAGGTCGTGTGAGGAGGGCAATCTGCGGGCAGGTTCACTCAGGTACTAGGCTTGCCGATTTACCATATTTCTCGGCATGTGATTAGTACGTTCAAACGCTTGACACAGGTACCACACCTTAATCCTTATTCCAATTTCGTCTTGTAGACAACGCATCCCATGGATCGTTGTCCACAGACCATCATCATTCCGATATAAAAATGGATACAACCAATTCCTAACCTCGCGTGAGTGCTAGAAAAACCACTCGACTTCTACCAAGATCCCTAATTAGTAAAGCAGCTACTCGACCTAGCATACTAGTATCCATCTCAAAAGGAATCCTGAGTTCATGCGACTAGGGTTTCAGACAACTCCTACACTTAAGTGCACAGTACAAGCCTACAACATTAAGTGTAGTAATATAGCATATATAAACGATTATGCATAAAACTGGGGCTTGCCTTCAAAAGCCGGGGCAGGCAGGTCCTTAGTAGCAGGCTCTGGTGCTGGCTCCTGGACTACCTCCTGAGCAACTCCTTGCTCCGGAATGAGGACGTACTCTCCGTCAACGAGATTACAATCTATCGAATGCAATGAATAAGATACATGTATATTAATGATATGTCAATGTTGGGGGTCTGCTTCATCGCCGAAGGTCCCATAAGAATAAACACCTTCGGAAGATCAACACAGAAGCAAAGCTGAAGCTACCATCTGGGGAGCTTCGGCATAACGACATGCCTTAAGACGAAGGGTGGCACCGACTTAAAGATGAAAAGACCAATTGGTCCATGATAATCTATGTCATGATTGTAACCGGTTGTAAAGGACACGAATGTAAATCCACACAGGCTACGCCCTGTGCCTATAAATAGATGAACAATACCCCCATACTGTTCACGTTGACCTGTAATCGCTCGTGCATTACGCTTGTACTATTTCCTTCTGTCAAGCCGAAGGTACAAATGTAGTTCTATATTATTGTTGTTTATTCATGATATAATAAAGTTGAATTGATAATGTCACATAATTATTCACGTTGCTTTCTATGTCTTACATATTTCTTCTTTCATTAATGTATACTGCAATCATGAAGGTATGTCCTTCATGACCTTCGTCTGAAGATCATTATGCCCTAAGGGATATAATGTTTCGAAGGATGAAGGACCTTAACCCTTAACATTTTGTGTTGCCTTGTTCTTAATTTGTAGCAATTGAGAACAAGTCCCCAACATTGGCACCCACCTCCGGTGAACTCACTTCCACTTTTGAGCTAATGGCTTCGTTCAACAATCAAGTCATAGCACCTTCGGCTACGAAGCTGGTTCTCCCGATAACAGGCGGCTCAAGTTCAGAGCCGGCTAACAAGAAGCAGAATAAGGAAGCATAGAGAAGGGTGCAACAAGTTGGGGTGCAGGGACCCTTCATCAAGTCAAAATGGTCCCACATCCCAATCACTTTCTCCCAGGAGGACCTTTAGCTCAAAGATTACCCTCATAGTGATGCTATGGTCATATCTTGTGTCATCAAGGGATTTCTGGTCCATAATGTTCTGGTTGATACAAGCAGTGCAGTGGATATCATATTTGCTAAGGCCTTCAGACAGATGCAAGAGCCAGAAGATAAGATTCATGATGCTACACACCCTCTTTGTGGCTTCGGAGGAAGGCAGATTGTAGCACTCGGCAAAATCACGATGCCAGTGACCTTCGGCTACGTCCACAATACAAGGACTGAATAGGTTGTGTTTGATATTGTTGACATGGAATACCCCTACAATGCAATCATTGGTCGTGGGACACTTAATGCTTTCGAAGCAATACTTCATCCAGCATATCTATGCATGAAGATACCTTCGGAACAAGGGCCCATTGCTGTTCATGGGAGTCAGGAAGCTGCCAGGAAAGCCGAAGGAAACTGGACAGATTCAAAGGCAATTCACAACATAGATGGAGTCGAAGCCTGTGAACAGTACAAATACAAAAGAGAGAAGGCTGCTTCGGCAGATCAGCCGAAGCCTATGCTTCTATGTGAAGTTATAGTAGAGCAAAAAGTACTGCTGGGGTCTCAGCTATCTGAAGACCAAGAGAAAACTTTGATAAGATTTTTATTCAACAATAAAGATGTCTTTGCTTGGTCAGCCAATGATCTTTGTGGTGTCAATAGAGATGTCATTGAAGATTCACTCAATGTGGACCCATCCTTCAGGCCAAGAAAGCAAAGGCTTCGAAAAATGTCTGATGATAAAGCTGAAGGTGCTCGGAATAAAGTGAAAAGGCTTCTCAGTGCTGGTGTCATCAGAGAGGTGAAATACCCAGAGTGGTTAGCCAATACTGTCATGGTGAAGAAGGCCAATGGCAAATGGAGAATGTGCATTGACTTCACAGATCTTAACAAGGCATGCCCAAAAGACGAATTCCCACTACCAAGAATAGACTCTCTTGTAGATGCAGCAGCTTCTTCAGAGCTCATGAGTCTATTAGATTGTTATTCAGGCTATCATCAAATCTGGATGAAGAAAGAAGATGAGCCGAAGACTAGCTTCATAACTCCTAGTGGCACCTATTGCTATCTTCGGATGCCTGAGGGGCTCATGAATGCTGGAGGAAGCTTCGGCAGAATGACAGCCAAGGTCCTTCATTCCCAGATAGGCAGAAATGTGCTGACCTATGTTGATGATATCATAGTGAAAAGCACGAAGCAAGAAAATCACATTGCTGATTTGCAAGAAACATTTGCCAATTTCAGGCAAGCTGGCCTGAAATTAAATCCAGAAAAATGTGTTTTCGGAGTAAAGAAAGGCAAGTTTGTTGGCTGCCTGGTTTCAACAAAAGGAATTGAAGCTAACCCAAGTAAGATCGAAGCTATCCTTCGGATGGAGCCACCAAGCACAAAAAAGGGGCTCAACGATTGGTAGGAAGATTAGCATCATTAAACAGATTCATATCTCGATCAGCGGAAAGAAATCTGCCATTTTTTGAAATACTGAAGTCAGCCGAAGTGTTTCAATGGGGCCCGGCACAACAAAAAGCTTTCGAAGAGTTGAAACAATACTTGATTGATTTAACAACATTAACTCCACTCGTGCTAGGGGCTCCATTGCTCTTATATGTGGCAGCTTCGCATTCTGCAGTGAGTGTGGCACTGGTACAGGAGAAGCTAGATGGTCAGGCTAAAAAGCAAGCTCCAATATACTTCGTCTCCGAAGTTCTAAGTCCAACAAAGAAAAATTACACAGAATTGGAGAAGGTATTATATGCTGTGTTAATGGCCTCCAGAAAGCTTCGGCATTATTTTCAAGAATATCACATAATTGTTCCTTCGTCGACAAGAAGTCACAGCAACACCACGCACACAAGTTGCAACGAGAGCTCACAACACAACTCAATGAGTTCACCACTCAACTAGAGCTCTAATTGCTATCGCAAAGAATCAAAGGCGCGGAATCGATGTCTTGGTGCTTAGGAATGTTGTAGGAATGCTTGGTGTCCTCTTCCATGCGCCTAGGGGTCCCTTTTATAGCCCCAAGGCAGCTAGGAGCCGTTGAGAGCAATCTAGGAAGGCTGATCTTGCCTTCTGTCGACTGGCGCACCGGACAGTCCGGTGCCCGATTTCTTTCCATAAATGGCGCAGTCGATCGTTGGCAGCCTGAGAGCCGTTGGCGCACCGGACATGTCCGGTGCACACTGGAAAGACCGGTGCCCCCTTCTAGCCGTTGGCTCGGCCACATGTCCCGCGCAGATCGCGCGGCCGACCTTTGGCCCTGCCGACCGTTGGCCCTGCCGACCGTTGGCTCACCGGATAGTCCGGTGCACACCGGACAGTCCGGTGAATTATAGCCGTACGTCGACGATGAATTCCCGAGAGCGACGAGTTCGCCTGTGAACGGCCCACCGGACAGTCCGGTGCACCACCGGACAGTCCGGTGAATTATAGCCGTATACCGCCGTCGAAGTCCCGAGAGCCTGTTCACTAGAGCCAGCCTGGCGCACCGGACACTGTCTGGTGCACCACCGGACAGTCCGGTGCTCCAGACTGAGCAGAGTCTTGGCTGCTCGAGCCAAGGCATTTCCAATTGGATTTTTCCTGTTTCCAGCACTTAGACACAATACATTAGTCCATAAAACAATGTACTAAGTCTGAGAAACATACCTTTATCCTTGATTTGTACTTTGTCCACCTTTTTACACTAGGGCACTTGTGTTGGACACTAAATCACCAAAATACTTAGAAATGGCCCAAGGGCACATTTCCCTTTCAATCTCCCCCTTTTTGGTGATTTATGCCAACACAACATAAAGCAAGTAGAACAAGTACAAAATCAATTCAAATAAGAACTCAAATTGTTTTGATTCAATTTTGGCATATATGGATCATACTTTGCCACCACTTGGTTTGTTTTTGCAAATCAAACTGAAATTTCTATCTCTAAGTCAAACACACATGTTAAGACATAAAGAGAGTCATTCCAAGAGAAATTGATTCAAGATTTCAAAAACTCTCCTTTTTCCCATAATCAATACTTCTCCCCACAAGAAGCCAACTTTTGACAAGAGAGACAATAAAAGAGTTTTGACAAACCAAAAGCTCTATTCTACTATTTTCAAAATCTCTCAAGTGGTAGCTGATCCATTTATCGCTTTGGCCTTTATTTTCTCCCCCTTTGGCATCAAGCACCAAAACGGGATCAATCTTGGCCCTTTAACCCCATTGCCTCACCAAAATCTTCAAATAAGAGTACAAAGGCAATAAGAGGACGTGAGATGAACTTGGAATTAGTTACCCTCTCATCGGAGTGCAGTGGAAGTCTTTCATGGTCCAAGTCCACCTTTTCCCTTTCAATCCTCCTTTGAGACTAAAACATCCAAACTCAAGTACATGGTTAGTCTCAAAGGGTCAAGTTGTAGCACAGCTCCCCCTAAATATGTGCATTACTTGCAAAAAGGACTTGTGAGGTCCAGGGAGTGTTTGTACAACTTGAGCACCACAATAAGCAACAAAATGCAGAATGAACATGATCAAAGGCATAAACACATGTATGCTACAATTCAATCCAAGTTCCGCGAATCTAAGATATTGAGCTCACTACGCAGCCTGCAAAAGGTCTTCTCATCTAGAGGCTTGGTAAAGATATCAGCTAGCTGGTTCTCGGTGCTAACATGAAACACTTCGATATCTCCCTTTTGCTGGTGGTCTCTCAAAAAGTGATGCCGGATGTCAATGTGCTTTGTGCGGCTGTGCTCAACAGGATTTTCCGCTATTCGGATAGCACTCTCATTATCACATAGGAGTGGGACTTTGCTCAGATTGTAGCCAAAGTCCCTGAGGGTTTGCCTCATCCAAAGTAGTTGCGCGCAACACTGTCCTGCGGCAACATACTCAGCCTCGGCGGTGGATAGGGCAACGGAAGTTTGTTTCTTAGAATTCCATGACACCAGGGACCTTACATCCAGCATAGTCGGAATCTGAGTACCCAATCAAGTCAAAGTTAGACCCCTTTGGATACTAGATCCCGAAGCAAGGCGTAGCGACTAAATATCGAAGAATTCGCTTCACTGCCACTAAGTGACACTCCTTAGGATCGGATTGAAATCTAGCACACATGCATACGCTAAGCATAATATCCAGTCTACTAGCACATAAATAAAGCAAAGAACCTATCATGGACCGGTATGCTTTTTGATCAACGGACTTACCTCCTTTGTTGAGGTCGGTGTGTCCGTCGGTTCCCATCGGCGTCTTTGCGGGCTTGGCGTCCTTCATCCTAAACCGCTTTAGCAAGTCTTGCGTGTACTTCGTTTGGGAGATGAAGGTGCCGTCCTTGAGTTGCTTCACTTGGAACCCAAGGAAGTAGTTCAACTCGCCCATCATCGACATCTCGAATTTCTGCGTCATAACCCTGCTAAACTCTTCACAAGACTTTTGATTAGTAGAACCAAATATTATGTCATCGACATAAATTTGGCACACAAAAAGATCACCATCGCAAGTCTTAGTAAAAAGAGTTGGATCGGCTTTTCCAACCTTGAAAGCATTAGCAATTAAAAAGTCTCTAAGGCATTCATACCATGCTCTTGGGGCTTGCTTAAGTCCATAGAGCGCCTTAGAGAGCTTACACACGTGGTCGGGGTACCGTTCATCCTCGAAGCCAGGGGGTTGCTCCACGTACACCTCCTCCTTGATCGGCCCGTTGAGGAAAGCGCTCTTCACATCCATTTGGTACAACCTGAAAGAATGGTGAGCGGCATATGCTAGCAAGATACGAATTGATTCTAGCCTAGCCACAGGAGCAAAAGTCTCCTCAAAGTCCAAACCTACGACTTGGGCATAACCTTTTGCCACAAGTCGAGCCTTGTTCCTCGTCACCACCCCGTGCTCGTCCTGTTTGTTGCGGAACACCCACTTGGTTCCCACAACATTTTGCTTGGGACGAGGCACCAGCGTCCAAACTTCATTGCGCTTGAAGTTGTTGAGTTCCTCCTGCATGGCCAACACCCAGTCCGGATCTAGCAAGGCCTCTTCTACCCTGAAAGGCTCAATAGAAGAGACAAAGGAGTAATGCTCACAAAAATTAACTAATCTCGAGCGAGTAGTTACTCCCTTGCTAATATCACCCAATATTTGGTCGACGGGATGATCCCTTTGGATCATCGCTCGAACTTGGGTTGGAGGTGCCTGAGGTGCTTCTTCCTCTTCAACTTGATCATCCTGTGCTCCCCCTTGATCATGCGCCTCCACTTGAGGTACCTGTTCGTCATCTTGGGTTGGGGGATGCACCATAGTTGAGGAAGACGGTTGATCTTGCTCCAATTGTTCCTGAGGCCGTACATCTCCAATTGCCATGGTGCGTATTACGGCCGTTGGAACGTCTTCTTTATCTACATCATCAAGATCAACAACTTGCTCTCTTGGAGAGCCATTAGTCTCATCAAATACAACGTCGCTAGAGACTTCAACCAAACCCGATGATTTGTTGAAGACCCTATACGCCTTTGTATTTGAATCATAACCTAGTAAAAACCCTTCTACAGCTTTGGGAGCAAATTTAGAGGTTGTACCTTTCTTCACAAGAATATAACACTTGCTCCCAAATACACGAAAATAAGACACATTGGGTTTGTTACCAGTCAGCAGCTCATATGAAGTCTTCTTGAGGAGGCGGTGAAGGTAGACCCTGTTGATGGCGTGGCAAGCCGTGTTCACGGCTTCCGACCAAAAGCGCTCCGGGGTCTTGAACTCTCCAAGAATAGTCCTCGCCATATCTATGAGCGTCCTGTTCTTCCTCTCTACCACACCATTTTGCTGAGGTGTGTAGGGAGCGGAGAACTCGTGCTTGATCCCCTCCTCCTCAAGGAACTCCTCCACTTGAAGATTCTTGAATTCGGACCCGTTGTCGCTCCTTATCTTTTTCACCTTGAGCTCAAACTCATTTTGAGCTCTCCTGAGGAAGCGCTTGAGGGCCCCTTGGGTTTCAGACTTATCCTGCAAAAAGAACACCCAAGTGAAGCGGGAAAAGTCATCAACAATAACTAGACCATACTTACTTCCTCCTATGCTCAGATAGGCGACGGGTCCGAAGAGGTCCATATGCAACATCTCCAGAGGTCTTGAAGTGGTCATCACATTCTTGCTGTGATGTGCTCCTTCCACTTGTTTACCTGCTTGACAAGCTGCACAAGGTCTATCTTTTTCGAAATGTACATTGGTTAGACCTATCACGTGTTCTCCCTTTAGAAGCTTGTGGAGGTTCTTCATCCCCACATGTGCTAAGCGGCGATGCCACAACCAGCCCATCCAAGCGACTCAACTAAGAACACATTAGAAATAGAGTGCTGGGATGAAATAGCATTTTTTCCTAACCCTTTCACCTTGCCTTGGTTCCCATCACCGAATATGATTGAATCTTGGGGATCCTTGTTCTTGACGTAGGAAGAGAACATCCTCTTTTCCCCCGTCATGTAGTTTGTGCATCCGCTGTCGATAATCCAGCTTGAGCCCCCGGATGCATAAACCTGCAAGGCAAATTTAGGGTTGGGTCTTAGGTACCCAACTCTTGTTGGGTCCTACAAGGTTAGTCACAATTTCCTTAGGGACCCAAATGCAAGTTTTATCACCCTTGCATTTTGCCCCTAATTTCCTAGCAACTATCTTCCTATCCTTTCTACAAATAGCAAAGGAAGCATTTAAAGCATGATAAATTGTAGAGGGATCATTCATAACTTTTCTAGGAACATGAACAATATTCTTCCTAGGCACATGATGAATATTTTTCCTAGGCATATCTCTACCATGCATATAGGAAGAACTGGAAGCAAACATAGAATAAGAATCATAGGCATGTGAATCAAAAGCATTACAACTCCTATGAGACTGTCTTCTATCATTGTACATAAAAGCATGGTTCCTTTTAGTACTACTTGCCATAGGGGCCTTCCCTTTCTCCTTGGCGGAGATGGGAGCCTTATGGCTTGTTAAGTTCTTGGCTTCCCTCTTGAAACCAAGCCCATCCTTAATTGAGGGGTGTCTACCAATCGTGTAGGCATCCCTAGCAAATTTTAGTTTATCAAAATCACTTTTGCTAGCCTTAAGTTGGGCATTAAGACTAGCCATTTCATCATTTAATTTTGCAATAGAAGCTATGTGTTCACTACAAGCATCAATATCAAAATCTTTACATCTATTGCAAATAACAATATTTTCTACACAAGTTGTTGATTTACTAGCTATTTCTAACTTAGCATTCAAATTATCATTAATGCTCTTTAAGCTAGAAATCGTCTCATGGCAACAAGATAATTCACAAGAAAGCATTTCATTTCTCTTAACTTCTAAGACATGAGATTTTTGTGCTTCTACAAATTTGTCATGTTCTTCATACAACAAGTCCTCTTGTTTTTCTAAAAGCCTATTCTTATCATTCAAGGCATCAATCAATTCATTAATTTTATCTACCTTGGTTCTATCTAGGCCCTTAAATAAACATGAATAATCTATTTCATCCTCATCACTAGATTCGTCCTCACATGAAGAAGCATAAGTAGAGTTTCGAGTACATACCTTCTTCTCCCTTGCCATAAGGCATGTGTGACGCTCGTTGGGGAAGAGGGATGACTTGTTGAAGGCGGTGGCGGCGAGTCCTTCATTGTCGGACTCGGACGAGGAGCAATCCGAATCCCACTCCTTGCCAAGATGTGCCTCGCCCTTTGCCTTCTTATAGTTCTTCTTCTTCTCCCTCTTGTTCCCTTGATCCTGATCACTATCATTGTCGGGACAGTTAGCAATAAAATGACCAAGCTTACCACATTTGAAGCATGAGCGCTTCCCCTTTGTCTTGGTCTTGCTTGGCTGCCCCTTGCGACCCTTTAGCGCCGTCTTGAATCTCTTGATGATGAGGGCCATTTCTTCATCATTAAGTCCGGCCGCCTCAATTTGTGCCACCTTGCTAGGTAGCGCCTCCTTGCTTCTTGTTGCCTTGAGAGCAAGGGGTTGAGGCTCGGTGATTGGACCATTTAATGCGTCGTCCACGTACCTCGCCTCCTTGATCATCATTCGCCCGCTTACGAATTTTCCAAGGACTTTTTCGGGCGACATTTTGGTGTACCTAGGATTCTCACGAATATTATTCACCAAATGAGGATCAAGAATGGTAAAGGACCTTAGCATCAGTCGGACGACGTCGTGGTCCGTCCATCGCGTGCTTCCGTAGCTCCTTATTTTGTTGATAAGGGTCTTGAGCCGGTTGTATGTTTGTGTCGGCTCCTCGCCCCTTATCATCGCGAATCGTCCAAGCTCGCCCTCCACCAACTCCATCTTGGTGAGCAAGGTGACGTCGTTCCCCTCATGTGAAATCTTGAGGGTGTCCTAGATCTGCTTGGCGTTATCCAAGCCGCTCACTTTGTGGTATTCATCCCTGCACAATGAAGCTAGAAGAACAGTAGTAGCTTGTGCATTCTTATGAATTTGCTCATTAATGAACATGGGACTATCCGAACTATCAAAGTGCATTCCACTCTCTACAATCTCCCATATACTAGGATGGAGAGAGAACAAGTGACTACGCATTTTGTGACTCCAAAATCTGTAGTCCTCTCCATCAAAATGAGGAGGTTTACCAAGTGGAATAGATAATAAATGAGCATTTGTACTTTGAGGAATACGAGAGTAATCAAAAGAAAAGTTCGAATTGACCGGTTTCCTTCTCTCGTAGTCGTTGTGGTCGTCGTCCTTTTGGGAAGAAGTAGACTCATCGCTGTCGTCGTAGTAGACGATCTCCTTGATGCGTCTCGTCTTCTTCTTCTTCCCATCTTTCCGTCTATGGCCCGAGCCCGAGTTGGTAGGCTTGTCATCCTTCGGCTCGTTGACGAAAGATTCCTTCTCTTTATCGTTGATCACGATACCCTTCCCCTTAGGATCCATCTCTTCGGGCGGTTAGTCCCTTTGTGAAGAGAATGGCTCTGATACCAATTGAGAGCACCTAGAGGGGGGGTGAATAGGTGATCCTGTAACACTTAAAACTTAGGCCACAAAACTTGGTTAAGTGTTAGTGCAATAACCGCCAAGTGGCTAGAGTGGAATCTCTAACAAAACACAATAACCAACAAGAGATCAATCACAGAGATGGCACGGTGGTTATCCCGTGGTTCGGTCAAGACCAACGCTTGCCTACTCCACGTTGTGGCGTCCCGACAGACGAGGGTTGCAATCAACCCCTCTCAAGCGGTCCAAAGACCCACTTGAATACCACGGTGTTTTGTTTGCTTTTCTTAATCCCGTTTGCGAGGAATCTCCACAACTTGGAGCCTCTCGCCCTTACACTTGAAATTCACAAAGAAGCACAGAGCAAGGGAGGGATTAGCAACACACTCAAGACAAGAAGTCACAGCAACACCACGCACACAAGTCGCAACAAGAGCTCACAACACAACTCAATGAGTTCACCACTCAACTAGAGCTCTAATTGCTATCGCAAAGAATCAAAGGCGCGGAATCGATGTCTTGGTGCTTAGGAATGTTGTAGGAATGCTTGGTGTCCTCCTCCATGCGCCTAGGGGTCCCTTTTATAGCCCCAAAGCAGCTAGGAGCCGTTGAGAGCAATCTAGAAAGGCTGATCTTGCCTTCTGTCGACTGGCGCACCGGACAGTCCGGTGCACACCGGACACTGTCCGGTGCCCGATTTCTTTCCATAAATGGCGCAGTCGACCATTGGCAGCCTGAGAGCCGTTGGCGCACCAGACATGTCCGGTGCACACCGGACAGACCGGTGCCCCCTTCTAGCCGTTGGCTCGGCCACGTGTCCCGCGCAGATCGCGCGGCCGACCGTTGGCCCTGCCGACCGTTGGCTCACCGGACAGTCTGGTGCACACCGGACAGTCCGGTGAATTATAGTCGTACGTCAACGATGAATTCCCGAGAGCGACGAGTTCGCCTGTGAACAGCCCACCGGACAGTCCGGTGCACCACCGGACAGTCCGGTGAATTATAGCCGTATACCGTCGTCGAAGTCCCGAGAGCAGCCTGTTCACTAGAGCCAGCCTGGCGCACCGGACACTGTCCGGTGCACCACCGGACAGTCCGGTGCTCCAGACTGAGCAGAGTCTTGGCTGCTCGAGCCAAGGCATTTCCAATTGGATTTTTCCTGTTTCCAGCACTTAGACACAATACATTAGTCCATAAAACAATGTACTAAGTCTGAGAAACATACCTTTATCCTTGATTTGTACTTTGTCCACCTTTTTACACTAGGGCACTTATGTTGGACACTAAATCACCAAAATACTTAGAAATGGCCCAAGGGCACATTTCCCTTTCAATCTCCCCCTTTTTGGTGATTTATGCCAACACAACATAAAGCAAGTAGAACAAGTACAAAATCAATTCAAATAAGAACTCAAATTGTTTTGATTCAATTTTGGCATATATGGATCATACTTTGCCACCACTTGGTTTGTTTTTGCAAATCAAACTCAAATTTCTATCTCTAAGTCAAACACACATGTTAAGACATAAAGAGAGTCATTCCAAGAGAAATTGATTCAAGATTTCAAAAACTCCCCTTTTTCCCATAATCAATACTTCTCCCCACAAGAAGCCAACTTTTGACAAGAGAGACAATAAAAGAGTTTTGACAAACCAAAAGCTCTATTCTACTATTTTCAAAATCTCTCAAGTGGTAGCTGATCCATTTATCGCTTTGGCCTTTATTTTCTCCCCCTTTGGCATCAAGCACCAAAACGGGATCAATCTTGGCCCTTTAACCCCATTGCCTCACCAAAATCTTCAAATAAGAGTACAAAGGCAATAAGAGGACGTGAGATGAACTTGGAATTAGTTACCCTCTCATCGGAGTGCAGTGGAAGTCTTTCATGGTCCAAGTCCACCTTTTCCCTTTCAATCCTCCTTTGAGACTAAAACATCCAAACTCAAGTACATGGTTAGTCTCAAAGGGTCAAGTTGTAGCACAGCTCCCCCTAAATATGTGCATTACTTGCAAAAAGGACTTGTGAGGTCCAGGGAGTGTTTGTACAACTTGAGCACCACAATAAGCAACAAAATGCAGAATGAACATGATCAAAGGCATAAACACATGTATGCTACAATTCAATCCAAGTTCCGCGAATCTAAGATATTGAGCTCACTACGCAGCCTGCAAAAGGTCTTCTCATCTAGAGGCTTGGTAAAGATATCGGCTAGCTGGTTCTCGGTGCTAACATGAAACACTTCGATATCTCCCTTTTGCTGGTGGTCTCTCAAAAAGTGATGTCGGATGTCAATGTGCTTTGTGCGGCTGTGCTCAATAGGATTTTCCGCTATTCGGATAGCACTCTCATTATCACATAGGAGTGGGACTTTGCTCAGATTGTAGCCAAAGTCCGTGAGGGTTTGCCTCATCCAAAGTAGTTGCGCGCAACACTGTCCTGCGGCAACATACTCGGCCTCGGCGGTGGATAGGGCAACGAAAGTTTGTTTCTTAGAATTCCATGACACCAGGGACCTTCCTAAGAATTGGCACGTCCCCGATGTACTCTTCCTATCGACCTTACATCCAGCATAGTCGGAATCTGAGTACCCAATGAAGTCAAAGTTAGACCCCTTTGGAAACCAGATCCCGAAGCAAGGCGTAGCGACTAAATATCGAAGAATTCGCTTCACTGCCACTAAGTGACACTTCTTAGGATCGGATTGAAATCTAGCACACATGCATACGCTAAGCATAATATCTGGTCTACTAGCACATAAATAAAGCAAAGAACCTATCATGGACCGGTATGCTTTTTGATCAACGGACTTACCTCCTTTGTTGAGGTCGGTGTGTCCGTCGGTTCCCATCGGCGTCTTTGCGAGCTTGGCATCCTTCATCCCAAACCGCTTTAGCAAGTCTTGCGTGTACTTCGTTTGGGAGATGAAGGTGCCGTCCTTGAGTTGCTTCACTTGGAACCCAAGGAAGTAGTTCAACTCGCCCATCATCGACATCTCGAATTTCTGCGTCATAACCCTGCTAAACTCTTCACAAGACTTTTGATTAGTAGAACCAAATATTATGTCATCGACATAAATTTGGCACACAAAAAGATCACCATCGCAAGTCTTAGTAAAAAGAGTTGGATCGGCTTTTCCAACCTTGAAAGCATTAGCAATTAAAAAGTCTCTAAGGCATTCATACCATGCTCTTGGGGCTTGCTTAAGTCCATAGAGCGCCTTAGAGAGCTTACACACGTGGTCGGGGTACCGTTCATCCTCGAAGCCAAGGGGTTGCTCCATGTACACCTCCTCCTTGATCGACCCGTTGAGGAAAGCGCTCTTCACATCCATTTGGTACAACCTGAAAGAATGGTGAGCGGCATATGCTAGCAAGATACGAATTGATTCTAGCCTAGCCACAGGAGCAAAAGTCTCCTCAAAGTCCAAAACCTACGACTTGGGCATAACCTTTTGCCACAAGTCGAGCCTTGTTCCTCGTCACCACCCCGTGCTCGTCCTGTTTGTTGCGGAACACCCACTTGGTTCCCACAACATTTTGCTTGGGACGAGGCACCAGCGTCCAAACTTCATTGCGCTTGAAGTTGTTGAGTTCCTCCTGCATGGCCAACACCCAGTCCGGATCTAGCAAGGCCTCTTCTACCCTGAAAGGCTCAATAGAAGAGACAAAGGAGTAATGCTCACAAAAATTAACTAATCTCGAGCGAGTAGTTACTCCCTTGCTAATATCACCCAATATTTGGTCGACGGGATAATCCCTTTGGATCGTCGCTCGAACTTGGGTTGGAGGTGCCTGAGGTGCTTCTTCCTCTTCAACTTGATCATCATGTGCTCCCCCTTGATCATGCGCCTCCACTTGAGGTACCTGTTCGTCATCTTGGGTTGGGGGATGCACCATAGTTGAGGAAGACGGTTGATCTTGCTCCAATTGTTCCTGAGGCCGTACATCTCCAATCGCCATAGTGCGTATTGCGGCCGTTGGAACGTCTTCTTCATCTACATCATCAAGATCAACAACTTGCTCTCTTGGAGAGCCATTAGTCTCATCAAATACAACGTCGCTAGAGACTTCAACCAAACCCGATGATTTGTTGAAGACCCTATACGCCTTTGTATTTGAATCATAACCTAGTAAAAACCTGTACCTGTTCTACTTGCTTTATGTTGTGTTGGCATAAATCACCAAAAAGGGGGAGATTGAAAGGGAAATGTGCCCTTGGGCCATTTCTAAGTATTTTGGTGATTTAGTGTCCAACACAAGTGCCCTAGTGTAAAAAGGTGGACAAAGTACAAATCAATGATAAAGGTATGTTTCTCAGACTTAGTACATTGTTTTATGGACTAATGTATTGTGTCTAAGTGCTGGAAACAGGAAAAATCCAATTGGAAATGCCTTGGCTCGAGCAGCCAAGACTCTGCTCAGTCTGGAGCACCGGACTGTCTGGTGGTGCACCGGACAGTGTCCGGTGCGCCAGGCTGGCTCTAGTGAACAGGCTGCTCTCGGGACTTCGACGGCGGTATACGGCTATAATTCACCGGACTGTCCGGTGGTGCAGAGGACTGTCCGGTGGGCCGTTCACAGGCGAACTCGTCGCTCTCGGGAATTTATCGTCGACGTACGGCTATAATTCACCGGACTGTCCGGTGAGCCAACGGTCGGCAGGGCCAACGGTCGGCCGCGCGATCTGCGCGGGACACGTGGCCGAGCCAACGGCTAGAAGGGGGCACCGGTCTGTCCGGTGTGCATCGGACATGTCCGGTGCGCCAACGGCTCTCAGGCTGCCAACGGTCGACTGCGCCATTTATGGAAAGAAATCGGGCACCGGACAGTGTCCGGTGTGCACCGGACTGTCCGGTGCGCCAGTCGACAGAAGGCAAGATCGGCCTTCCTAGATTGCTCTTAACGGCTCCTAGCTGCCTTGGGGCTATAAAAGGGACCCCTAGGCGCATGGAGGAGGACACCAAGCATTCCTACAACATTCCTAAGCACCAAGACATCGATTCCGCGCCTTTGATTCTTTGCGATAGCAATTAGAGCTCTAGTTGAGTGGTGAACTCATTGAGTTGTGTTGTGAGCTCTCGTTAGTCATAGCAACACCACGCACACAAGTCGCAACGAGAGCTCACAACACAACTCAATGAGTTCACCACTCAACTTGAGCTCTAATTGCTATCGCAAAGAATCAAAGGCGCGGAATCGATGTCTTGGTGCTTAGGAATGTTGTAGGAATGCTTGGTGTCCTCCTCCATGCGCCTAGGGGTCCCTTTTATAGCCCCAAGGCAGCTAGGAGCCGTTGAGAGCAATCTAGGAAGGCTGATCTTGCCTTCTGTCGACTGGCGCACCGGACAGTCCGGTGCACACCGGACACTGTCCGGTGCCCGATTTCTTTCCATAAATGGTGCAGTCGACCGTTGGCAGCCTGAGAGCCGTTGGCGCACCGGACATGTCCGGTGCACACCGGACAGACCGGTGCCCCCTTCTAGCCGTTGGCTCGGCCACGTGTCCCGCGCAGATCGCGCGGCCGACCGTTGGCCCTGCCGACCGTTGGCTCACCGGACAGTCTGGTGCACACCGGACAGTCCGGTGAATTATAGCCGTACGTCGACGATGAATTCCCGAGAGCGACGAGTTCGCCTGTGAACGGCCCACCGGACAGTCCGGTGCACCACCGGACAGTCCGGTGAATTATAGCCGTATACCGCCGTCGAAGTCCCGAGAGCAGCCTGTTCACTAGAGCCAGCCTGGCGCACCGGACACTGTCCGGTGCACCACCGGACAGTCCGGTGCTCCAGACTGAGCAGAGTCTTGGCTGCTCGAGCCAAGGCATTTCCAATTGGATTTTTCCTGTTTCCAGCACTTAGACACAATACATTAGTCCATAAAACAATGTACTAAGTCTGAGAAACATACATTTATCCTTGATTTGTACTTTGTCCACCTTTTTACACTAGGGCACTTGTGTTGGACACTAAATCACCAAAATACTTAGAAATGGCCCAAGGGCACATTTCCCTTTCAACAACCTCTAAAAGACATCATGAGAAACAGAGAGGCTACTAGAAGAATTGGAAAATGGGCTGCAGAGCTTAATGAATTCACCATTGATTATGTGCATAGATCTTCAATTCAGTCCCAGGCGTTAGCAGACTTCATCGCTGATTGGGCGCCAGGGGCTCAGGAAGAAGAGACAAATAAAAATGCTGAAGCTTGGACAATGTTCTGCGATGGTTCTTGGGGAACCTTTGGCGCAGGAGCAGCTGGTGTTCTAATAGCACCTTCGAAAGTCAGAACATGTTATGCAGCCAAACTAGACTTCAGTTGTACAAATAATATTGCTGAATATGAAGCACTCTTGTTGGGGCTTCAGAAGTTAAGGGCAATGGGAATAAGAAGGGCTATTCTAAAAACTGATTCTCAAGTCATTTCTGGCCACATAGATAAAAGTAGCAAGGCAAGAGATCCAAAACTTGAAAAATACCTAGATACAGTTCGAAGGTTAGAGGCTTCTTTCGAAGGTTTCTCTGTCAAGAACATTCCAAGAGGCGAAAATGAGCATGCAGATTTGTTAGCCAAATCAGCGGCTCAAGGGCTCCCTTTACCTTCGAAAGTATTTTTTGAAACAATAAAGGCATCTTCGGTTGAACTCATGGAGAGAGCAGTGCTCGCCATTTCTCCAGTTCATAGTGAAGATTGGAGGACTGAAATCATATCTTTTCTCCAGGGTAACTGCCTTTCGGATGACGAAGTTTATAATAAAAGAATGGAAGCAAGAACAAGACCATATATCATAATAGAAGGGGAATTGTACAAGCATGGAGTTTGCTCCCCCCTTCTCAAGTGTTTATCCAGAACTGAAGGTATAGAACTGATGAAGGAGATACAAGCAGGATTGTGTGGATCTCATATTGGGTCTAGGCCTTTGCTGGGAAAGGTTTTTAGACAGGGATTTTACTGGCCGAAGGCAGCTTTGGATGCAGCAGATCTGGTCCAAAAGTGTGAAAATTTTCAAAAATGTGCAAGGGACCAAAATCAACCTTCGTCATTAACTCAGTTAATACAACCAACCTGGCCATTGCAAAGATGGGGCCTGAACTTGTTAGACCCACTTCCACTAGCACAAGGTAATTTAAAATATGTCGTGGTGGCGGTGGAATATTTTTCTAAGTGGATTGAAGCGAAGCCTTTGGCTACAATAACTTCGGTTACTGTTCAGAATTCTTCTAGCAAAATATCGTTTGTCGCTTCGGCGTGCCGAAGGCCATAACTGTGGACAATGGAGCACAGTTTGATGCCGAAGCTTTCAAAGATTTCTGCGACTAGATTGGCACGAAGATTCATTTTGCATCAGTCAGGCACCCGGAGTCAAACGGGCTGGTTGAAAGAGCAAATGGTATCATAATGACGGGAACAATGAAGTTAATCTTCAACTAACCTAGAGGAAAGTGGCCAGAAGAGTTGATTAAAGTGGTGTGGGGCCACAATACAACTGTATCAAGGTCAATAGGTTTTACACCGTTTAAGCTATTGTTTGGTGACGAAGCTATAACCCCAGAAGAAGCTAAGGCAGGGTCAATTAGAACAGTAGCTTCGGCAGAAGACAAAGCTGATTATTCTGTGGCAAAAGATGCTATAGAAGGGACCAGACTTCAGGCTGTGGAAAATATCAACAAATATCAAGCCGAAACAATAAAATGGCGTGACAGAAAAGTTCGGCTAAAAAACATTAAGCCAGGGCATCTGGTACTTCAGAGAGTGGCCAATCCAGACACAGTAGGCAAGCTACAACTGAAGTGGGGAGGACCTTTTCTGGTGGTATCTTCATCAAGACCCGGTTCTTACAGATTGAAGGATATGGACGGCAATGACATTCCTAGATCTTGGAATGCGAATGAGCTTCGACGATATTATGTGTAAATTTATGTAATCTTTTTTATTTCTCCTATGGCACCCTTTTCCTTTCCAATGGGGGAGAAAGGTTTTTAATGGGGCTATAATTTGTAATTTTTTCTTTCTTATCCAGCTCTACGAGAGTAAAATTCCCCAAAAATATGTAAAATATAAAATCTGAGCATGCACCATCGAGTGCAAAAAGAAAAAAACAGGGAGAAGCTCGAAAGTCGTCCCTAAGGGGATGCAGAGCACGACGAAGCTACAAAAAGTCGTTCCTAAGGGAGCGCAGCGTAAGTTTTCTGCTCAAAAGTCGTTCCTAAGGGAATGTAGAGCCAAATACCGCCAAAATATAAGGCGAAGAAGTTCAAAAGACGTTCCTAAGGGAATACAGAACTTACACCGAAAAGTCAACGGTGATACCGCCGAAATAGAAGGCGAAGAAGTTCAAAAGACGTTCCTAAAGGGATGCAGAACTTACACCAAAAAATAAGTGGTGCAGCCGAAAAATAAACGACAAAAAGATTTCAGTCATTTCTAAGGGAATGAGGAGTTTTGATGTGGCTTCGTAAGCGTGTGTCTAGACATCCATTTGCACAATACCTCACATCATTCATTGCATTCATATACATTCATTCAGACATACATAGGATCATCATCATCATATCATACAGATACAGACAGTTGCTTCGGCTATAAGGATAACACTTCGGCGAAAGGAAAGGAAGCAGATTTAGGCTTCGTTGTGTACGAAAAGAAGGGAAGGTGTTTTTCGCCTTCGGCTCAAAAAATACAAGTTTCGTCCACACCAAAGCAGTTCATACATGCACGGAAAGATAAAAATATATTACAAGGTATGGACAAATTTACAGAGTAGTATCTGATTTTTAAATTACAATATTCTTTACAAGGATAATTCAAAAATTTCCCTAGAGTTTTTTCACAGCAATGTCCTCGACTTCATCATCATCCGCTAAGCTTCGGATCATCCGCTAAGCCTCGGCTCATTGCTCCTCGGCTTCGTCATCCTGTACATAACAAAGCGTTATAAGGTAAATTCAAGTTTCAAGGAAAAGGTAAGCATAAGGTATGAGTTTATTACCGGTTTAAGGTGACTTTGAGCTTCATCACCAGCCAAGCTTCGTCCACCCTTTGCCCAAATTTGAGTTACGAATCTGTTCCCAATGCTTCGGGCCAGGCCGGGGATGTCATTCAAGTCCGTTGGTGACAAGTTGAAGTTTGTCCGGTTTACAATATTCCCGTGTGTGCAACCAGCCTTCATAAAAGCGACAGTTGTGCCACGAGAAGCTAGCAGAGCGCAAAAATCACCATGCCCAACTATGACTTCATCAAGAGCATCAACCTCGCCTTCAATATGATCAAAGAGGCCTGACAAGTTTTTAGCTGAAGGTTTAAACTTTTTAGAACTAGCTCCAACTAAGTTGAAGACTTCCTTCAGTTGTTGCACGCAACGGTTGCCGAAGTTCAGACATTTATCTTGCAGTTCCCTCAATGATTTTTGCAAGTTTGAACTTTTTGCAACTTCAGCTTCAAGCTTCGCATCAAAGTCCTTCTTATCTTGTTCGAAGTTTTTTGATTTTGTGGAGAGTTCACTGTTTAACCAAGCAATCTCGGCTTGAGCTTCCACCAGCGAACCCTCCATTGTCTGAAGCATGAAATCTTTCTTCTCCAAAGCAGCTTCGTGCTCTTTAATCTTGCCCTCTAAGCCCTCAATTATAATTTCGTTTTTCTTCTCCTCAAGGTCTTGCTACATCCTCAAGGTTTTGCTTAACAGCGGACTCTGAAAAAATAACCTTCATCAGGAGTAACCTTCATCTCAAAAACAAATAATAAAGTTCAGGTAAGAACTTCACCTTGAAATTAGAATAAAACAAACTGTTGGCGATATGTTGCCGCCGGTATCTGCTGAGGTCGGCCTCAAGCTTCGGAAAGCCAACACTCTTCAACAGATTGCTAACAACATTCGCCCCAATTCGGTCCCGGAGGCATCCTAAACTCTCTTCGGCAACACCACCGAAGAGCAATGCTCCTGGTTTATAGCCGCATGATATTGCGTAATCCCTCAATTCTTCCTTCTCAGCTTTAGAAAACTTTTTGCCAAGTATGTCTTGAAAATTAAAATCCCCTTCCTCTGAAGTCTCTTCGGCAACCTCCTTCTCTTTCCCGGGCACTGGGGCCAGGGTCTTTTCGGCAGCTGTAGTAGCTTCTTCCGCGGCCATGTTCAAGATCATCTTATCAATTTCAGAAAAAGTGCCTTCTAAATTTGTATCTTCGGCCGTCTCAGCTTCGGCAGTTACGGCTTTGGCGAGGGCAGCCTCGGTTGCTGCGGTATCTTCGGCAGCCGGTGTTTTTGACGCTGAGGCCGACGGTGGTGTTTCTTTAATGGCATAAAAAACAGTAATGATCCTTCACCTTTTTTCCGCAGGTTTCTTGATTGTCGTAGGCTCTTCCTTCTTCTGTAAAAGCTTCATCAGTTGTGGCCTTAGTGGACTTAGCTTGAGAGGTAAAGATTCGGTCATTACCTTTAAAATTTCCTCCACATTAGCGACAGGAGGCGTTGAAGGAATTTCTTCTATATCAGCTGTTTTTGGCTTCGCATCCAAAGCTTTTCTTTTCTTTGGAACAGCCATCTTCGGTTCAGGGCTGGATTTCTTCTTTTTCAAAGCTTTTTCATATTTTTCTATCATTCTAGCAGCTTGCCTCTTCATTACACTGACAACTCTTTTTTGCTTTGGCCCTTCGACACCCTTACTTAACCGTTCATAGTCAGGATATTCAAATTTCAGGGCATCCATTACTAGGTTCAGCCTTCGTTTCGGTCGGGTGCCGAAGGCCGCGGTCATCAATTGATCTTCTTTCTTATTATAGTTGCCCAAGATTTCATTGCACATAGCTTCAATCGTATCCAACCATTCTTGGCAGGGTTCTTTGAAATGTTTCTTGAACTTGAAATGATAGGGCAGTCGAACAAGTTCATTCTTTTTCTTTTCTCCTTTGAGCTTCGGCATATTCCATTCCTTTAACGTCGGAAACACTCTATTGGCTAGGTATTCCTGTACCAGATCTCTAGTACTGATATGCTCAGACATAACTCGAAATTCGCCCACAGCTTCTCGGCATGGTGACCCGTGTAGCATGTCGCACAAAGGCTAGTTAACCCAAAGGTTAGGTCTAGTGGGCTCTGGACTATCTTCTCCTTCTGCTCATCAACCTTAACATAAAACCACTCATTCTTCCAGCCGGTTAGCCATTTGGTGCGGTAGGTGACCACCGGAGTCTTCATGTCTTTGTGGTAAGCAAAATTATAGCAGCCAAAAATCTTGTGCATTCCATCTTCTCTTGCCTTCGTCTCATAGTGAAGTTCATGCACCCGGCAGAAGGCTTCGGCAAGTGGCTCCACTCCTTGGCTTCGAAGAGCCCAGATAAAGACGTTGAGCCTAACGATGGCGTTAGGAGTCAGCTGATGAAGATAAATTTTGAAATCTTTCAAAACATCCCCAATCATTTCATGCAGAGGAAACCTCAATCCTGCTTTCAAAAAACTTTTGTAAACTACCACCTCGTCATTTTTTGGCTTCGGAATAGTTTCTTCCCCGCCAAAACGAATCAGCTTCTTCTCGGCTTCCCCAAAGTAGCCTAGCTTTATCTTCATGGGCATATCAGCTTCGGAGATAGTCGATTTCCCAAAGTCCAAGTGGCTGGGTTTGGATGGCATAATGGTGTTATAATCTATCTCTTCTTCACCAGCATCACCCTCTTCAATATCTGCCTGTTTAGCTTCGGCAGCAGGTGCACCTTCGTCAGAGGCACCCTCTGTCACAACCAGTCCTGACTGCCTCATTACTTCGAAGATTGGGGCAGTCTCAGCAGCTTCGGCTTCCTCTCCGTCGTGTGTAATCCTAGCTGTTGAACGCACTCTGGCCATTTGATACTGAACTTCTCACGGTTTTGACAAAGTTGATGACTTTTTATAGCTTTGCCGAAGCTCCTTCTTATGACGAAGCTAAAGCAAAACGATGCTTCGATTGAGAATATGATGAATAAGCTTCGGTTGTGGTCAAATTTTTTGGCAGCATAACAGTGCAATAGTAGTAAATGCTATGGTAACTTCACACCTACTTGTCTGTTTATATAGTGCTGCAGGTGGGAAACTAAATCGTCAAGCCGTTCGCACCCGCTGAACAGTCGCCCGTACCCACTGAACGGTGGACCATAGTGCGCGAGAAGGCGAATCACCAGATCGCGTGTACCCGTTGTAAGGTGGGACCACCTTACACTCGGAATATTTAAATCATTTCTCGACAACGAGCTCAGGGAAGGTGTTTTTCGGACCTTCGGCATTCCGAAGCCTGAGAGAATTTTTCACGGGTCAAGCTCGTTACGAAAAACGATCTGGCACCATAAAGGTGCTACTGTTGGGGGTCTGCTTCGTCGCCGAAGGTCCCATAAGAATAAACACCTTCGGAAGATCAACACAGAAGTACAGCCGAAGCTACCATTCGGGGAGCTTCGGCATAACGACATGCCTTAAGACGAAGGGTGGCACCGACTTAAAGATGAAAAGACCAATTGGCCCATGATAATCTATGTCATGATTGTAACCGGTTGTAAAGGACACGAATGTAAATCCACACAGGCTACGCCCTGTGCCTATAAATAGATGAACAGTACCCCCGTACTGTTCACGCTGACCTGTAATCGCTCGTTCATTACGCTTGTACTATTTCCTTCTGTCAAGCCGAAGGTACAAATGTAGTTCTATATTATTACTGTTTATTCATGATATAATAAAGTTGAATTGATAATGTCACATAATTATTCACGTTGCTTTCTATGTCTTACATATTTCTTCTTTCATTAATGTATACTGCAATCATGAAGGTATGTCCTTCATGACCTTCGTCTGAAGATCATTATGCCCTAAGGGATATAATGTTTCGAAGGACGAAGGACCTTAACCCTTAACATCTTGTGTTGCCTTGTTCTTAATTCGTAGCAATTGAGAACAAGTCCCCAACAACCAATTTAGTAAATACTATGTATGGTGAAATAATATTAAAGCAGTGGGTAAACTAGGGTTTCCTTATCGGATGGTGCTCTCAGTGTTTTATATACACCTACTTTAGGGTCTAGAGTGAATTTAAGAATTTTAATCACCTCCTTTATGTTTCATTGGACACTTAGAGAGATTTTAGTTGTATAATATTCACTCCTTCCACAATTCCCTTTTTACCTTCTATTTATGCTTTCTAAAGTGATCTTGAACTACCATAGTGATTTAGAAATTTCCAAAAATGTTGCAAAAATTATAGTGGGCTAATATTGAGCATTGTAGTCTGTTCTACAAAGTTGAGGTTATGACTAATTTGGACAAACTCTAGGCAAAAATAACAAAAGTGAGGGTAGATGGTCACTTTGTACTACAGCTCTGATTTAGGTGGGCGTGCTGCACTAAAAATTATTTTTGCCAACATCTATGGGTAATGACAGGTCTCTGTGCCAAAAAATCGCAGAAAGGGACTTAATGGTTATTTAGTTGTGATTTTTCAAAGTTTAATTCCAAAAAGGCTCTTATAACTAACTTGTCATTTGAAAAATATCAAACAATAGAACTTGTATTTTTCCTAGATTCATACTAGCATAATAGTAGTTATCCCAAGGATTGGGGTGGTTTCTCCTTAGGGTTATTTTTCTAAGTTCTTACTATTTTTATAAAATAAAATGTGGTGCATTTCTTTTGTACTAACAGAGGGTTCAACAAAATTTTCTTATGAATTATATCACCTAAGCAAGCTAGGAAAAATGTGGTTGCCCTCTGGTTCTTATTTTAAATTCTTTTTTTCATTTCCTTAAGGTTTGGGTCAATACAAGTTGTAATGGTTAATCCCTCCTTAACCTAGTGTACTAAGGAGTTTAACATTTTTAAACAGGATAGTTAGTAGTTAAGTATGTCTCTAATTTTTCTTACCCTCAGTCCAAAAGTATTTATATTTTTCCTCTATTTATATAGTTTTGGGCAGTATGCTTATTTAAATTGAAACTCTAAAAGTATTGCAGGAATCAGGGTGTTTATTATTTTTCCTCAATATTTCATAATATTTAGGACCTAGCAAAATTGGTTTGACCAAATTTGGTTGGGTAAAACTCAAGTTATGAATTTTTCAAGTTTTGTACTCATTTAAAAGAATAAATCTTAAAGGTTTAAGGAAAACAACTTTCCACCGAGGCCCCTGGGGTTTTCTTTAACTAAACCATTTAAATTGTGCCCCTGCGGAACTGTTTCACTGAGTCACTGACATCACGAATACCCCCTGGCTTTTCTCTCTCTCAACCCGAGCTCCCTCCTCACCGGAACAATAGCCACAGAGAGGAAAAAGGGTGGCACGACTTATCGGTGGTGGGAGAGGTCCGGTGGAGGGCTGGGTGAGGTCCAGGAGGTCCTGGCGGTCACGTCGAGGGGCGGATCGCCGACGGTGATGGCCGGAATAGGGCTGGCCGCCCGCGCAGGCGGTCGGGCTCGTCAGCGGCGTGTGCTCCGGCCTGTTCACGACGGTATAGTTCAATTAAATGGCATGAGGAGCTTCACTGGAGGTCAAGGATGCCATAGGCATAAGGAATCGACGAATGACTTACCGTGTAGCTCGGTTTACGTGCGACGACGGCTGGTTGAAGTCCGGCGACATCAATCCGGCGTCTCCGGTGAAGTGGTGTTCGGTCTACGGCTCGAGGAGCTTCACTAAGCTCCGGGGAAGCTAGCCAAAGGGTCAGACGAGGTGGAGGAGGGATGGAGTGGCCGGTCTATGGTGGCCGGAGCTCGCGCGGCCGCGGGCACGTCGTTCTCTGGGCAAACGCCGATGAGCTCGTGCTCGGGCAGGGTTGGGAGCGCGTGTGGGTGTACGGTCGAGGCTGAGGTTGGCTTTATAGCCGCGGGCGCGGGCGTGGGCGCGGGGTTGACACGGCGCGGCACGGTGCGCGCGGGGCCAAGCGCCGAGGCGTGCTCTGGCGTTGCCAGGACGCGTCGAACACGTGGCCCTGTTAATCTGCCCGAGTTCTTGCGCCTGCTGAGCACCCAAACGTGTGAATCTTGCCATATGACTTGTGCAAGATTTCTTCCCTGCACCAAGAGCTATCTAGTTCATGTGAGTTCCAAGGGGAGATCGGGTCTAGCTTGGAAGATATGGTGGCGCCAAGTCTTGTCTGTCTGCACTGTTCACCCCGCGACAAAAAGATGTCAAACCGTGTCAAACGACCCTGGTTTGGTTTCAAATTTTTCAGGGGTGTGCCTTGGGTAGTTTGGCTACTTTTTGTTATTTGTACCAAGTGGTTTTGGCGCCAGGAAAAGGGTGAACTCTTCTAATCTTTAGACTAAAGCGGATTTTTGACTTAGAGAAAAATGGCTTGCTCTAGGGTGCTCTCCACTTGGGGCTTAATTTTGAGGTTTTTGTAGGACCTTTTTTTAATACATCTCTTACTATACTTTGTAGGTATATTAATGTACTTCAACTTTGGTAAAGGGTTCAATCCATGAATTGGCCATTTGCATAGTTTTCCCTTTAATCCAATGTTTGGGGGTTTAATGGCCCAAGAGGGGAAATTAGGGTTTTAGAACCTTTTTCATAGGTGAAGATACATGAAGGCTAGGGTATCCCTCCCATCATGATCATCACTTAGTTTAGCCATGGTTCTAAAGCTTTGGGTGTCCTCTCTTTCCATTTAAACACATGTGACAATAGGCCATAGATGCACATTTTAAGCCAGGGCCTAGGTAACACCTGGGGTGTTACAGCCCTCCCCCTTAAAGGAATCTCATCCCGAGATTGGGCAGCGATCCTTGAGAGGGGTGCTAAGAAGGTGCGTGCTTGCGTGGTGTGGTTTCTTTTGTCAAGGTTCTCTAATAGACTGCTCTTCGAATGTCACCCTCTTTGCAACTTCAGAAGGAAGTCCTTCTAGATTTAGTTTCACACATTACTCAGTTTTCATTAACTATATTTCTCTTATTCTTAGATTCAAAGGGCAGCTGGGGGGTTTGGATTTTTGTGTTATGTACCGATTCCCTTGGGCAGAAAATCAAGGTAGTGAGAGCGTAGAAAATCCTCAGTTTCCCAAGTAGCCTCTTCTTCTAAATGGTTTCTCCACTGGATCTTATACATTCGGATTGACCTTGCTCGAGTTGACCTTTCCTTTCAGTCCAATACCTTGACAGGGTTCTCTTGATATGACAAGTCTGGTTCTATCTCCAATTCAGGCTCGGGTAGCACTTCCGTCGGTAAGCGGACACACTTCTTCAGTTGAGACACATGGAACACATCATGAATGGTGTGGCAGAACCTCCCAAGTTATTGGGCCCACATGCACCAGCCCTTTGTTAGAAATATGCCCTAGAGATAATCATAGAGATGAGCATATTTCTTTGTATCCATGATATATATATTGCTTAATTGAATATCCATGGAAGGCACCTTGTATTGATTAGCAATTATGTGAATTGTTTGTGAGATTCTTTACTTATATGGTTATTCTAAATGATGTCCCTAGTCAGAGTCGATGACTAGCACATGTATTAGTTGATGACTACATTTCACAAGTCATGAACATGGAGATGTTAAACTAATAATGTGGGCGCATGTATGACATGAGGCTGGACCGACCCAACGTGAGATATTGTAATATAGTTCTCTTCTTGCAACATGAATACTGTATCCTTAGACCTGAGATTGTCGCATGTTCTCAAGATGTGAATTGACTTACTTAGGGACTATCAAACGCTATCCCGTAACTGGGTAGTTATAAAGGTAGTTTTGGGTTTGTCAGGAAGCATGCTATGAGGCATGGTCAGTCAAGATGGAATTTGTCCCTCTCTTTGTGAGAGAGATATCTCTGGGCCCCTCGAGTGATTGGATCAAGAAATGCATGGCCGTGCTAGGGTTAAGAGTTAACCATTGAAAGGATTCCAATTCACAGTATCGAGAAAGAGAGGTCAGCTTAGAGCCAGACCAAATATCGTGAGACAAAGGGAACAGCATGTACGTAATGTCGCAATGGTTCGTCTGATATGATCTTTACGTACACATAGGAGTTGACATGTCTTGCTAGAGGCCGCTGTCAATTATTGGGCCAAGTAAGAGTACTCGGCCTATGTCTATTTGTACGTGAACCTATAGGGTCACACACTTAAGGGGAAGGAAGCCTAATTCGGATTAGATTCGAAATTAGACTGGGCTTTAGGGTTAATGATGGGCCTCGGCGTCAGAAGCCCACCATAACGCCTATATAATGAGGGGCGGGGGCGCGGTTAAGGATAACCTAATTCACCACCAGCGAACTAACAGCCGCCGCCCACCTCTCGCCCTCGCCAAGCCGCCGTCGCGAACCTAGCAGTTCGGTACGCGGCGCTTCCTCCCTGTACGTGTGGATACCTCGGAGGTGCTACATCTGGAGCACTTGGACGAACCGTGCGAGGACGTGAAGGACGCCGGCGACTGCACGGCACTGCTCGACGTGTTCGTCTACATCGAGACGTCTTCCGCTGCTCTGCGCGTCTAGTGGTAATTCCATGACCTATAACCGCAGTAGTTCTTGGTATTATGGGGATGAAAAATTTTGTTTTGCGCTAGCGTAGCCTCCCCGTAATCCTACAGTGGTATCAAAGCAGGTTCTGCGTAAGTTTTAGGTCTGGATCTAGGTTCATGTGATGGATCTACTTGATGCACGGTTTGATTAGATCAATTGGTAATAAAGGGTTGAAGTAGATTACATCGGATATGACTGGAGAGATCAGTTCGTCCTTCTCTGTTGTATGCGCGACTTGCCCCTACCGGCTGGAATCACCATCGGGGCTAACTGCGTACACAACCAGCAGATTGACGCAACAGATCGACGTCACGAGTGTAATCTTCTTCGGGTCGAAAGTCTCGGATTTGGGTTGATTTGATCAACCGCATGAGATTTCCAGTGGAATTTCCATACATACGATGCATGGAATCCTGTGAGTTGTTAATTGTTAGTTGTGGATTCTGAATCACTAAGTATCAATAGAGGGATATTGATTTTAGTGGGAGTAGACTATTAAATGTTTAATATGATTTACTCTGTCATGGATATTTTTGTCTTAGTATTTTGCATTATTTTGTTGTAGATAAATGGCACCTAGCACACCAACATTTACTTTGCGATCGATTCTTGAAAAGGATAAGTTAAATGGAACAAACTATACGGATTGGATCCGTAACCTGAGAATTGTTCTCAGGGCTGAAAAAAAGGAAGACGTCCTAGACTCCCCACTGCCAGAGGATCCTGGTGAAAATGCAACTGCCGCAGCTAAAACCGCTTACAAGAAAGCAATGGATGCTAATCTTGAAGTAAGTTGCCTAATGCTTGCTTGCATGGAGCCTGAGCTCCAGATGCAGTTTGAGACAAACCATGAGGTGTACGATATGATCGTGGCGCTCAAGGATATGTTCCAGACTCAGGCTAGGACTCAAAGGTTCAATGTGTCCAAAGCCTTTCTAGAATGCAAGCTAGCAGAAGGCGCAGCAGTTGGGCCACACGTAATCAAAATGGTTGGTTACAGTCAAAGGTTGGAGAAGCTAGGCTTCCCAATAAGCCAAGAGTTGGCCACTGACTTCATTTTGGCATCTCTTCCGCCCAGCTATGGAAACTTCATCACGAACTACCATATGCATGGGGCGGAGAGGGGCCTCAATGAACTATGTGGCATGCTGAAAACTGCAGAGGGGGACATAAAGAAAAGTGCTGGCAGCAGCGGCCATGTGATGGCGGTCCAAAACAAACCCAACTTTAAGAAGAAGGGTAAGTCTCAAAAGAAGAAGGGCAAGGGAAAGGATACAGTATCCAAGCCCAATCAAAAGCCCAAGGCTGGACCAGCTGCAGATACAGAGTGCTTTTATTGCAAAGAACTTGGTCACTGGAAAAGGAATCGCAAGCAGTACTTGGCCTCTATTAAGGATCGCGGCGGTAAGGGTACAGCCGCAGCAGGTACACTTGCTATTCACATTACAGAAATTTTTCTTGCTGATTCTTATATTAATTCTTGGGTATTTGATACCGGATCGGTTGCCCATATTTGCAATTCGATGCAGGGAATGATAAGAAGTAGAAGCGTGAAAAGAGGAGAAGTTGATTTCCGGGTAGGCAATAATGCAAGAGTTGCTGCGTTGACCGTCGGGACGATGCAACTCCACCTCCCATCAGGATTTATTTTGGAGTTAAATAATTGTTATCTAGTTCCTAGTATGAGTCGAAACATTATGTCTCCTTCATGTTTGATGAAGGATGGTTATTCATTTGCGAGTGAAAACAATGGTTGTGTGATCTCTAAGAATGGCATGTTTGTGGCTTTTGCATCCATTATGAATGGGTTATTCATTTTAAATCTTGATGATGCACCTATCTGTAATATTAGTGCTAAAAGGCCTCGGCCTAATGATTTAAGTCCTACCTACATGTGGCACTGTCGTTTGGGTCATATAAGTGAGAATCGCATGAAGAAGCTTCATTCTGATGGGCTTTTAACCTCGTTTGATTTTGAATCATACGAGACATGTGAAGCTTGCTTACTTGGTAAGATGACCAAGGCGCCCTTCACGGGTTTACCGGAGAGGACGTTAGATTTATTGGAACTCATACATACTGATGTGTGCGGACCAATGAGTACGACAGCTAGGGGAGGATTCCAATACTTCATAACCTTCACTGATGATTTTAGTAGATATGGGTATGTCTACTTAATGAAACACAAGTCTGAATCCTTAGAAAAGTTCAAAGAGTTTCAGAATGAAGTAGAAAATCAGCGTGGCAAGAAAATTAAAGCACTGCGATCAGATCGTGGTGGTGAATATTTGAGTCATGAGTTTAGCAATCATCTAAAGAGTTGTGGAATTGTTCCACAGCTGTAACACCCGGATTTTAGGGGTCCAAAACCCGGGCGCTAACATAAACACCAGGTATGCTGGGACCAAGTCTCACACATATGATGTAAAGTGGCACAGGATCGAATGTCACATTTTTATATATAACAGGAGTTCTATACAAAATAAATAATTACATTATAAGGAGACAACGGTCCAGCAACCCAAAGTTGACTGGGAGACGACGGCCTAGATCTCTCTCACGAACTCATCGCAGCATCCTCCATGTGTCTCATCCTGCTGTACCTGTTCTTAACCTGTGGGGGGGGGGGTGTGAGACAGCAAGAGTGAGCTCACATACGTTCATCGCTCAACAAGTTGTGGGGAATAATGTGTATGAACTCGCCAAAGGTGGGAGCTCATGTGAAGTGTAAGGCTTACCAAAGAGGATGGTTAGAGCTGAGCATTGCTTTTAAAGTTGGTCAAAATTTTATTAGCAATTACTAAGTATAAGTAAATACCATCCCAATTAAATAGTAGAACAAAAGTAACAACATCACCTGTACAACATCACCTGCGATGCAATGCATATGACAAATTGAGTTTAATTCCATAATTTAATCATGTGAGTGTCCGAGCCGCTCATGACCGTGAGCACGGCTAGTATACCAGTTTTACACTCTGCAGAGGTTGCGCATCTTTACCCACAAGTCATGTTACCCATCTGCCAAGGGATCGCGACTTCCCATACACCTCTACCGAGGAGGCGAGGCAGGGTAACACTACGAGGCCTTTACAAAGTTCCACTAGCTTCAGAAAACCCGCTACAGTTTATAGGAAGCTCCAATGCAGGAATCCCTTGCAGGACCGCCATCACAGCAAAATCCTCCCGAGGGCCTCCCCAGGAATCCCTTGCAGGACCGCCATCACAGCAAAATCCTCCCGAGGGCCTTCCCAGGAATCCCTTGCAGGACCGCCATCACAGCAAAATCCTCCCGAGGGCCTCCCTACACTGACCACTCCCCTACTGCCCTTGCCCCTTTCGGGTAAGGTAGTCCTCCACTAGCTTTCCTAATTAGTCAGCCAAGGGCGTCCCATTAAACCCTTGTGGTAGCACTGTTTTCCCGGGTGGTTCTCCATGTTCCAATTAACATAATGATCTTATCATGAACAGTAATAATAAACAGATAATAAAAGTGTAATCATAATTAATGTATCTTCATACCCAAAACCACATAAAGCACTAGCAAGTACTACCCAAAAAGTTCAGTGGTAAACAAGGTATAAAGATAGTCAAAACTAGGGTAACCTATTAGGTCCCATCAAAATTAACCTATGCAGATCATTATGATTAATTAGAACATGAGTGGGTAAAAAGAAGTGATCAAGGGCACAACTTGCCTGGGACTTGAGATTCCAGGTACCAGGATGATCTTCAGGTGACACGTGACCTCGCACTAGTTGTAGCAATTCAAACAAACAGCGTATAGGCAAAATTAACATTACACCAAACATGTATGCCAAAATACATATTAATAATCTACATATTAAAATAAGATCACAGGAAAAAGAATTATTAATTTTGGAGTTGTAGATTTTAAGTTATGAATTTTCAAAGGTTTTATGTGTTTAAAATGGATTGAGTGAGAGATTAAATTTCTAATTGTTTTCATGACAAAACAGAGGCTCTAGGTGGTAGAGAATAAAATTACAAAATTTTAGAAAGTGGAATGGATTAATTTGGACTAAAAATGGATTTTCTATGATTTAAACAAGTTCTAGAATTTATTTATCTATTAAAAATCCATTTATAATTTATTTTCTCTGTTTTATAATACCCTGGACTGGGCCCCATTTACTGGGAAGCACAGGGTTCTCGGCGCAAGATTCCCGAGACTCAGTCAACAGTGTCCATGGACGGCGGGTTCTATTTCAACTAAAAGCAGGGGCTCTTTATGAAGTTTGCCACGCGAAGGGGTATCGATAGATCTGAGACGTAGGATCTAAAACAGACGGCCCTGATTAAATCTGCCATTCCATGAACCACTGCGCATAGAGACCGCAGGATCAAGGGTGAACGCCCCGGATTTTAAATTGCCAGGCCCGCTCACAAGCGTCAGATCCCGATCGGACGGCCCCGAGTTAAAGAAGCGAAAGGATATGTCTGATCTAATCTCGACCGCAAAACGGGAGATCAACGGCTCTAGAGTTGTCTTCTACCCCAGACGGACGAACACGGCCGCGCCGCCAGGATCCCACGGCGGAGACCCCGCCGGTGACACATGATCCGGCACCCCAGGACCCTAAACTTCAAATCGAAAGGTCCCCAGCGATCCAAAGAGCGAGGCAAGTGCTATGAGGGGATTCTTACCAACGTCAGGGGTGCGAAGGATGCTGCCCACGCGCGTAGGTCGAACCATGGCGGGTATGCTATTCCGGCGAGCAATTCAGTCGAATCACGGAGCCCAATCCACCCATAGACGCCACAGTAATCTCCGCCAGGATAGGATGGGTCACCCAGACCCCCCCACAGGACCCCGAACGGTGGTACATACCGCCGACCACGACAGCGGCATGGATCTCCCCTCCGCGGCACTGCTTTCTCTGGATGGCGCCCGATGCGCTCCACCCATGGATGGCTCAGAGGGCGGCGGGTCTTGCTTATGTACCCGAGGGATACCAGTAAAGGTCGGATCCCGCGGTGAAGTCGTTGGAGGCAAACGCGAGCTTCACGGAGGCGCCCAACAACTTCGCCCGTCCGCGGAGAACGCGTGTAGGTTAGTTGCTTGGCTCCACGGAAGAGATGAAAGCGCGGGCCCACCAGTCGGGGAAGTGCTTAAGTCCCAGCACGTGCCGAGCTAGGTCCGCGGTTCTCGGCGTCGGCTGAGGATTCAGCACGAATTCGCGTGAGTTCGTTCGAGGTGCGCGTGAGCTTGGGGAGAAGACGGGTCTGCCAGTGGACCCCGCCCGTCGGTGGTACACCCGGCATCGTGCGCAACAGAGAGAAAGGACTGAGAGGCCGCCGGGTGGGGCCAAGCCGCCAGCGGCTGCCCGTGCAAGCCGAGCAGTGGGGTTTTGTTCAGTGGGGCCCACATGGAAGTGTCCCAACAGAAAATGCAAAGGAGGAGTAGCAGATGGGCTGGCGCGCAGTAGAGAAGGTAGTGTGGGCCGAATTCGGGTCTGAGGCCCAGGTAAGGTGTTCTTAGTCTTTTTCTTTTATTTTTCCTTTTTCCTATTTGATTCACTTTTCTTTTCATTGAATTCCTAATTTGAATTTGAGTCTTGTTAAGAAATTCACTTTTGAGTCAAATGTATAAACTCAAATCTGTGTAGGAATAATATTTATATATATTTTTATACTTATTTTTATTCCACATAATGTTCATTTGCTTCTTTTCTTCTAAATTCTAGGATCTCCTTTTATTTTTTTCCCCCAAATTCTATTTGGGGAATTTAATATATTACTTTTATATTGCCATATAATGCACACAAAAATAAAGAACCAACATGATGCACATTTTTTTGTGATAAGTCTTTTATTAACTATTATTATATTTTTTTAACATGGTGTTCACATGTGATGATAAGTAGGTTCAACATACACATAAAATATAGGAAAATAACTTTTCTCCTCTTTTAGTATCTATTGCAAATTGGGTATTACAAATCCTACCCCCCTTAAAAATAATCTCGTCCTCGAGATTTGTAAGAAAAAGGACTATACCAAGATTGGTTTGTAATTGAGGTTGTAGTTTCTAATTGATTCAAAAATTAAGGGTCTCTCTTTTTTTTATACAATTTAGCAAGTACTTAGAAATGCATGGGTACCTTCTAGTTTAGACACACAGTTAGGTAAGAAGAGAGATGGTCAAAGTGAGGTTAGCTGATGGTAAGAAGAACTTGGTAAGGGAAGACTCCATCCAAGGTGGTAAATCTTGAATCATCTCGAGATCTGATTTGACCCCTATCCTTCCATGTCGAAGTTGATCTCCTCCTTCTTGCTCTTTGGTGTCTCCATCCGGGTTTGGGACAAGAGGCTAAGATAGATTTGTTATGTAGGTCAAGTTGTTGGGTATGGTCTTATCCTTTGTATCAGCATTAAGTAACTCAATCTAGCTTAGATCATATTGGATTAGATAGAATCCAGATTAGGTTGGTATGACTAGATTAAACTAGTTAAGATTAGCTAGATCTACCAGGGCAGGATAAATATTATTAGAATATGTTAGAATCTTTTAAGATAGGATGGATTATATGATGTAGGTAGGTCATTGTTCAAGGATGAGTTGGTATAAGACATTAATTTAGGTCAAGATCTATTTGTAGAGACAGTGTCTAACCTATATCACTAACTTAACTAACTTGTTAATAACTCACTTTAGATTGAATCATATTAGATTGGATGGGATCTAGATTAGATTGGTATGACTAGTTTGACTAGGTAAGATCTAATTAATTTTTATTAGACCATGGTTGTTTAAACTAGGGTGGATAAGTATGCTTATTAGGTTAAGATGGATCCATAAAGATAAGATAGAATCTTTTGAGACCAGTTAGATCTATTAGGATAAAATCTTTTCAAGATAAGATGAGTGTCTTTTAAGATGAGATGGATCTATTAAGATAAGGGAGAATCTTTTAAGATAAGATGAATTGGTTAGAATGAGATCTTTTAGGATAAGATAAATCTCTTAAGCTAGATATGTTCCAATGGGGATAATCTAGGTTGTCTAGTTATTTTATAAATATATTTTTATACCTATGTGTATATGCAGATGCAATTATGGACATTACTCCACAACTCATCACACTCAAACAAAGATCCAAATCAGACAAGTATCATAAGAACAAACACTCATACAAATATGTAATAAAATAGTTTTGATTTTTGTTCCTAAGAATGGGTCTCCTATTTCTAAAAGTCACTTTAAGTACGGGATTTCAAAGTGTGAAATCCAAGTTTGTCTTTGGAAGCAGAAAGGTAAGAGTAATCAGAGTAAAGCGGAATTAGATGAGAAAAGATTAAGAAAAGTTTAGAAAGGATCAGAGTAGCCAAGGTAAGTAAGTATTGGTTGTCCAGTTCTATCTAGGTTTCGTCCTACAGTCAACATTCCTCTGATACCACTTCTGTAACACCCGGATTTTAGGGGTCCAAAACCCGGGCGCTAACATAAACACCAGGTATGCTGGGACCAAGTCTCACACATATGATGTAAAGTGGCACAGGATCGAATGTCACATTTTTATATATAACAGGAGTTCTATACAAAATAAATAATTACATTATAAGGAGACAACGGTCCAGCAACCCAAAGTTGACTGGGAGACGACGGCCTAGATCTCTCTCACGAACTCATCGCAGCATCCTCCATGTGTCTCATCCTGCTGTACCTGTTCTTAACCTGTGGGGGGGGGGTGTGAGACAGCAAGAGTGAGCTCACATACGTTCATCGCTCAACAAGTTGTGGGGAATAATGTGTATGAACTCGCCAAAGGTGGGAGCTCATGTGAAGTGTAAGGCTTACCAAAGAGGATGGTTAGAGCTGAGCATTGCTTTTAAAGTTGGTCAAAATTTTATTAGCAATTACTAAGTATAAGTAAATACCATCCCAATTAAATAGTAGAACAAAAGTAACAACATCACCTGTACAACATCACCTGCGATGCAATGCATATGACAAATTGAGTTTAATTCCATAATTTAATCATGTGAGTGTCCGAGCCGCTCATGACCGTGAGCACGGCTAGTATACCAGTTTTACACTCTGCAGAGGTTGCGCATCTTTACCCACAAGTCATGTTACCCATCTGCCAAGGGATCGCGACTTCCCATACACCTCTACCGAGGAGGCGAGGCAGGGTAACACTACGAGGCCTTTACAAAGTTCCACTAGCTTCAGAAAACCCGCTACAGTTTATAGGAAGCTCCAATGCAGGAATCCCTTGCAGGACCGCCATCACAGCAAAATCCTCCCGAGGGCCTCCCCAGGAATCCCTTGCAGGACCGCCATCACAGCAAAATCCTCCCGAGGGCCTTCCCAGGAATCCCTTGCAGGACCGCCATCACAGCAAAATCCTCCCGAGGGCCTCCCTACACTGACCACTCCCCTACTGCCCTTGCCCCTTTCGGGTAAGGTAGTCCTCCACTAGCTTTCCTAATTAGTCAGCCAAGGGCGTCCCATTAAACCCTTGTGGTAGCACTGTTTTCCCGGGTGGTTCTCCATGTTCCAATTAACATAATGATCTTATCATGAACAGTAATAATAAACAGATAATAAAAGTGTAATCATAATTAATGTATCTTCATACCCAAAACCACATAAAGCACTAGCAAGTACTACCCAAAAAGTTCAGTGGTAAACAAGGTATAAAGATAGTCAAAACTAGGGTAACCTATTAGGTCCCATCAAAATTAACCTATGCAGATCATTATGATTAATTAGAACATGAGTGGGTAAAAAGAAGTGATCAAGGGCACAACTTGCCTGGGACTTGAGATTCCAGGTACCAGGATGATCTTCAGGTGACACGTGACCTCGCACTAGTTGTAGCAATTCAAACAAACAGCGTATAGGCAAAATTAACATTACACCAAACATGTATGCCAAAATACATATTAATAATCTACATATTAAAATAAGATCACAGGAAAAAGAATTATTAATTTTGGAGTTGTAGATTTTAAGTTATGAATTTTCAAAGGTTTTATGTGTTTAAAATGGATTGAGTGAGAGATTAAATTTCTAATTGTTTTCATGACAAAACAGAGGCTCTAGGTGGTAGAGAATAAAATTACAAAATTTTAGAAAGTGGAATGGATTAATTTGGACTAAAAATGGATTTTCTATGATTTAAACAAGTTCTAGAATTTATTTATCTATTAAAAATCCATTTATAATTTATTTTCTCTGTTTTATAATACCCTGGACTGGGCCCCATTTACTGGGAAGCACAGGGTTCTCGGCGCAAGATTCCCGAGACTCAGTCAACAGTGTCCATGGACGGCGGGTTCTATTTCAACTAAAAGCAGGGGCTCTTTATGAAGTTTGCCACGCGAAGGGGTATCGATAGATCTGAGACGTAGGATCTAAAACAGACGACCCTGATTAAATCTGCCATTCCATGAACCACTGCGCATAGAGACCGCAAGATCAAGGGTGAACGCCCCGGATTTTAAATTGCCAGGCCCGCTCACAAGCGTCAGATCCCGATCGGACGGCCCCGAGTTAAAGAAGCGAAAGGATATGTCTGATCTAATCTCGACCGCAAAACGGGAGATCAACGGCTCTAGAGTTGTCTTCTACCCCAGACGGACGAACACGGCCGCGCCGCCAGGATCCCACGGCGGAGACCCCGCCGGTGACACATGATCCGGCACCCCAGGACCCTAAACTTCAAATCGAAAGGTCCCCAGCGATCCAAAGAGCGAGGCAAGTGCTATGAGGGGATTCTTACCAACGTCAGGGGTGCGAAGGATGCTGCCCACGCGCGTAGGTCGAACCATGGCGGGTATGCTATTCCGGCGAGCAATTCAGTCGAATCACGGAGCCCAATCCACCCATAGACGCCACAGTAATCTCCGCCAGGATAGGATGGGTCACCCAGACCCCCCCACAGGACCCCGAACGGTGGTACATACCGCCGACCACGACAGCGGCATGGATCTCCCCTCCGCGGCACTGCTTTCTCTGGATGGCGCCCGATGCGCTCCACCCATGGATGGCTCAGAGGGCGGCGGGTCTTGCTTATGTACCCGAGGGATACCAGTAAAGGTCGGATCCCGCGGTGAAGTCGTTGGAGGCAAACGCGAGCTTCACGGAGGCGCCCAACAACTTCGCCCGTCCGCGGAGAACGCGTGTAGGTTAGTTGCTTGGCTCCACGGAAGAGATGAAAGCGTGGGCCCACCAGTCGGGGAAGTGCTTAAGTCCCAGCACGTGCCGAGCTAGGTCCGCGGTTCTCGGCGTCGGCTGAGGATTCAGCACGAATTCGCGTGAGTTCGTTCGAGGTGCGCGTGAGCTTGGGGAGAAGACGGGTCTGCCAGTGGACCCCGCCCGTCGGTGGTACACCCGGCATCGTGCGCAACAGAGAGAAAGGACTGAGAGGCCGCCGGGTGGGGCCAAGCCGCCAGCGGCTGCCCGTGCAAGCCGAGCAGTGGGGTTTTGTTCAGTGGGGCCCACATGGAAGTGTCCCAACAGAAAATGCAAAGGAGGAGTAGCAGATGGGCTGGCGCGCAGTAGAGAAGGTAGTGTGGGCCGAATTCGGGTCTGAGGCCCAGGTAAGGTGTTCTTAGTCTTTTTCTTTTATTTTTCCTTTTTCCTATTTGATTCACTTTTCTTTTCATTGAATTCCTAATTTGAATTTGAGTCTTGTTAAGAAATTCACTTTTGAGTCAAATGTATAAACTCAAATCTGTGTAGGAATAATATTTATATATATTTTTATACTTATTTTTATTCCACATAATGTTCATTTGCTTCTTTTCTTCTAAATTCTAGGATCTCCTTTTATTTTTTTCCCCCAAATTCTATTTGGGGAATTTAATATATTACTTTTATATTGCCATATAATGCACACAAAATAAAGAACCAACATGATGCACATTTTTTTGTGATAAGTCTTTTATTAACTATTATTATATTTTTTTAACATGGTGTTCACATGTGATGATAAGTAGGTTCAACATACACATAAAATATAGGAAAATAACTTTTCTCCTCTTTTAGTATCTATTGCAAATTGGGTATTACAACAGCTTACGTCGCCTGGAACGCCTCAGAGGAATGGCGTGTCTGAGCGACGTAATCGGACTTTATTGGATATGGTTCGATCAATGATGAGCCAGTCGGACCTACCTTTGTCGTTTTGGGGATACGCTCTAGAAACAGCAGCTTTCACACTAAATAGGGTACCGTCTAAGTCCGTAGTTAAGACACCATATGAGATGTGGACTGGGAAGACTCCCAGCTTGTCTTTTCTGAAGATTTGGGGTTGTGAGGTTTACGTCAAGCGACTACAGTCGGATAAACTCACTCCAAAATCGGACAAGTGCATGTTCGTGGGATATCCAAAGGAAACTTTAGGATATTACTTTTACCACCGGTCAGAGGGCAAAGTGTTTGTCGCCCGGAATGGTGTGTTCTTAGAGAAAGAGTTTCTCAAAAGAGAGAAAAGTAAACAAAAGGTGTATCTTGAAGAAGTTCAGGATGAGCCAGTGGGACAAGATTCAACAAGTGATGCTAATGTAGCAGAACAAGTTGAGACGTCTATGGCAAGAGAATCACCACCACAACCACGAAGGTCAGCAAGGCTTCGCGAGGCACGAGGAGAAGTGCTATTGTTGGGCAATGGGGAAGTGTTGTTGTTAGACAACGACGAACCTGCAACATATTCAGAAGCGATGATGGACCCAGATTCCGAGAAATGGCATGTCGCCATGAGATCCGAGATAGATTCCATGGGAGAAAATCAAGTTTGGAACTTGGTTGACCCGCCTGATGGTGTTAGACCTATAGAATGCAAATGGATCTATAAGAAGAAAAAAGACATGGATGGAAATGTTCACATCTATAAGGCTCGACTTGTTGCAAAGGGTTTTCGACAAGTTCAAGGAGTTGACTATGACGAGACATTCTCGCCAGTAGCGATGCTTAAATCTATTCGGATCATTCTAGCTATTGCCGCATATTTTGATTATGAGATTTGGCAGATGGATGTCAAAACAGCTTTCCTTAATGGAAACCTAGATGAGGACGTGTATATGATACAGCCCGAGGGTTTTGTCGATCCGATCAATGCTGGAAAGATATGCAAACTTCAGAAATCCATTTATGGGTTGAAGCAAGCATCTCGGAGTTGGAACATTCGTTTTGATGAAGTGATCAAAGGGCTTGGTTTTCATCAGAATGAAGAAGAAGCTTGTGTTTACAAGAAGGAAAGTGGGAGCGCTGTTGTATTTCTGATCTTGTATGTGGATGACATATTATTGATTGGGAATGACATTCCTATGCTGGAGTCCGTCAAGGCTTCACTGAAAAAGAGTTTTTCTATGAAGGACTTAGGGGAAGCAGCATATATTTTGGGCATAAGGATCTATAGAGATAGGTCGAAGAGGCTTATAGGATTAAGTCAAGATACGTACATTGACAAGGTTTTGAAACGGTTCAACATGGAACAGTCCAAGAAAGGGTTCATACCTATGTCACATGGTAAACACCTTAGCCAGATGCAATGTCCTGCAACGGCTAATGAGCGGGAGCGCATGAGTAAGGTACCATACGCCTCAGCAATTGGTTCAATCATGTATGCCATGATAAGTACACGCCCAGATGTTTCATACGCTATAAGTGCTACGAGTAGATACCAGGCTGATCCAGGTGAGGATCACTGGACAGCGGTAAAAGGCATTCTTAAGTACTTAAGAAGGACTAAAGATATGTTCCTGGTATATGGGGGTAAGGAGGAGCTCGTTGTAACTGGTTACACCGATGCTAGCTTCCAAACTGACCCAGACGAGTTAAAATCGCAATCAGGTTTTGTGTTCACAATAAATGGTGGTGCTGTTAGTTGGAAGAGTTCCAAACAGGTGACTGTGACTGATTCTACAACAGAAGCCGAGTACATTGCAGCTTCTGAATCTGCGAATGAAGGTGTTTGGATAAGGAAGTTCCTCATCGAGCTTGGTGTGTTTCCTAATGCATCTAGCCCATTGAACCTCTACTGTGACAACAATGGGGCTATTGCGCAAGCTAAGGAGCCAAGGAACCACCAGAAAAACAAACACGTACTGCGGAAGTTTCACCTCATACGGGAATTCATTAGGCGGGGTGAGATAAAGATATGCAAAATACATACGGATTTGAATGTTGCTGATCCTTTGACAAAACCTCTTCCACAACCTAAGCATGAGGCACACGTGAGATCTATGGGTATTAGATATCTTCTAGATTAACTCTAGTGCAAGTGGGAGACTGTTAGAAATATGCCCTAGAGATAATCATAGAGATGAGCATATTTCTTTGTATCCATGATATATATATATTGCTTAATTGAATATCCATGGAAGGCACCTTGTATTGATTAGCAATTATGTGAATTGTTTGTGAGATTCTTTACTTATATGGTTATTCTAAATGATGTCCCTAGTCAGAGTCGATGACTAGCACATGTATTAGTTGATGACTACATTTCACAAGTCATGAACATGGAGATGTTAAACTAATAATGTGGGCGCATGTATGACATGAGGCTGGACCGACCCAACGTGAGATATTGTAATATAGTTCTCTTCTTGCAACATGAATACTGTATCCTTAGACCTGAGATTGTCACATGTTCTCAAGATGTGAATTGACTTACTTAGGGACTATCAAACGCTATCCCGTAACTGGGTAGTTATAAAGGTAGTTTTGGGTTTGTCAGGAAGCATGCTATGAGGCATGGTCAGTCAAGATGGAATTTGTCCCTCTCTTTGTGAGAGAGATATCTCTGGGCCCCTCGAGTGATTGGATCAAGAAATGCATGGCCGTGCTAGGGTTAAGAGTTAACCATTGAAAGGATTCCAATTCACAGTATCGAGAAAGAGAGGTCAGCTTAGAGCCAGACCAAATATCGTGAGACAAAGGGAACAGCATGTACGTAATGTCGCAATGGTTCGTCTGATATGATCTTTACGTACACATAGGAGTTGACATGTCTTGCTAGAGGCCGCTGTCAATTATTGGGCCAAGTAAGAGTACTCGGCCTATGTCTATTTGTACGTGAACCTATAGGGTCACACACTTAAGGGGAAGGAAGCCTAATTCGGATTAGATTCGAAATTAGACTGGGCTTTAGGGTTAATGATGGGCCTCGGCGTCAGAAGCCCACCATAACGCCTATATAATGAGGGGCGGGGGCGCGGTTAAGGATAACCTAATTCGCCACCAGCGAACTAACAGCCGCCGCCCACCTCTCGCCCTCGCCAAGCCGCCGTCGCGAACCTAGCAGTTCGGTACGCGGCGCTTCCTCCCTGTACGTGTGGATACCTCGGAGGTGCTACATCTGGAGCACTTGGACGAACCGTGCGAGGACGTGAAGGACGCCGGCGACTGCACGGCACTGCTCGACGCGTTCGTCTACATCGAGACGTCTTCCGCTGCTCTGCGCGTCTAGTGGTAATTCCATGACCTATAACCGCAGTAGTTCTTGGTATTATGGGGATGAAAAATTTTGTTTTGCGCTAGCGTAGCCTCCCCGTAATCCTACACCCTTATCTCAAAGACTTTAGACGGCTTGTGCATGTGCACCAGATAACTTAATAGGATCCCTCTGAGTGTCCCAAGGACCCCGGATAAACCACTTTTAACCAGGATCGCAAGATTAAGTAACACAAATCACACACACCAACATTTTGCAGTGGAAATCTTATTGCCAAATTTTACAAGTTACATCAAGTTTACATTCTACATGATCGGAGTAATTGCACTATGTTTTGAAGGTATAAACATTTATATGTTTAAAATATATGCTAGCTTAAGTGACCATCCTCAATAAGGAGTATAGAAGAGTTACTTAGACTTATAAGAAGGCCGAGCCCACCAGCACTTAACACCATCATCGGCAGCACAAAACTATAACCTGAAAAACAACAGGGAATAAAACCCTGAGTCTGGAATTACTCAGCAAGACTTACCAGACTAAAGAAAAGACTCTTAAGGGTATGCTGGCTAGAGAGATTCAAGGTATGGCTTATCAAGAATCAAAGACTCTGTTTTGCAGAAAAGCTTACTATGAGTGGATCCTTAAAAATCCATTTTTTACTTGTCTGGTTAAGTAAAATTACCTACATCTAGAGTTCTTTCTACCCTAATTCAAGCACTTGGTCTAGACTAGCCGTCTTTTTATCAGCCCTTCTTGTTCACTGGAATGCTACGTGTAGGGAAGTGTCCAAGTCTTCATGTCCGAGAAGTAACGACGATCCAAATCGATTAATACCCAGCTGGGGATCTTCGATCACACGACGTTTGTAGCACTTAACCCTTGCATATGTCAACTCGCCACCAGGGTTCTTAAGACCAGATCAGGTTCACGCCAACCGAGAGCACAGATACAGCACTGTCCAGCCTCTTGCCACGGAGGGTACACGCTACTCTCGCAATCTCTCCACTCCCATTGCGTGTTATCTTATTCTGGTATTAGTCTGCCCGAGGCAAAGCTTACCCATGATGAGGCATGTGACCAGTTAAAGGGTCCTCGATCATCAAGCCTACACCGACAAGGTCCTTAATCGACTCAGACAGAGACACTACACCGAGACTCTCTTCTCGTGCAAGTCACCCGCCCGGTCTTAGCTTTATCATTTCAAACCCCAAAGTTTGGTACCTAGCAGAGGTACATCTTTTCCGATGTTGAACCCATCATGGCCATGATGGATCCACCATCAAGTTTTGTTTTTGAAAACATCCCACCCACTTTGAAGCATCATCTTTTGTCAAAACAAAACATTTTGTTTTTCTAGAGCAAAGATAAGCATAAGAAAAACCTTTTTGTAAAACAGGGATTTAAGGAGAAGTAATCAAATCCAAGGAAGGAAATGGAACAACTGATTTAGCACACAATTCCTATCACCTAATGCATCAAGTAAGTGAGAAAGATTTCAAAATAACAAGGAGGTGGCAAATGCACCGGGACTTGCCTTGTGTGATAGGTGAATCAGGCTCTGTTCCACAGATATCAAAGTAAAAGCAGTTTCCTGCCTGAGGTTCTTCAGGTGGTGGTGTAGTCCTCGCTTCTTCAACTTCTATTTCCTCCTCGTTCTCTAGATATAGCCATATATAATCATGAATGCTCATGTAATACTCATGAAAATGCTAAGATAGTAAAAGTTTATTATCTAATGTCTTGAATATAACTTTCCTTCACGGATCTCCGAGAAACTAGGGTTTTCGGAGTCTATAGTGAAGTTCATAGGGTAGGGGATTATGGTTTTGGGTTCTAACTACCAAACATGGTTCAAATCATACCAATTTTTACCCAAGGCTTTTAAATAACATTTAATGCTTATCTAAAAAGTTTGGTGAATTTTGGGATTATTAATTACTCTCTAAAATTCCAGAAGCATGGGTTTTGGCTATTTTAAATATCCCAAAATTCCCTATTGGAACTAAAAATCCTGAAACTATTTTTACTAAATACTATGGAAAACTAATAATTTAGCAAAATTGGTCCCATATTTTTATTATTTTTCTTGAATTGTTTATGGATTTCTAAACTTTCTCAGAAAAAGAAAAAGGAAAAGTCATCAACAGAACTGGGCTGATATCGGCCCACCCAGACTAGGCCTGTGCAGAATCCGGGCGCGCCCGCGACCGTGCGGTGGACTTTGCGCAAAGGCCCTTGACAGTTCAAAAATCTAAGAAGAAGTCCTCGACTGGTTTAAATGAGTCACTGACATGTTTTTCTTAGCCCCCAAACTTCTATGTCTTTTAAAGTTAGGTCCCTGACTCCGGACGGCGGTGAGGACGAACACCCCTTCATCGCTGTCGGTGTTTTGGGTCCGACCGCACACCCGGGGTTGCCCCTCAAGGTGTTTTTAGGAGTAGGACGGTGTCAACGACTGTAGCAAAATGGTTCGTGCCGATCGCACGAGGGACAATGGACAAGACTTGCAGGTTCGGGCCGCTTAGAAGTGCGTAACACCCTACGTCCTGGTGAGTATATGAGCGTGGTTACAAGAGGACTCTCTGGATTGAGGGCGCAGAGAGTTTACGTGGGTGGCTAAGTAAAAATAGGGTCGATCGATCTGAAGGGGTGCCCCCTAGGCCTTATATACTCGACCGTGGGGCAGTACATGTGATATGATAACATCAAGTAGCTAAAAGATAGTGAACCTCTTGAGTTTATCCCTACGTAACCTTCGCCGACTTATCCTCGCATGACTCCGTTGCATGGGGGCTTCAGCGCGGGAAAGTCGGGTCTCTGTTGCGATTCATTCGTTCGACGTTGTGGGCCGTCCGGGTTTGCACCAGTCCAGTCTCACGTCTTCTCTTCTTTGTTGGTTGCCTTTCTCTAGGCCCACGAAAGAATGACCTTACGAATTATTGGGCCCTTGGGCCTTTCGTGAGGCCTTTTACTTCTTTAGTGGACCCAGGGGATATCTATCCCCCACAAGCCCCCGATCTTTGGGTTGATTTAGAGGTAATCAACTCAAAGATCCAAGGTCCAAAAAATGACTCCCTGCTGTCTTCTCTTGCTCTGATCACTCGTTCGACCAAAGTTTAGTTTTGTGCTTGTGCCTTAGAGGTCGGCATTTTGGATTGTAAGATTCTGGACTTCATTGGGTGCACCGGAGGTGCACCCAATGGGTGTAGCCCCCGACCTTTGAGTAGATTTTAGAAGATAATCTACTCGAAGGTCTTCTCCAAAGGTTATCTCCATTCGCGCTCCTGCGTCTCGGTTTAGGATTGGTCTTTTCAATCTTGCCCCACGCCTTAGAAATCGGCGTTATATCGGTTTAGAATGATACTCCATGGGGTGCACCGGAGGTGCACCCAATGGGTGTAGCCCCCGACCTTCAAATGGATTTTTTTTCTTTTAAGGATAATCCATTCGAAGGTCTTCCTTTTGCTTGGAAAAATTGGCATGAAGCTATTCGCATTATGCTTTGGAGGTCAGCATTATGTCATCAAAATTTTGCTGCAGAGGTCAGCATATATTTTGTCTTTAGTAGCCGAGTTTGCAATCCGTCCATATCTTGCTAGGTAATGCAATTTATTTGCTTCTGCAACTTGATTGGACGTTTGATGGACGTTCTCTGTCTAGTCCTCACATCGCTTCTGTCGGTCATATCTTGTACTTTTGCTGGCTATATTTGGCTTTCCTCTAATCCTTACTGATATCTCATTTTTGTCTTGAGGTATTTACTGCATGCCCTGCACGGATGTGACCGTTTTGAAAAATATACAGATAATTCCTGGGCGTCCCCCCCCCCAATGGGTGTGGGCAAGGGACGGCTTGGTACGCTGAGTGTTTTAGCCGGCTACTTCTGAGTAGTAATGTGATGGGACGGCTAGTGTAATCATATCCTTTGCGCTGTTGACTGGAGTCCCAATGGGTGTAGTGTTGCATGAAACGGCGTCCGCCGTCTGACGTGTCTTCAGATGGGTGGGAGTGCTTATTGAATGCTTTGCGACTGTTCAATGACCGCGGTTGGAAGTGAGCGGTTGCCTTTCCTTTCTATAAATAACGCCCTTGCTCCTCTGGTTTTTTCGCATCCTTTGCTGTTCTCTGCTTCTTCCCTTTCTTCTCTCCCAAAGCTTCCACCATGGGCAAGAACAACAAGCGCAAGCGTGAGCCGACTCCTCCATCGGAGGAGTTTGGTGACTCGGAATACTCAGAGGAGGAGTTCTCCTCTGAGTCTGAGGGGTCTCCGGCTCCCATCCCCCTGCGTGAGTCGTCTGATGACTCAGACGATTCCCAGGGGCTTGCGGCGGAGGTGTGGACGTACATCCGGGCCGTCGAGCGCTCTGGGCTCGAGGGCTCGGATGAGTCTGAGTTCTCCTCGGACGAGGAGGACTCGGACGGCGGCGAGGACAAAGATGACGACGACGACGACGACGGTGACGACGACGACGGTGGCGACGGTGATGGCGGCAACGGCGGCGGAGGGAGCGGCGGCAAGGGCAGCACCAGAGGCGGCAGCAGCACGGGCAGCACCAGAGGCGGCGGCAGCAAGGGCAGCACCAAGGGCGGCGGCGGCAAGGGCAGCGGCGGCAAGGCCAGTGGCTAAACGCCACTGGTCTTTAGATATTAGTATAGTGTAGTTAAAATAATGTAGTAGTAATGTAGAGTAGTATAGTGTAGTTTAGTAGTAGTAGTAATGTAGAGTAGTATAGTGTAGTTTAGTAGTAGTAGTAATGTAGAGTAGAAGTAGGGAAGCACCAACTCGCGAAGAGTTGGTTTGTAAACTTATTAACTTCCCCTTAATGAAGAACTGTCGTTGACCCCCCTTTTCGATGACTCGGCGTTGCTTTTTCTGAATGTCGAACTGATTCTTTTGATATAGTAGAAACAACGTCGAGCGATGTGAAGGTTGACATCAGCGTTTTAGAAGTAACACCGAGCAATCGAACACGAGACCGATGTTTTATAGGCAACGCCGAGTCAGTGAAGATCAACATCGGCATTTTAGAAGTAATGTCGAGCGATAGAATACGAGTTCAGCGTTTTGGAGGCAACGCCGAGTGATAGAAGGTCAGCGTCGGCATTTTAGAAGTAATGCCGAGCAACAGAATACTAGTTTGGCGTTTTAGATGCAACGCCGAGTGTTTAAAGGTCGACATCGGCATTTTAGAAGTAATGCCAAGCGATTTGGACACGAGGTCGGCGTTTTAGAGGCAACGCCGAGTGATTGAAGGTCGGCGTCGGCATTTTAGAAGTAATGCCAAGCGATTTGGACACGAGGTCGGCGTTTTAGAAGCAACGCCGAGTGATTGAAGGTCAGCGTCGGCATTTTAGAAGTAATGCCGAGCGATAGAATACGAGTTCGGCGTTTTAGAGGCAACGCCGAGTGTTTAATGGTCGACATCGGCATTTTAGAAGTAATGCCAAGCGATTTGAACACGAGGTCGGCGTTTTAGAGGCAGTGCCGAGTGATAGCCGGCCGCACGAGTTATTTTGAGGATAATATCCGAGCGATGAAGTGGCACGTCGGCTTTTTTGGAAATAACTGTTTAGATGTCCAAGTGGCATGCTGGGATTTCGGAAGTAACTGCCGGGTGATGACTGGGCACTTTTTGAAAGGGTATCTGGCTCAAGAATATCCCATAAGAATTGCTCTTTTAGCCGCCTTTGCTTTCCGTGCCCTAGTTCTTGCATTCCCGCATCTGAATCTTCTCTGCCACTCGCCTCCTACTCTGTTTGCCAGTGAGAAGCAAGATGGCGCCCAAGAGGAAAACTGCGAACTCGTCTGCTGCGGTGATCCCCGCAATCGACCCCAACAGTCAGTTACCCTTCGCAGGTAACCACATGTCCGTTATTTCCGAAGCTGAGCTTCTCCGTCTTGTCTCCATCGGGGTTCTTCCTCCGCGGGAACTCTGTTCTTGGCGGATCTGCCACGGGACTACTGTCCCAACCGAAGATACCCACGAGTCAGTAGTTTATGCTCCCTTTCTTCTCCGCGGCCTCGGCCTTCCAATCTCTCCTTTTTTCCGTGGCCTTCTTGACTTTTATCATATCAACTTGACCCATTTGAACCCTAATTCCATTTTCCAAATCTCCATCTTCGTTCACCTATGCGAAGCCTACCTCGGTGTGCTGCCGCATTTCGGTTTGTGGAAGTATCTGTATCATTGTCGCCCTGGGATGGCCGGGGGGCAACACCAGCTGGTCGGAGGTGCCAGTTTGGAGATGCGCCGTGGGCGGAAGACCGAGTATCTTGAGATTCCCCTCAAAGATAGCATTAAAGGGTGGCGTCTGGAGTGGTTTATAGTTGCCAATTATGGAAATTCTCTCCCCTCCCGGTCGGGAAGACAGCCAGACGTTCGCACTCCGAGTTGGACTGAGTCTCCCACAGATCAGGAGGTGGCCGAGGCAGGCGTGCTGCTTACTGAAATTGGATTACTGAAAGAAAGAGGTCTGACTGCCGAAGCTGTGGTCACTGATTTTGTTTTCAAGAACATTCAGCCACTGAAAGACAGGGCCTATCCAGCATATCTGTATCGAGGGCTGGCCGACTCAACTCGGGTTACCAATAAGAGAATTCCTTCTGTTGACTTGGTAAGCCGACTTGAAATGATCCTCAGGGGTAAAGTTTCGAATGTTGGTGCTCCAGTGGCATACTCAGCTTGGAACCTACCTCCTCCCAAAGCTTTCACCCTTTTTGTGTCAAATCCGCCTGTGACTGACAGCAATTTGGGCCTTAGAGTGCGACCCTCTGCTGAGGAAGTCAGTACTTTGGTTGCTTCGCTCGGGGCGATTCCTGATGATGAACGGCAGGTTTATTTTGAAGTGCCTCTGAACCCCAGTGATGCTGACATAAATGACATGCTTGATCTATTAGCTGAGGATTCGTCCGATGCTGCTCCTGATGGTACCTTGGCAGTGGTGCCCCTTCCAGAGGTTGATACAACTTTGGATGTCCCGAAACCTGTCAGCACTCGTCCGAGGCGCCCTAGCCGAACCAGTCAGCCCGAGCCTTCTGCTGATGAGCAAAAGAAAAAGAGAAGACGCCTCCGGCGAGTATCCAGTTTTGATGAGGACGCCGGCACTTTAGCTCCTGCTGCTGAAGAAGTGCTCGTAATCGGTCTTACTGACACTGATCCCAATGGGTGTGCCCAAACTGTTGCTGAACCCAATGGGAGTGCTGCTTGTGTTGCCGCTGTGGAGGATGAAGAGGAAGAAGATGAAGCTCCTTTAACTCGGAAAAACAGTCGGCAGTTCATTGCCAGTGGTGGAAGTAGTGGAGTTCCTTCTCCTGCTTTGTCTGCCCTTATTGGTCTGCAAGAGCTGTCCATGGCAAACTTTGATCAAACTCTAGAGGATATGGTCCTAGAGGATTTGCTATCAGAGCCTGTGGATGTTGATGCAACAGAGACTTGTGCTGCCGTGCCCGATGCTGGGTTGAGGTCATCCCGTGCCTCGTCGACCTTAGAGCATGATCTCGAGGGTCGGGATGTTGATTTGGATTGTCCCGGTCCCATGGAAGTAGCTGAAAGCCCGTCAACCTTAGAGGTGGTTACGGCAGAGAGCTTGGACCCCTTGAATAGTGCTGACACGCGCCCAGCCCCCGAGGATGTCGCCGGGGAAGGCTTAGCTCGGGTGAAGAGTGTAAGCCACTGCCCAGCCCCCGAGGGTGTTGCCGGGGATGATCCGGCTCAAGTGGGCAGTGCCAACTTTGACCCAGCCCCCGAGGGTGTTCGAGCGAGGTCTCCTTCCTGCACTTCCATGGATGTTCATGCGGGTTCACCTCCACACTCTGGCGGTATGGTGGTGGCCCAAACTCCGGATCAGGGGGTCGCTTTAGAGGGCAGCATCCCCACTGGTCTGGCGTTAGGATCTGTTGAATGTACTGAGCTCGTTCCTGCTGGTCTGCTGCAAGCTGCTTCGGGTGGTGGTCTGGCACCTGGTTACCAGCTGATTTCTCCTGACTTGGGGATCCCTTCGCTCTTTTCCAACCTCCAGGTGATGTGTTGTGCTTTAGTTTGATCTTTATGTTGCATGAATTGTTGTCATTATGTTCATCCGCTCTTCTTATCAGGCTTTGGTGGATGGAATGGCCAGCCAGCTGAAGTCGCAGGGTGCTTCCATCCCAGAAGTGGCTTCATCTCTTGAGCGTTGGAATCCGGTGTTGCTTCATCGTCGTGTATCCGAGTTGGAGGCAACTAATGCTGGTTAGTGCCCTTTCTTCTTCTTCCTTGCCTTTGTTCGTGGATTGTTTTACCTTCTGACCTCATTTCGTTTGAGTACCTCTTGATAGGAATGACTCGGCAGATTGCAGTTCTTGAGGAAAAACATTCCCAAGATCAAGCTGAAATGGCTCGACGGTGCGCTGACTTCGAGGAGAGGTATTCTCAGAGCCAGACTGAACTGAGTCAGGTTTCCGCGGCTTTGGATGACGCCAACGCTCTGAGTTCTTCTCTTCATGCTCAGCTTGACTCTGAAAAGGTAAATTTCAAAACCTTGCTTCGCCTTATCATGCTCTTTTTACTTGCTTGGATTCTGAAGGAGTTGATTTTTGTTTGCAGGAAGAAAAACGTATCCTCGCTGCTTCTCGCGACAATCTGGATAGATTGTATCGAGATTCTAGCAATTCGCTGACCATCTTGGAGAGGAGCCACCGTTTTACAATGGAAGAACTGGACAATCAGCGTTGCAAGCTGCAAGAATCTTCGGACGAAGTGACCCGCCTTACGCAGTTGCTATCAGCAAAGGATGCCACCATCAAGGGACTCCGAGCTTCTAAGAAATCCATTGCTCAGGAGTTAGAAGCTGCTCAGCTGGCTACTAGAGTTGCCGAAGAAACTGCTGTCACTTTCAAAGCTCAGCGTGATAAAGCCCTAGACAAGGCTATTCGGGCGGGACGAATCTTGATGAGAAGACCCGGCGTGGTTGTCCCTGAAGACATAAGAGCCGATGTGAATGCTGCCCCCGATTCTTCGAATCGCCCTTCTTCGTCAGTCGTTCCTGAGAAAGACATTGGAAAATAAAGAAACATTTCGCGTGCTATGAGCGCGCGGTTAGCATGATCAAGTACTCGTTAGAGGTTATCGGCTTATCATTCGAATGACATTATCACTCTCTTATTGTATCCCAATTTATTAATTTGCAAATTTGTGGTAACGCTGCATGATGATTATGAAGTTTGTTTTCGGGATATGGAAGTCATCCCTTGGGTTGCGCAAGCGCGAGTAAACTGCACCGGCTTGAGCCACCACTGACTTTAGCCGATAGCTCCGCTAGTAGGGTATAGTGGTCACCCTGGGTTAAGTAAGCGTGAGCATGTTGCACCGCCTTAAGTCGTTGCCGACTTAAGTCGATTGCTCCGTTTGTAGGGCATAGTGGTCACCCCGAGTTAAGTAAGCGTGAGCATGTTACACCGCCTTAAGTCGTTGCCGACTTAAGTTGATTGCTCCGTTTGTGGGGCATAGTGGTCACCCCGAGTTAAGTAAGCGTGAGCATGTTGCACCGCCTTAAGTCGTTGCCGACTTAAGTCGATTGCTTCGTCTGTGGGGCATAGTGGTCACCCCGAGTTAAGTAAGCGTGAGCATGTTACACCGCCTTAAGTCGTTGCCGACTTAAGTTGATTGCTCCGTTTGTGGGGCATAGTGGTCACCCCGAGTTAAGTAAGCGTGAGCATGTTGCACCGCCTTAAGTCGTTGCCGACTTAAGTCGATTGCTTCGTCTGTGGGGCATAGTGGTCACCCCGAGTTAAGTACGCGTGAGCATGTTACACCGCCTTAAGTCGTTGCCGACTTAAGTCGATTGCTCCGTTTGTGGGGCATAGTGGTCACCCCGAGTTAAGTAAGCGTGAGCATGTTACACCGCCTTAAGTCGTTGCCGACTTAAGTCGATTGCTCCGTTTGTGGGGCATAGTGGTCACCCCGAGTTAAGTAAGCGTGAGCATGTTGCACCGCCTTAAGTCGTTGCCGACTTAAGTCGATTGCTCCGTTTGTGGGGCATAGTGGTCACCCCGAGTTAAGTAAGCGTGAGCATGTTGCACCGCCTTAAGTCGTTGCCGACTTAAGTCGATTGCTCCGTTTGTGGGGCATAGTGGTCACCCCGAGTTAAGTAAGAATGCAAGTCAATCGTAAACGAGCCGAGTATCTTTGAAATCTCTCTTTATTGATGACGTATTTCCATTATACAGAATACATGGTCGCCCCGGCTGTTTTGAAATACAGCTAGGGGTAAAACTTTCGGAGGTGCTCTATGTTCCAGGAGTTCCCAACTTCTGTGCCATCCATCTGGGTGAGGCGATATGATCCGGGGCGAGTGACCTCTGCTACTATGAAAGGCCCTTCCCATAAGGGTGATAACTTGTGCCGTCCCTCCCCCGTTAGAATTCGGCGGAGGACGAAGTCTCCTATCGAAAAGAAACGTTGCCGCACAGCTTTGTCGTGATAGCGCCTTAGAGTCTGCTGGTACCGTGCTGATTGGATTACTGCATTCAGTCGTTCTTCCTCGAGTACATCAATATCCTCCAGCCTGGTGGCCTCGGCTTCTGCTATGCTTTCGAAGATCAATCTTGGCGCCCCAAATTTGAGATCAGCAGGTAGCACTGCCTCTGACCCATAGACCATGAAGAAAGGGGTGTTTCCATGCAGGGCTCGGCTAGGTTGGGTTCTCAGGCTCCAAACAACATAAGGCAGTTCTCTTATCCATTTTCCCGCGAATTTTTCATTCTTATCGAAGACCCTTTTCCTGAGTGCCTCCAATATCATTCCGTTGGCTCGCTCAACCTATCCGTTGGCTCTTGGATGTGCTACGGATGCGTACTTGATCTGAATGCTCTTTTGCTCGCAGAAGTCAAAGAATTCTGAGCTGGTGAAGTTGGATCCCAAGTCAGTAATGATACTGTTTGGTATCCCGAATCTGAATACTATGCTTTGTATGAATTCCACGGCTTTAGCAGAGGTTAAAGAAGCAATGGGCTGGAACTCTATCCATTTAGTGAATTTGTCAATCGCCACCAATACATGGGTATATCCTCCTTGAGCTTTCTTGAAAGGTCCAATCATATCCAGTCCCCAGCATGCGAAAGGCCAAGTTACTGGTATGGTCTGTAGCTGCTGTGCTGGCATGTGATGTTGCTTTGACAGGTATTGGCAAGCTTCGCATATCTGAACTAACTCGGCTGCATCGTTCTTCGCCGTCGGCCAATAGAATCCTGACCTGAAAACCTTCCCGATTAGTGTTCTGGATGCTGCATGTACTCCACACTGCCCTGCATGGACTTCCTCCAGAAGTTGCTTCCCGGTGGACGGGAGAACGCACTTCATGAGGACGCCTGACGCGCCCCTCCTGTATAATACCTCTCCAATGAGTGTATAGTGAGCCGATTGTCTGGCAATACGCTCTGCCAAGTTCTTGTCATCTGGTTCTTCTTCATTTTTTATATATTTAATAATCGGCTGTCTCCAGTCATCAGAGTTTGACTCGGGTTGGTCTATGATGTTGCACTCTTCTGTTTGATCCATTGAGATACTCGGCTGCAGGATTTCTTGTACGAAGACTCCGGGTGGGACCTGAGTTCGACCGGATCCGAGCTTGGACAGTACATCGGCTGCCGTGTTCCGATCTCTTTCTACATGATGAAATTCCAGACCCTCGAATTTATCTTCCAGCTTTCGGACGGCAGCGCAGTATTTTCCCATTGAATCACTTGAACAATCCCATTCTTTGTTTATCTGGCTGATGACTACCAGAGAATCTCCATATACCATCAATCTTTTGACGCCCAGTGATATGGCGATGTTTAATCCGTGTATCAAGGCTTCATACTCGGCTGCATTGTTAGAGGCCGGGAATAGCAACTGGAGAGCGTACTTGAGGTGCTCGCCTCCAGGTGCGGTGAAGAGAATCCCTGCTCCTGCTCCCTGCAGCTTTAGCGAGCCATCGAAATGCATTCGCCATACTTCTGCAGTTTCTGGATTGTCTGGAACTTGCTGTTCTGTCCATTCCGATACGAAATCAACCAGTGCTTGAGTTTTGATGGCGGTGCGAGGTCGGAACTCGATATCGTGGGATCCCAACTCGCAAGCCCACTTGGCTATTCGGCCAATGGCTTCCTTGTTGTGAAGAATGTCCCCTATTGGAAAACCAGTGACTACTATGACTTTGTGGTCGTCAAAGTAGTGGCGCAGCTTGCGGGCAGTTAGAAGTACTGCATATAATAGCTTCTGAACCTGAGGATATTTTTTCTTCGAGGGACCTAGAACTTCACTGATGAAGTAAACAGGATGTTGTACCGGATAGGCATGCCCTTCTTCCACTCGCTCGACTACCAACGCAGTGCTTACCACGTGAGTCGTGCAAGATATATACAGCAGCAAATCTTCAGCCGGTTGAGTCGGCGTAGCTCGCCGGGGCGGTTTCAATACTGGTGGTGTCGTCAAGAATTTTTTCAGTGCATCTAGAGCTTCTTGTGCTTCTGAAGTCCACTGAAACTTGTCCACCTTCTTGAGTAGCTTGTAAAATGGCAAACCTTTCTCTCCCAGCCTGGATATAAATCTGCTCAGAGCTGCCATACATCCAGTGAGTCGCTGAACCTTCTTTTGTGACCGAGGAGCTTCCATCTTCAAGATAGCTTCAATCTTATCTGGATTAGCCTCAATTCCCCGGCGGCTGACGATAAATCCGAGCAACTTTCCTGCTGGTACCCCGAAAACGCATTTTTCAGGATTGAGCTTCCATCTATATCTTCTCAGGCTGTTGAAAACCAGCTGTAAATCTTCGATGAAGTTTTCTGAATTCTCTGTTTTGATCACCACGTCATCAACGTAAGCCTCCACACGCTTGCCCCAGTGATCGGCTAGGCATGTTTGAATGGCTCTCTGATAAGTCGCTCCAGCGTTTTTGAGGCCGAACGGCATGGAGGTATAACAGAAAGCACCAAACGGAGTGATGAACGCCGTTTTTTCCTCGTCTTCTTTTGCCAAACTAATCTGATGATACCCGGAATAGCAATCTAAGAAAGACAGCACAGAACATCCAGCGGTGGAATCCACCACCTGATCTATCCTCGGGAGCCCGAAGGGATCCTTCGGACAGTGTTTGTTGAGATCAGTATAGTCGACGCACATGCGCCAATCCACTTTATTCTTTTTGAGTACAAGAACAGGGTTGGCTAACCACTCGGGGTGTAATACTTCTCTAATAAATCCAGCCGCGACCAAGCGGGCTAACTCGGCACGAATGGCCTCTCTCTTGTCGGGCGTGAAACGACGTAGCTTTTTGCCGGATCGGCCTCGCCTGAGGATAGACCTTCAATTTGTGCTCGGCCAGTTCTCTTGGGACTCCCGGCATATCCGCAGGTTGCCACGCGAATACGTCCCGGTTATCTTGCAGGAACTGAACGAGCGCGGTTTCCTATTTGTCATTCAAACTGGAGCTGATGATGGCCGTCTTGCGCTCATCAGCGAACCCCATGTTGATCCGCTTGGTTTCTTCAACCGGCCGCATAGAGGTTACGGCCTGAGCTTCGTTTGCCGGTACGGCGAGGTCTTCCTCAGGCTTAGAGTTCGCCGGCGTAGAAGGAACCGTTGACGGCTTGGTGGTGAGGGCTGCTTGGATGGCCACTCGGAAACATTCTGCGGCGCCTTGGAAGTCGGCACGCACAGTTATGATTCCTTGCGGTCCTGGCATCTTCAGTATCATGTATGTATAGTGCGGAATGGCCATGAATTTGGCCAGTCCCGGCCTCCCGATGATGGCGTTGTACCCGCAGTCGAAGTTCGCCACCTCAAACCTCAGGAACTCGGTTCTGTAGTTCTCCGGAGTTCCGAAGGTAACCGGCATGTAGATGTGGCCCAGCGGGTATTCCCCTTCCGTCGGCACGATGCCGAAGAAAGGAGTGTTCGACTCGTGGAGCTCTTTGAGGTGAACTCCCAAGCCTTGGAGCGTACGGGGGAAGGTGACGTTGATGCTGCTCCGCCCGTCCACTAGCACCTTCTTTACCCGGCTCTCTCGGATCACCGGATCGACGAGGAGCGGGTATTTGCCTGGATGGTCGAAGTTGAGCCATTGATCCTCCCGAGTGAAAGTGATCGGGTGCTCCGACCACCGGTATGGGGCGGGAGGACCGGTGGTTGCCACCAGTATCTGGCGGTCGTTGAGCTTTTGTTGTCTTTTGTTCTCCTGCGACCCATGTCCGCCGAAGATGACGTTGACCTCCCTGTCAACGCGTGGGAAAGCTCCTCCTCCCCCCTCCTCCTGCTGATGGGGCTGTCGTGGTTCATCTGGTCCTCCCCTCGGCGGAGGAGGCGGTAGAGGTTGGAAGGGTCGGCCGTGCCCGATGGAGTGCTTGAAGTCCCGGCAGTTTCGAAGAGTGTGGCGCATGTCCTTGTGGTACGGGCACTGGGCGTCGAGGATGTCGTCCAGCGTGCGCTCGCCTCCACGAGGTCCTCCTCGGGCGCGAGAGGCGGGTGGTCCGGCGGCGTGTACTTCTTCTCGAGGCCTCTTCTCCCAGCGTTTGTCGGATGGCTGGTTCCCGTCACGTCGTGGTGCTGCCGGCGCAGGCTTTGCTCCTCCGATGAGATCCTGGGCCCGCTCGTCGGCGGTGATGTAGAGGTCGGCTTCCCGGAACAGCTCCTCGAAGGTAGTCGGCGCCTTTTGTAGTATGGCTCGGACGAAAGCCGAGTCATTGGATCCTCTGTAGAAGTCCTCGATCACGGTCGCCTCCGTGACCTCGGGGATGCGGTTTCTCATGGTCGGGAACCTTTTGAGGTATGACCGGAGAGTCTCATCCCCCCGGCGCTTGATGGATTTGAGGTCCCATGGTTGCGCTGGCTTGTCGGAGAGAGACTGGAAGTTGGCAGTGAAACGTCGACTGAAGTCTCCCCAGTCGTCGATGCAGTGTCGGGGTAGATGTCGTAGCCACTGCAGCGCATCTTGCCGAAGGACGATGGGCAGATACGCGGTCATGACGTCTTCGGACGCTCCGGCAGCCCGAGCAGCGGTGGTGTAGACGGCTAACCAACCCCCTGGATCCTGCTTAGGTTCATATTTGTCGACATTGGATACCTTGAAGTTGGGAGGCCATTGGATGGCCCTAAGGCGCGGAGTAAGAGCGGATACTCCGCACGTGTCCTCCTGTCATCGGGGATGACGTCTGTCCCGGGGAGGGGAGTGGTGGTGGTGGTTCCTCGACCGTCCCCGGGTGGTACCGCCAGTTGAAGCTGTTGCCGACTCAGTCCTGGTGGCCTGGCTTTGAGTCGGGAAGCCATGATCTCGGTCATACTCCTCCCGACGGCGAATTTCGTTCTCATGCCGCCGTTCGCGCGAAGCATTGATAGAGCTTCGCGCGTCTCGGCGACTGTTGATGGCGTGTCGCAAATCGTTCGGCGGGTGAGCGAGCGGTAGAAGATGGTTGGCCGCCTGAGTGAACAGGCGTCGGTATCCCTCGGCGTCGGGAGTCCGAGGAAGTCCGTCAGCTATCCGAGCTAGAACGCCTCCGACCTCGCTCGACGTGTTCATAGCTTGGGCGAAGTCGGGGTTCAGGTTGCGCCCGAAGAGCGGATTCTCCCGGCGTTGCCTTGCATCTTGCTCGGCTTGCTCCTGAGTCCGTCGGCGATCACGTCGTCGGGAGTTCCTTCGTTCCCTGAAGACGCGTTCTTCCGGAGTTTCCCCTATCTCTGAGACCTCGTCTCGCGAGACAGGCTGCTCCGGATCCCGTTCTCCGGCCGCGTGATGTCGTCGAACGTTCCTGCGCCGGTTCCTCCGTCGGCGGGATTCTCGTTGAGGTGGTTCTTCTCCAGGCGCGGTCGGTTCGTCGTCAGAGACGGCGGGCGACTCCACTCTCCCGATGAAGAGGACGTCGGGGTAGAACGGTACTGCTGTCGTGGCGACTTTCTTTCCGTTCTCCTTTGAGGCCGGAGGAACGGGAAGAACGACTTGCCTCTCCCTGGTCTCCTTCTTTCTCGCGATCCGTGTCCACTCTTTCGTCGGGGAAGTAGACAGCGGAGTCTTCCGGGTCAGCGAGCTTCTAGCTCCAGCCTCCCCGGAGACGATCTTTTTCCGAAGAGCCGGAGGTAGCGTCTTTCCAGCATTTTCGGAGTTTGTTGGAGGAAACTTCTTTTCCGGCAGATTCGCGATGCGGTGTAGAATTCCCTCTTCATCCGCTACAGATGAGATTGTCCCGAAGCAGAATACAGATCCGGGACGCACGGTGATCTTGCCGCGGAAGGTGACGGCCATTGAGCTAGCTTGGATCGTCGACACACCCCCTACCTGGCGCGCCAGCTGTCGGTGTTTTGGGTCCGATCGCACACCCGGGGTTGCCCCTCAAGGTGTTTTTAGGAGTAGGACGGTGTCAACGACTGTAGCAAAATGGTTCGTGCCGATCGCACGAGGGACAATGGACAAGACTTGCAGGTTCGGGCCGCTTAGAAGTGCGTAACACCCTACGTCCTGGTGAGTATATGAGCGTGGTTACAAGAGGACTCTCTGGATTGAGGGCGCAGAGAGTTTACGTGGGTGGCTAAGTAAAAATAGGGTCGATCGATCTGAAGGGGTGCCCCCTAGGCCTTATATACTCGACCGTGGGGCAGTACATGTGATATGATAACATCAAGTAGCTAAAAGATAGTGAACCTCTTGAGTTTATCCCTACGTAACCTTCGCCGACTTATCCTCGCATGGCTCCGTTGCATGGGGGCTTCAGCGCGGGAAAGTCGGGTCTCTGTTGCGATTCATTCGTTCGACGTTGTGGGCCGTCCGGGTTTGCACCAGTCCAGTCTCACGTCTTCTCTTCTTTGTTGGTTGCCTTTCTCTAGGCCCACGAAAGAATGACCTTACGAATTATTGGGCCCTTGGGCCTTTCGTGAGGCCTTTTACTTCTTTAGTGGACCCAGGGGATATCTATCCCCCACAATCGCGCCACGGCCATGGGATACCCGAGCACCCGTTGCTCCCTGCTCCACCAAATTCTACCCTATCTTGAGCTGTTATGGGCATCAATTTGGCTAGCACAGTCTGAGAACGCTCTACCCACACGCACGGCGGAAACCACGACGTCGAGCCCGCGTTCCCACTAAATCACGCCTGAATTGGTCAAATGGTTGCCACGATGAGCTTCATGGGTACGCAGAGCTGCTAAAACAACATGCGAGAAGCGTAGAACCATACTAGAATGATCCGGCCATGGAGCGTGGAGAATTTGTACTCGTCGGTGACTAAGAAGGGGGAAAACGTCGTTGCGACGAGCTTGGGTGGAATTAGGAGGTCTGGTTGGGGCTATACGGTCGCAAAGAGCTACCGATTCACCGTGCACACTCAATTTGGGGAGAGGTGGAGAAGGCAGCGCGAATTTTGGCTTCTACCAAGTTCACTGGTGAAATTGTGAGTGCCTCGTCGTGGTCCATGGCGCTATTTATAGGCACGGCGGTCCGACTAACGATCAGCGGCCGCAGATTGTATTGTTCATGCATGGATACCACGTAGAGAAGAGGCACATTAAGGGGAAAACAAGGCATGGGTGACACCGCGGTGAAATTGACCGAGCCATGGCGACCGCCGGTGGGATACCTCTAGCCACGCACGGCTGGGTTCGCGGGATGGTGCCACGTCCGAAGTTACCTCTCCGTGATCGACTCCCTTCACCGGATCACTCGAGCACATCTGGTTCAACAGTGCCTCAGATCTTATTCGCGTTCTTCAGATATTTACAGTGCTTTGATCTTCAGCGTTTTACTAAACCGACCACCTATCATCCCCACTTTCTCATGATTCTTGTTAAGAACAGGGTAACCTCCCTTAATAAAATTTGTTCCCCAAACAACAGTCTTTAAGTTTGTTATAGGGTTCATGGATCAATTCTGTATAGATCCTCAGATTTGGTGCTCTTAAAGTGACTGCATTTCACTGGGACCATACTTTTCTGAATCCAGTGTTCAGAACTGCCCAATTGGCTTCTGACAGCGCAACTTCACACTTATTTATCTCCAATTTATATTCAGCACTAGTGCGTAGTTACTTAACCAAAATTGTTCTCCTTACATAGCTCTACAAACTTGATGTGTTGACATAAGGCAAAATCCTCATAATTTGGAAGATATAGGGCTTCAAAGTTGAGCCTATTCACCGAAATTTAGACTTAGCCATTGGAGCACAAATGTGGCCTTTTTGCAAATAAGCCCAAAACTTATGGTTTCATTTGCAAATCTCCAAATATGTGAACCATATGACTTAAGATACCCTATCTCCATGATTTTTGCACTTAGGTCCAAAATGTGCACACTTTTACAGATAACCCCCTAGGGTTTCAGTCCAGGTTTTTCCAGGGGTCTATTTAGGATTTTTGGTACTTCTAGGGTTTGGATGCTACTTAAGTCCATCCATGGTGACATTTTATGATTATTACACCTAAGTTTTGAAGTTTTTTCTTAGTTAGACTTTGGTTACTCTTTTAAACCCAGTCTAGGGTTAAGCACTGTACCCTAGGGTTTCACTTATAACATGTCCCATCAATACAACTTTGTTTGAAATTTTTGCCTAGTGAATGCATTCTAGGTGTGACAAACAAATGATATGCCAATGCCTATGATGTCATGCTCAAGTTTTAGTGGCAGTAACACCAGGGGTGTTACATCCTTCCCCCATAAAAGAATCTCGTCCCAAGATTAAAAGTCCTAAGGCAAGTAATGGAAAAGGAAACGAGACATATCTTTATTTCCTTATTTTTGGCACAAGGCAGGGGTGGTGTGGGGTTCATTCCTTTATTACAAAAAATGTACACATCTTAAAATTTATATGAAGCTAAAAAGCCTGGGAAATTCTTATCTAAAAAGACTTGAGTTTCCCAAGTAGCTTCATCTTCCGTGTGCTGGTTCCAGTGTATCTTGTAAAATTTGAGAGTTTTCCTTCGGGTAATCCTGTCCTTTTGATCCAAAACTCGAATAGGATGTTCGGAATAGGTCAGATCTGGTTCTAAGGCAACATCTGTCACCTCAACGGTTCGATCTGGAACCCGAGGACACTTCTTCAATTGAGACACGTGGAACACATTGTGCACAGCACACAATGTTTCAGGTAACTGGAGTCGGTATGCAAATGGTCCACATTGTTCAAGAATAGGGAAAGGACCGATGTACCGGGGTGCAAGCTTCCCTTTTACCCCGAAACGTGATACACCCTTCATTGGTGAGACTTTCAGGTAGACATAATCTTCAACTTGAAAGTACAAGGGTTTGCGTCGCTTGTCTGCATAACTCTTTTGGCGAGCTTGGGCTTCTTTCAAATTGTGTATTATTCGTTGAACCCTCTCTTCGGTTTCTTTTACCATATCAGGCCTGAAAAACCATCGCTCTCCTGGTTCAGACCAGTTTAACGCAGTACGACACCATCGGCCATACAAAGCTTCAAAGGGTGCCATTTTTGTGCTCTCTTGATAGCTATTATTATATGAGAACTCCGCTAATGGTAAACAATCATCCCATTTCTGTGGGAATTCCAGAACACATGCTCGCAACATATCTTCAAGTATCTGATTTACCCTCTCAGTTTGCCCACTAGTTTGAGGATGATAGGCTGAACTGTGGAGTAACTTAGTACCCAAGGATTTGTGAAGTTCTTCCCAGAATTTGGATACAAATTGAGGTCCACGATCCGACACTATTGTCTTCGGAACACCGTGCAAACTGAGGATGCGAGCAATGTACAATTCCGCATATGCGATCACTGGATACTTTACTTTGACTCGGAGAAAATGGGCGATCTTTGTAAGTTGATCAATGATAACCCAGATGGAATCATACCCTTTTGCTGTCCTGGGCAACCCCACAACAAAGTCCATGCTTATATCCTCCCATTTCCATGTTGGGATAGGTAAAGATTGCAATAGACCAGCAGTCTTCATATGTATGGCCTTGACACGTCTGCAAGTGTCACATTTTGCCACATAGCGTGCAATTTCAATCTTCATCTTTGTCCACCAATAATGCTATTTTAGATCATGATACATCTTAGTGCTTCCGGGATGGATAGAATAGCGACTAAGATGTGCTTCATCTAAAATTTGTTGGCGGATCTCATCATTCTTGGGCACAACTATGCGGTTGTTGAACCATACAACACCTTGATCATCTCTTCTAAAGCAGTTGGCTTTACCGACCTCTATTTTCTCATGAATGTGTTTCATACCCACATCATTTCTTTGTGCATCAATTATCCTTTGCAGGAGGACTGACTCAAGCTTTAAGTGAGTTGAAGTTCCATGTTGAATCATCTCTAGGTTCAACTTCTCCATTTCTTGGCATAACGTAATGTCAGAATTCTTCATTGTAAGACAATGACAGAAAGCCTTGCGACTTAACGCATCTGCCACTACATTAGCCTTGCATGGGTGATAATGAATCTCCAATTCATAATCTTTAATCAGCTCAAGCCATCTCCTCTTCCTCATATTTAACTCTGACTGGGTAAAGATGTACTTCAAGCTTTTATGATCTGTATAAATATGACAGATATTCCCCAGTAGATAATGACGCCATATTTTCAAGGCATGAACCACAGCAGCTAATTCCAGGTCATGAGTTGGATAATGTTCCTCATGCCGGCGCAACTGCCTTGAAGCGTAGGCTATCACTCGGCCTTCTTGCATTAGAACACAGCCTAGACCACTGCCTGATGTGTCACAATACACATCAAAGGGCTTTTCAATGTCCGGTTGACCTAATACCGGAGCAGTGGTCAATAATACGTTCAGTTGCTCAAAGGCTTCATTACATCTTGAAGACCAATTAAATTTAGTATCATTCTTCAATAAACTTGTGATTGGCTTCACAAGCTTGGAAAAATCTGGAATAAATCAGCAGTAATAACCAGCCAGTCCAAGGAAACTTCGGACTTGATGTACAGTGGTTGGGGGTTTCCACTCCAAAATATCCTTGACTTCGTTGGGATCCACCGCAATCCCGTTAGCAGACAACACGTGTCCCAAAAATTGGATCTCCTCCAGCCAAAATGCGCATTTACTGAATTTAGCATATAGTTGATGCTCCCTTAAGCGTGTTAACACGATTCGCAAATGCTGAGCATGCTCCTCTTCATTCTTAGAATATATCAAGATATCATCAATGAACACCACTACGAATTTATCCAACTCGGGCATGAATACCGAGTTCATAAGATATGTGAAGTGGCCAGGAGCATTTGTTAGTCTAAAAGACATAACCAGATATTCAAATAATCCATATCGCATAGTGAATGCGGCCTTGGGTATATCTTCGGGTCGGATACAGATCTGATGATAACCTGACCTGAGGTCAATCTTGGAAAATACCCGAGCTTCGGTAAGTTGATCAAATAGGATGTCAATCCGGGGAAGAGGGTACTTATTCTTGATTGTGACCTCATTAAGGGGTCTATAATCCACGCACATCCAAAGTGTTTGGTCCTTCTTCTTGACAAAGATGGCTGGACAACCCCAAGGTGATGAGCTTGGTCGGATGAATCCCTTTTCTAGTAGATCTTGTAATTGGGTCTTGAGTTCTGCCAATTCATTTGGAGGCATTCGGTATGACCTTCTAGAAACAGTAGCTGTACCGGGCTTCAACTCAATCACAAATTCTACATCTCTTTCTGGAGGCAATCCAGACAAATCTTCCAGAAAGACGTCCGGGAATTCACATACTACCAGAATATCTTGGATCTTCGGTATGATGGCTTCATAAATTCTGCCAAATGGTTTAGCTGGAATAGCTACAGGGATGGACAAGAGAACCTCTTCCTGGCCATAACTCAACCTGATGGTTCTCAGATCAGTGTTGAGGATTGCTTTGTGTTGGGCTAACCAATTCATGCCCAGAATTACATCTATATCTTGGCCTTTTAGAACAATCATATTTGTAGGAAAGTCTCGTTCAGCCAATGTTACGGGCACATGGAAAGCCACTTCTTTAGTGAATATTTGTCCCCCAGGCGAATGAATTATAAACCCTTCCGTTGATTCATTGTATGGAATGCAAAGTTGCTCCACAAACTTCTTGCTTATAAATGTATGTGAAGCACCAGAATCAAAAAGAATAATTGCAGGGTGATTGGCCACGAGAAACGTACCCATCATGATCGGTTCTCCTTCCGGTGTCGTGGCCACTTGCATATAATAAATCCGCCTAGTTTTCTTCATATTTTTGCCCACTGTATTATTCGCTGCATTTCCCCTGCCTTGAGTGGAACTCCCTGAATTCTGTTGATTATTTGATCTATTCTACTTCGGATATGGGTAGTCCTTGATAAAATGTCCAGACTTTCCACAATTAAAGCAGCCTGTTGAGGAGCTTGGGAGGGCAGGGAAACGAGTACCAGGGGCACTCGGCTGATTTGTTGAGGTGGGGCAGTGGTAGGATGGATAAAGACAGGTTGTTTAAAGGGGTAGGAGGGTGGACATGGTGAAGAACGGTTCTGATTAAAAGGTTGGGTCACCAAGCTTTGTCTCTTCTCAGGCCCCTGGTTGGGCCTGTCACCTCCATAACTCTTTGATTTTCCTGGGCCTGCATATTTGGCTTCAACTGCCAGTGCCGTGCTGACAGCCCTGCTGTAAGAGGGGTCAAGGCAGGTGGCCATTTTCCGCTGCAGCCGGTCATTGAGGCCTCTCATAAAACAATTTCTCTTCTTCAGATCAGTGTTGACCTGATCGATGGCATAATGGGACAAGTGGTTGAACTTGTTGAGATACTGTGTGACAGTATCCCCACCTTGTTTGAGCTTCATAAATTCTTCTTGTTTCATATGGAGCACCCCTTCAGGAATATAGTGACCCCGAAATGCCAGTTTGAATTCGTCCCACGTAATTTGATGACCAGCCGGCTGGATAGCCACATAATTTCCCCACCAAGTGCTAGCAGGGCCTCACAACTGCTGTGCCGCAAATAAGGGCTTTTGAGTCTCCGTGCATCGGAGAAGCCCAAACTTTTGTTCGATGACCTGAATCCATTCATCCGCTTCAAGAGGATCTTCAGCTTTGACAAATAGCGGAGGACGCGTTTCTGAGAAATCCAAATATGAAGTTTCACGAGGTCCTTGCGGATACGCTCGCCCGCCTGCTGCTGATATTGCTGTCTCGCCATCTCGTGAAGAAAGCGGGTGTTATCGGCTGTTGCATTGACTAAGGCAGTGATAGCCTCAGCCAAAGTTGGGGGTACTAGTGGCGGATTAGGAGTAGTCTCCCTCCCATGGGAGGTTCCCGCACCATCCTGTCCACGAGTCTTGGACGGCATCTGAGGCAAAGAACATTTGGAAAATATAATATGCCAAATCAAACCATCCATTTTACATTACTTAAAAGGTAATGATACATACTCGAATTTACAATAGGATCACATTACCTATTATACATTAACACTATTTCTATACTACACTACTCTAGCTTCTTATCACTTTTGGTAGCTTCACTGTTGGGTGTAGGAGACCATTCATCAACCAGATTCATTGAAGGAGGGGGCCTGATAAGGTCCAGTTCCCCACCAAGGGCTTCACCCGCTGCTCCAGAAGGTCTAGCTCCCATTCTCACAGGATCCGCAGGTACGTTAAGGTGTAATCGTGAATACAATACATGAACTTCCTCATGCAGCATATTACAGTACACCTGCAAGTTATCCACAGCTGTGCTAAGCTCCTCCACACGGGCTCGAGCTTTGGCTTTCTTGGCCCAAGCAAGTGAACGTGAGTTAAAAGCCCAATCGAGCGCTAAATCTCGTTCAGCAAGTTGGTCTTGCAGGTGTCAGATGTTAGTTCTTAACTCGTTTATTCGCTGACCATCCTCGACCCACACATCATTCTTGTGACGGAGCTCCGTTCGAAGCTATTCTACTTGAGCTTCCAGATCTCTGATAGGATCATTGGTACCACTACTACTGTCCTCATGCCTTGGAGCTAGTTGATGGTGAGGTACGCCAATTGGTCTGGTAGACTTGCGCGCGGTTTTCCTTGTGCGCGGTGGCATATCTCCATAAGGGGGAAAATCTTATTAGTATAGTTTTTATCATGATGCATGCATAATTACAGAATCAACCTTAGTTGATTCACCACCTTCTATACATTGCACTCTAATATCTGGTCTTAAGTACTTCAGAAGGTAGTTAGATAAGAAGGAAAGAAGTTTTCTTAGATAAGTCTTGGAAAATTCTTTTTGAAAATGTCTCATAACATCTGCAGAGATGGGCTTTTCTCCGATACCAGCTGTGGCAGAACCTCCCAAGTTATTGGGCCCACATGCACCAGCCCTTGTCTCAAAGACCTCAGACGGCTTGTGCATGTGCACCAGATAACTTAACAGGATCCGTCCGAGTGTCCCAAGGACCCCGGATAAACCACTTTTAACCAGGATCGCAAGATTAAGGAACACAAATCACACACACCAACATTTTGCAGCGGAAATCTTATTGCCAAATTTTACAAGTTACATCAAGTTTACATTCTACATGATCGGAGAAACTAGGGTTTTCGGAGTCTATAGTGAAGTTCATAAGGCAGGGCATTAGGGTTTTGGGTTCTAAGTACCAAACATGGTTCAAATCATACCAATTTATACCCAAGGCTTTTAAATAACATCTAAAGCTTATCTAAAAAGTTTGGTGAATTTTGGGATTATTAATTACTCTCTAAAATTCCAGAAGCGTGGGTTTTGGCTATTTTAAATATCCCAAAATTCCCTATTGGAACTAAAAATCCTGAAACTATTTTTACTGAATACTATGGAAAACTAGTAATTAGCAAAATTGGTCCCATATTTTTATTATTTTTCTCGCATTCTTTATGGATTTCTAAACTTTCTCAAAAAAAGAAAAAGGAAAAGTCATCAACAGAACTGGGCTGATATCGGCCCACCCAGCCCAGGCCTATGTAGAATCCAGGCGCGCTCGCGATCGCGCGGTGGACTTTGTGCAAAGGCCCTTGACGGTTCAAAAATCTAAGAAGAAGTCCTCGACTGGTTTTAATGAGTCACTGACATGTTTTTCTTAGCCCCCCAAACTTCTATGTCTTTAAAGTTAGGTCCCTGACCCCGGACGGCGGCGAGGACGAACACCCCTTCGTCGCGCCACGACCATGGGATACCCGAGCACCCGTTGCTCCCTGCCCCACCAAATTCTACCCTATCTTAAGCTGTTATGGGCATCAATTTGGCTAGCACAGTCTGAGAACGCTCTACCCACGCGCATGGCGGAAACCACGACGTCGAGCCTGCGTTCCCACTAAATCACGCCCGAATTGGTCAAATGGTTGCCATGATGACCTTCATGGGTACGCAGAGCTGCTAAAACAACACGCGAGAAGCGCAGAACCATACCAGAATGATCCGGCCACGAAGCGCGGAGAATTTGTACTCACCGGTGACTGATAAGTGGGGAAACTTCGTTGCGACGAGCTTGGGTGGAATTAGGAGGTCTGGTTGGGGCTATACGGTCGCAAAGAGCTACTGATTCACCGTGCACACTCAATTTGGGGAGATGTGGAGAAGGCAGCGCGAGTTTTGGCTTCTACCAAGTTCACTGGTGAAATTGTGAGTGCCTCGTCGTGGTCCATGGCGCTATTTATAGGCACGGCGGTCCGACTAACGATCAGTGGTCGCAGATTGTATTGTTCATGCATGGATACCACGTAGAGAAGAGGCACAGTAAGGGGAAAACAAGGCATGAGTGACACCGCGGCGGAAGTGACCAAGCCACGGCGACCGCCGGTGGGATACCTCCAACCACGCACGGCTGGGTTCGCGGGATGGTGCCACGTCCGAAGTTATCTCTCCGCGATCAACTCCCTTCACTGGATCACTCGAGCACATCCTGTTCAACAGTGCCTCAGATCTTATCCGCGTTCTTCAGATATTTACAGTGCTTTGATCTTCAGCATTTTACTAAACCGACCACCTATCATCCCCACTTTCTCATGATTCTTGTTAAGAACAGGGTAACCTCCCTTAATAAAATTTGTTCCCCAAACAACAATATTTAAGTTTGTTATAGGGTTCATGGATCAATTCGGTATAGATTCTCAGATTTGGTGCTCTCAAAGTGACTGCATTTCACTGGGACCATACTTTTCTGAATCTAGTGTTCAGAACTGCCCAATTGGCTTCTAACAGTGCAACTTCACACTTATTTATCTCCAATTTCTATTCAGCACTAGTGCTTAGTTACTTAACCAAAATTGTTCTCCTTACATAGCTCTACAAACTTGATGTGTTGACATAGGGCAAAATCCTCATAACTTGGAAGATATAGGGCTTCAAAGTTGAGCCGAATCACTGAAATTCAGACTTAGCCATTGGAGCACAAATGTGGCTGTTGGGGGTATGCTTCGGAGCCGAAGATCCTAAAGAAAGAGAACACCTTCGGAAGATCTTCTCAGGAGCAAGCGTCGAAGCTATTACCTATAGAGCTTCGGCACAATGACAGATCTCAAGACGAAGGGCCGAACCGACTTAAAGATGGATTGACTTAAAGGCCCATGATGTTTTGTGTCATTATTGTAGTCGATTGTAAAGGACATAAATGTAATTTTACGCAGGTTGCACCCTGTGCCTATAAATAGGTGAACAGTACCCCGGCACTGTTCACGCAATCCTGTAATCGCTAACGCATTACGCTGGAATTATTACTTTCTGCCAAGGCGAAGGTATAAACGTATCTGAATATTATGTTTTAATATTTAGGTTCATATTATAAGAAATGTGAATAATGTCATTTGTTTCCAATAGATCTTTCTCTAATGTTTGATATTTTATATTTTATTTCGGATTGTTTTATATTTGATCACGAAGGTATGACCTTCGTGGTACCCTATCTGTGGCCTTCGTCCGAAGTTCATTAGATCCTTGGGGAGATAATGCTTCAGCGGGCGAAGGTCATTATTATTTAACATTTTATGTTGCCTTGATTCATAGCATTTGAGAACAAGTCCCCAACATTGGCGCCCACCTCCGGTGAACTCACTTCCACTTTTTTGAGCTGATGGCTTCGTTCAACAACCAAGCTGGAGCTGCTTCGGCTCCGAAGCTGGTACTCCCGATAACAGGCGGTTCATGCTCAGAGCCAGCCAACAAGAAGCAGAAGAAGGAGGCACAGAGAAGGGTACAACATGTCGGGGTGCAAGGACCCTTCATCAAGTCAAGATGGTCCCACATCCCGATTACCTTCTCCCAAGAGGACCTTCAGCTCAAGGATTACCCTCACAACGATGCTATGGTTATTTCTTGTGTTATCAAAGGATTTCTGGTCCACAATGTTTTGGTTGACACAGGCAGTGCAGCGGATATTATATTTGCTAAGGCCTTCAGACAGATGCAAGAGCCCGAAGATAAGATCCATGATGCTACACATCCCCTTTGTGGCTTCGAAGGAAGGCAGATTGTAGCAATCGATAAGATCACGATGCCAGTGACTTTCGGATTTATCAACAATACAAGGACTGAACAAGTTGTATTTGATATTGTTGACATGGAATACCCTTACAACGCAATCATTGGTCGTGGGACACTCAATGCATTCGAAGCAATTCTTCACCCAGCATATCTTTGCATGAAGATACCTTCGGATCAAGGGCTTATTGCTATTCATGGAAGTTAGGAAGCTGCCAGAAAGGCCGAAGGAAACTGGACAGATTCAAAAGCAATCCATAACATAGATGGAGCCGAAGCTTGTGAGCAATACAAGTACAGAAGGGAGAAGGCTGCTTCGGCTGATCAGCCGAAGCCCATGCTCTTATGTGACGATATAGCAGAGCAGAAGGTGCTATTGGGATCTCAATTGTCTGAGGAGCAGGAGAAAACCCTAATAAGGTTTCTGTTCAACAACAAAGATGTCTTCGCATGGTCAGCTAATGATCTCTGTGGTGTCAACAGGGATGTTATTGAACAATCGCTCAATGTTGATCCATCCTTCAGACCCAGAAAGCAGAGGCTTCAGAAGATGTCTGATGACAAAGCCGAAGGTGCTCGGAATGAAGTGAAAAGACTCCTCAGCGCTGGAGTCATCAGAGAAGTAAAATACCTAGAATGGCTAGCTAACACTGTTATGGTGAAGAAGGCCAATGGTAAATGGAGAATGTGCATTGATTTTACCGATCTCAACAAGGCTTGTCCGAAGGATGAATTTCCATTACCAAGGATAGATTCTCTGGTAGATGCAGCAGCTTCGTTAGAGCTCATGAGTCTACTAGATTGTTATTCAGGCTACCATCAAATCTGGATGAAGAAGGAAGATGAGCCAAAAACCAGCTTCATCACCCCCAGTGGTACATATTGTTACCTTCGGATGCCTGAGGGGCTCAAGAATGATGGAGGAAGCTTCAGCAGAATGACAGCGAAGGTCCTTCATTCTTAGATAGGCAGAAACGTGCTAATATATGTTGATGATATCATAGTAAAAAGCACGAAGCAAGAAAATCACATTGCTGATCTGCAGGAGACATTCGCTAATTTTAGGCAAGCTAGTCTGAAGTTGAATCCAGAAAAATGTGTCTTCGGAGTAAAGAAGGGGAAATTCCTTGGTTGTTTGGTTTCAACAAAAGGGATCGAAGCTAATCCAAATAAAATCGAAGCTATCCTTCAGATGGAGCCGCCAAGCACAAAGAAAGGGGCTCAACGGCTAACAGGAAGACTGGCATCTTTGAATCGATTTATATCCAGATCAGCAGAGAGAAATTTACCATTCTTTGAAGTGTTGAAGTCAGCCGAAGTTTTTCAATGGGGATCAGCTCAGCAAAAAGCCTTCGAAGAGCTGAAGCAGTATTTGATAAATTTAACAACTCTAACTCCACCAGCGCCAGGGGCTCCTCTGCTGCTGTATGTGGCAGCTTCGCACTCTGCAGTAAGTGCGGCACTTGTTCAGGAGAAGCTTGAAGGGCAATTGAAAAAGCAGGCTCCAGTATTCTTCGTCTCCGAAGTTCTCAGTTTATCAAAGAAAAACTATACAGAATTGGAGAAGGTGTTGTATGCTGTTTTAATGGCCTCCAGGAAGCTTCGACATTATTTTCAAGCATACCATATAATTGTTCCTTCATCATAGCCTTTGAAGAATATTATGAGAAACAGAGAAGCTACTGGAAGGATTGGAAAGTGGGGTGCAGAACTCAACGAGTTCAGCATTGATTATGTGCATAGATCTTCGATTCAGTCCCAGGCGCTAGCAGACTTCATTGCCGACTGGACGCCAAGGGCTCAGGAGGAAGAAGCAAGTAAAGATGCCGAAGCTTGGACAGTGTTCTGTGATGGTTCCTGGGGAACCTTCGGGGCAGGTGCAGCTGCCGTTTTAATTGCACCTTCCAAAGTCAAAACATGCTACGCAGTGAGACTTGATTTCAGTTGCACAAATAATATTGCTGAATACGAAGCTTTGCTTTTGGGGCTTCGGAAGTTGAAGGCAATGGGGATAAGAAGGGCGGTTCTCAAAACTGATTCCCAAGTTATTTCTGGCCATGTTGACAAGAGTTGCAAAGCAAGAGATCCGAAGCTTGAGAAATATTTGGATACAGTTCGAAGGCTTGAAGCTTCCTTCGAAGGGTTTTCTGTCAAGAATATTCCACGAGGAGAAAATGAGCACGCTGATCTACTAGCCAAGTCAGCGGCACAGGGGCTGCCCTTACCTTCGGAAGTATTCTTTGAAACAATAAAAGCACCTTTGGTTGACCTTCTTGAAAGAGCAGTGCTCAATATATCTCCTGTTTATAGCAAAGATTGGAGAACTGAGATCATGTCTTTTCTTCAGGGCAATTTCCGTTCAGATGACGAAGCTTATCATAAGAGAATAGCGGCAAGAGCCCGTCCATATGTAACAATAGAAGGGGAGTTATACAAGCATGGAGTCTGTTCTCCATTACTCAAATGTTTATCTAGAGCTGAAGGTATAGAGCTGATGAAGGAAATACATGTAGACCTGTGTGGATCTCACATCGGATCTAGGCCTTTGTTGGGTAAAGTTTTTCGTCAAGGATTTTATTGGCCGAAGGCAGCTTCGGATGCAGCAGAATTAGTCCAAAAATGCGAAGGTTGTCAAAAGTGTGCAAGAGATAAAAAACAACCTTCGTCTCTAACTCAATTAATACAGCCCACTTCCACCAGCACAAGGGAATTTAAAATATGTTGTGGTGGCAGTAGAATATTTTTCTAAGTGGATTGAGGCGAAGCCTTTAGCCACAATAACTTCGGTCACTGTTCAAAAGTTTTTCTGGCAAAATATTGTGTGTCGCTTCGGAGTGCCGAAGGCTATCACCGTGGACAATGAAACACAGTTTGATGCCGAAGCTTTCAGATAGTTTTGTGAACAAATTGGCACGAAGATCCATTTTGCATCGGTTCGGCATCCGGAGTCAAATGGACTTGTCGAAAGAGCTAATGGCATTATAATGACAGGAATAATGAAGTTAATCTTCAACCAGCCCAGGGGGAAGTGGCCAGACGAATTAATCAAAGTGGTGTGGAGCCACAACACAACAATGTCAAGGTCAACAGGTTTTACACCATTCAAATTGCTGTTTGGTGACGAAGCAATAACCCCAGAAGAAGCTAAAGCGGGATCAATAAGAACAGTGGCTTCGGCAGAGGACGAAGCTGATTATTCTGTGGCAAAAGATGCTATAGAAGGGATCAGGCTTCAGGCTGTGGAGAATATCAATAAATATCAAGCCAAAACAATAAAATGGCGTGACAGAAAGGTTCGGTTAAAAAATATTAAGCCAGGACACTTGGTACTTCGGAGAGTTGCCAACCCAGATACAGTAGACAAGCTACAGTTGAAGTGGGAAGGACCTTTTCTGGTAGTATCTTCGTCAAGACCCGGTTCCTACAGGTTGAAGGATATGGATGGCAACGACATTCCTAGATCTTGGAATGCGGATGAGCTTCGGCGGTATTATGTGTAGCCTGATGTAATCTTTTTTATTCTTTCCTATGGCACCTTTTTCCTTTCCAAAGGGGGAGAAAGGTTTTTAATGGGCCATAGCATGTAATTTCTCTTTTTCTTATATCAGCTCTACAAGAGCAATATCCCCCGAAGATGTAAATGTAAAAACTGAGCATGCACCATCGAAGTGCAAAGAGAAAAATGAAAAATAGGGAGAAGCTCGAAAGACGTCCCTAAGGGGATGCAGAGCACGACGAAGCTACAAAAAGTCGTTCCTAAGGGAGCACAGCGTAAGTTTTCTGCTCAAAAGTCGTTCCTAAGGGAATGCAGAGCTTACAACGAAAAGTCAACGCTGATTCCGCCGAAATATAAGGCGAAGCGCGAAAAGTCAACGTGAATACCGCCGAAGTAAAAGGCGAAGAAGCTCCTAAGGGAGGCTTACAGCGAAAAGTTAGCGCTGATACACCGAAAAATAAGCGGTGAAGCCGAAAAATAAACGACAAAGATTTGTTATTCCTAAGGGAATAAGAGTTGTGATTATGGTCTCGTATGTGTCTTTGAACATTCATTTGCACGATACATTACATCATACATTTGCATTCATAAACATTCACTTAGACATACATAGGATCATCATAATCATAACATACACACTTGCTTCGGCTTTAAAAGAGATGTCTTCGGAAAAAGGGAAAAGAGGCAATTTTATGCTTCGCTGTGTACGCAAAGAAGGGAAGGTGTTTTTCGCCTTCGGCTCAAAAATATTAATTTCGTCCACACCAAAGCACTTTATACATTGACGGAAAGGTAAGATTATATTACAAGGTATGGATAAAGTCCACAAAGTGAAATTTAATTACATCATACTTTATACAAGTTATCACATGAGTTTTTTGAGCTATTTCTATAGACTACTCGAGCTTCGTCAGCATTCATGGAGCTTCGTCTTTTTACTCCGTAGCTTCAGCTTCGGCTTGGTCATCCTGTATGTAAGTATTATAAGCTAAATTCAAAATTCAAAGCAAAAGGTAAGCATAAGGTATGATTTTGTTACCGGCTTAAGGTGACTTCGAGCTTCGTCACCAGCTTTGCTCCGTCCACCCTTTGTCCATACTAATTTTATAAATCTATTCGCAATACTTCGGGCCAGGTTGGGAATGTTATCTAAGTCTGCTGGTGACAAGCTGAAGTTGGGTCTATTGATAACTTTTCCGTGTTCACAGCCAGACTTCAGAAAGGCAACAGTTGTGCCCCGAGAAGCTACCAGGGCATAGAAGTCACCATGCCCAGCTATAACTTCGTCAAGATCATTAATTTCACCTTCAATATGCTCGAAGGCACTAGGCAGGTCTTCAGCCGAAGGAGTGAACTTCTCGCTACTGGCTCCAACAAAATAGAACACCTGCTTCAGCTGTTGAACGCATCGATTGCTGAACTCCAGGCATTTATTCTGAAGGCTTGTCAAAGATTCTTTCAGCTCCGAACTTTTTTGGACTTCGGCCTCAAGTTTTGCATCAAGCTTCAGCTTTTCTTGTTCGAAATTTTCTGATTGAGAAAGAAGCTTCGAATTTAATTCTATTATTTTGGCTTCAGCATCGGCTAATAAGCCTTCGGTTGTTTGAAGCTCGAAGTCTTTCTTTTCGATGGCAACTGATTGCTCTTTTATCTTGTTCTCTAAGTTCTCAATTATAACTTCGTGCTTTTTATCCTCTAAGTCCTGCTGCATTTTTAAAGCCTTGCTCAACAGCATACTCTGCGGACAAATAACCTTCGTTAGAAAACATTTATGTTAGTACAGATAATAAAGGTTAGACAAAAGTTGTTTACCTTAAAATTGGAATAAAACAAACTACCGACAATGTGTTGTCGTCGGTAGCGGCTGATATCTGCTTCAAGCTTCGGGAAACCGATACTCTTTGATAGAGTACCGATAACTTTCGCGCCAGTCTGATCTCGTATGTAGCCTAACCTTTCATCATCAATGCCACCGAAGAGAAGCGCTCCCGGCCGATACCCGCAAGATATAGCATATTCTTTTAGTTCTTCTTTTTCAGCTTTTGTCAGCTCTTGGCCAACTAAGTTTTGAAAGTCAAAAGCTTCATCTTCTGAAGTATCTTAGGTCATTTCTTCCTTCTCGGGTTTTGTGGCCGTAGTCTCTTCGGTGGCTGCGGCAGCTTCTTCCGCGGCCATGTTTAGTAGCATTTTGTCTATATCAGCAGCTATGCTTTCTAAATTAATATCTTCGGATTTGTCATCTTCGACTCTGGCCTCTTCTGCGGCAGCCTCCGAAGGTATAGCTTTAGTAGCTGTCATGCTTTCAATAGCCGGCACCTTCGGAGCTGAAGCTCCTGGTGGTGTTGCTTCAATGACTTCTGTCACAGTAACGATTCTTTGCCTCTTTGGCCTAGGTGCCTTCGTTTTTGTGGGCTCCTTTTCCTTCTAAAAAAGCTTCGTTAGATGTAGCCCCAATGGACTTAGTTTGACAGGCAAAGTTTCAGTCATTACCTTTCAGATTTCCTCTATTTCAGTAGCATAGGATGTCGCAGAAGTCCTTTCTTTTTCATCAATTGATTTTTGCTTCGGAGTCGAAGCCTTTCTTTTCTTCGGAGCAACTGTTTTCACCTCAGACTCTTGTTTTTTCTTCTTTGGTTGATCTTCATCGTCCTTATTCAGAGCACTAGCTACTCTTTCTTTCTTTTTTGGCCTTCGGCACCCTTGTCCAGTCGCTCGTAGTCAGGATATTCAAAACCTATAGCATCCATCACTCGGTTTAGCCTTCGTTTCGGACGGGTGCCGAAGGCCACAGTCATCAATTGATCTTCTTTTTTAGAATAATTTCCAAGTATTTCGTTGCACATTACTTCGATTATATCCAGCCATTCTTGGCAGGGCACTTTGCAATGTCTCTTGAATTTGTAATGGTAGGGCAGCCGGACAAGTTCTCCCTCCTTTTTTCCTTCAAGCTTCGGCATGGCCCACTCTTTCATAGTTGGAAACACTTTGAAAGCCAAAAATTCCTGCACTAAGTCCCTAGTGCCGATGTGCTCCGCAATAACCCTAAATTCAGCCAATGCAATTTGGGTTGGACCCTCTGGTGTCATATTGCACGGGGGTCTGGTCTCTCCGAAGATCAGCTCTAACAGACTCTGGACCAGCTTCTCCTTATCATCGTCAACTTTGACGTAGAACCATTCCGATTTTCAACCAGCCGGCCACTTGCTTCGGTAACTAATCACGAGAAATTTTGTAGCAGCCGAAGTTTTCATGTAACCCATCTCTCCTGGCCTTGGTTTGGTAATGCAGCTCGTGCACTCGGCAGAACCCTTCAGCAAACGGTTCCACCCCTTGGCTTCGGAGAGCCCAAATGTAAACGCTAAGCCTAACGATAGCGTTAGGAGTTAGCTGATGAAAGTAGATCCCAAACTTCTTCAGCACATCAGCAATCATCTTATTCAAAGGGAATCTCAAACCAGCTTTGAAGAAACTCTTAAAAACTACTATTTCATCTTTTCCTGGCTTCGGAGTAGTTTCCTCTCCACCAAAGTGAACCAGCTCTTTCTTTTCTTCATTAAAATAGCCCAATTTCAACATCTTAGGTAGGTAACCTTCGGAGATCGTGGATTTTCCAAAATCCAGATGGCTGGGTTTGCTCGGCACCGCGCTGCTATAATCATCTTCAGAATCGGTCTCCTCAACATCAGCTTGTTCTGCTTCAGCGACAGGGACGTCCTCCGATGTTACTAGCCCAGACCGCTTCATTGCTTCGGAAATCGGAACAGTCTCAGTAGCTTCGGTCTCATCTCCCTCACGATCAACCCTAGCAGTGGAGCGAACTCTGGCCATTTGATTATGACTTTCTTGAAATTTTTGTTGTTGACTTTTCTAATTTCCCGAAGCTCTTCCTCTTGTGACGAAGCAAAATCAAAAGCTAAGTCGATGATTAAGCTTCGGCTATGACTAAAGTTTTGGCAGCAAAATAGTGCAATAGCAATGAATGCTATGGTAACTTCACACCTACACGTCTGTTTATATAGTGCCGCAGGTGGGAAGGTGAATCGTCAAGGTCTCCCGCACCGAACAAACAGTCACCCGCACTCGCTGAACGGTGGGCCACAGGGTCCGAGAAGGTGAATCGCTGGGGCGCGCGTAATTGCTGCAAGATGGGGCCACCGCGCGTGCGACGATTATTTTAATCGTTTCTCGCCAATGAGCTCAGGGAAGGTGTTTTTTGGATCTTCGGCATCCCGGAGCCTAGAAGACTTTTTCACGGATCAAGCTCATTACGAAAACGATCTAGCACCGCGAAGGGGCTACTGTTGGGGGTATGCTTCGTAGCCGAAGATCCTAAAGAAAGAGAACACCTTCGGAAGATCTTCTCAGGAGCAAGCGCCGAAGCTATTACCTATAGAGCTTCGGCACAATGACAGATCTCAAGACGAAGGGCCGAACCGACTTAAAGATGAATTGACTTAAAGGCCCATGATGTTTTGTGTCATTATTGTAGTCGATTGTAAAGGACATAAATGTAATTTTACGCAGGTTGCACCCTGTGCCTATAAATAGGTGAACAATACCCCGACATTGTTCACACAATCCTGTAATCTCTAACGCATTACGCTGGAATTATTACTTTCTACCAAGGCAAAGGTATAAACGTATCTGAATATTATGTTTTAATATTTAGGTTCATATTATAAGAGATGTGAATAATGTCATTTGTTTCCAATAGATCTTTCTCTAATGTTTGATATTTTATATTTTATTTCGGATTGTTTTATATTTGATCACGAAGGTATGACCTTCGTGGTACCCTATCTGTGGCCTTCGTCCGAAGTTCATTAGATCCTTGGGGAGATAATGCTTCAGCGGGCGAAGGTCATTATTATTTAACATTTTATGTTGCCTTGTTCTTGATTCATAGCATTTGAGAACAAGTCCCCAACAGTGGCCTTTTTGCAAATAAGCCCAAAACTTATGGTTTCATTTGCAAATCTCCAAATATGTGAACCATATGACTTAAGATACCCTATCTCCATGATTTTTGCACTTAGGTCCAAAATGTGCACACTTTTACAGATAACCCCCTAGGGTTTCAGTCTAGGGTTTTCCAGGGGTCTATTTAGGATTTTTTGGTACTTCTAGGGTTTGGATGCTACTTAAGTCCATCCGTGGTGACATTTTATGACTAATACAACTAAGTTTTGAAGTTTTTTCTTAGTTAGACTTTGGTTACTCTTTTAAACCCAGTCTAGGGTTAAGCACTGTATCCTTGGGTTTCACTTATAACATGTCCCATCAATACAACTTTGTTTGAAATTTTTGCCTAGTGAATGCATTCTAGGTGTGACAAACACATGATATGCCAATGCTTATGATGTCATGCTTAAGTTTTAGTGGCAGTAACACCAGGGGTGTTACAAATGGCAGACATGTGAGGTGGCAACTTCAACTGGTATGCTACAGGTCCACAAGTCTCTTTGATTTCATAGGACCCAATATAGCGAGGAGCTAATTTGCCCTTGATCCCAAATCTCTGAACACCTTTAGTGGGTGACACTTTGAGATACACACGAACCCCACTTCGAATCGTAGAGGCTTCCTTCTTTTATCATGATAACTCTTTTGTCTGGCCTGAGCAGCTTCCATGTTCTGCCTAATGACTCTAACTTTATCCTCGGCTTCAAGCACTAGGTCAGGTCCAAATATTTCCCTTTCTCCAGCTTGTGACCAATTTAGTGGTGTTCTACACCTTCTCCCATACAAGGCCTCGAAAGGTGCCATCTTCAGGCTGGATTGGTAGCTGTTATTGTAAGAGAATTCTGTCAGAGAAAGGCACTTATCCCAATTCTTGTCATAGTGTAACACACACGCTCTCAACATGTCCTCAAGAATCTGATTTACTCTTTCTGTTTGGCTGTCAGTTTGAGGATGGTATGCTGAGCTTCTTATCACATGGGTTCCAAGTGACATCTGCAGCTGTTCCCAGAAACGTGCGACGAAAGGTGCTCCTCTATCTGACACTATAGTCCTTGGGATTCCATGCAAACACACTATTTGGTCAATATAGATCTCTGCATATTTTTCCGTCTTGTGTGTGGTATGCACGGGCAAGAAATGAGCTGTCTTGGTTAGCCTATCCATAATGACCCAAATAGAATCATGATGCCGGGAGGTGCTGGGCAATCCCACAATAAAGTCCATGCAAATATCCTCCCATTTCCAAGATGGTATGGGGAGAGGTTGTAAGGTACCTGCTACCTTCAAATGACTAGCTTTGATTCTTTGGCAAGTGTCGCACTCAGATACATACTTAGCAATTTCTCTCTTCATCCTAGTCCACCAATATAAGGATCAGAGGTTGTGATACATCTTGTTACTTCCGGGGTGCAAGGAAAATTTTGAGAGATGAGCTTCATCCAAGATTTTCTTCCTGAGTTCTGGATTTTTGGGAACGACCAATCGGTCTTCAAACCATAGGATACCCCTGCTGTCCTGACGAAAACATTTGTACTTATCCACCTTTTGGTTGAGCATTTCCTTAATGACTTGAACACCCTTGTCACCAATCTGTGCCATGATTACCTGCTCTTGTAAAGTTGGCTCAACTGAGATATAATCCAAGGTACCTGGGGAAACCACATCCATGTTCAGCTTGCGCAACTCGTCACATAGAGTGGCGATCTTAGAGTCCATGGTTATACAGTTGCACTGGGCTTTTCGACTTAAGGCATCCGCCACCACATTTGCCTTGCTAGGATGGTAGTGTACTTCCAGATCATAATCCTTGATCAATTCCAACCATCTCCTCTGCCTAATATTAAGATCAGCCTGAGTGAAAATATACTTGAGGCTCTTGTGGTCAGTATAGATATTACAATGAGCTCCCATTAGGTAATGTCTCCATAATTTCAGAGCATGAACTACTGCTGCTAACTCCAGATCATGTGTGGGGTAATTTTGATCATGAGGCCAGAGTGCTCTAGATGCGTAGGCAATAACTCGGTTGTATTCCATCAAGACACAGTGCCCGAGGCATCGCAAAACACATCTGTTGGGGCCATGCTTCGTTGCGCCGAAGGTCTTGCGTGAAGAAGCAGCTTCGGCTGAAATCGTCCCCAGGAAATGGCCGAAGGTTCCTTTTTATAGAGCTTCGGCGTTGCAAACCGACATAAAGATAGAATGACCTTTTTATCCATAGAGGTCTAAGATAATGTTGTAAACTTTTGTAAAGGGCATAATTGTAATTCGTCACAGGCTGCGTCCTGTGTCTATAAATAGATGAACAGTACCCCCGTACTGTTCACACGAACCTGTCATTTGCCTTCGCATCACACTTGTATTCTTCAAGACCGAAGGTACATTTGTAATTTGGAGTCATTTACATTCGTTTATAATAATAAAAATGGAGATGATTTTATGATAACATTTAAGTATTTTCATATCTCATGATTTATATGAATGCTTCGTTCCTCATTGTCACGCTTACGAAGCTACGTCCTTCGTAACCTTCGTCCGAGATGCTTTATATCCCAAAGGGATATAATGTTATGGAGGACGAAGGACTTTTACACTTAACATTTTCTATGTTGCCTTGTTCTTAATTCTTAGCATTTGAGAACAAGTCCCCAACATTGGCGCCCACCTCCGGTGAACTCACTTCCACTTTTTGAGCTGATGGCTTCGTTCAACAACCGAGCTGGAGCTGCTTCGGACCCGAAGCTGGTGCTACCGATCACAGGTGGCTCGTCCTCAGAGCCAGCTAACAAGAAACAGAAGAAGGAAGCACAGAGGAGGGTACAGCATGTTGGGGTGCAAGGACCCTTCATCAAGACAAGATGGTCTCACATTCCTATTACCTTCTCCCAAGAGGACCTTCAGCTCAAAGATTACCCACACAACGATGCCATGGTTATCTCTTGTGTTATCAAAGGATTTCTGGTCCACAATGTCTTGGTTGACACAGGCAGTGCAGCTGACATCATATTTGCTAAAGCCTTCAGACAAATGCAAGAGCCAGAAGATAAGATTCATGATGCTACACATCCTCTCTGTGGCTTCGGAGGAAGACAGATTGTAGCACTGGGCAAGATCACCATGTCAGTGACCTTCGGATTCATCAACAACACTAGAACTGAGCAAGTTGTGTTTGACATTGTTGACATGGAATATCCTTACAATGCAATTGTTGGTCGTGGTACTCTTAATGCCTTCGAAGCAATCCTTCATCCTGCTTATCTTTGCATGAAGATACCTTCGGAACAGGGACCCATTGCTATCCATGGAAGTCAGGAAGCCGCAAGAAGGGCCGAAGGTAACTGGACTGACTCCAAAGCAATCCATAATATAGATGGAGCCGAAGCTTGTGAACAGTACAAATTCAGAAGGGAGAAGGCAGCTTCAGCAGATCAGCCGAAGCCCATGCTATTGTGTGAGGACATAGCAGAGCAGAAGGTGCTGTTGGGCTCGCAATTATCTGAAGACCAGGAGAAAACCTTGATAAGGTTTTTATTCAACAACAAAGATGTTTTTGTATGGTCGGCTAATGATCTCTGTGGAGTAAATCGGGATGTTATTGAACATTCGCTCAATGTTGACCCATCCTTCAGACCCCGAAAGCAGAGGCTTCGGAAAATGTCTGATGACAAGGCCGAAGGGGCTCGCAATGAAGTAAAAAGACTCCTCAGTGCAGGAGTTATCAGAGAAGTGAAGTATCCAGAGTGGCTAGCTAACACTGTTATGGTGAAGAAGGCCAATGGCAAGTGGAGAATGTGTATCGACTTCACAGATCTCAACAAGGCTTGTCCGAAGGACGAATTCCCGTTGCCAAGGATAGACTCTCTAGTCGATGCAGCAGCTTCTTCAGAGCTCATGAGTCTCTTGGACTGTTACTCAGGATATCATCAAATCTGGATGAAAAAGGAAGATGAGCCGAAAACTAGCTTCATAACTCCAAGTGGCACGTATTGCTATCTTCGGATGCCTGAAGGGCTCAAAAACGCTGGAGGAAGTTTCAGCAGAATGACTGCGAAGGTTCTTCAGTCTCAAATAGGCAGAAATGTGTTGACCTATGTTGATGACATTATCGTCAAAAGCACGAAGCAGGAAAATCATATTGCTGATCTGCAGGAGACCTTCGCCAGCTTCAGACAAGCTGGTTTGAAGCTGAATCCAGAGAAATGTGTCTTCGGAGTAAAGAAGGGTAAATTTCTTGGATGCTTGGTTTCAACAAAGGGAATCGAAGCTAATCCAAATAAAATCGAAGCTATACTTCGAATGGAGCCACCAACTACAAGAAAAGGGGCCCAAAGATTGACAGGAAGGCTGGCATCTCTCAACAGATTTATATCCAGATCAGCAGAAAGAAACTTACCATTTTTCGAGGTGCTGAAGTCAGCCGAAGTCTTTCAATGGGGCCCAAGTCAACAAAAAGCCTTCGAAGAGTTGAAGCAATACTTGATAGATCTCACAACATTAACTCCACCAATGCCAGGGGCTCCTCTGTTGTTATATGTGGCAGCTTCGCACTCAGCAGTAAGTGCGACACTTGTCCAGGAGAAGCTTGATGGCCAGCTCAAGAAGCAAGTCCCAGTGTATTTTGTATCTGAGGTCCTTAGTGTCTCAAAGAAAAATTATACAGAGCTGGAGAAGGTATTATATGCCGTTTTAATGGCATCCAGGAAGCTTCGGCATTATTTTCAGGCATACAATATCATTGTTCCTTCTTCGCAGCCGTTGAAGGATATAATGAGAAATAGAGAAGCTACTGGACGGATTGGGAAATGGGCTGCAGAGCTCAACGAATTTTACATTGATTATGTGCATAGATCTTCGATCCAGTCTCAAGCATTGGCAGATTTCATTGCCGACTGGACGCCAGGGGCTCAGGATGAAGAAGCAAATAAAGATGCCGAGGTGTGGACAGTATTTTGTGATGGATCTTGGGGAATCTTCGGAGCAGGTGCAGCTGCTGTGTTGGTTTCACCATCCAAGGTCAAAACTTGTTATGCAGCAAGACTTGATTTCAGCTGCACAAACAATATTGCTGAGTACGAAGCCCTGCTTCTGGGCCTTCGGAAATTAAAGGCAATGGGAATCAGAAGGGCAATTCTTAAAACTGATTCCCAGGTGGTTTCGGGTCATGTTGACAAAAGTTGCAAGGCTAAAGATCCGAAGCTTGAAAAATACCTAGATACGGTCCGAAGGATCGAAGCATCCTTCGAAGGATTCTCTGTCAAGAATATCCCTCGAGGACAAAATGAGCATGCTGATTTGCTAGCTAAGTCTGCGGCACAGGGGCTGCCGTTACCTTCGGATGTGTTCTTCGAAACAATAAAGGCACCTTCAGTGGAGCTCCTTGAAAGAGCAGTCCTCAACATATCTCCTGTTTACAGCGAAGATTGGAGAACTGAAATAATCTCTTACCTTCAGGGTAAGTTCCTTTCAGATGACGAAGCTTACAATAAAAGAGTAGAGGCAAGAGCTCGTCCATATGTCATGATAGAAGGGGAATTATACAAACATGGAGTTTGCGCTCCGCTGCTCAAGTGCTTATCTAGAGCCGAAGGTATAGAGTTGATGAAAGAGATACATGCAGGCCTGTGTGGATCCCACATCGGATCCAGGCCGTTACTTGGAAAAGTGTTCCGCCAAGGTTTTTATTGGCCGAAGGCAGCTTCGGATGCAGCGGAGTTAGTCCAAAAGTGCGAAGGTTGTCAAAAATGTGCAAGAGATCAAAAGCAACCTTCGTCTTTGACACAGCTGATACAACCCATCTGGCCATTGCAAAGATGGGGCCTTGACTTGTTGGGTCCATTACCACCGGCCCAAGGGAATCTAAAATATGTTGTAGTAGCTGTGGAGTATTTTTCCAAATGGATTGAGGCGAGGCCATTAGCTACAATAACTTCGGCCACTGTCCAAAAGTTTTTCTGGCAGAACATTGTCTGTCGCTTCGGAGTACCGAAGGCCATCACTGTAGACAATGGAACGCAGTTTGACTCCGAAGCTTTCAGAAACTTTTGTGATCAAATTGGAACGAAGATCCATTTTGCATCAGTCAGGCATCCGGAGTCGAATGGGCTTGTTGAAAGGGCCAACGGCATTATAATGACAGGAATAATGAAGCTAATCTTCAATCAACCCAGGGGAAAGTGGCCAGACCAGTTAACCAAAGTGGTGTGGAGCCACAATACAACAGCATCAAGATCTACAGGCTTTACCCCATTCAAGTTATTATTCGGAGACGAAGCAATAACCCCGGAAGAAGCCAAAGCTGGATCAATAAGAGTAGTAGCTTCGGCAGAATCAGGTCCCGAAGATGCTTGCCTTGTGGAAAAGGATGCTTTAGAAGGGATCAGGCTTCAGGCCGTGGAGAATATCAATAAATATCAGGCTGAAACAGTTAAATGGCGAGATAGAAAAGTCCGGTTAAAAAATATTGAGCCGGGACACTTGGTGCTTCGGAGAGTGGCTAACCCAGATACAGTGGGTAAGCTACAGTTGAAATGGGAAGGACCATTCTTAGTAGTATCTTCGTCAAGGCCTGGATCGTACAGATTAAAGGACATGGATGGCAACGAAATTCCAAGGTCTTGGAATGCGGATGAGCTTCGGCGATACTATGTATAACATGATGTAATTTTTTATGTTTTTTCTTTTCTTTTTCATGGCACCCTTTTCCTTTCCGAAGGGGGAGAAAGGTTTTTAATGGGGCCATCATGTGTAATTTCCTTTTTTAGTCTTATAAGAGCAAAATCCCCCAAAAAATGTAAATGTAACAGCTGAGAACGCACCATCGAGTGCAGGAAATGAAAAAGAGAAAAGAGAAGAAGCTCCAAAGACGTCCCTAAGGGGATGCAGAGCTCTCAGCGAAAAGTCAACGCTGGTACCGTCTAAGTAAAAGACGAAGAAGCTCCAAAGACGTTCCTAAGGGAATGTAGAGCTTATACCGCCTAAGTAAAAGGCGAAGAAACTCCAAAGACGTTCCTAAGGGAATGCAGAGTTTATACCGTCTAAGTAAAAGACGAGGAAGCTCCAAAGTCGTTCCTAAGGGAATGCAGAGCTGATGTGTGGTTGATTCCAAGGAAATAATGGTTGAGTGTGGCTTCGGTTATATGTTTTGAACATTCATTCGCACATCACATTACATCATAGCATTTGCATTCATAAGCATTCATTCATGGCATCTGTGTTACTAAGTGGTTGCTTCGGCAAAAAGGAGAAGTATTCTTTTATGTTTTGGAGTGTACAAAAAAAGAAAAGCTTCGGCAGAAAGAAGAAGTAGTCTTTTATGTTTTGTACAAAAAAGCAAAGCTTCCGCAGAAAGAAGAAGCAGTCTTTAATGCTTCGTTGTGTACGAAAAGAAGGGAAGGTGTTTTTCGCCTTCGGCTCAAAATATTGATTTCGTCCACATCAAAGCGTCTTAATAAAAGGGTAAGGATATATTACAAGGTATGTACAAAGTTCCTTGAGAACGGTTTAATTGTATTTACAACAAGTTGTTACAAATTTTCTAGCCTACTACTACTAATCTTCTTCAGGCTCCCGCTTCGGCGGCATATTCTTTAATCACCTTCAGCTTCGTCATCCTACATGAATCCAGGTATCCAGAGTAAAAATCAAGTATGAAGGAGAAGGTAAGTACAAAGTAGGATTTCTTACTGGTTCAAGATGACTTCGAGCTTCGTCTCCAGCCTTCTCCCGCCCGCCTTTTGTCCATATCATTTTTATAAATCTATTTGAGATACTTCGGGCGAGGTCAGGTATATCGTCCAGGATTGATGAAGACAGGGTGAAGTTGGGCCTGTTGACGATCTTTCCATGCTCGCAGCCAGCCTTCAGGAATGCTGCAGCAGTACCCCGAGAAGCTACCCAGGCACAGAAGTCACCGTGCCCAGCTATAACTTCGTCAAGTTCTTCAATTTCAGCTTCGATATGATCGAAGGCTTTTGGTAAATCTTCATCCGAAGGGGTAAATTTCCCGCTGCTGGCTCCAACTGAGTAAAAGATCTTCTTTAGTTGTTGGATACAATTGTTGCTAAAATTCAAACATTTATCCTGAAGGCTTGTTAATGATTTCTTCAAATTTGAGTTGGCTTGGACTTCGGCTTCAAGTTTAGAATTAAGCTCTAGCTTTTCTTGTTCAAACTGTTTTGATTGACCGATAAGCTTCGAATTCAATTCTGATATTTTAGCTTCGGTCTCTGCCAGCAAGCCTTCGGTTGATTGAAGTTCGAAGTCTTTCTTTTCAATGATGACTGATTGTTCTTTTATTTTGCTCTCCAAATTTCCAATTATAGCTTCGTGTTTTTTGTCCTCTAAATCCTGCTGCATCTTCAGAGCTTTGCTCAGTAGCATGCTCTGCACAAAAACAGTTTTCGTTAGTAACATTTTCATTATCCAAAGCAATAAGGAACAGAGAAAAGATTGTTTACCTTGAAATTGGAATAAAATAAGCTGCCGACGATATGCTGTCGTCGGTAGCGGCTGATATCTATCTCTAGCTTCGGAAAACCGATACTCTTTGACAGAGTACCGATGACCTTAGCTCCGGTTTGGTCTCGAATGCAGCCTAATTTTTCATCGTCCACACCTCCGAATAGAAGAGCTCCTGGCCTGTATCCGCAAGATTTGGCATAGTCTTTTAGCTCTTCTATTTCGTCCTCCGAAAGTTTTTGCCCAATTAAATTTTGAAATGTGTAGGCTTCGTCGTCCGAAGCGACTTCGGCTATTTCTTTCCCCTTCTCAGGCACTGCGGCCATGACTTTTTTAGCAGCAGCGGCAGCTTCTTCTGCAGCCATGTCTTCTAAAATTTTGTCGATATTCTCAATGGTAGTCTCTAAGATCACATCTTCGGCTGTAGCGGCTTCGGTAGCCGCGACCTCCGAAGGTGCGACTTCGACGTTTGTTGTGTCTTCAGCAGCTGCTGTTTTCTGAATTGATGCTCTCGGTGGCGTCTTGTCAATAACTTCTGTTACGGCAATAATTCTTTGCCTTTTTGCTTTGGTTATCTTCGTTTTTTCCGGCTCCGCCACCTTTTGAAAAAGCTTCGTCAGTCGAGGCCCTAATGGACTTAGCTTCGTGGGCATGGGTTCAGTCATTACCTTTAGAATTTCCTCCACGTCGCTGGTAGAAGGTGGTGTGGGGGTCCCCTCTCCTTCGGATAGTTTTCGCTTTGGAGTTGATATTTTTCTCTTGGCAATTTTCTTCTTTTTTGGTGGTTGTTCTTCATCCTTGTTTAAAGCTTCGGCCTCTCTTTTTCTTCTCTGGCCCTCAGCATCCTTGTTCAGCTGCGCATAGTCAGGATATTCGAAGCCCAGTGCATCAAGCACTCGGTTCAGCCTTCGCTTCGGACGGGTACCGAAGGCTGCTGTCATCAGTTGATCTTCTTTTTTCGAATAATTTCCAAGAATTTCATTACACATCACCTCAACTGTGTCCAGCCACTCTTGGCAGGGCTTCTTAAAATATTTCTTGAATTTGAAGTGGTAAGGAAGCCGGACAAGATCCCCTTCCTTCTTCTCCCCCTTTAACTTTGGCATTTCCCATTTTTTCAGAGTAGGGAAGACTTTGAATGCTAAGAATTCTTGAACCAGATCCCTGGTACCAATATGCTCTGCAATGATTCTGAATTCATCCATTGCCCGTTGAGTTTGACCCTCTGGTGTCATGTTGCAGTGGGGTCGGGTTTCTCCGAAAGTTAGCTCGAGTGGACTTTGCACAAGCTTCTCCTTGTCCTCATCAACCTTGACATAGAACCATTCTGATTTCCAGCCTGCCGGCCATTTGCTTCGGTAGCTAATTACAGGAAACTTTGCGGTTTTCCGGTAGGCAAAATTGTAGCAACCGAAGTTTTCATGAAGCCCATCTTTTCTGGCCTTTGTTTGATAATGCAATTCATGAACTCGACAGAAACTGTCAGCAAAAGGCTCCACTGCTTGGCTTCGGAGGGCCCAAATATAAACGCTAAGCCTAACGATAGCGTTAGGAGTTAACTGGTGAAGGTAGATGCCAAACCTCTTCAATATCTCCGCAACAATCTCGTGAACAGGGAATCTTAGCCCAGCCTTTAAAAAGCTTTTGAAGATGACAACCTCGTCCTTCTCTGGTTTCGGGGTGGTCTCTTCTCCCCCGAAGCGAAGTAGCTTTTTCTGATCTTCACTGAAAAAACCTGCTTTCACCATCTTGGTGAGATCAACCTTTGAAACAGTCGATTTTCCGAAGTCTAGGTGGCTGGGTTTGCTGGGCATGGCAATACGGTAGTCATCTTCGGAGTCGGTTTCTTCAATGTTCCCTTCTCCTTCGGCAGCTGTCGGGTTTGCTCCGGCAGCAGCTATTTCTTCCGTAGTCACCAGTCCGGAGCGCTGCATCGCTTCGGAGATGGGCACAGTCTCCGAAGCTTCAGTTTCGTCCCCCTCACGCTCAACCCTAGCTGTAGAGCGAACTCTGGCCATCTAATTATGAACTTGTGAAACTTTAATACTTTTTTCTCCGAAGCAGGCTTCAAGATGGAGCTTCGTTCAAACCTGACAAACAAGCTTCGGTGATGGTTAAAAATTTTGGCAGCAAAACAGTGCAAATAGCAGTAAATGCTGTGGTAACTTCACACCTACTCGTCTGTTTATATAGTGCTGCAGGTAAGAAGGCGAAGCGGCAGGGTTTTTACACCAGGCGGGCAGTAACTTGTACTCGCTGCGCAGTGGACCGCAAAGACCAAACAGTGACTCTGCAAGGTGGGACCGACACGATCTCGGGAAATGAATCGTTTCTCGGCAACGAGCTCAGGGAAGGTGTTTTTTGGACCTTCGGCTTCCCGAAGCTTGAGAGGATTTTTTCACGGTTCAAGCTCGTTACGAAAAACGATCTAGCGCCGCGAAAGGGGCTACTGTTGGGGCCATGCTTCGTTGCGCCGAAGGTCTTGCGTGAAGAAGCAGCTTCGGCTGAAATCGTCCCCAGGAAATGGCCGAAGGTTCCTTTTTATAAAGCTTCGGCGTTGCAAACCGACATAAAGATAGAATGACCTTTTTATCCATAGAGGTCTAAGATAATGTTGTAAACTTTTGTAAAGGGCATAATTGTAATTCGTCACAGGCTGCGTCCTGTGTCTATAAATAGATGAACAGTACCCCCGTACTGTTCACACGAACCTGTCATTTGCCTTCGCATCACACTTGTATTCTTCAAGACCGAAGGTACATTTGTAATTTGGAGTCATTTACATTCGTTTATAATAATAAAAATGGAGATGATTTTATGATAACATTTAAGTATTTTCATATCTCATGATTTATATGAATGCTTCGTTCCTCATTGTCACGCTTACGAAGCTACGTCCTTCGTAACCTTCGTCCGAGATGCTTTATATCCCAAAGGGATATAATGTTATGGAGGACGAAGGACTTTTACACTTAACATTTTCTATGTTGCCTTGTTCTTAATTCTTAGCATTTGAGAACAAGTCCCCAACAACATCAAAAGATTTGGTGTTGTCAGGCTAAGCTAACACGGGTGCTGTCGTCAGATGCTGCCTCAATGCATGAAAGGCATCCTCACATTTCAGACTCCATTCAAATTTCACTCCTTTCTTCAACAATTCAGTCATTGGTTTAGCAATCCTGGAGAAATCCAGAATGAATCGCCGATAGTATCCTACCAATCCCAGAAAACTCTGAATCTGTCGCATGGTGGTAGGAGGCTTCCAATCCATCACTTCTTGTACTTTCTCAGGATCAACTGATATCCCATCTTGAGAAATGGTGTGACCCAAGAACTTGATCTCCCTTAGCCAGAAATCACATTTGGAGAGTTTGGCATACAAATGATGATCGTGTAGCCGCTGAAGTACTGTGTGCAAATGCTTTGTATGCTCATCTTCACTTTTTGAATATACCAGGATATCATCAATAAAAACCACCACGAATTTGTCCAACTCTGGCATAAATATTGAATTCATCAAATACATGAAATATGCCCGGGGCATTGGTCAGCCCGAATGACATCACCAAGTACTCGTAAAGCCCATATCTGGTAGAGAAAGCCGTCTTCGGAATATTGCTGGCCTTGATCTTGATTTGATGATAGCCAGTGCGAAGGTCTATCTTGGAAAACACCTTGGCTCCGACCAACTGATCAAACAAAACATCAATGCGAGACCAAGGATACTTGTTTTAAATAGTCACCGCATTGAGAGGGCGGTAATCAACACACAATCTCAGACTCTCGTCCTTCTTCTTTACGAACAAGGCCGGACATCCCCATGGTGAAGTACTTGGGCGAATGAACCCTTTGTCCAATAACTCTTGTAACTGCTTCTTTAGTTCTACCAACTCTGCTGGAGGCATCCTATATGGACTTTTTGAAATAGGTGCGGTCCCTGGTTGCAATTCTATGGCAAACTCTATATCCCTGTCGGGTGGCATCCCTGGCAATTCGTCTGGGAAGACATCGGGGTACTCACAGACTACTGGAATCCTTCCCACCAGTGATTCTACCCTGGTGAGTGCACAAGAATGGGTACAACCCTGGTTTGGTAGGTATAGGGTGATTTCTCCACAAATTGGTGAATGTATTTCAATGTGCCCCTGCGGAACTGTTTCACTGAGTCACTGACATCACGAATACCCCCTGGCTTTTCTCTCTCTCAACCCGAGCTCCCTCCTCGCCGGAACAGTAGCCGCATAGAGGAAAAAGGCTGGCGCGGCTTACCGGCGGCGGGAGAGGTCCGGTGGAGGACTGGGTGAGGTCCGGGAGGTCCTGGCGGTCACGTTGAGGGGCGGATCACCGGCGGTGATGGCCGGAATAGGGCTAACCACGCGCGCAGGCGGTCGGGCTCATCGGCGGCGTGTGCTCCGGCCTGTTCACGGCAGTATAATTCAATTAAATGGCACGGAGAGCTTCACTGGAGGTCAAGGATGCCATAGGCACAAGGAATCGGCGAATGGCTTACCGTGTAGCTCGGTCTACGTGCGACGGCGGCCGGTTGAAGTCCGACAACGTCAATCCGGCGTCTCCGGTGAGGTGGTGTTCAGTCTGCGGCTCGGGGAGCTTCACTGAGCTCCGGGGAAGCTAGCCAAAGGGTCAGACGGGGTGGAGAAGGGCTAGAGTGGCCGGTCTATGGTGGTTGGGGCTCGTGCGGCCGCGGGCACGCCGTTCTTTGGGCAAACGCCGGTGAACTCGTGCTTGGGCAGGGTTGGGAGCGCGCGGGGGTGTACGGTCAAGGCCGGGGTTGGCTTTATAGCCGTGAGCGCGGTCATGGGCACGGGGTTGACGCGGCGCGACGTGGGGCCGAGCGCTGGGGCGTGCTCTGGCGTTGCCAGGACGCGTCGAACACGTGGCCGTGTTAATCTGACCGAGTTCTTGCGCCTGCTGAGCACCCAAACGTGCGAATCTTGCCATATGACTTGTTCAAGATTTCTTCCCTGCACCTAGAGCTATCTAGTTCATGTGAGTTCCAAGGGGAGATCGGGTCTAGCTTGGAAGATATGGTGGCGCCAAGTCTTGTCTGTCTGCACTGTTCACCCCACGACAAAAAGATGTCAAACCGTGTAAAACGACCCTGGATTGGTTTCAAATTTTTCAGGGGTGTGCCTTGGGTAGTTTGGCTACTTTTTGTTATTTGGACCAAGTGGTTTTGGCGCCAGCAAAAGGGTGAACTCTTCTGATCTTTAGACTAAGGCTGATTTTTGACTTAGAGAAAAATGGCTTGCTCTAGGGTGCTCTCCACTTGGGGCTTAATTTTGGGGTTTTTGTAGGACATTTTTGTAATACCTCTCTTACTATATTTTGTAGGTATATTAATGTCTTCAACTTTGGTAAAGGGTTCAATCCATGAATTGGCCATTTGCATAGTTTTCCCTTTAATCCAATGTTTGGGGGGTTTAATGGCCTAAGAGGGGAAATTAGGGTTTTAGAACCTTTTTCATAGGTGAAGATACATGAAGGCTAGGGTATCCCTCCCATCATGATCATCACTTAGTTTAGCCATGGTTCTAAAGCTTTGGGTGTCCTCTCTTTCCATTTAAACACATGTGACAATAGGCCATAGATGCACATTTTAAGCCAGGGCCTGGGTAACACCTGGGGTGTTACACTCCCAATCGAGATTTGGACGACGACAGCGCCAAAGCCGTGGCCTAGACACTACTCCTTCCCCAATGCAATGCTCACACAGCGCTCAATTCCCCCACCGCGCGAGCAGTGGATGTGTGACGAAGGCCCAAGGCGACCGTGCCCGGCTTTACGATCTGGGAACTAGGTGCCCGTCGCGTGGATTTCAGCAATCGGCGAAGACTTCGGTTGTTGCAACAACCTGGAGAATTCGGCATGGATTCGCAATGGCCAGAGCTAGAAGAATCGGAGGAGGGGTATGTGGATTTGGGTCGAGCTGGAATGGCCGAATCCGTAGGAGCTCGACGGGGAATAAGGGAAGGGTTTACAATGGCCGCAAGCCATGCGCGATCCTTAACAAAATCTGCCCAGTCGGATCGGTCTTCAGTTGAAGACGCAGCTGACCAGAGCGGCCCACAAGCAGTGATGGCACACACGAGGGAGGGAGAGGTTGGCGATCCGGGGACCATCAGTCAGAGAGCAAGAGAGCGGTAGAGGGAGTGGGCCCACCGGTCTGCGTGCAAATTTTCTCCCCGGTTGGGCCGCGCGGAGGAAACAATGGAGGTGGGTCGGGGAAGGGAAAATCGGCCGAGGTGTGCCTGTATTACTTCTCTTTCTTTTTTTATTTTCTTTTTGAATTTCAGATTTGAATTTGATTTCAAAATTTGTTTGTGAGCTCCTTTCACAGATTTAGTGCACAATTTAAAAGTACCAGCACGAGGAATTATTTTTATTTATTTACATTTTTCTTTATAATATATACATTCTTTTTCCTTTTTATTGCAATTTCTTTCAACTTTTCAGGTTTCTATTTCAAATTCAAATTCGTTTCCACTTTTTGTTTTAAATTTCAGATTTTCAATCTCAACATAATCCTATAGATCCTACTATTTTCAATGGTATTATTTATTCTTCTCAATGTTTTTAATTCTAGGAGTAATGGATGATTATTACCATTTTCCTTTCTCACTTTCTATTTTATATTTTCTTTATACTTTAAGGTCAATTTAAGTTATGATTCCTTTATTCAAACGAGGTGCCTCAAAATAATATCAGCATGAGATACACATTTCTTTATTTATTTATTTGTTATTTGCATAATTTAATGCCATTATTTGGGTATGCAAAGAGAAAAAAGGAAATCAATGGATCCCAAAACACCCACTTATTTATATATCTATTCATTTTATTATTATTATTTTCTTATACCAATTTTGGGCTTTACAAATCCTACCCCCCTTAACAGAAATCTCGTCCTCGAGATTTGTAAGAAAGAGGGTGTAACAAGTTTGGTTTATAGTCTATGTTTCAATTTCTAAGGGATTATAATACCAAAAGACTCTTTTTTTGTTCAAGTTTATAATACAAATTAGCAGGTGATTACGAAAACATGGGTATATATATGTATATCCACTTTATTATGTAGGGTAAAAGATGTCTTTAAAGCATAGATAGGTTTGAGTAAGAAAAGGGGTACGGTAAGGAAGGCTCCATCCAAGATTGTGGATCGTGACTCCTTTGAAGATCCGATTTTATCCTTCCTTGATTTGATGAGGTCGATCATCTTTGATCTTCAGCCATGTAAACGTTACCCAAGTTGGGGACATATAGTTAAGATGGCTTGTAGGCAAGGACAGATGGTTAGTGGGTAGGTCGCAATGAGTGTTGTCGTGGCATAATCTAGCTTCCTTTGGGGTCTAGCTTGATTCCTATTCTTCTTTAATGAGATTGATCTCTTCCTTCCTGAGCTTTGGTGTCTCCATCCGAGTTTGGGACATGAGGTTAAGATAGATCTGTAGGTAACAGATGGGTAGAGGGTTTAGTAGGTAGCTATATGCTAGATGGGATTAGTTATGTAACATGTTATGTAGGTCAAGTTGTTGGGTATGGCCGAGTTGATTTAAGATCTCAAACTTGTTTACAGTAGCAGGGTCTAATGTATTTCCTTAGCATTAGCCAATCATGTTTTAGTGACTCACAGTAGGTTTGATCATAATAGATTAGATAGGATTGGATATGACTAGAATAGACTAGTTTAGGTTAGATAGATCTACTAGGGTGGGATAAATAGCGTTAGGATATGCTAGTCTTTGGAAATAGGATGGATTATATGGTGTATGTAAGTCAGAATCTCTGTTTTGTTGTTAGGTTAAAATAGCGGGGTTATGCAACTGTCAGATGTTTAAGGTAGTTGCATATGGCCAAGTTGGTATGGTGTTCTTAATTTAGTGTAGAGAGAACTAAGTTAAAACATGTTCTATAGGAGTAGAGTCTAATCTATTTCATCAGTATTATCTAACATGTTTAATAAGTCACTTTAGATTAGATCAGATCTAGGTTAGATTGGTGTGACTAGCTTGGGCTAGATAAGATCTAATTAATTTGGGTTAGATCATGATCATGGTGGGATAAGTCAAGTGGTTTGGATAAGTTGAATTTATTAAGATAAGAGAGAATATTTTAAGATAAGATGGATCTATTAGGCTTGATATATTCTAATGGGGTATTCTTAGTTGGTCTAGTTTATCTCATAAACAATTTATGAAGATAAGAATTTTTTTAACATAAGATGAACCTATTAGGATAAGATATAATCCTTTAAGTTAAGAGGGATCTATTAAAAATAGATACACTTTAATGGAGGATAATCTAGGTTGTTTAGTTATCTTGTAAATATTATCATTTATGCTTAGATATGTACGCAGACGCAATTGTGGACATTACTCCACAACTCATCACACACAATCAAAGCAAGAACAAACATTCAAGCATACAAATATTTAAAAAATAGTTCTGATTTTGTTCCTAAGAGTAGGTCTCCTATTCCTATAGGTCACTTTAGGCACGGGATTTCAAAGTGTAAAATCCACTTTTGTCTATAGCAGGAAAAAGGTAAGAGTAATCAGAGTAAAGCAACAGTGGATGAGAAAAGATTAAGGAAAGTTTTAGAAAGAATCAGAGTAGCAAAGGTAAGTAGATAATGGTTGTCCAGTTCTATCTAGGTTTCGTCCTACAGTCAACATTCCTCTGATACCACTTCTGTCACACCCGGGTTTTAGGGGTCCAAAACCCGGGCGTGAAATAATCACCAGATGTGCTGGGACCAAGTCTCACACATATGATGAATAGTGGTACAGAAACGAATGTCACATCTTTACTAGATAATAGGAGTTCTGTACAAAATAAATAAATAATTACATAATAAGGAGACAACGATCCAGCAACCCAAAGTTGACTGGGAGACGATGGCCTAAACCTCTCACGAACTCGTCACAACATCCTCCATGCGCCTCATCATGTCATGTGGTACCTGTTCTTGACCTGTGGGGGCGGTTGAGACAACAAGAGTGAGCTCACATACGTTCATCGCTCAACAAGTTGTGGGGAATAATGTGCATGAACTCGCCAAAGGTGGGAGCTCATGTGAAGTGTAAGGCTTACCAAAGAGGATGGTTAGAGCTGAGCATTGCTTTTAAAGTTGGTCAAAATTTTATTAGAAATTATTAAGTATAAGTAAATACCAACCCAATTAAGTAGTAGAACAAAATAATAACAACACCTGCGATGCAATGCATATGACAAATTGAATTTAGATTCATAAGTTAATCATGTGAGTGTCTGAGCTGCTCATTACCGTAAGCACGGCTAGTATACCAGTTTTACACTCTGTAGAGGTTGCACATCTTTACCCACAAGTCATGTTACCCATATGCCAAGAGATCATGACTTCCCATACAACTCTACCGAGGAGGCGAGGAAGGGTAACACTACGATGCCTTTACAAAGTTCCACTAGCTTCAGTAAACCCGCTACAGTTTCTAGGAAGCTCTAATGCAGGGATCCCTTGCCTGACCGCCATCGCAGCAAAATCAACCCAAGCACCTCCCTACACTGACCACTCCCCTATTGCCCTTGCCCCTTTCGGGTATGGTAGTCCTCCACTAGCTTTCCTAATTAGTCAGCGAAGGGCGTCCCATACCACCCTTGTGGTAGCACTGTTTTCCCGGTTGGTTCTCCACGTTCCAACTAACATAATGATCTTATCATGAACAATAAATAACAACTGATAACAAAACTATGAATAATGTGTATCTCAATGCCCAAATCCACATAAAGCACTAGCAAGTACTACCCAAAATTTTAGTGGTAAACAAGGTATAAAGATAGTCAAACTAGGGTAACCTATTGGGTCCCATCAAAATTAAGCTATGCAGATCATTATGATTAATAGGAACATGATTGGGTAAAAAGAAGTGATCAAGGGCACAACTTGTCTGGGACTTGAGATTCCCGGTACCAGGATGATTCTTCAGATCCTCGTGACCTCACTGCTAGTCGTAGCAATACAGACAAATATGGTATAGGCAAAATTAACATCACATCAAACATAAGTACAAACTGAATAATAATGAGCTACGCGTTGCTACGAGATCGTGGGAACGAGAATCGCTAAATTCGGAGTTATGGTTAAGGAGTTATGATTTATGAAAGATAAATGTGATCTAAATATTAACTATATTATAAATTGGTTAATATACATCATATGAGGAAATATACTCCAAATAGTTAAGTAAACTTTAATCCATATTATAACTTGTTTAGAAATCATATTATAGTCAAATCACTATCATGGTCTAGTTTAACTTTGGTTAAAAGGTATAATCTACTAAACATAGGCTAAACAAATATCTAATTATAAAAAATATGTTCTATGGTACAATTAATGTTGCCACTACGTAGATAATATTTTTATGAAGCTAATGCAATTTGAATGGATCAAATCAGAGTTAGAACAAAGAAATTATAAATTTCTGGAGTTATTTAGTACCTATAATAAAGTAATTCAAGTGAATAATTTTAAATTAAGTTTCATGGCTAAACAAAGGTACTAGGTGATAAATAATATTAAAACAAAATTAATGCAACTGGAACTGATCAATTTGGAATTAAAACGGATGAGATATGGGCTAAACAAGATTCTAGGTTATTTAGAATTAATTTTATACCTAAAAATGACTTCCAGGAAAATATGCAAAGTCTCTATTTAATTCTATTTTCTTTTCACTAAAAATGGACGGCGGGTTCTTTGTAGAAAACTGAGGGGTCTCTTTGAAACTTTGCCCGCGAAGGGGTATCCACGAATTTCGGCCGCAGGATTAGATCTGGACGCCTCAGATTAGATTCGAGCTGGGACACTATGGCAACCCTTGGATCACGATCCACCGTTCCGGATCCAATCACGAAGGGGAGGTACACTCGCTCTAATCTCGCCCCTCCATATTTGATCCAACATCCATAGCCCATGTTTGTTTCAGCTTTTTGGAGCTTATGACCACCAAAAACTGCTGCGGACTGCCAAACGCTTATCTTTTCAGTCAGATTCTATAAAATTCGTTTGGGTAAAAACTATTTAACATCAACATAAACACATATAGTCGGTTGAGTCGTTATAGTAGGAATACATCACTTTCTAGATCCTGAGTCCTGTAGACACATGTATCTTCCTCCGCACGTAATCCTAATGATACTCAGATTCTCTACACAGCCAGATTCTTCCCACAGCCAGATTCTCATAAAAGCTAGTCAGAAAAAAGCTAAACCAAACAGGCCCATAAGCCCTTCCCCCGAAACACTCAATCTGGGTCGTTCATCAATCTAACGACGGATGGAAGCCTCTCTTCCTCCGACGCCCATCGGAACGGTGGCGCCGCCCCACGCCCAAGGAAGAGACTCACCACCGACTTAAGCCAATCGAGTGCCTGGTCTCATGATTCTTCCCCCCGGACACGCACTACATAACCCAAAGAACAATCCGAGTCTGTTCAGGGACTTACCAGGGATAGGACCCGCGTGGAGGTCTGAAGCCACGTCGAGGGCAGATTTTCGGTGATGAATCCGGTATGATGAGCAATTCCTCGCGCGTTGGTCGATTATCACCCGCAACGGCACTCCGAGTGTCCTTGCTGCACCAAACCAAGCACCCAGGACTCCCAATCGAGATTTGGACGACGACGACGCCAAAGCCGTGGCCCAGACACTACTCCTTCCCCAATGCACTGCTCGCACGGCGCTCAATTCCCCAGCCCGCGCGAGCAGTGGATGTGTGACGAAGGCCCGAGGCGACCGTGCCCGGCTATTTACGATCTGGGAGCTAGGTTCTCGTCGCACGGATTTCGACAATCGGCGGAGACTTCGGTTGTCGCAACAACCCGGAGGATTCGACATGGATTCATAATGGCTAGAGCTAGAAGAATCGGAGGAGGGGTCTGCGGATTGGGGTCGAGCTAGAACGGCCGAATCCGTAGGAGCTCGACAGGGAATAAGGGAAGGGTTTACAACGGCCGCAAGCCATGCGTGATCCTCAACGAAATCCGCCCGGTCGAATCGGTCTTCAGTTGAAGACGCAGCTGACCAGAGCGGCCCACAAGCAGTGACGACGCGCACGAGGGAGGGAGAGGTTGGCGATCTTGGGACCATCAGTCAGAGAGCAAGAGAGCGGCAGAGGGAGCGGGCCCACCGGTCAGCGTGCGAATTCCCCCCCTGGTTGGCCGCGCGGAGGAAACAATGGAGGTGGGCCGGGGAAGGGAAAATCGGCCCAGGTGTGCATGTATTACTTCTCTTTCTTTTTTTTATTTTCTTTTTTAATTTCAGATTTGAATTTGATTTCAAAATTTGTTTGTGAGCTCCTTTCACAGCTTGAGTGCACAATTTAAAAGTACCAGCATGAGGATTTTTTATTTATTTACATTTTCTTTATAATATATACATTCTTTTCCTTTTTATTGCAATTTATTTCAACTTTTCAGGTTTCTATTTCAAATTCAAACCTGTTTCCACTTTCTATTTTAAATTTCAGATTTTCAATCTCAACATAATCCTATAGATCCTGCTATTTTCAATGGTATTATTTATTCTTCTCATTGTTTTTAATTATAGGAGTAATGGATGATTATTACCATTTTCCTTTCTCACTTTCTATTTTATATTTTTATTTATACTTTAAGGTCAATTTAAGTTATGATTCCTTTATTCAAACAAGGGGCCTCAAAATAATATCAGCATGAGATATACATTTATTTATTTATTTATTTTTTATTTGCATAATTTAATGCCATTAGTTTGGTATGCAAACAGAAAAAAGGAAATCAAGGGATCCCCAAAACATCCACTTATTTATTTTTCTATTTATTTTATTATTTTTTTCTTATACCGATTTTGGGCTTTACATGATCGCTTCTGGACATGTGCTTCACCCCCGATTTAGAGTCAGTTCTTCAAATGAACATAACCTTTTGCTTTGAACATGAAATAGGGTGCATTTTTTATCATGGGAAAATTTGCATTTGTTTTCCCCTGCTGTTGGGGACTTGTTCTCAAGTGCTTTAATTGGAAGGAGATAACAGTACAAGCGTGACGCAAAAAGCGAATGCCAAGTCAGCGTGAACAGTACAAGGATACTGTTCACCTATTTATAGACACGGGTCACAGCCCATGAAAAATTACAATAATGCCCTTTACATTTATCAATGACTCTATGGTAATCTGTCGAGGTCTAAATAGCCTTTTCATCTTTAAGTCGGTTTCATCTGCTGTTGTCACGCCGAAGCTTTCCTGCTTACACCTTCGGCGGTTCACCAACCTTCGTATTATTCTGGTCTACTGTAATGCCTGACTTGAGTCCGAAGATACCTGTTCACACATTATACTCCAGAAACACTTATTAAATCCTGTTTTTGAGGACCTTCGGATGCCGAAGGTCCCCAATAGTAGCCCCTCGCAATATTAATTTGTTCAAAATAATAAATTTAGATTGCGACCTGGACGAAGGCTTTACGCCGAAGGTCCGAAAAAACACCTTCCCTTTGCTAGAATAGCAATATTCACTGACAAGCGGGGTCTTTCAATTTTCAACGCACTCGGCGTATAAATACGGCCATACCGCAAACGCATTTGACACGCTCTCTGGCCAACTGCTCCCGCTCACTCAATTTTTAGCTCTTGTGCACTACGATTTGCTAAGCTTTTAGTTTTGAAGCTTCGGCTTTAAAAATAGTTTTTAGTGTCTCCGAAGATGTCCGAAGATAAGAAGATTGTTGCTGAGACGAAGCTGAGCCTCGACGAAGAGAAAAATTTGGGGTTTCTTATAGCGATGTCAAAGACCAACACAGAAAAAATCACCAAAGAGATTCTGAAAGGTTTATCTGAGGATACTGGTGATAGTGACAGCTATGATGTGGACAGTGGTGGTGAAGACTCCGAAGATCGTCCATGGCGACCAAGCCATTCAGTTTATGGTAAATCAACTATCAAAGAGAATCATCTAATCAACATGAGAGGAAGGTATTTTCGGGATTTGTCCATTGTGAGGGCCGACGAAGGGGAGAAAACTTGCCCCCACCCTGAAGAGAATGAAGTCGTAGTGTACCGAAGCTTTTTGAAAGCTGGACTGCGATTTCCTTTGAGCAGCTTCGTTGTGGAGGTGCTGAAAATATTCGAAATCTATCTCCATCAACTTACCCCCGAGGCAATTATAAAGCTGAATATCTTCGTGTGGGCCGTGAGAAGCCAAGGTCTGAAGCCTGACGCAAAAAGCTTCTGCAATATACATGAATTATCATATGAAACAAAACCTTGGGGTAAGGAACAATATCACAACAATTTTGGCTGCTACAGTTTTGTTTCTCGGTCCGGGTCAAGCTGCCCCGTGCCAACCTTTCGGAAAAGATGGCCCGGAGACTGGATGACAGAATGGTTCTATGTGAAGAGTGATCTGACAATACGAGAAGATATCAAAGGTATAATTATGCGCCCTATTTGGCAAAGCTTCGGCCTTCGAAGGCCGAAGGTTGAAATGAATGAAGTTGCCGAAGAATGCCAGAGGGCCTTCGGCGCAGTCTGTTCTTTCATTGGGACAAGGGACTTAGTACAGGAGCATATTGCCTTCAGGGTATGGCCGCTCGCAGAGAATTGGGAAATGCCACAAGAAACCGTAAAAGAGGCCGACGAAGGTGGACTTATCAGGTTGAAGTACACTTTTAAATTTGGAGATAAATTCGTTGAGCCAGATGATGACTGGTTAAAAAGTATTGAAAATTTAAGCGATGAACTGCTTGGGGCTTATTCGAAGGCCGAAGACACTGCAATGTCAGCAGCCTTCGGTGGCCGAAAAAAGAAAAGGCTGAATCGGGTATTTGATGCAATCGGGTTTGTCTACCCTGACTATTGCTATCCCATTCGAAGGCAGAAGAGAAAAAGCACAACCTCTGCAAAGGAAGAAGCTGCAATTGCTCCTATCGAGCCAGAACCGAAAAGAAAGAAAATAAAGGTCCTCACACATCGGCCGCGCTATATTGAACCAGCTTCGGTGCCTGAGTTTACCGGAGAGACTCCCTCGGCCGCCGAAGCTGAAGAACCAGCCGAGCCAACCTTGCTGCCAGAAGTCACAGAAACGGCCGAAGTGCCAACAAAGACAGAATTGGAACAATCGAAGATTTTGTTGTCAGAAATGAAAGAGAAGGCCGAAGCGCCGTCCACAGAAAAAATGGAAGAGGTAAAAGAAGCAACTGAGGGATCCAAAACATCAGAAGTTTTGAGTCCCGCAGCAAACATTGATACAGTAAAAAATCAAAAAGTGCCAGCAGTGACTCCAAAAAGAAAGAGAATGGCTAATGTGCTAGATGTACTGGAAACGATCAAATCTTCAAGCACACCTCCGAAGAGGGCTGCTGTCATTCCTGAAACAACAACTGAAATTTCTGGTTCTAGAGCTCCAGAGCAAGAGACAGAAGCCGAAGCTGAGCCCTTAGAGCCTGCAAAGATAAAATCCTTGGAAAATGAGGCAGAAAGAATAACAAAGCCAACTTTTGTTGAAGAAACCGGTGTCATTGCCCCCGAAGCATCCCCGAAAGTTCGTGATTATATTCTTCGTCATGCTTCGGGGAAAAAATTATCAGAAAAAGAAGAGCAAGAGGCCCAACACTACGCCCAAAAACTGAAATATCCAAAGGGGGCGTTAATATTCAATGGCAGTGGAGAAGAAGACTTCTTGTATTGTCTCCCCGACAGCAAGGAAATTTCTGTCTGTCGGGGGATGAGCAGGAGCTTCGGATTCCCAACTTTAGAAGACGGACTTTCGGTGCTGTCAAAGAACGATCTGGCCGACAGCCTAGCTTACAATAGCTTAAAGGTGCGACAAATGAAATTCTTGTATTTTTTGTTAAGTTTAAAATTTTTCGTTTGTTTAAACCTATTGACGCAGACATATTTCTCTTTGCAGGGCCTGATACTCAGCAATGCCCTCAGGGCACAGAAAGATGCTGAAGACGAAGGGTGTTCTATAGCCCTGAGCAACCTTCGTTCCGAAGTTATTGAACTGAGGAACGAAGGTCTCGAAAAAGATAAAATGTTGTACTCATTGATAAATAAAATAAAGGAGGACGAAGCTGCTTTTAAAGGCCAAGCTGAAGCTCAGAAGCGGGAAATTGAAGATCTTCGGAAAGAACTGGCCAGAGCCAAGGAAGAACGCATACTTGAAGAAACAAAGCGAGAACTCAGCGACCAATGGGCCGATCACCTAGAAATAACTGTTGAAGAGCTTCGTTCGTCCAAAAAGAGATGCTATAACAAATCTATAGAGTGTGTTAAAAAGTTAAAAGCTAGCTTCGCCAGGGTTGGCGCCTTCTCAAGCGAAGAAAACTTTACGAGAGGCAATCCCGAAGGTCCTATCGAATGGATCGACCACGAAGCTGAGGCCTTCGAAGAAATTTTAAATAGTCGAGGAGATATATGTGCCTTCTCTGGTGCCAGAGGGATTGCCACCATCTTAGAGAAGAAGGGCTGCGAACATGTAAAAATTTTAGCACAGTCCGAAGCTGCTTTGTCCGTTGAAGATGCAAGAGATCCTTCGGCCGAAGCTAGTATAATTGGTGGAAAATTTTTTACCGATATCTAGGATAATGGCGGCCGAGAAATGGCCGGAGAAATTATTCGAAGAAGTGAAAAGGGCATTCACGATGCTAGAGAAGTAGCTGAGGCTGCTGAAAAGAGCGCAGAGGCCGAAGGTCAATTAGGTATTAACTAATAGTTTTTATTGTGTTGTAATCTTTAGGCTTTAAGATTTGTTTGCGATTTGTAAAAGCAATGTAGCCGTATCCTGTCTTACTTCAGATCCTGCTAAAACGTCTTCGGGCCCTCAGCCGAAAGGAGATGACGAAATTAAAAAGATGGCTGAAGATATTATGGACGAAGTCGTCAATCGGCTCCTGAACGAGGCTGCAGAAGTCGTGTTGAGAGAGGATTAAGTATTTTTGTGAAAACTTCTGAAATGTAATATACTGTAACATTTTGTAACCCCAAATGTAATATACCTATTTTTGTTAGTCAATTCTTTACGATGCATGAAACTTTACACGTACCACTTTTGAGTCTTTGACGAAAAAACATCTTCCCTTCTTTTCATGCTTCGTGAAGGAGAATTTTTCTTTGTCACAATAATATCCAATATTCTGATGAATAATATCCAGGCTTCGTGTAAATATTTTCCGAAGCTACACTTCCGAAGATCAATGATGTATCTTTTTGTGACTATGATTTCTCCCTTTTTTCAAAGCGTTCTTCTGTAGATTGATAATGTGTCCACCCTTTGTGCCATGTGCAAAATGATGTATGATGCTTATGCTATGCGAAATGATGCGATGATGTTATGTCATGTGAGATGATGTTTATTCCGAAGATACATACGCATCCCTGCAATAAAACACAATCTTTTATAAGCCTCCCTTAGGAGCTTCTTCGCCTTTTACTTCAGCGGAATCAGCGTTTATTTTTCGCTGTAAGCCTCCCTTAGGAGCTTCTTCGCCTTTTACTTTCAGCGGTATTCGCGTTGACTTTTCGCGCTTCGCCTTTTACTTAGGCGGTATCAGCGTTGACTTTTCGCTGTATGCTCTGCATTCCCTTTGGAACGACTTTGGAGCAGAAAACTTACACTGCGCTCCCTTTGGAACGACTTTTTGTGACTTCAGCAAACTTACTCTGTTCCTTAGAACGACTTTTTGTTGCTTCGAAGAATTTTCGATGGTTCGAAGGTCCTCTTTGTTATCATAAGCCTGTGAAGAAAATATATTTTCCTTGTAGGATTCAACGAAACTAATCACATGAAATCTAAACAATGTCCTTTATTACAGAAAATAAAACTGAATGGAAAAGATTGCTATTAAGGTAGGATATTTGTCAATAGATGTGCTTTGACTCTGGCACAGTGCTATTGACTGTACGAGCTTCGGACTGTTCTCTGAAGTCCCTCTGGTGTGGAGCATACTGGCTCCCTTCTGGCTGCTGGCCTTGTTGCAACGGAGGTGGAGGCGGAGGCTGTTGCCAAGAAGCTTGAGTATGACTCGCCGAAGCAACAGAAACTGCAGGATGATTGCCCACATATTCTGGAATGTAGGGCGAATGATACGAAGCTGTATGCATGACCTGCTTCGGCTGAGCTTGTTGTGCTGCTGCTTCAGCTATTTCCTTTTGCTTCTGAATAGTAACATGGCACATCCTGGTAGTATGGCCTTTGTTCTCACCGCAGAATAAACAAAAGATTCTTCTCGGTTGATCGCCAAATCTTCCTCCAAAGCCCCTGGCGCCTCTGCCTCTTGGAGCTGGTGGTCGGAAGGAGCTTTGCTGTTGTCCCGAAGCCTGTGAGGAGCATTGTGGCCTTTGCTGTTGGCTTCCTCTGTCATCATTTTGTGTAGAGTTATGAATTGATCTCACGTGCCTCGGGTAAAACCTCCCTCCGAAGCCCCTGGTCATTTCAGAAAACCTGAAAGCCTCCTCCCTTCTTTGGCGAAAATCATTATCGGCCCGAATGTACTCGTCCATCTTCTGGAGCAGCTTCTCCAAAGTTTGAGGAGGCTTCCTGGCGAAGTACTGAGCTGACGGTCCTGGCCGAAGCCCCTTGATCATGGCCTCGATGACAATTTCATTGGGCACCGTTGGTGCCTGTGCCCTCAAACGCAAGAACCTTCGGACATACGCCTGAAGGTATTCTTCGTGATCCTGGGTGCACTGGAACAGAGCCTGAGCAGTGACCGGCTTCGTCTGAAATCCTTGAAAGTTGGTTAACAACAAATCCTTCAGCTTCTGCCATGAAGTGATCGTCCCTGGTCGAAGGGAGGAATACCAGGTTTGAGCAACACTTCTGACAGCCATAACGAAAGATTTGGCCATGACTGAAGCATTGCCGCCATACGAAGATACTGTTGCTTCGTAGCTCATCAAAAACTGCTTCGGGTCTGAGTGGCCATCAAATACGGGAAGCTGAGGCGGCTTGTAGGACGGAGGCCAAGGTGTAGCCTGCAGCTCAGCGGACAGAGGAGAAGCATCATCAAAAACAAAATTCCCATGATGGAAATTGTCATACCAGTCATCTTCGTTGGGAAAACCCTCCTGATGAAGGTCTTGGTGCTGAGGCCTTCGGTGTTGCTCATCCTGAGCAAGATGACGAACTTCTTCAGAGGCCTCATCTATCTGCCTCTGCAGTTCAGCTAGCCTGGCCATCTTTTCTTTCTTCCTCTGTACTTGTTGATGAAGCATCTCCATATCTCTGATTTCTTGATCTATCTCGTCCTCTGGTGGTGTCGGGCTGACAGCCTTCCTTTTCTGGTTTCGGGCCTCCCGCAGGGAGACTGTCTCCTGATTGTGGTCCAGTGGTTGCAGAGCTGCAGCCCCAGTCGCTGAAGCCTTCTTCGGCGCCATAACGAAGGTTTATGATCGCCGAAGGTGTTCAAAAAACTCAGAGTGGAAGTGAGTTCACCGGAGGTGGGCGCCAATGTTGGGGACTTGTTCTCAAGTGCTTTAATTGGAAGGAGATAACAGTACAAGCGTGACGCAAAAAGCGAATGCCAAGTCAGCGTGAACAGTACAAGGATACTGTTCACCTATTTATAGACACGGGTCACAGCCCATGGAAAATTACAATAATGCCCTTTACATTTATCAATGACTCTATGGTAATCTGTCGAGGTCTAAATAGCCTTTTCATCTTTAAGTCGGTTTCATCTGCTGCTGTCACGCCGAAGCTTTCCTGCTTACACCTTTGGCGGTTCACCAACCTTCGTATTATTCTGGTCTACTGTAATGCCTGACTTGAGTCCGAAGATACCTGTTCACACATTATACTCCAGAAACACTTATTAAATCCTGTTTTTGAGGACCTTCGGATGCCGAAGGTCCCCAACACCTGCTTTTCCTTGATTTGTCGTTTTTCATAATCCCCAAATTCGGTCTAGAAATACCAGTTCTCATTTTCCAAAAGTTTATGTTGATTTTTCATTGACAATGTATGAGAAGTAATGGTAAACGTCGTCATCATAATCCTAACCCTAACAATGATCCTTATGCTAAAACTAAGTTCTCTATTTCACCATTCTATGGTTCTTATGACGTTGAGACTCAGATTGACAGATGATAGTAGAACAGAAATTTAGTTCCCATCTTGTTCTTGAGCGACATATGGTTAGATAAGCCACTAGTGAGTTTAAATATTTTGAAATCATTTGGTAGAATGAATTTGTTACCATGCGTGCTGCCACACAAACATGGAATGCTTTTAAGAGGAGATGCGAGCTCGATTTGTCCACCCTTCCTATAGACGTGATCTTCTTAAGAAATTGTAATGTTTTGATCAAGGAGATATGTCTATGCAAAAATACTACCAAGAGCTTCAGAAAGGTATGCTTCATTGTGGGGTAGTTGAAAATCAAGAGGGCCAAATTGTTAGGATTTATGGGGATTGAGCGTCAGATTCATTACATTGTTGATTATAAAGAGTGGCATTCTATACAACAATTGTTCCACCTTTCTATGTTGGTAGAAAAAGAATTGTTGGGTTGCCACCAACAACACAGTAGCAGCCAAGGAGTAACACCTTTATGCCATGATACCCTTTGACGCCAACAAAAGCACTGCCATATTTGGGCATATGGATGTCCACACCCTCCTCCACCAGTGGCGCACGCAGCATCGAACCTTCGACATCACAGGGACACGACAACAAAAATCCATGGTGCCTTCCAGTGTTGCAGCAAAAACTGCTATACCCACCGCTTCCACGGGTGACTCCTCTGACATTAAGTGCCACCGCTACCAGGAACAAGGCCATGTTTAGGAAGATTGCCCTAGTAAACGGACATGCATTGCTACTAGTAATGGTGGGTAAGTTAGTGCTTATGATGTTGACAATGAAGATACTCTTGGGGCTAACATTGCAGGGTCCAATGATGGTGCTGAAGAGGTTCTTAGTACAATAATGATTGATACCTATAGGACCTTGATTGTGCTGTGAGCTTTGAGTGCCACGGTTATCCACAACGAACTAGCTTTAGTGCCACAACCTTTTCAACATGTTCCTCGTCATCAAGGACTATCGTGTACATACCATCATTGACGGTGGTAGGTGTAACAATTTGGTGAACATTGAGGTGGTCAATAAGCTTGGCTTGACCACACAAGAGCATCCCCATCCTTATCGCATTCAATGGTTCAACAACAATAGTAATGTCAAGGTAACACAAACAACAAGGATACAATTTTCTATCGGTTCTTACCATGAATTTGTTAATTTTGATGTGGTGACTATGGATGCCTGCTCTCTTTTATTGGGATGCCCTTGGGAGTTTGATACTAATGCTATTGGCCATGGTAGATCTAAGAAGTATACTCTCATGCATAAGGGAAAGAAAATTGTGTTGCTTTCAATGACTCCCACTGAAATTGTCCAATTGTTACATGAGGAAAAAACTAATGCTAAGTAAAAGGGTGTTTTGACCTCTAAAAAATAGCAACCTATTAATTTAAAAACCCATGTTTTGCTAGCTACTAAATCTGATTCAAATGAGTTACATGCCTCTGTTGGAACTTGATATGCCTTAGTGTGCAAAAATGCTTTCCTCCACTGATCATACGTCCATTGCTTTGCCACCTATTGTTGATAACCATTTGCATGAGTATATGGATGTGTTTCCATCATAGATACCCCTCGGATTACCACATGTGTGAGGCACCGAGCACAAGATTGATTTAATTTGAGGGGCGAGCTTGATAAACCGTGACCAACCTCGACGAGACTAAGGAGATTCAGCGGCAAGTCCAAGACCTTCTGAACCATGGGTTCATTCATGAGAGTTGTAGTCCTTGTTTTGTTCCTATTCTTTTGGTTTCTAAGAAAGATGCCACTTAGAGCATGTGTGTTGATTGTAGAGCCATTAATAACATCACAATTCCATATCAATATCATATTCCTGGATTGGATGACATGCTTGATGAACTAAGTGGTTCTATTGTTTTCTCAAAAATTGACTTGTGTAGTAGATACCATCAAATTCATATGGCTTTAGGTGATGAATGGAAAACTGCTTTTAAAACTAAGTTTGGCCTTTATGAGTGGCCAATCATGTCTTTTGGGTTAACTAATGCACCCAACACTTTCATGAGATTGATGAACGAGGTTTAATGTGCCTTCATTGGTAAATTTGTAGTGATTTATTTTGATGATATTCTTATTTAAAACAAGTCTTATGATGATCATCTTTACCATTTACGTGATGTTTTTTATGTCATGTGTGATGCACGTTTATTTAGTAACCTTGATAAGTGCACCTTTAGCACTGACCATGTGTCTTTTCTTGGATATGTTGTGACATCACATGTCATTGAGATGGATGAGGAAAAAATTGTTGTCATCATGAGTTGGCCACTTCCAACCATGGTAACGCAGGTTTGGAGTTTCCTTGGTCTTGCAGGATTTTACTAGTGTTTTGTGATGGAATTCAGCACCATTGCAGCACCTCTCCATGAGTTGACAAAGAATGGAGTACCATTTTTTGGGGACTAGCACAACAACAAGCTTTTGATGTACTCAAGTAGAAGTTCACACAAGCCCTGATGCTGCAACTTTCTGGTTTTGAGAAGACATTCAATCTTGAGTGTGATACAAGTGGCATTGGGATTGGAGGAGTGCTCATCCGAGGAGGTAAACTTGTTGCATTTTTAGTGAGAAATTGCATGGTCCAGCTCTAAATTATTCTACATATGACAAAGAACTTTATTCTTTAGTACGAGTCTTATAAACTTGGCAACATTATCAATGGTCTAAAGAATTTATCATACATTCAGATCATGAATCTTTGAAGTACCTTAAAGGGAAATCTAATCTGAACAATTGTCATGCCAAATGGATTTAATTCATAGAGTCATTTCCTTACACCATTAAACACCAAAAATGGAAAAGAAAGTGTGATTACCGATGCTTTATCTAGACATTATATTGTGTTGTCCCAATTTTCTTATAAAAACTTTGGTTTAGAGACCATAAAGTGATTACATGCTACTGATTTGGACTTCAAAGATGCTTATGAAAATTGTAGCGAGGGAAGACCATGGCAAAAAAATTTGCTACGTGAAGACCTTCTCTACCATGCTAACAAGTTTTGTGTTCTACTCTTGTAGGAAGTTCATGGAGGTGGCTTGATGGGACACTTTGGTGTTAAGAAGACCTAGGATGTGATGTCCACTCACTTCTTTTGGAATTAGATGTGACGTGATGTAGAGCGCTACATGTCATGTTGCACCACGTGCAACGAAGCTAAGTCACGACTTAACCCACATGGTCTTTACATGCCTCTTCCTATTCCTAAAGCACCTTGGGAGGATATTTCGATGGACTTTGCTTTGGACTTGCCTAGAACAAAGAATCAGAGGGACAATGTATTTGTGGTTGTCAATCGTTTCTCTAAGATGGCACATTATATACCCTGTCATAACACCAATAATGCTTCGCATGTTGCTAATTTGTTCTGCACTTTATCTACTATGTTGTGGGCTGTTTTGAAATATAATTTGGGGTTATGGGAGGAATATTTGCCATGTATTGAGTTTCTTATAACAGGTCCATTCATTCCACAACCATGCTTAGTTCGTTTATGGTAGTGTATGTGTTTAATCCTCGTGCTCCAATTGATTTACTACCTTTACCACCTTCTAAAATTGTGAACTTCGATGCTACACAATGTTCTAAATTTATTCTTAAGTTGCATGAAACAGTTAAGATGCAAATTAAAAAGATGAATGAAAAGTGTCACATTGTTGTTAGTAAAGGTATGAAGGAAGTAAAATTGAAACCCAATCATATGGTGTGGGTTTATTTGAGAAAAGACCAGACGTGAGAAAGTCTAAACTCATGCCACATGCTGCTAGACCTAATAAAGTTATTGCAAAGATCAATGATAATGCATATACACTTGAGTTGCCTCCCAATATTGGGGTTAGTCCCACATTTTACATTTTATATGTGAAGCCATATATGGGTGAGGAAGATGAGCTTGAGTTGAGGATGACTCCAATTCAAGAGGGGATGAGGAGGAGGTCATCACTCTTATACATACAATGCATGGACCGATAACACGAGCGCGTGCACGACAGTTGAAACTCCAGGTTCGGTCTAAATTAATCAATTGTGTTTTAGAGCTTTTGTTTGATGCCATGCATGTTTTAATTATTAGGAACCTTAGAGAGGACCAACAAGGACTTGGGAAAGGTTGACATGTCAAGGAGGAGAAGCTAGGACATCCACAACAAGAGGGAGGCCAAGTCCAACTCAACTTCGATTACACCTCAGAGTTCAGGACCAGCCACGCTAAAACTAATGCCCAGGACACATACAGACTCCATTTTATACGTTGTTGATATGAATGGAAAATTAAGGAGATAATCTTTCCAACCCAATCAGTCTCATCTCAAAATTCCCTTGAAGTCAATGGGAATCGTCAAAACAAGTTAGCATAGAGATTCTTTTTTGGTGTTATGACACCATCTTTTAGGCTGTTGGCCCATGTATCATGTTGGAGCCTGTTAGGGGCGCGTCTAAGGGTCTTGCATGCCCCCTAAACCCTATTTTATCAGTAGTTGACATCCCCCGTTAGGGTTGGGTTTTCCTTAGACTCGATTTGTCCTTGAACAATGATGTTGTTCATCGGTTTGTGAGACCCCAACCTCGCATATGACACCGTCTTTAGTGTTGTTGGCCCGCGTATTGTGTTGGAGCCCATTACAGGCATGTCTAGGTGTCTTGCACGCCCTTAAACCATATTTTATCAGAAGCAGTAGCGCCTTAGGGTTGGGTTTTGCTTGGATTCAATTTGTCCTGGAACAGTGTCATCGTTCATTGGTTTGTGAGACCCCAAACTCGTGATCAATATAAGTTTGATCGTATCCTTCCTATTCTTGCTTGTGTTCTTGATTGCGCTTGTAGGGATAAGCCTTCTTGGCAAGGTCATTCATGTGACACGGGTGATAACCAACGGAGCAATGGTGTAGTGATTTCGAGAAGTCATTTACCCAGAGTCTTGGATCATCAACATTGAGAACTCCATCCAATCAAGTTTACCATACCTCTCGAGAGATCGGGCCTCATCCTCTATCAACCTCCTCAAGTTTTCCTCTATCGCGTTCACCTTCTCGACCATGACTAGTTGTGTTGGTTGTTTGTTTGGTAGTTGGTGGGGACATCAGTTCCATGCATTGCTCAAAGCTAAGCAGATGCGAATACCCCTCGTCGATGGTGAGCTCATCGTTTGTGACAAGGATGGTGGCAACTAGGTTTACTCGTAGTTGAGGCCAGTGAGGATGTAGGAGATCAATTTATGGTTGTTAGTCAGTTTGCCAACGGATGCTACCTCATCGCCTAAGAAGCGTAACTTGCCGACACATTCGGTGATGAAGAAGTCACCTTTCTTGGTAGTAGTAGCGAGAGCGATCCTTGAATCGATAGAACATGCCTTTGTTGTCGAGGTGTAGTTTCCTTCGACAACTTTCCAAGTTTTTGTGATAGTTCAACACACCTGAAATTAGAGAGGACACATGTTTGGTCATAAATAAAAGTAGAAAATCGAGAACATGTTGGCCTGTTGTAGGTCATGCCTCAAAGTTTGGGTTATGGACGTTTGTCTCCTTGTCACCAACTCCTTTGCCCTTGATGACGTGCGCTATGCTACCGATGGGGTAGCCTTGTATCCCAACTTCTAATATGACTATAAGCACTTGCATTCTTTAGAGAGCATGGTTGCTTTTGTTGAGCTTCTAAAGAACAATCTAGCCTATGAGAGGATTGATGATGGGCGTTAAGAGAGAGTCGCTATACGATATGTGGATAAGTTATGTGTTGGCTCTGAATTCTATAAGGTCTCTATTGGGGGCCTTCGTCTTCCGAAGGTCCTCAAAAACACGACTAACATGTCTTCCAGTATAATATACTGTCGCAGGAGGCTACGGCTTTGAGATGAAGGTGTACATAGTATGAAAGGCGCGACCTGGGAGAAGGATGGATCAGTTCCGAAGCTATGACTGGAGAAGCTTCGGTTTAACACAAAGACGACGATGGAGAATGAAACCGACTTAAAGGGGAAAAGACTGCTTAGTCCTCGACAGTTTACCTTTTAGCTAATAGTAAATGTCAGGGACATGAATGTAATTTTACCCAGATTACGTCCTGTGCCTATAAATAGATGAACAGTAACACCGTACTGTTCAGGCCGACTTGTAATCACTTGCACGTCACTCTCGGATTTTTACCTTCTGTCAAGCCGAAGGTACATATGTAATATAATATCATTGATGTTTGTTTATAGATATATAATGATAATATGAATAATCTAATGATATAAAATGATTATTCATACTTTCTCTGTGTTTCATACGATCATGTTTATATTTTCGTATATTGCAATGATGAAGGTATGTCCTTCATGACCCTCGTCCGAAGATCATTATATCCAAAGGGAGATAATGCAATGAAGGACGAAGGTCTTTAACCATTAACATTTGTGTTGCCTTGTTCTTGATTCGTAGCTCTTGAGAACAAGTGACCAACATTGGCGCCCACCTCCGGTGAACTCACTTGACCACCTTCGGTGAGCTTTGACCTTCGTCATGCCGCCGAAGAAGTTATCAGGGACAGGGGCTGCATTGCAGCCACTGGACGTTAATCAAGATACATTACGCGAAGCTAGGAGCCAGAAAAGGAAGGCTACTAATCCAACACCTCAGGAGGAGGAGTTGGACAAAGAAATCAGGGACCTTGAAGCCATTCATCAACAGGTCTAGAAGAAGAAAGAAAAGATGCTTCGTCTTGCCGATCTTCAGAGGAAGATTGATGAGGCCGCTGAAAAAATGCGTCATCTCACCCAAGACGACCAAGACCGAAGGCCTCAACATAGAGAGCTTCGTCAAGACAATTCGTACAACGATGATGAATGGTATGATGATTTCCATCATGGCAATTTTGCTTTTGATGATGCTTCTCCTTTAGCAGCAGAATTGCAGGCTACCCCATGGCCCCCGTCATACAAGCCACCCCAGCTTCCTATGTATGATGGGCACTCAGACCCGAAGCAATTCCTAATGAGCTATGAGGCAACCATATCTTCATATGGGGGCAACACTACAGTCATGGTGAAATCCGTCGTCATGGTAGTCAAAAGTGTCGCACAAACTTGGTACTCTTCTCTCCGGTCAGGGACAATCACATCATGGCAGAAGCTTAAGGATATGCTAATTACTAGCTTCCAAGGATTTCAAACGAAGCCAATCACTGCTCAGGCTTTGTTCCATTGCACGCAAGACCACGAGGAGTACCTTCAGGCGTATGTCCGAAGGTTCCTACATCTAAGAGCACAAGTGCCTACAGTGCCCAATGAAATTGTCATTGAGGCCATGATCAAAGGGCTTTGGTCAGGACCTACGGCTCAGTATTTTGCCAGGAAACCCCCACAAACTCTGGAGAAGCTTCTTCAGAAGATGGATGAATACATCCGGGCTGATAATGATTTTCGCCAGAGAAGAGAAGAAGCATACAGGTTTTCTGAGATGACCAGGGTCTTCGGAGGAAGAATCCACCCTAGGCACGTCAGATCGATCCGTAATTCCAGCCTAAGTGATGACAGAGGAAGCCAGCCTCAAAGGCCACAACACAGCTCCCAATCTTTAGGGGAACAACAAAGCTCTTTCAGGTCACCAGTCCCAAGGGGTAGAGGCGGCAGGGGTTTCGGAGGAAGATACGGGAATCAACCTAGAAGGCTATACTGCTTATTCTGTGGTGAAGCCAAGGGTCACACCACAAGAACATGCTAAGTCACAATTCAGAAGCAAAAGGAGATTGCCGAAGCTGAGGCGCGACAGAGTCAGCCGAAGCAGGTCCCACATACTGCTTCATGCTACTCTCCCTATGTACCAGAATACGTAGGTAATCAACAACCTACGGCTTCTGTCGCTTCGGCAAGTCACTCTCAAGCTTCCTGGGCCCAGCTACCATTGCCACCACCATTACCACCTACTCAGACCCGAAGCCAACAGCCAGAAGGGCACCAACACGCACAGCAGCAGCGTGATTTTCGGGAGGAGTCCGAAGCTCGCACAGTCAACAGTATTGTGCCTGAATCCAAGCATATCTATTGAAAAGAATATCCTACCCCTGATGTATCTTTTTATTTTCTGTCATTTTATTTTTTCTTGTGTGAAAAACAAGTCATGAAGGACTTAATTTTGGTCTCATGTAATAATTGTGCTCGTATCATTAAGTAAAATGCTTCTTCCTAACAGACTTCCGAAGCTACAAAAGTCGTTCCTAAGGGAGCGCAGAAGTAAGTTTCGAAGCTACAAAAAGTCGTTCCTAAGGGAGCGCAGAGTAAGTTCTGAAGCTCAAAAGTCGTTCCTAAGGGAATGCAGAACCAAATACCACCGAAATAGAAGGTGAAGAAGCTCCAAAGTCATTCCTAAGGGGATGCAGAGCTTAAATACCACAGAAATATAAGGTGAAGAAGCTCCAAAGTCGTTCCTAAGGGGATGCAGAGCTTAAAGACTCCAAAGACATCCCTAAAGGGATGCAGAGTCTTGTGTGTTCCAGTGTGGGCGTGTGTGTGTGTTCGGCATCACCATCATATTGCATCATATCATCGCATCATTCCGCATAACATTACATCATACATCATATCGCATCAACGTCAAAAAGATTGGATACGAAGCAGATCTTCAGCAATAATTTGTTGAATGAAAATGTGCTGAGGCACGAAGCAAACCTTTGGAAAACACAATTTCATCACAACAAATTCGACATAAAAAGGGGCTTCTTTCTTTACGAAGCATGAAAAGAAGGAAAAGTGTTTTTCGCCGAAGGCTAAAAAATGGTATGTGCGTAAATTTCATGCATCGTAAAGAAATATATTACAATAATTTACATGTCTGACTAATTGCTCCGTACACCAAATGTTACATAGTGTCATTACAATAAAAGTCTAATCTTCCTTAAGTATTTTCTCGGCGGCTTCGTTTAGCAGCCCGTCGATGACTTCGTCGACGATGGAGTTAGCAACACTCATTATATCCAATGCTTCTTTCATGACCGGATCAGCGTTATATGGCTCGGGCAGCGGTGACAGTTTAGCTGTAATAGACGAACTGTTAGTTCGAAGCCAGAAAATAAATGTCGAAGCTAAAATTCAAAAACAATACCTATACGCCTTGCATGCTCAGCAGCCTCTTCGGCTCGCCTAGCCTCTTCTCGGGTATCGTGGGTTTCTCTTTCATTCTTCTTTATGATTTCGTTGGCCAATTCTCGGCCACCGTTCACCCAGACATCGGAATAAAATTTTCCGCCCACCAGAGTAGCTTCGGGCAAAGGGTCTCTCGTGTCGTCTGTGGAGAAGGCGGCTTCAGTCTGGGCCGCAGCTTTAACGTGGTCGCAACTAGCCTTCTCCAGAATTGTCGCAATACTTCGAGCGCCAGTGAAAGCACAGATATCCCCACGATCGCTCAGGATCTCTTCAAAAGCTTCGGCTCCCCCGCTTATCCAATCAATGACACCCTCGGGGTCGCCTCGAACAAAATTCTCTTCGGAAGAATAAGCACCTACTTTGGCAAAGCTGGTTTTCAATTTTTTTACGCAATCCAAGGATTTTTCAAAGCATCTCTCCTTGGATTCGTGAAGCTCCTCAACACTTTTCTCTAGCCTAGTGTTCGACCATTCACTTATTTCTCGACTAGCTTTCGCAACTTCAAAATTTTCATTAGCTTCGACAAGCTTTTTCCGAAGGTCTTCAATTTCCGCTTTATGAGCTTCGGACTGAGCGTTAAACTTCGCTTCATCTTCCTTCACTTTATCCACCAATGAAAGTAGAATTTTATCCTTCTCCAAGGCTTCATTTCTCAGTTTGATAACTTCTGACCGAAGGTTACCGAGGGCTATCACGCAGCTTTCATCTTCAGCATTCTTTTGAGTCCTCAAAGCGTTGCTAAGAATTAAGCCCTATACAAGAAGATGGAATTAACACAAGAATACAAGATAAGATAATCTATTTTTAAGTTCATCACTTTTGTACCTTCAGACTATTGTATGCAAGGCTGTCTGCAAGGTCATCTTTTGACATGGCAGAGAGGCCAGTTTTAAGCTTCGGAAATCCCATATTTTTGGCCATCTCCTGGTAGATGGATATTTCTTTATTGTCCAGGAGACAATATAGGAAATCATCTTCATCAGTGTCGTTGAATACTAAGGCCTCCTTCGGGTATTTCAGTTCCCAGGCATAGTGTTTGGCTTCTACAATTTCTTCTTCAGGTAGTCTCTTTCCCGAAGCATGTCGAACGATAAAGTCAAGATCTTCGGGCAGTGCTGCAGTGCATCGGAAGCAGGAGATTTAACATTTTCGGCCACATCCTTTTCCAGAGCCATGCTAGTATCTGGAAATCCTTGTTCAGCTCTCTCAGTTGCGGCAGGCTCCGTCTCAGCAGGCACTGAGGGCCTAGTTTCGGTTTCAGCGCGACTTATAGCAGCTTCAGCAATTTTCTTCTTGCCCTTCGGTACAACAGAGATGGCCGAAGCGACAGTTTTCCTCTTTTTTCCTTGCTTTCGTGAGAGATAGCAATATTCAGGGTATATGAAACCAATCACATCAAAAACTCTGTTCAACCTTTTCTTGCCTCAACCTCCGAAGGCTGAGGTCAAAGCATCATCTTTGGCTCTAGTGTATGCCCCAAGTAATTCGTCGCTAGTGGCCTCAATACATTTCAGCCACTCGTCGTTTGGTTCGTCAAACCGGTCTCTGTACCTGAAGGTATATTTCAAGTAAACCAAGTCACCTTGACTGGACCTAGCAGCAGTCTCCTTCGGCATCTCCCACTTATCCACAAGTGGCCATGCCCTGTAGGCTATGTGCTCTTGAACTAGATCTCTCGTACCAATGAAGGCGCAAACATTGTTGAAAGCCTTCTGACATGCTTCGGTATCATTTTCAAGCGCAGTGGTCGGCCTTCGAAGGCCGAATTAGCGAGACAAGATGGGGCGTTGAATAATCCCCTTTATGCCTTCTCTTTTAATCAGATTATTCTTGACATAAAGCCATTCCTCCTTCCAGGCTCCAGGCCACCTTTTTCGAAAGGTTGGAACAGGATAGCTTACATTAGAGCGAGGAATGAAGCCATAACAACCGAAGTTGTTGTGATATTGCTATTTACCAGTGGCCTTCGTCTCATACAGTAGTTCGTGCATGTTGTAGAAGCACTTCGCGCTCGGCTCCAGCCCTTGGCTCCTCACGGCCCAAACAAAAATACACATTTTGATTATAGCTTCAGGAGTGATTTGATGAAGGAAGATTTCAAATGTCTTCAAAACTTCAACTAAAAAATTGCTCAATGGGAACCGAAGACCCGCCTTCATAAAGCTTCTGTAGACAACAACCTCATTTTCCTCAGGTGCAGGGGCGGTGCTGTCCCCTCCAACCCTCACAATAGACATGTCACGAAAGTATCTTCCATTCATGGCGTCAATATGACTCTGTTTAATGGACGATTTTCCGAAGATAGTATGGCTTGGCCGCCAGGGCCGATCTTCGGAATCTTCATCCCCACTTTCCACATCATAGTTATCACTATCGTCAGAATCTTCAGACAAATCAGCCATTATCTCGTTTGTGATTTTCTCTGTGTTTGTTTTTTCTATAGCTTTGTAAAACCCAGCAAGAGCAGGGTCCACAATCTTCTTCTCCTCAGACATCTCTTTAGACGTATAACGAACACTTGTGCAAATGTCGAACTCACAAAACAAGTGAAATCTGACAGCAAGAAATTTAAAACTTGAGAAAACAGCACAAGCAATTGAAATGGCACAGCAAATGCTGCCGCTATGGGTTTCTATTTATATGCCTAGTGCATTGCAACTTGGTGGGCCCTATTTGTCATTGACTTTCGCTATTCTAGCGAAGGGAAGGTGTTTTTTCGGACCTTCGGCTAAAGGCCTTCGTTCACGTCGCAGTCTGAATCTGTTAAGATATAAAAACAAATTAATACTTCGAGGAGCTACTATTGGGGGCCTTCGTCTTCCAAAGGTCCTCAAAAACATGACTAACATGTCTTCCAGTATAATATACTGTCGCAGGAGGCTTCGGCTTTGAGATGAATGTGTACATAGTATGAAAGGCGCGACCTGGGAGAAGGATGGACCAGTTCCGAAGCTATGGGTGGAGAAGCTTCGGTTTAACACAAAGACGACGATGGAGAATGAAACCGACTTAAAGGGGAAAAGACTGCTTAGTCCTCGACAATTTACCTTTTAGCTAATAATAAATGTCAGGGACATGAATGTAATTTTATTCAGGCTGCGTCATGTGCCTATAAATAGATGAACAGTAACACCGTACTGTTCACGCTGACTTGTAATCACTTGCACGTCACTCTCGGATTTTTACCTTCTGTCAAACCGAATGTACATATGTAATTTAATATCATTGATGTTTGTTTATAGATATATAATGATAATATGAATAATCTAATGATATAAAATGATTATTCATACTTTCTCTGTGTTTCATACGATCATGTTTATATCTCTGTATATTGCAATGAAGAAGGTATGTCCTTCATGATCCTCGTCCGAAGATCATTATATTCAAAGGGAGATAATTAAGTATATTCCAATTCATTTAAAATGAAGAGATCCAAATGACCACAAAAGCAAACTAGTTTGCAACTGGATTAAAGCGTCGTGAGCTTCTTGAGCCGACGTCGGTGTTGGCTGTGTTTACAACGTTTGTTACATCTTTTTAGTTTTATCTAAACCAAATTAAATATGTCTTTTATCTTTGAAAAGTACCGCCAATATTGTCTGTATAGAGAAATATCACGTGTGTGATCGGATTCGATACTGGACAAGACATGGTTTGCCAGCAAACCAGACACGACCGTTGAACACAGGCCGGAATAAGATTGTCATCCTTCCCTGCCCATGAACTGCTCCGATGTCCACCAAACGACCTCCACCGTCCGCACGTTGTAACGCCCTGAATTTGGGGGTAGAATTTTTTCTTCTTTTCTCTCACCAAATTCAGGCGTTACTCTTTTCTTTTCTCGTTCCCTCGCTAAACCTTGACCTCTTCCAAAGTTATAGCGGGGTTTGGCTTGGTTTTCCCGTGTTATGAAAAACCCTAAATTACTTTATGTTGTTTGATGCACCATGCTGAACTATGCATTCTTTGATTGCTTAGAGATGTAAGTGCATTCATCTAGAAAGATCGGATTTCGAAAAGGAGAAAAAAAACCTTTTCTTTCTTTTCTTTTTCTTTTTCTTTCTCTCTCTCCTCTCTTTCTCTCTCCCGCGCCGTGGGCCGCCCCTGGCTGGCCCAGCCGCCCCCCCCCCGCGCGCCCCCTTTGGGCCCATTGGCCCAACCGCCCCCTCCCTTCCCCCCAAATCCCCCCCAATTCCCCAATCCCTCTCCCTCCCTATCATTTTCCCAATTCCCCAACCCAACCGCCGCCCCCCTGCCCTAGCCGCCGCCCCGCCGCTCGGGCGCCCCTGCAGCCCGGCCGCCCCTGCAGCCCGGCCGCCCCGCCGCTCGGCCGCCCGTCCCCGCCCCCGGTGAGGTCCCCCTCCCCCTCTCCTCCCTCCCCCATCTCCCCTCCCCCTTTCCCCTCGCCGCTCGGCCGCCCGCCGCCCAGCTCGGCCGCCATGGCCGGCTCGGCCGCCCCGCGCGCCCTGCCCCGCCCTTGGCCGGCTCGGCCGCCCCCGCGCGCCCTGCCCCGTGCCCGCCCGGCTCGGCCGCCCCTGCGCCGCCCGGCCTCGGCCGCCCCGGCCCCGGCCCAACCGCCCGCCCGCCCCTGCGCGCCGCCGGCTCGGCCGCCCCGCCCCTGCCCCTGGCCGGTTCAACCGCCCCCCCTTTTTTTATTATTTTATTTTTTTTATTTATTTTCTTTCATTACTGTTACTTATTTTATTTTAGGTAGGTTAATCATTGTTCATGTTATTGGAATAGGAAACTTAATTTAGAATTTCGTTATGCTAGCTATTCATACAATTAATTGTTTATCCAGTCCAATGTTGATCAACTAAAAATGACTAGGTTTCCATTGGTGCATATAACTGAATTCTTTTGTTAGAACCAATTGTAACTAATCATTAGTGCATAAGCTTTAACCCCTCCCGCAAGACCTTTTCCCGTTTCTTTCTAACCATAATGAATGCAATATCGAATGTCATACTTGATGCATATTCACTTTATTTGTTCCCTTGTATGATGTACTGTTTGTTTCCCAATTTGAATGGATGAATGTATGTATGCTTGCAATCGCATAGAGAACGATCCGGTCGAAGAGCCCGAGGAGCTCGCAGGAGAAGCCCCTGAGCAGCAGTCGGTTGGTGGAGGCAAGTGTCCTTTGACCTATCTATGTCCTATTCATTATTTAATTCACCTCCCGCTTTACACATTTATGCCTAAGGATTGACTAGCTTTTGTTATCCATGTCCTTGTTCACCTATTTGGGTTGGATTATTACTGTTTAGCTTTATGCTATTGCTTAACTCTAATCAATGAACATGATGAGATTATCTATGATACGTTGTTTTCCCTTCTCTTATTATGATGTTGTACTTGTGGTCATCAAGGGGGCTCGAGCGGTTTCTCGAGTGCCTCTCCGTAAGGACCTGTTCTATGGATGACCGCCCGGGAAAACAGTGCAACCATGAGGGTAGAATGGGGTGCCCTTAGCTGAATAATTAGAGGATCCGGGGTGTAGTTCACTTAGCCGTCGTGCCGTCAATGGGGCTCGGTGTATGCGGCTCGCTTTGCCAAGTTTGGGTTCGCCCCTTGGGGAGGAGTGCGGTGCATTTAGGAAACCTAACGGGTGGCTACAGCCCCGAGGAATCTTTGTAAAGGCTACGTAGTGATGCCCTGCTAGGCCACCTAGGTAGTGGTCAATGGGGAGTAGCTCTCTCCGGGCAGAATGGGAATCACGGCTTGTGGGTAAAGTGCACAACCTCTGCAGAGTGTTTGAAAAACTGATATATCAGCCGTGCTCACGGTTATGAGCGGCCAAGGGAGCTCCAATGATTAGTGGTACTTGATCAGAGATACTTTGGTACAGGTGGTTATGAGATCGATGATTCTGGTTATGACTATGGTGCTGGTAAGTGGTATTCTTTCCGTTTGGAAAGGGTACATCGGGTTAATAACTTGGGTTAATGCTAAAACTTGGCTTTCTACTAGTAAGTAATAATCTGACCAACTAAAAGCAACTGCTTGACTTATCCCCACATAAAGCTAGTCCACTACAGCCAAACAGGATACTTGCTGAGTATGTTGATGTGTACTCACCCTTGCTCTACACACCAAACCCCCCCCCCCATCCCCAGGTTGTCAGCATTGCAACCACTGCTCAGGCGAAGATGAAGCTGTGGAAGGAGACTTCCAGGAGTTCCAAGATTACGACGAGTTCTAGGTGTGGGTTAGCGGCAACCCCCAGTCGGCTGCCTGTGAAGGCCGCGGTTATCTACGTTTCTTTTCCGCACTTTGATTTATTGTAAGAACTATATGGACGTCTCAAACGTATGATGTAATCGACTATTTCCCTTCGTAATACTATTTTGAGCACTGTGTGATGATGTCCATATTATGTAACTGCTGTGTACGTGAATAACTGATCCTGGCACGTACATGGTTCGCATTCGGTTTGCCTTTTAAAACCGGGTGTGACATAAGTGGTATCAAAGCCAGGTTGACTGTAGGACCGCTAACCTAGAGTAGAATGGTCGTTCTAAGGACTATAGACCTCTGTCTCTGCCTTGACTTTGATATCCCTTCAAAAGTTGGTCATACCGACCAAACCTATGTTCTACTATATACTATACCTTGCTGAAAATCATGTTTTATTCTAATCCTTCATTTACTTATGATTCATTATTTGCTGGTCATATTAATTCTGTTCTTACCCTTTTGCTTGCGATGTCTTTTGTAGATGGCTCGACTTAGACACACTGCACGAAAGTCAGTCATCCCCTTCTTACCCTCCCGCCTTGCTGAGCGTCCGCTTCGCCGTCCCGTGGCCGGACAGTCCAGCCACTTGGAGAGACTACACCACCGCCTGCGTGAGGAGCAGGAGCGTCGACGACAGGAGCAGCAGAGCTCTTCCTTCTCGCTCCACCAGGAGATAGAGTCTGTGAGGAGCTGCTCCCCTGTGCTTCCTCTGGAGCCGCCCCCTGCATCACCACTGGGCGCCCCATCTTCTGGAGTAGCTGCTGGAGGAGACCCAGACGACGGAGGTGGCGACGACAGCTCGAGCCACGACACCGACTTCTCTGCTAACCCTGAGCCGGAAGGATGGGTTGCTCGACCCATCACTCGCGACGCTGCTCGCGGGTGTCACTTCCACGATGCGCTCGACACCCTGCTACGTCGGGCATTTGACCGGCATACTTGGTCCGTCGAGTATCGCTGTGTGGTCTACCAGCACAGTCGCGGGGTCTACCCGGACCGCTGGGAGGCAACCTGCTTGGTGCGCTGCCCGGAGAACAGTCTCCAGGGTGCGGAGGCCTGCTCAGAGCACTATTCTATCTCTGAGCGGGACTCAGCTGAGGCAGCCATGCAAGATGCTGCACGGCGTGCGCTTTCGCACTACTGCTCGGTTTTCGGTGGGGCAGCTGACGGTCTTGACCTGAAGTATTACCCCCGCCGTCCATCTGGCAGCACAGGAGGCGTGATTGTCTCACCTGTCGGTGAGGGCAATCCTAGGTTGAGCAGCACAGTCAACCTAGCCGTCGTGCTAAACACGGAGCTGGACCATGCATTAGATGAGCTGAGTAGGGCTCCTGCTGAGATCGCCCTGCTGCGGGCTGAGCGCGCGGAACGTCGTCACTTGGATGGTGGTTCCCCCGCTCCCGTCGGGACTCAGCACCCGTACCGCTCACCTCAGCGTGAACACCAGTCTTATGGCAACCCCGCCTGCAAGACCAAGATAACTCTAGAACCATAGATCGTTAGAGTTGGATCTTGTAATTAATACGAAATATATACATAGAAGCTATAGTCTTAGCGTAGTCTCAGTCTTAGTTAGTCTTAGTTAGACAGGGTAGTTTGCTATATCCTGTGCATTCATGTTTGTCATGATGAACTATGTTTGGTTTGGATCTTTGTAATGATTGTCACCAGAGTGTGGGTATCCCCTGCATTTTGGTTTACCTATTATGTTAATGGAGTTAGTTATATAGTTGGGAAACCCCTTTTATTCCACTTTCCTTTCTATCTGAGAAGCTGTGTGGTCTGAGTTGGAGATCAGTGAAGATGCTCATCTGTTCAGTGCTGTTGAAGAATTCTATTCTCTTTTCTTATGCTGCAAGATTTGCCAGATCAGTTCTGCTGTGTGGTTGCATTCTGCAGATGTCAGAGAACAGGCGCAGAGGAGGAAGGCGTGCTCAGCAGGAGCGAGCCGCTCAATAGGAGGAGGTGCCCCAGCAGCAGCACCTGCCGCCCCCGCCCTCGATGTCGATCGAGCAGATGTTTCTGATGCAGACTCAGGCAGTTCAAGCCATCGGTCAGACTTTGGCCGCCATTCAGCAGCAGCAGCAGCAGCAGGCCCCACCTCAGCCTCAGATGCCTCAGATGCCCAGAGACAAGCGTGCTGAATTCATGAGAGGTCATCCACCAACGTTTGCTCATTCTTCTGACCCTATGGATGCTGAAGATTGGCTGCGCACTGTGGAGCGGGAGTTGCATACCGCTCAGTGCGATGACAGGGAGAAAGTTCTGTATGGTCCCCGTCTGTTGAGAGGAGCAGCCCAGTCATGGTGGGAGTCTTACCTCGCCACCCATGCCCATCCTGACGCCATCACCTGGGAAGAGTTTAGAGGTAGCTTTCGTCAGTACCATGTCCCTGCAGGTCTGATGACTGTGAAGAAGGAGGAGTTCCTGGCCCTCAAGCAAGGGCCATTGTCTGTCAGTGAGTACCGGGACAAGTTTCTGCAATTGTCTCGCTATGCTCCTGAAGATGTCAGCACCGACGCCAAGCGACAGTACCGTTTCCTGAGAGGCTTGGTTGACCCTCTGCAGTATCAACTGATGAATCACACATTCCCGACATTCCAGCACCTGATTGACAGAGCAATCATGACAGAAAGGAAGCGCAAGGAGATGGAAGATCGTAAGCGCAAGATCAGTGGACCCCAGCCTGGAAGCAGCAATCGTCCTCGTTTCTCAGGCAATCAACCTCAGCAGTTCAGGCAGAACCAGCGTCCACCTCAGCAGCATCAGCAGTTTCAAAGGCAGTACCCTCAGAATCAGTACCAGAACCGTCAGAGCAATCAGTCAGGAGGTCAGTTTCCGAGGCAGAATCAGCAGGCACCTCGTCTTCCTGCCCCAGTAAACCAGCAGAGCAATCAGGCAGCACCAGTTCAGGTTGGAAACAGAGCATGTTTCCACTGTGGAGAGCAAGGCCACTGGGTGATGCAATGTCCGAAGAAGGCAGCCCAGCAGCAGTCAGGCCCCAATGCCCCAGCAAAGCAGAATGTGTCTCAGCCTGGAGCAGGCAATCGCTCTCAGTCGCGCTATAATCATGGAAGGCTGAACCACTTGGAGGCTGAAGCAGTTCAGGAGATCCCCGGCATGATAGTAGGTATGTTCCCAGTCGACTCCCATATTGCAGAAGTGTTATTTGATACTGGAGCAACACATTCTTTCATTACTGCATCATGGGTAGAAGCACATAATCTTCCAATTACTACCATGTCAACCCCCATTCAAATTGACTCAGCCGGTGGTAGAATTCGAGCCGATAGCATTTGTTTGAATATAAGTGTGAAAATAAGGGGGATAGCATTTCCCGCCAACCTTATAGTAATGGGTACTCAGGGAATAGATGTCATCCTAGGGATGAATTGGCTAGATAAGTATCAGGCAGTTATCAGTTGTGATAAAAGGACCATCAAGTTGGTGTCCCCACTAGGAGAGGAAGTGCTGACCGAGTTAGTCCCGTCTAAGCCAAAGAAAGGAAGTTGTTATCAGATAGCTGTTGACAGCAGTGAAGCAGACCCAATTGAGAGTATCAAGGTTGTGTCCGAGTTCCCAGATGTGTTTCCAAAGGACCTACCGGGTATGCCACCAGAGCGGAAAGTTGAGTTTGCTATAGAGCTTCTTCCCGGAACCGCCCCTATCTTTAAGAGAGCTTACAGAATATCTGGACCAGAGTTGGTTGAACTTAAGAAGCAAATTGATGAGCTGTCAGAGAAAGGTTACATTCGGCCAAGCACCTCGCCTTGGGCCGCCCCTGTCCTATTTGTGGAGAAGAAAGATGGCACCAAGAGGATGTGTATTGATTATCGAGCTTTGAATGAGGTCACGATCAAGAACAAGTATCCTTTGCCCAGAATAGAAGATCTGTTCGACCAGTTGAGAGGAGCCAGTGTGTTCTCCAAGATTGATCTGAGGTCAGGTTATCATCAGCTCAGGATCCGACCTTCGGACATTCCGAAGACGGCATTCATTTCCAAGTATGGTTTGTATGAGTTCACAGTGATGTCTTTTGGTTTGACCAATGCGCCAGCGTTCTTCGTGAACTTGATGAATAGTGTATTCATGGATTACCTTGATAAGTTTGTGGTGGTATTCATTGATGATATTCTGGTTTATTCTCAAAGCGAAGAGGAGCATGCAGATCATTTGAGGATGGTATTGCAGAGATTGCGAGAGCACCAGTTGTATGCAAAGTTGAGCAAGTGTGAGTTCTGGATCAGTGAAGTCCTGTTCTTGGGTCACATAATCAACAAAGAAGGATTGGCTGTGGATCCGAAGAAAGTGGCAGACATTTTGAACTGGAAAGCGCCAACAGATGCTAGAGGAATCAAGAGTTTCATTGGAATGGCCGGATATTATCGGCGATTCATTGAAGGGTTTTCGAAGATTGCGAAACCAATGACAGCGTTGCTAGGCAACAAAGTTGAGTTCAAGTGGACCCGGAAATGCCAAGAGGCCTTTGAAGCGATGAAAGAGAAGTTGACTACAGCGCCTGTCTTAGTCTTGCCTGATGTGCACAAGCCCTTCTCGGTGTATTGTGATGCTTGTTACACAGGTTTGGGATGTGTGTTGATGCAAGAGGGAAGAGTTGTGGCTTACTCGTCCCGACAGTTGAAGGTTCATGAGAAGAATTACCCAATCCATGATCTAGAGTTGGCAGCAGTGGTTCACGCACTGAAGACATGGAGGCACTATCTGTATGGACAGAAATGCGATGTTTACACAGATCACAAGAGTCTGAAGTACATATTCACTCAGTCAGAGTTGAACATGAGGCAACGAAGATGGTTAGAGTTGATCAAAGACTATGAGTTGGAGATCCATTACCATCCAGGCAAAGCAAACGTAGTGGCAGATGCTTTGAGCAGAAAGAGTCAAGTCAATCTGATGGTTGCTCGTCCGATGCCTTATGAGTTGGCCAAGGAGTTCGACAGGTTGAGTCTCGGATTTTTGAACAATTCGCGAGGAGTTACAGTTGAGTTGGAACCTACCTTAGAGCGCGAAATCAAAGAAGCGCAGAAGAATGATGAGAAAATCAGTGAGATCCGGCGACTGATTCTAGAAGGCAAAGGCAAAGATTTTCGAGAAGATGCAGAAGGCGTGATATGGTTCAAAGACCGCTTGTGTGTTCCCAATGTCCAGTCTATTCGGGAGTTGATTCTTAAGGAAGCTCATGAGACAGCTTATTCGATTCACCCTGGCAGTGAGAAGATGTATCAGGATCTGAAGAAGAAATTCTGGTGGTACGGAATGAAGAGAGAAATCGCAGAGCATGTGGCTATGTGCGATAGTTGCCGAAGAATTAAGGCCGAACACCAGAGACCTGCTGGATTGTTGCAACCGTTGCAGATCCCTCAGTGGGAATGGGATGAAATTGGTATGGATTTCATAGTTGGATTGCCTCGCACTCGAGCCGGCTACGATTCCATCTGGGTAGTAGTGGACCGTTTGACCAAGTCAGCCCACTTCATACCTGTCAAGACCAACTACAGCAGTGCAGTATTGGCAGAATTGTATATGTCTCGGATCGTTTGTCTTCATGGTGTGCCAAAGAAGATAGTGTCAGACAGAGGAACGCAGTTCACCTCTCATTTCTGGCAGCAGTTGCATGAAGCTTTGGGCACGCATCTGAATTTCAGTTCAGCTTATCATCCGCAGACAGATGGCCAGACCGAAAGGACCAACCAAATTCTTGAAGATATGTTGAGAGCCTGTGCGTTGCAAGATCAGTCCGGATGGGACAAGCGATTGCCTTATGCAGAGTTTTCCTATAACAACAGTTACCAGGCCAGTTTGAAGATGTCACCATTTCAGGCGCTTTATGGAAGGAGTTGTAGAACTCCGTTGCAATGGGATCAGCCTGGAGAAAAGCAAGTGTTTGGGCCAGACATTTTGCTTGAAGCCGAAGAGAACATCAAGATGGTCCGAGAGAATCTGAAGATAGCGCAATCGAGGCAGCGAAGCTATGCAGACACAAGAAGAAGAGAGCTGAATTTCGAAGTCGGAGACTTCGTCTATCTGAAAGTGTCACCGATCAGAGGAGTCAGAAGATTCGGAGTGAAAGGCAAGCTAGCACCCCGCTACATTGGTCCGTATCAGATTCTTGCAAGACGAGGAGAAGTGGCCTATCAGCTCAGTTTGCCCGAGAATTTGTCTGCTGTGCATGATGTCTTTCATGTGTCTTAGTTGAAGAAGTGCTTGCGTGTGCCAGAAGAGCAGTTGCCGGTGGAAGGTCTTGAAGTCCAGGAGGACTTGACCTACGTTGAGAAGCCAGTGCAAATCCTTGAGGTTGCAGACAGAGTCACCCGAAGGAAGACCATCAGAATGTGCAAAGTCAGATGGAATCACCACTTGGAGGAAGAAGCAACCTGGGAGTGTGAAGATGATCTGATGGCTAAATACCCTGAGCTCTTTGCTAGCCAACCCTGAATCTCGAGGGCGAGATTCTTTTAAGGGGGATAGGTTTGTAACGCCCTGAATTTGGGGGTAGAATTTTTTCTTCTTTTCTCTCACCAAATTCAGGCGTTACTCTTTTCTTTTCTCGTTCCCTCGCTAAACCTTGACCTCTTCCAAAGTTATAGCGGGGTTTGGCTTGGTTTTCCCGTGTTATGAAAAACCCTAAATTACTTTATGTTGTTTGATGCACCATGCCGAACTATGCATTCTTTGATTGCTTAGAGATGTAAGTGCATTCATCTAGAAAGATCGGATTTCGAAAAGGAGAAAAAAACCTTTTCTTTCTTTTCTTTTTCTTTTTCTTTCTCTCTCTCCTCTCTTTCTCTCTCCCGCGCCGTGGGCCGCCCCTGGCCGGCCCAGCCGCCCCCCCCCCCCCCCCGCGCGCCCCCTTTGGGCCCATTGGCCCAACCGCCCCCTCCCTTCCCCCCAAATCCCCCCCAATTCCCCAATCCCTCTCCCTCCCTCTCATTTTCCCAATTCCCCAACCCAACCGCCGCCCCCCTGCCCTAGCCGCCGCTCGGCCGCCCCTGCAGCCCGGCCGCCCCTGCAGCCCGGCCGCCCCGCCGCTCGGCCGCCCGTCCCCGCCCCCGGTGAGGTCCCCCTCCCCCTCTCCTCCCTCCCCCATCTCCCCTCCCCCTTTCTCCTCGCCGCTCGGCCGCCCGCCGCCCAGCTCGGCCGCCATGGCCGGCTCGGCCGCCCCCGCGCGCCCTGCCCCGTGCCCGCCCGGCTCGGCCGCCCCTGCGCCGCCCGGCCTCGGCCACCCCGGCCCAACCGCCCGCCCGCCCCTGCGCGCCGCCGGCTCGGCCGCCCCCGCCCCTGCCCCTGGCCGGTTCAACCGCCCCCTGGCCGGTTCAACCGCCCCCCCTTTTTTTATTATTTTATTTTTTTTATTTATTTTCTTTCATTACTGTTACTTATTTTATTTTAGGTAGGTTAATCATTGTTCATGTTATTGGAATAGGAAACTTAATTTAGAATTTCGTTATGCTAGCTATTCATACAATTAATTGTTTATCCAGTCCAATGTTGATCAACTAAAAATGACTAGGTTTCCATTGGTGCATATAACTGAATTCTTTTGTTAGAACCAATTGTAACTAATCATTAGTGCATAAGCTTTAACCCCTCCCGCAAGACCTTTTCCCGTTTCTTTCTAACCATAATGAATGTGATATCGAATGTCATACTTGATGCATATTCACTTTATTTATTCCCTTGTATGATGTACTGTTTGTTTCCCAATTTGAATGGATGAATGTATGTGTGCTTGCAATCGCATAGAGAACGATCTGGTCGAAGAGCCCGAGGAGCTCGCAGGAGAAGCCCCTGAGCAGCAGTCGGTTGGTGGAGGCAAGTGTCCTTTGACCTATCTATGTCCTATTCATTATTTAATTCACCTCCCGCTTTACACATTTATGCCTAAGGATTGACTAGCTTTTGTTATCCATGTCCTTGTTCACCTATTTGGGTTGGATTATTACTGTTTAGCTTTATGCTATTGCTTAACTCTAATCAATGAACATGATGAGATTATCTATGATACGCTGTTTTCCCTTCTCTTATTATGATGTTGTACTTGTGGTCATCAAGGGGGCTCGAGCGGTTTCTCGAGTGCCTCTCCGTAAGGACCTGTTCTATGGATGACCGCCCGGGAAAACAGTGCAACCATGAGGGTAGAATGGGGTGCCCTTAGCTGAATAATTAGAGGATCCGGGGTGTAGTTCACTTAGCCGTCGTGCCGTCAATGAGGCTCGGTGTATGCGGCTCGCTCTGCCAAGTTTGGGTTCGCCCCTTGGGGAGGAGTGCGGTGCATTTAGGAAACCTAACGGGTGGCTACAGCCCCGAGGAATCTTTGTAAAGGCTACGTAGTGATGCCCTGCTAGGCCACCTAGGTAGTGGTCAATGGGGAGTAGCTCTCTCCGGGCAGAATGGGAATCACGGCTTGTGGGTAAAGTGCACAACCTCTGCAGAGTGTTTGAAAAACTGATATATCAGCCGTGCTCATGGTTATGAGCGGCCAAGGGAGCTCCAATGATTAGTGGTACTTGATCAGAGATACTTTGGTACAGGTGGTTATGAGATCGATGATTCTGGTTATGACTATGGTGCTGGTAAGTGGTATTCTTTCCGTTTGGAAAGGGTACATCGGGTTAATAACTTGGGTTAATGCTAAAACTTGGCTTTCTACTAGTAAGTAATAATCTGACCAACTAAAAGCAACTGCTTGACTTATCCCCACATAAAGCTAGTCCACTACAGCCAAACAGGATACTTGCTGAGTATGTTGATGTGTACTCACCCTTGCTCTACACACCAAACTCCCCCATCCCCAGGTTGTCAGCATTGCAACCACTGCTCAGGCGAAGATGAAGCTGTGGAAGGAGACTTCCAGGAGTTCCAAGATTACGACGAGTTTTAGGTGTGGGTTAGCGGCAACCCCCAGTCGGCTGCCTGTGAAGGCCGCGGTTATCTACGTTTCTTTTCCGCACTTTGATTTATTGTAAGAACTATATGGACGTCTCAAACGTATGATGTAATCAACTATTTCCCTTCGTAATACTATTTTGAGCACTGTGTGATGATGTCTATATTATGTAACTGCTGTGTACGTGAATAACTGATCCTGACACGTATATGGTTCGCATTCGGTTTGCCTTTTAAAACCGGGTGTGACACACGTGCGGTGGGAGAACGCCGGAACGGCAGAGCGGGCAAGTGGCGTGCGCTCGTAGCCACGGATCGATGCACTCTCTGTGGAACACGTGCTGGCACGCCGGCAGCTGCCGCAGCGACTCTCCCGTCTCCACCTCTCCCAGGCACACCGCGCAGTCCTCGGCCGCCACGCCATTATCGCCCACGGAGTCGTAGCTCGGGAAGAAGCGCCCCGCTGCGAGGACGGCGGCATGCACCTCCGCGCGGTGAATCGCGAGCTGCTCCGGGTGGCGGAGGGCGTGCGTCGACATGGCCAGCGTCGTCGTTCCTTCCCCGGCGACATATGATCTTGATGCCTCCTCATCCTGCCGCGGGCCGCTCGTCGACGACGCGGAGAGCCAGCGCGGCCAGGGCGGACTCCTGAGCTCGGCGTAGAAGTGGAGGCAGAGGACGAGGCTGACGGCGGTGCACAATGCCGCGAACGCGGCGAAGAAGATGGCACGGCCTGAGTGTGGGCGGTTGACGAGGAGGAGGACGGCCACCGGAGCCGTGACTAAGCCGCTGGCGAAGATAGCGTGCGCGACGACGAAGTCGCGGCTCCACCGGTAGCAGCTGGTGTCAGGCTCGTCCGCAGACATGCCCGGCCGTACGCCGAATCCTGTCGAGATTTCTCTCTATATATATTGTACATATATAAGAATAAGAAGCCCGTATGGAGGTTGACGTGGCGGCGATAATGTGTCTTACTGTTGTTACGGTCGCTAGCTGCTAGCTCGTGCAGGCAGCTAGAGATCCCTTGGTAGCTTTGCAGCGGACGATTTTACGGGAATCCAATCAAGGGCGGCGTTCGTTGGCAGTAAATAATTGAAGTGCTTGGACATAGCACATCTCATTGTCCGTCATTGCTAGATGCGGACTTTGCGAGTGCTTCAGCTTAGCTGTGGAGATGGAAACGATGTGAGCATTTGCAACTGCTCGTTCTTTTGTTGCGTTTGTTGTTCTAGTTTGCGTATGTATTTACGTATGCATGTGTATCTTCTTTGGAATTGTGTATGTATCTTCTTTGGAATTGTGTATGTATCTAGTATCTTGTTCTCACTTGTTTCGATTTTTTTTTTAAATGGTCAAGTAGATATCGCAATGTGTTTATTGCATCAAAATCGCATTTCTCAGTTTGACAGCGCCTGGACTGTGCGACTGTGCGTGATCTGGCTACGGTGTGACGGCCTCGAAGGGGCAACAGGAAGCAGGCCTCCTCGGCACAGTGCCACAAAAGCCTGCGTGTATTTGGGCCGGACTGGGTTAACCACTCAAGAGGCCTGATGGAAGGCGTATGTTCGTTAGTTAGAGCATCTCCAACATATCCTAAAACACCTAATCCTAAATTCTATTTTTGAGAAAAAAGCAAAAACGGCCACCCAACAGCTCCCTGCTCTATCTCCCCATACCGCGCACGTAAAACATAGGCCTTGCTGCGAATGTTTTCGCCGAACTCTCTTCTCCCAATCCTCTTTTTCTGTATGTCCGCGCACATCCCTT